>NC_136059.1:701581825-702227103 GCF_964261635.1 Lissotriton helveticus | reverse complement strand
GCGTGTTTGAAATAGGCCCGACGCGTTTCGGAAATTTATTTTCCTCATCAGGGGCCAGCAGTAAAGTGCATGACGTCTACCATCTCCCTGTATGAAAACACATATTGTGCTTGTGGGAGATGTAGTCCATATATCCTGGATGGATGCACTCTCAAATTACTGCTCGTTCCAAGGCTCTACCATGAGCCCCAAACATCACTCCTGTCCTCATCCATCACGCAGCTCCACATGCGAGACTCCTTGGATAGCGAGTCTCGTGGCCCCCGTTTCTTCGGGGTGGTGCAACCCAGCGGCAGGACCGCCGCTAATGTATTACGCTCCATGGGGTTGTCCAAGTAGCGGGTAGCACCGGAGCCTGCGTGCGCCTTCCCCAAAGCGTTAGTTGGTATGGGCAGTTGCGTGTTTGAAATAGGCCCGACGCGTTTCGGAAATTTATTTTCCTCATCAGGGGCCAGCAGTAAAGTGCATGACGTCTACCATCTCCCTGTATGAAAACACATATTGTGCTTGTGGGAGATGTAGTCCATATATCCTGGATGGATGCACTCTCAAATTACTGCTCGTTCCAAGGCTCTACCATGAGCCCCAAACATCACTCCTGTCCTCATCCATCACGCAGCTCCACATACGAGACTCCTTGGATAGCGAGTCTCGTGGCCCCCGTTTCTTCGGGGTGGTGCAACCCAGCGGCAGGACCGCCACTAATGTATTACGCTCCATGGGGTTGTCCAAGTAGCGGGTAGCACCCGAGCCTGCGTGCGCCTTCCCCAAAGCGTTAGTTGGTATGGGCAGTTGCGTGTTTGAAATAGGCCCGACGCGTTTCGGAAATTTATTTTCTTCATCAGGGGCCAGCAGTAAAGTGCATGACGTCTACCATCTCCCTGTATGAAAACACATATTGTGCTTGTGGGAGATGTAGTCCATATATCCTGGATGGATGCACTCTCAAATTACTGCTCGTTCCAAGGCTCTACCATGAGCCCCAAACATCACTCCTGTCCTCATCCATCACGCAGCTCCACATACGAGACTCCTTGGATAGCGAGTCTCGTGGCCCCCGTTTCTTCGGGGTGGTGCAACCCAGCGGCAGGACCGCCGCTAATGTATTACGCTCCATGGGGTTGTCCAAGTAGCGGGTAGCACCCGAGCCTGCGAGCGCCTTCCCCAAAGCGTTAGTTGGTATGGGCAGTTGCGTGTTTGAAATAGGCCCGACGCGTTTCGGAAATTTATTTTCCTCATCAGGGGCCAGCAGTAAAGTGCATGACGTCTACCATCTCCCTGTATGAAAACACATATTGTGCTTGTGGGAGATGTAGTCCATATATCCTGGATGGATGCACTCTCGAATTACTGCTCGTTCCAAGGCTCACGCAGGCTCGGATGCTACCCACTACTTGGACAACCCCATGGAGCGTAATACATTAGCGGCGGTCCTGCCGCTGGGTTGCACCACCCCGAAGAAACGGGGGCCACGAGACTCGCTATCCAAGGAGTCTCGTATGTGGAGCTGCGTGATGGATGAGGACAGGAGTGATGTTTGGGGCTCATGGTAGAGCCTTGGAACGAGCAGTAATTTGAGAGTGCATCCATCCAGGATATATGGACTACATCTCCCACAAGCACAATATGTGTTTTCATACAGGGAGTTGGTAGACGTCATGCACTTTACTGCTGGCCCCTGATGAGGAAAATAAATTTCCGAAACGCGTCGGGCCTATTTCAAACACGCAACTGCCCATACCAACTAACGCTTTGGGGAAGGCGCACGCAGGCTCGGGTGCTACCCGCTACTTGGACAACCCCATGGAGCGTAATACATTAGCGGCGGTCCTGCCGCTGGGTTGCACCACCCCGAAGAAATGGGGGCCACGAGACTCGCTATCCAAGGAGTCTCGTATGTGGAGCTGCGTGATGGATGAGGACAGGAGTGATGTTTGGGGCTCATGGTAGAGCCTTGGAACGAGCAGTAATTTGAGAGTGCATCCATCCAGGATATATGGACTACATCTCCCACAAGCACAATATGTGTTTTCATACAGGGAGATGGTAGACGTCATGCACTTTACTGCTGGCCCCTGATGAAGAAAATAAATTTCCGAAACGCGTCGGGCCTATTTCAAACACGCAACTGCCCATACCAACTAACGCTTTGGGGAAGGCGCACGCAGGCTCGGGTGCTACCCGCTACTTGGACAACCCCATGGAGCGTAATACATTAGCGGCGGTCCTGCCGCTGGGTTGCACCACCCCGAAGAAATGGGGGCCACGAGACTCGCTATCCAAGGAGTCTCGTATGTGGAGCTGCGTGATGGATGAGGACAGGAGTGATGTTTGGGGCTCATGGTAGAGCCTTGGAACGAGCAGTAATTTGAGAGTGCATCCATCCAGGATATATGGACTACATCTCCCACAAGCACAATATGTGTTTTCATACAGGGAGATGGTAGACGTCATGCACTTTACTGCTGGCCCCTGATGAGGAAAATAAATTTCCGAAACGCGTCGGGCCTATTTCAAACACGCAACTGCCCATACCAACTAACGCTTTGGGGAAGGCGCACGCAGGCTTGGGTGCTACCCGCTACTTGGACAACCCCATGGAGCGTAATACATTAGCGGCGGTCCTGCCGCTGGGTTGCACCACCCTGAAGAAACGGGGGCCACGAGACTCGCTATCCAAGGATTCTCGTATATGGAGCTGCGTGATGGATGAGGACAGGAGTGATGTTTGGGGCTCATGGTAGAGCCTTGGAACGAGCAGTAATTTGAGAGTGCATCCATCCAGGATATATGGACTACATCTCCCACAAGCACAATATGTGTTTTCATACAGGGAGATGGTAGACGTCATGCACTTTACTGCTGGCCCCTGATGAGGAAAATAAATTTCCGAAACGCGTCGGGCCTATTTCAAACACGCAACTGCCCATACCAACTAACACTTTGGGGAAGGCGCACATAGGCTCGGGTGCTACCCGCTACTTGGACAACCCCATGGAGCGTAATACATTAGCGGCGGTCCTGCCGCTGGGTTGCACCACCCCGAAGAAACGGGGGCCACGAGACTCGCTATCCAAGGAGTCTCGTATGTGGAGCTGCGTGATGGATGAGGACAGGAGTGATGTTTGGGGCTCATGGTAGAGCCTTGGAATGAGCAGTAATTTGAGAGTGCATCCATCCAGGATATATGGACTACATCTCCCACAAGCACAATATGTGTTTTCATACAGGGAGATGGTAGACGTCATGCACTTTACTGCTGGCCCCTGATGAGGAAAATAAATTTCCGAAACGCGTCGGGCCTATTTCAAACACGCAACTGCCCATACCAACTAACGCTTTGGGGAAGGCGCACATAGGCTCGGGTGCTACCCGCTACTTGGACAACCCCATGGAGCGTAATACATTAGCGGCGGTCCTGCCGCTGGGTTGCACCACCCCGAAGAAACGGGGGCCACGAGACTCGCTATCCAAGGAGTCTCGTATGTGGAGCTGCGTGATGGATGAGGACAGGAGTGATGTTTGGGACTCATGGTAGAGCCTTGGAACGAGCAGTAATTTGAGAGTGCATCCATCCAGGATATATGGACTACATCTCCCACAAGCACAATATGTGTTTTCATACAGGGAGATGGTAGACGTCATGCACTTTACTGCTGGCCCCTGATGAGGAAAATAAATTTCCGAAACGCGTCGGGCCTATTTCAAACACGCAACTGCCCATACCAACTAACGCTTTGGGGAAGGCGCACGCAGGCTTGGGTGCTACCCGCTACTTGGACAACCCCATGGAGCGTAATACATTAGCGGCGGTCCTGCCGCTGGGTTGCACCACCCTGAAGAAACGGGGGCCACGAGACTCGCTATCCAAGGATTCTCGTATATGGAGCTGCGTGATGGATGAGGACAGGAGTGATGTTTGGGGCTCATGGTAGAGCCTTGGAACGAGCAGTAATTTGAGAGTGCATCCATCCAGGATATATGGACTACATCTCCCACAAGCACAATATGTGTTTTCATACAGGGAGATGGTAGACGTCATGCACTTTACTGCTGGCCCCTGATGAGGAAAATAAATTTCCGAAACGCGTCGGGCCTATTTCAAACACGCAACTGCCCATACCAACTAACACTTTGGGGAAGGCGCACATAGGCTCGGGTGCTACCCGCTACTTGGACAACCCCATGGAGCGTAATACATTAGCGGCGGTCCTGCCGCTGGGTTGCACCACCCCGAAGAAACGGGGGCCACGAGACTCGCTATCCAAGGAGTCTCGTATGTGGAGCTGCATGATGGATGAGGACAGGAGTGATGTTTGGGGCTCATGGTAGAGCCTTGGAATGAGCAGTAATTTGAGAGTGCATCCATCCAGGATATATGGACTACATCTCCCACAAGCACAATATGTGTTTTCATACAGGGAGATGGTAGACGTCATGCACTTTACTGCTGGCCCCTGATGAGGAAAATAAATTTCCGAAACGCGTCGGGCCTATTTCAAACACGCAACTGCCCATACCAACTAACGCTTTGGGGAAGGCGCACATAGGCTCGGGTGCTACCCGCTACTTGGACAACCCCATGGAGCGTAATACATTAGCGGCGGTCCTGCCGCTGGGTTGCACCACCCCGAAGAAACGGGGGCCACGAGACTCGCTATCCAAGGAGTCTCGTATGTGGAGCTGCGTGATGGATGAGGACAGGAGTGATGTTTGGGGCTCATGGTAGAGCCTTGGAACGAGCAGTAATTTGAGAGTGCATCCATCCAGGATATATGGACTACATCTCCCACAAGCACAATATGTGTTTTCATACAGGGAGATGGTAGACGTCATGCACTTTACTGCTGGCCCCTGATGAGGAAAATAAATTTCCGAAACGCGTCGGGCCTATTTCAAACACGCAACTGCCCATACCAACTAACGCTTTGGGGAAGGCGCACGCAGGCTCGGGTGCTACCCGCTACTTGGACAACCCCATGGAGCGTAATATATATATATATATATATATATATATATGTATATATATATATATATGTCCAACACCTTCTCCACACGAAAGAAGCAAGACCCACTTGAGGATTAAAAAGGGAGACTTTATTTAGCCGCTCTTGCAGAGGTGAACAGGCACAACGTTCTTGCGGCGTATGCATTTCGGCATCCCGCCTCGTCAGCGCCGCTTGCGTGTCTGTGTGAGAGCAGGGCGTCACAGCTCGATTTAAATATCCGGCCCTCTCTCTTAACTAATGAGCTGCTGCCCCCCAGGTGAGTATGTTCCAACACCTGACTTAGTTCTGGTGCGCCTTACACCAATGGCGCCTCCAAGTTCCAGAATGCACTGTTCTTGTCGTCATCCGGTAATGGGGTCAAAATTGCATGCTCCGAGTTCTTCCTCCAGCCAGCGGCCACGTCTCCCATATCCCCAATCACACCTCCTCCAACATTGCCAGGAGATATGTCCGCGGGGGCACCAGCAAGGGATTGCTTAACCCATCTAGCAGATAAATCCGCTGTATATATATATATTCACTGAAAAAACCATAGGTTATAGACCATATATAGTTAGGAATTTGCATTTACAAAACCTTGAAAATTCACTGAAAAAACCATAGGTTAGAGACCATATATAGTTAGCTGGACATTTTATTGACATAAAACCAATGAAATTCCATATATAGTTAGTTGCACTAACTATATATCGCGCACCCGCAATCCACTGCTGATGATGTCACATATTACATCATTCATGACATGGTCAGTGACATCACTGATGACACTGATGACATCACTGATGACATCTCAAATGACATCACTGATGACATCAGCCAATTCCGTCCACAAACGCCAAAGTTATTAGACATAGAATTTTCAGAAATCGCCAGTAGGTAGTTATAGTTAGGATCGTTTTCCATAGGAAATCCGCAACATTCTATTGGGAATAACTTTGGCGCCGAATAAGGGATCTGCATGTAAGTTTCCTTACCTTTGCCTCGCTGCGCTCCGCTCCTTCCCTGAAAGTTTCGGGGGGATCCGTCAAGCGGGGGCTGAGATAAAAGGGGGGTCCCAAAACGTGTTTTCCCCATGTTAATTTTCATAGGGCGGTTGGACTCACTTTTAGCCCGAACGGCTGAATGGATTTCCACCAAACTTGGCAAAATTGTAGGGACTGGTACCCCGATGTGCCTTTGCTATGTCTCAAGATATATGCTCCAGTGGTTTTTACGAAAATTAACTTTGAAAAAATATATATTGGGCTACATTGGGCTATATATATGTTAGAGCCCAAATGTAGCCCAATGTAGCCCAATGTAGCCCAATGTAGCCCAAAGATGGCCACCAGAGACAAAAAAAAACAAATGTAGCCCAAATATCAGCCAGATGTAGCCCAACTATAGCCCAATTACAGAATGTCCCAGAGTGTTCTAAAGAACAACTAGAGCGCTAACAGTCTTACTTATGACAAAAGTATGGCACACCTGAAGTCATCTTGATTGGAATAAAGTGTTAACACTTAAAACATTTAATTTGCAAAGGAACAAAATGAGGGGGTTCATTTTGCCATAGAAATTATGATTAGTGCTGAAGAAAGAAAAATGAGGGCACATTTTGAGTGACTTCTCAAATCCTCTTATATTTCATTAAAAAAATTCTGATATGCAGTCTCCCAAGATGGCCACCAGAGACAAAAGAGCCCAAATGTAGCCCAAATATCAGCCAGATGTAGCCCAACTATAGCCCAATGACAGAATGTCCCAGAGTGTTCTAAAGAACAACTAGAACGCTATCAGTCTTACTTATGACAAAAGTATGGCACACCTGAAGTCATCTTGATTGGAATAAAGTGGTAACACTTAATACATTTAATTTGAAAAGGAACAAAATGAGGGGTTTCATTTTGCCATAGAAATTTTATATATATATATATATGTATTCACTGAAAAAAACATAGGTTACACACCAGTTATAGTTAGGAATTAGCATTTAAAAAACCTTTGAAATTCACTGAAAAAACCATAGGTTTCACACCAGTTATAGTTAGCTGGAAATTTTACTCGCATAAAACCATTGAAATTCCCACGTTATAGTTAGTTGGACTCACTATAACTTGCACATCTGCAATGCACTGCTAATGACGTCACATATTACATCACTCATGCATATATTTAAATATTTAAACATTACTCGCTAATATATGTATTCACTAAGATACACCTAATAAGCCAGTTAACCAATCAATTTTTTTTTTAAATCACTGAAAAAACCATAGGTTTCAGGCCTTATATAGTTAGGAATTAGCATTTAAAAAACCTTTGAAATTCACTGAAAAAACCATAGGTTTCAGGCCTTATATAGTTAGGAATTAGCATTTAAAAAACCTTTGAAATTCACTGAAAAAACCATAGGTTTCAGGCCTTATATAGTTAGTAATCAGCATTTAAAAAAGCTTTGAAATTCACAGAAAAAACCATAGGTTTCAGGCCTTATATAGTTAGGGATTAGCATTTAAAAAAACCTTTGAAATTCACTGAAAAAGCCATAGGTTTCAGGAGTTATATAGTTAGGAATTAGTTTTTAAAAAACCTTTGAAATTCACTCAAAAAACTATAAGTTTTAGTGGTGTTATAGTTAGCTGGACATTTTACTCATACAGAACCAATGAAATTGCTCCTATATAGTTAGTTGTACTAACTATATTTGGCACACCCGCAATCCACTGCTGATGATATCACATGTTAGATCATTCATGACATGGTCAGTGACATCACTGATGACATCTCAAATGACATCACTGATGACATCACTGATAACATCATCCACGTGACAATCACATACACCTTTTCATACACTATTACAATTTTTCATCACTGTTTGTAAAATACAGAGTATCAATTTAAATCCATTGTCACAGCAATACAAGTATCTAAAAATCCACTCAGTGATTCATAGATGTATACACACATCTAATCACTTACCTATGGATTCACTCATACATGCTGTCAATGAACAATAGAACACTATCAAAAATACTTATACATCTATATCGACATTAAACAACAGCACGCATCCTATTCACATATGAAGTCATCCTACTCACTTATGCAAACAATGGATCATACTTACATATTTACTTAGCAAAACACTTATACAAACACCACTTCTTCTATTCATTTAGATAGTAAGTCATACTTAGTGAATTATAAAATCATTATTACAAGTATACAGTTATCCATACAGTCACTCACACAATCATTGTGTCTTATGTATACTTATTTATATACAACAACTGACACATACACTGCCTTTTATTTTTCTAGTTTGTTGGACCTGTTCCTTTGAGAAATATATTTGCTCATCACCACACCCATATTTATTTATTTATTTATTTATTTATTTTGCAATTTATAACGCGCAGACTAAACCCGAAGGTATCAAGGCGCCTATCAAAATCAATCAGCAAAATTTGCAGAGCACCACTACGGGTATGCACGTGTGAAAAGGTGAGTTTTTAGCGCGGATCTAAAAGTTTGCAGAGAGGGACGGGATCTCACTTCCAAGGGAAGGGCATTCCACCATTTAGGTGCCAGGGAGGAAAAGGCCTTACCTCCCCATCTTGCTTTTCTGACACGAGGTACAGAAAGAAGAAGTTTATGGCTGGAACGAAGATTCCTACTGGGGTTATGCTGAGAAAGAATGGATCCCATGCTTGTAAGGCAGGATTTAGCTAAAGCTTTATACACCAGGCACATGGATTTAAAAAGGATCCGGTACTCAACGGGAAGCCAATGGAGTTGTTTTCGGGCTTCGGTGGCAGAGGCACGTTTCGGTAGGTCAAGAGCAAATCTCGCTGCCGCGTTCTGGACCACCTGCAAGCGCTGTAGATCGCTCTTGTTCAGTCCTGCATACAGCGCGTTGCAGTAATCCAGTCGCGAGCCCAAGAGAGCGACAGCAAGTTGCTTTCTTACCTGGGGTGACAAAAAATGCCTAATTTTCCTTAGAATGTGGATAATCCCCCAGCAGGTCGAAACAGTCCTGTTGACCTGTTGGCACATACTAAGGTTGGGGTCGATCATAACTCCCAGGTTTTTTGCTGACGAGGTGGGCTCGGGACATAAGCCTAGCGAGTTCGGCCACCACTCCGCCGACCAGATCGTTTCCTTTCCACCAAAGACCATCACCTCTGTCTTCTCCCCATTCAGTTTTAGTGAATTGTGGATCATCCACTGGCCAACTGCCTCCATGCAAGATCTAAAATTGGCAGCAGTTGACGTAACTTGCTGGGAGAGAGAGACTAGGATCTGGGTGTCGTCCGCATAAGAAACTACCTCCATCCCAAAAGATCTAATGAGTCTGGCAAGGGGGGTCACATAGATATTAAAAAGGGTAGGACTAAGCGCTGACCCTTGAGGGACCCCACATTGCACAGACAGGGATGGAGATAGAAACGATCCCAGCATTATCCTTTGTTCTCTATGGTCGAGAAAAGAGGACAGAAGTCCCAGAGCAGGCCCGCGGACCCCAATCTCCCTCAGGCGAGATGTTAACACCACGGGAGACAGGGTATCGAAGGCCGCTGTGAGATCTAAAAGGATCAGGAGGGAGGTCTGACCCTCGTCAACTCTAGTGCGGATGGTATCCAGCACTATGGTGAGGGCAGACTCGGTGCTATGTTCCCTCCTGAAACCATGCTGGGAGAGATCCAAACAGCCCGAGCTCTCCACAAATGCAGCCAGATGTTTATTCAGGTGGGCTTCGAGCATCTTTGCGGGAGCCGGGAGCAGTGAGATGGGGCGAACATTTTTTAACACCCCAGGGTCAAGAGAAGGCTTTTTAAGCAACGGTTTTACTACAGCATTCTTCCACTGCTGGGGAAAAATGCCTTCCTTCATCACTCTGTTCATGATGTCAACCAGAGGAGGAAGGAGAGATTCTCTGCACTGCTTGAGGATCTTTAGCGGGCAGACATCCAGCGGAGAGCCAGATTTAGTATTATCAAGCAGGATTTCAAGATCCTGACAAGAAAGAGGAGGAAAAGAAATCAGATCCTGATGTTGAGAAGATTCAACAACACCAGGCTCAGGAAGAGCCGGCAGCAAAGGAACGGCGGTCAGAGATTTTAAAGGAACGGCGGTCAGAGATTTTAAAGAGATTCCCTCACCCAAACTGTTAGAACATGTAGTTTTAACTTCATATATCTACTGAATCAACTATTCACACATCTTTGGACAGTCACACCCCCCCCCCCCACCGAACCACACACACTTTCACACTCCCATACAAATACTCAGTTAACTAATCAATAACTAATATAGACTTTCACATAGCTAGTAACCAACTGTAGAATCAGTTTACACAACAACTGACAAAGTGATACAGATATTCACACAGTTTAGTCACTATCCACTATATTTAGTGAGACATTATAAATTGGTCAAGTAAACAGTCAATTACACTGCTACTAAATCCTCCATCCAAATATTTATTTATATATATCCACTCATTCTTCAATGTAAATTGCTATATATATAATGCATATTTAAATAACGAAGCAAACCACATTCACTGGATGATGTCATCAGTGATGTCATTTGAGATGTCATCAGTGATGTCACTGACCATGTCATGAATGATCTAATATGTGACATCATCAGCAGTGGATTGCGGGTGCGCGAAATATAGTTAGTACAACTAACTATATAGTAACAATTTCATTGGTTTTGTATGAGTAAAATGTCCAGCTAACTATAACACCACTAAAACTTAAAGGTTTTTGAGTGAATATATATATATATATATTTTCACTCCAATTTGCCGACATCCACATGTTGAACAGCACACAAACACTGAAGGTAGGTGGCAAGCCTTTTAATTCACGGGGTATGACCGGTATAAAGCTGGCAGCTTCAATCAGACAGACAGTTTTGCGGTGAGCCTGACGCGTTTCAAAAGTTTGCTTTCTTCCTCAGAGGTCCTCGCTAAGCTGATTGCGTGCACCTGGTCCCGTTTTCACAATATAGATGCCACGCCACTGGATGGGCCTGTTGAATGGCAGTGGGGCATTGTGGGAACCGCAGTCCAGGTTGATAGCTCGTCATATGGTGGCACTAATGGCAGTCGCATTTCAAGCCCATGGATGTGCCACTGCCAGCAGTAACCAATCTACATCCCTCCTTCGTGTTCCGCATAACCTCTCGATATTCTCCAGCTACGCGGCACCCGAGTATGGGGTGGTGCAAGTTCGGCAGCTGGACAGCTATATATATTGCCATGTTCTGTTAAGCAGGGCTTGTATAGCAGAACATATAATAAAGGGAAAGCCAGGTCCACCAGAGAGGAAACTTAGAGAGAAAATACCTTAAAAATGCTTTATTCAGTGTTTAATTACCCACCTTCCACAGGGGCCCCTAAAGGGGTGGGGCCCGTCTTGTGCTGCAGCAGTTGCAGAGCTGTGTCTTAAACCCAAGGGACACTTCAGCATGTCGATGGGAGACGCACTTTGTGATAGCAGACGCTGGAGGTTAAACAAGAACTACAGACTTAATTTGACACCATTACCCATGCTGGCCCTGGGAGCCCTCGGAAGTAGTTTCCTAAACCCAAGGTATATCGTTAGTAGTTTGCTGACTTTTATGGTCCGGCTTGACAGTGCAGCTGCGGCTAGACAATTGTGTGAGTATTACTAGAGAGGGACTTGGCTCCACTCACATTTTGGAAGCCAGGATTACATGTTTTGATTGGGCAGAAGTTGTGTTCTTCCACCAAAAAGTGCTTACCCTCCAAACAGCTGTGAGCATTTTGTTTATCCAGCTGCCTGAGGTTTAACTTAGAGGGGAATCAAAAAGAGAAGTTCCTTTCTGTGTGTTTAGACTCTCATGTACAAATTAATTACAGAGAAACATTTGTTTAGACCAATTTCAGAATTAAACAGAGCCCTATATAGAATTTTGATCATAACAAAACCTGTTTGTATCTTGATAATTTTTTATTTTGTTTTAAAAAAAAAGGTTAAAATAGATGCATATTTGTTCACAATACATCAAAAGTCAGTTACATACATTATTCATAGTAACATTATGTACAATTCTTATACATTTTACATCAATACATATTTCACAATATACATCATTCTAAGAAAAGATTTCTTTATATATAAAAAAGTCCGTGTGTCGACGCGTTTCGGTGCTTCGTTTTTATAGAACACCTTCCTCAGGACAATATCATTTAAAACATCAAATCTTCTTTCTAGAAAAGATACATACAATTAGTATTACCATCATGGTACAATTTTTACAATCTAGCGGGCTATTTAGGTGAATGGTCATAAACAGATCTTACTTATTATTAATTATAATTTCTCGGATACCCCTGGGGTCGTAATAGATGAAGAACCTCAGAGTCAGTTCTTTATTCCATCAGAGAATCTGTATAAAAATATTATGCAGTTTTAGTCATAACATTTTATTTTCTTATTTAGATAGTAAACCTATTTGTCTAATTATACACTTGATGCATCGTATGCCGTGCCTCACTATAGGTTACGACGGTCTGGGACTTTTCAGGCTTTATTAATTTCCGCCTTTGCTAGCAGGGGGGTATTATTACTCCTCTGTCGTATCCCAAGTTGATCCCTCTTGTGGCTTTAAGTGGATCCTGCGTGCCTAGATCATGAAATATATAATATAACCAAGGCTATATCTACTACTTATGGTGACATTTCAGGGTTATAATTCCTTATAATTTTCCGGTATTATCCCTTTTGGCATATCTTGTACATAGGACATACTCATGTACCCTCCTTTTTACCCTTCAGTTACAGGGGTCTCACGAGAATTGTCAGTGAACAAGGTCCCCTTATCTTTATCAATGGACTCGACATATTGGCCATATTTTAATGAGCTCTACCATTCATGTTACATACGGTAGTCGGAGAAACACAGGTATATTCTAACTCTGTTTTTCCAAAGATCAGGTATTGTCACGGACAATAACCAGAAACTACTGCTACATCACATTATTGCAGAGGTTATAACCCATCTGCACTCTGTTTAGGTGTAAATCAATGGCACATAAATAACAAGTCTAGCTTATTTTATACTAAAACCTTCTAAGCTAGGTTAAGGCGGGTAGTCCTAGGTGCATATTCGTACTAACAAACAGACTTCCCACCTCCCTACCGGCGCACGTTGCCTGTCATGTTTCCCTTACCTTTAGTGAATGCGGCAGCGGTTCTCCGTCCCGGTCTCACTGGTTTCCGGAGTACGATGAAACGCTGCTGTACCACCTCGTTTTTATACCCCTCAGACCTTCAGTTAATTACGTTGATGGGCAACAGGTGAAGCTAATTACTAACGTATTATCTATTTCAGTCCGCCATAATTGTAGTTTATAGTTGTAGTTTAGACCGTATCTACTCGGTCGAAGACGGACTACAACGTCTAATTTGAGCAGGACTAAATATAACTTTCCGGATCACAAGATAGTATTCTGCCTATTTTTGTCCACCGTGATTGGGTGTGAAATCATCCCTATCGTTTACAAATCCGTCATATTCTACTGGTTTAGGTATATAAAACATTGTTTCTTGATAGAAAAACCAACGCCATTTTTGTAGTTTTTCGCAAAAACCACAGTTCTCATTTTTTTTACTTTACTTGTGAGCCGTACCTCAATCACGGAGCCATTTGATCATAATGAAAGACGGACTAAAGCGTCCCTTTTCAGTGCAACCTCTATGATAATTTCTATAACACACGATCGTATACATCTATTTCTTACAAACTAAAGCCTATTTGGGTCATTCTTTTCATTATCATCAAAGATTGACATATGGTTGCATTCACATTACGGCATGCCGATTCCTTAGGCCTCTTCAATATTCGTAAAATTTATCATTAAAGTAATTCTCATGATTTTTAGAAAACCTAGTGACCATTTCAGAGCCCTTTTGTCATAATAGAAATGAATCCAAGGTTTATATCGATGTTTTAATAAACAAATAGTAGTCTGACCAGATAACAAACAGGGATATAGAGTCACATGATCTACTATGGTGCGAAGACCAAATTTTTTCTTTTTCACATCATCGGTATACACGTAATATTTGTTAACCCAATGTTTTTCATTACATACATCACACATTTTTTTGTTTTATTCTAAAATAAACAAGCAAACGTAGTGTTCTCATTTGAGTAGGTACATTGCTATCAATATATCTATACACTGATCCTTGTTTTATTCATTCAACCTTTCGGTACTATCTACCTGGTGTTGTGTATCTCTAATCATAATTGTTACTTTAATCAATGCATCATCATTTTATACATTTTTATAGAATAGTCCATTATTTACATATCTCATGTGTAGTCTTATTCTCACCCCACTTTATTAGTCTGGTTTTTTGAGAGTGTTCATGCAGCTCTATTCATCTAATAATCCTTTCCCACACTTCTCTACTGTTAAGCCCATGTGTGTATGTTTGGAATTTAGACATAAAAAATTGCCCTCTCTGTCTCTGTCTTTTCTCAGAATCACCCCCTCTTGAGGATGTCTTTATTTTTTCTAAAATAAACCTTAACTTAGAGGGGCATTTGCCACATTATAATGCTATTAAAGTGTCCTAGATAACTAGATACTTTGTGATGTTTTTTCTCTGAGAACAGCAGACCGCAAGACCACTCACTCAATGTCAGTGAAATTGCTCTCCCACCCTTGAAGCTCCACCATTCAATGAGGCCTGACCCTGCCCCTGAACTCTTGAGTGTTGGTGATGGAGGCCCTCCTCCACCCACAGGTTTACCTGTGCCTCATCCCTGGTGGTTCAGTGGACGTCTGTCTCCTTTCTTTCGCTCTGCTCTTTCACTTGTTATCACTCGTTTTTCTGCCCTCTTCTATTTTTCACCTTTCTGCACTTTTCTGCATCTCTGCTCTTTTGTGCCTTATTTCTGCTTGTTTTCCCCTTTCCTTTATGTCCGTTATCTCTTATTTCTCCGCTGCTGCCCCTCCCCCCAGTGTGACTGGCCCAATCCAGCTCCCCTCCCCGCCTCCCAGCTGTCCAACCATCCCCGACCCCTACTTAATGGCGGCCGCTGCGCAGTTGCGCAGTGGGTGCACCACTGGCATGACAAAGGTGTGCCAAAGGCAAACCCGTCTGTGCCCGTCCGCGACCTGACCGCGACCAGCGCCAGGAACCATGGACCTCCGCCCGCCAACGCTACGACCCAGCGGCACTCCACGGACTCAACCCAGGCTGCAACAACAACTGCAAGCTAGCATCACCAGCCGACACCCACGGACCCTTCAGCTGTCACCGCTGCCGGCACTCCTGCAGCACCGCCAAGAACACTGACCCAGCGCAACCCCCCAGCAAGAACACAACCAAAACAAGGACCCTGCAATGCATCCTCCTCAATGTCCTATGCCTCCACAAACATGTCACTGAAATCTGGGACCTCCTCAACTGCACCACCCCAGACGTAGCGCTCTTCACCGAAACCTGGACCAACACCACCTCGGGAAACATGCATTGCCATCGCCATCCCCCAAGATTCAAGATCTCCTGGAAGGACTGCCCAACCCGCCCGGGAAGAGGAATTGCCATCATCCACAAATCCACCCTCTGACTGAGCACACTCCCCGACGAGCCCACAGAACTGATGGAACACCTTTACTTCAAGGGCCAGGCCCACCGCCAGCCTCAGTAGAACCCTCATCTACCTACCCCCTGGACATAATCTCCCCACAGGCCATCACATCCACCACACTGCTGGGAGACCTTAACTTCCACCTCAACAACCAACTGGACCCCAACAGCACATCCCTCCTGGACAACCTCCACAACATTGGACTACGCCAGATTGTGACCCAGCCCACACACTCAGCAGGACACACCCTTGACCCCCTCTTCACTACAGGAAGCTCCATCACCTTCAGCCACCCCACCGAACTCCCATGGACCAACCATCACAGAGTCCACTGCACCTTCAGAACACCCACCAAATTACAGACACCTGCTCCCACAAGAAAACTGGACCAAAATCACTGATGACCAGCTCACTTCCTTTCTCAACAATTCCATCCCTACCATCGCAGAAAATGATGACCCCTACACCGCAGCCCATACCCTGCATAGATGGATCTCGGACAGCACCAACACCCTAGCCCCCCTCAAGAAAAACAAGAATACCTGTGCCAAGAAAGCCAGATGGTGTACCACTGAACTCTGAGAGTCCAGACGCTATTGCCGCCACCTTGAAAAGGCCTGGAGGAACACCAAACCCACAGAAGCCCACAACAACGTCAGAGCTGCCACCGACACCCACCATCAACTCATCAGAGAAACGAGGAAAAAAGCGATTGAAGACAGAATCTCCACCCATGTGCACAATAACAAGGAACTCTTCAGCATCATCAAGGAGTTCGCTCAACCCACCAGCGAGTCTACCGACATCCCTCCCTCACAAAACCTCTGTGACAGACTGAGCACCTTCTTCCACCACAGAATCAAGAGCATCTACGACAAATTCGATGAAGACAACCAACACACTAAACCCTCACCAACCACCCCGACCCCCGGAAACCAGCGATTGACAACTGGACTGCCCTCACCATCGAAGACACACTGAAGACAATGAAGTCAATCCACTCAGGGGCCTCCACAGACCCCTGCCCCACCACATCTTCAGCAGAGCCCCGACACCATTGCACCCATGCTCCGCCGTACCATCAACCGCTCCCTGGCAACCGCCTCATTCCCCGATGACTGGAAACACGCCGAGGTCAACCCCCTCCTGAAAAACCCTTGGCGGACCCCACCGACCTCAAAAACTACAGACCCATCTCCCTGCTCCTGTTCCCATTGAAAGTCATCGAGAAAGCCATCAACAGCCAACTTGCAACAGACGATATCCGCACCATATTGGACAAAGGAGAGACAGTAGCCCTCATCCTCCTTGACTTCTCAGGGGCATTCAACACAGTCTCCTAACGCACTCTAATACACAGACTCGACAACATAGGAATTCAGGACAAGGCCCTCGACAGGATCCGCTCCTTTCTCTCCAGCAGGACGCAATGGGTCAGACTCACCCCTTTCCTCTTGGACCCTATACCTACCACCTGCGGAGTCCCCCAGGGTTCCTCCCTTAGCCCGAGACTTTTCAACGTCTACATGGCTCCACTCGCCCCCATCGTCAGAACCTACAGACTCAACATTGTGTCATACGCAGATGGCACCCATCTCATCCTCTCCCTTTGCAACGAGCCCAACACCGCCAGACACAACTTTCGAGAAGGCATGGAAGCTGTTGCCAAATGGATGAAAAACAGCTGTCTACAGCTAAACACCAACAAAACACAAGCACTCCTCATGGGTCCAAAGCTGGACGCCTGGAGCAACACCTGGTGGCACCTCGCCCATCGGAAACCCACCAATCCCCATGGACCACGCACACAACCTGGTAATCATCCTGGACTCCGAGCTCCAAATGGACTGTCAAATCAACTCCATCTCGTCTTCCAGCTTCCACACCCTCCGCATCCTTTGTAAGACCTTCAAATGGATCCCCCTCGAACACCAAAAGACAGTCACTCATGCCCTGGTCACCAGCAGACTTGACTACGGCAACGCACTTTACATCGGAATAAACAAAAACCTCACCGCAAGCTACAGAACATCCAGAACGCGCCACAAGACTAGTTCTCAACTTGCCAAAACACTGTCACATCTCCCAGTACCTACGCACACACCACTGGCTCCCTGTCGAGGCAAGAATCACTTTCAAGATACTCACCCATGCACACAAGGCCTCCACGGCAGCAGACCAGCATACCTGAACAACCAACTCAAATTCCATGCACCCCAAAGGACCCTACGATTAGCCCAGCTCTCTTATGCTGTGGTCCTCCGCTCCAGAAAGACCAGATCGGGATGACACTTCTTCTCTATCCTCACGGCCAAGGCATGGAGCGCCCTTCCGCTCCATCTCAGACAGACACATCGCCCCTTATCTTCGCAAGAGACCTCAAGACCTGGTCTTCGACAGACATCCTCCTTGATGGAATGGAACCTGCAGCCCCCCCCCACCCCTAGTGCCTTCAGACCCTTACAGGTGAGTAGTCGCGCTTCAACAAATCCCTGATTGATTGATTGATTGATTGATTGATAGAGATGGGAGGAGGACAGTCATTAAGCAAAATGGATTTCAATATCTGGCTGGACAGTGCATGTATATGCCAAACCAATGAGCATTGCCAATGCCTGTTTATTTTTGGAATGTTAGACAAATGCTGAAGGGCAGTAACACCTTACTTGTCTTCCTCGTGCCAGTCTTTACTAGGTGAGAGAGCTTCTCTGGCCACAGGAATGGTTTCCCTATAAAAGCAAAAACTAAATACAAACTATGGCAATCTTCCTCGTCCTGCTACCCATCATAAAGAGGAAGTGGTCCTATAAGACTTCCTGTTTTTTCATTTCTGGAATCAACCATTGGATTTCCTATCATGTGAGGATATATATGTTTTTATATTTGCAACTTTGCTATAGAAAGCTGTTTCTTTCAATGTTTACCCAGTCAAATAGTTTCCCTCTGCAGGCAGGGTGAACATCAGTGGTGCCCTGTGTTAGCGGTTGAGCAGATCATAGAGAATTCCTCATTTAAAGGCTCTGCAGAGCCAGCAATGATGGGCAGAAGGGAGCAGCAGTAGTGTCCTACTTTAGTGGATGTGCCACATGTTGACCAAGATAGGACCTGCTCAAGCAGCCCATCCTGGTTCAGCTTGTGAAGGTTTGGAGGTCTTGCAGGATTTTGGACTGTGAGATATCTGGTTGGCAGGCAATGCTTTAAGCGGGAAGTAGCTGACCACCAGATATAATTTAAATGATGATGTGACCGTATCTCAGCCTTTCAGTTCTAACAAGGTGTAGTTCTTTCTGATTTTCAACTTGAGCTACTGTCTGGGCATCAAAGAGGGACAAGGCAGATTTACCAGTAATAACACTGAGACAGTAACTGGGTTTGCCTCAGCAAATAGGATCATGGTGCATTCAACATATGATTTAGGCTGCAGCTTGCTGTGAGAGAGGGGCCTTCCCTGCTAAGGCTCCAAGACTATCTTCCGGAGATTTGCGGGGTGAATTTTATTACAAAAAACAGGACGTTTTGTGCATGGTCATGAACTGTCTGAAGTGTTTCATGAAAAATGTGGCTATGGTCTTCACTCAGGAAGGTTATGCTGCATGAATGAAGGGCATGATCATATCAGAGGGAGCAACACCCACAAATGCAGTAGATAAGAAGGTTAACGCAGCAACAAAAAGATGCAGCATTTAATTTCACGATCAGGAAAAATGCTTTTTCCAACTACGCAATTCATTTCCTGTGGAAAGACTTTCTGACCCTGGTTGATCAGATTCATCAAGGAGCAACTGATACACTGTCTATCATGGAGCAACAGGTGGGCAGATCTTTACTTTGATGCACTGGGTGACACAGCTGCTGCTTTGGGGATCCTTTGATGTGCTCCTGGAAGTCAGACTCAGCTCAGTAGAGCACGCAGAGAAATATCCCGATGCAGATCCCAAGCTTTTTACTCGGCAGCTGGAGGAGCTGGTCAAGAATCGGTTGAAGGGTAAGAAATACTAACACTTCTAAAACGTGTAACTAAAGAAAGGAGGTTCAGCTACATAAGAGCTTTCAGTATAGCCTCGGCATTTACATATGGGCAACCCTTTTTGTGTCTGGGGTTGTGGCCTGGAGGCCCCTGGTGGAGATATATTCAGTTTCACCCTTCCACCACAATACAGTAACCACGAACCACCACAGGCATGCCTATCCCTGTCTAGAGCCCAACCAAGTGGGAGGCAGCAGCAGCAGAAATATCAGACAGATGGATGGTAAAATTGTTCAGGAGGGATATATGGTGAAACAGCCTAATTTTGCCAAACACCTCTTCCAAGAGTCCTGTAAAATGAAAGTCACTACTGGCATCTAAGATGTCCTCAACAAAGCAGCGATTATCCCAGTACTGGTAGCTGAAAGGGGTAAATGCTGCTATGCCATAACTTTCCTGGTGCAGAAAGCAACTAGCAGTTTCAGGCCAGTTCTGGACCTCAAGGAGATATACAAGAATAGTCCCTACCTTTGGTTCAAGATGTTAAGTTTGGACTCATTCTTACCTCTTCTAAAGAAAGGCTAGTTCCCTAGATCAATATATTTAATGGATGGGTACTTATATGTACAGGTAAGTGTTTAGACCTCACTTAACATAAAACATTAAAGCCATCTGTTGCAATACGGTGATCCACAAATATAATCAAAGATTTGGAACTGCCCATCCGCCACGTTCTTTCAGACGCATCAAAAACTTCAGTGCCCTTCAAGGGTGAGAGTAGGCCCATAAAAACCTCCAAATCATCTGGTCCAAAACCATAAACCAATACTTCTTTACCTCAATGGGGATGGCCCTAAAAAATATAATATTTGGGTAAAAACATAATTTTAACTAAATAACTTCTCCCAATTAGGGTAAACCTAAGGCTATCATTCTCCTGAAATCTGTCTTGGTTTTTCTAATCAGATATTCATTTCCGCAATTTTATCGATGTCTGATGTGACATTAACCCCCAGATAAATTGCATTTGACGCTACCCACCTGCCATCCAGTTGTAAATTGCAGTTGGTAACGACTTGCGTTTTGTCTTGGTTTAGGTTGCTACCCAGAGAAACGACCAAACTTAAATGCCTCTAACTCTATTTCCCTTACTGCCACTACTGGGTCTGGAGTGACAATTGCCAGGTCATCGGCAAATGTCAGAATTTTTGTTTCCCATCCCTGAGCACACACTGGTAGAATTGCTGCATTACCCTTGATTCTTCTACTCAGGGCATCAATATGAAGGGCAAATAATAAAGGGGATCATAGACGTCCTTGTCTTGTACCCCGTTGGACCGTCACTGTCTCATACTTTATGCCCATCATTAAGATCTTAGCAGTTAGATTTTAGTAAAACATTTTTACAGATTTTATATATTTTGACTCCAATCCCTTCTTATCCATGACTGCCCAGGGATTTGACCAAAATACCCTATTGAACACTTTCTCAGCATTCAAAAGTATTAAAGCCATAGGGTCTCCTGATATCTTGGCTGCATCAAATAAAGTAATGACCTGGGAGATATGATCGGCTGTACACCTTCCTGGGATAAACCCATGCTGCACAGGAGAGACTATCTTCTTTATTATCCCTGACAATCACATAACAAGTATCTTTGCATAGATTTTGGCATTGCTATTAACTAAAATAATTGGTCGGTACAACACTAATTCCTGCATGGGTTTACCATTTTTGGGGAAAACTATTATATCTGCAGTCACCCATGACTCTGGTGAATCAACCCCACTTTGAGTTTGTAAAAACACTTCTAACATATAAGTTTAAAGACAGGCAGCAAATATGTTAAAAAATTCACATGAGATCAATTTCATCCCTGCTGTTTTTCCCGATCGTAAACTTGCAATGGCCATTGTAACTTCTATCAATACAGACTATTCTAGAGATTCCCTATCCTCTTCACTTAACTCTTCGTGTAGATCCAAAAAACACTTAATACCTTTGGGTTCCGTACCCACCTCCTTGGTACAAACTCATTGATAAAACCTTTGAAAGGTAGCACGCATACCAACTGGGTCAGGGACTTTTCCACTATGAGGGTCACAAATCTCTCTGATCTCTCCTTGTGCTGTCTGCTGTCTCGAGTGTATCACAAGCAAGGGCCCCACCCTTTTGTTATATTCATATGCCTTGTTTTTCAGGTCGTATATTTTTCTGCTTATTTTTTAACTGAAATATCTATTATTGCGGCTTTAGCGACGGCCACGTTCAATTGAGCCTCTTCAATTTCTAACACCCTTGCTATCACTTGTATCAGCTTCATCTCTGCTGCCAATAAATTTTCATAGAGTTTTGACAGACTTTCTTTTCCTTCTGGTGGCCAGACCAGCTAAATCTTAAGGTCTCTCCCCAAAACCCCTCCTTAATGGCATCCCAGATTATACATGTAGGAGCACTCTCTATGTTATCTGCCATAAACATTGGTATACACTTTTTCATATGGTTAACGTAATCCTCATCTGACAGTAAAGCCCTCTCAAAAGACCAACTAGGTATGGGGGAGATAAAGAGCTCCAGTCTACCTCTAGCACTAATGGATTATGGTCCGACATTACCCTTGGATATTTATACATCTGGCATACCTGTAATAACCTATTGGAGATGAGGAAATAGTCCAATCAGACATGTACCCGATGGGGTGCCGAAAAAAAACATATATCCAGGATCAGATATCTCTTTTTCAGCCCATACATCAGATCATCCATGGGCCACCCCAAGTTACTCAGAGATCGAAAGACCTTAGATTTGTGGACTTGATAAAACTTACATTCTGCCTTTAACCACCCTTCATTAATGTTGATATTAAAATTTCCACAAATAACAAACGGGAGCGGCCACTCAGCCAAATCGTTGTTAAACCAATCAAACACAATGGGATGATCCACTACGGAGCCATATACAGTGCAGAGTGTAAAATATCCATTTAGATAACAACATTCTGCAATGGTCCATCGGCCCATACTTATCTGCTCTGGATCAAGGACAGTTACACCCACTTTTCTGCGCTAGAATGGCGACCCCCCCACGTTCGTGTCCCTTGTGTGGTGTTGCAGATGACCTGATAACCCGTAAGCTCCAACATATTCAGTCTAGATGCCTCAATATGGGTCTCCTGCATACATATTATATCAGCTTTTAAATAGTGTATATCCAAATCAACCTTTTGCTTTTTCAGAGGGCTATTTAAGCCACATATATTAATTGTAGCAATCCGTAACTTCCTCATCTTGAATCCAAGTAAAGCCAAACCATACCTTACCACCTCCATTCTGCTTAAGAAAACCTATCTGTCTGCTTGGATTTCCCCATCCCTCCCTCCTTTCCACCAATCCCCCTGTTCCCCCTGGGAAGAACCCTTACACCCCACCCGCCCCCCCTTACCTTGAGCAAGCCGTTCAACAGTGACTCACATGATGCCACCTGCTAACACACCACCCAACCCCTACCCCCAGCCCCAGCCATACCAACCAGATAACCCTCAAGGACAATTTATTTAATGTACTCCATATAGCTGTTATGTAATTAAAATGTGCACATATTGGGACCTATTTAAAAGGGTAATTTGCAAATGAGTATATCTACATGCGTAAATTTACTTGTGTACTTTGTAGTAACTTTACTACTTTTGGCTAGTCCCCTTTTTCAAGTGTACAGTTAGTACTAGTGAAGACTTAAATATCTTCAACTCTCCTGAATTCAGGGAGTGGCGCCCAATTTCCATGTTTAATGCTACTACCAGTAACATCTCACATGTAGACAGAGGTCTCCACAACTGGGGCAGAGATCTGTCTATGGTAAACTAATGGGGAGAAAATTATTGAATCAGAAATGTAAAAATTGTTTTATGAGAAATACATATTGCAAATGAATCGTATATATATATTTATTTTAAACGTGAAATAAAATAAAAAGAATGGCACATTACTACTAACTTAATTTTTCATACTTATTAAGATAATTTCTATTAATATTAAAGGTCTATTTAAAGAAATCCACCTAAATTAAAATTTTAATATTTATTATGTACTAGAATTTGTAAACGTTATGTATAGAATTAATTTAAATGATTGTAGTTTTTTCTTCTTTAAAGCTACGAGCCATTGCTGGACCATGTGTAGTGCTGGACTTACTCTATGTCTGAGATGGAGTACATTTATGACTGTTTTGGTCCTCATGCATCCCAGTTTTAAGTCCCTCCGTGTATTCCCCGCTTGCATGTTAATAGAATAAAAAATGAAAAAGGCATTAGCTTAAATGTTTGCTTCAACAGCCATACTCTTCTCGTTTAAACCTTTAACATTTTAGCGCCTCGTGTCTTCCTGGCTGATTGAGCCAGCTGGTTGCCTGCTGTTTTCCGACCCTTGCATTTTCCATACCTTACAGTTGAATGAACCGGAGACCTGAAAGCAAATAAAGGCAGACTGGTTGCTAAGAACTAAAAGATTAACCTCGTTCGCCAACTGCTACCTGTTTGCTCACACTGCATGCAGGAGGCAATGCCTGTCGGCATTATGGCATATTCATTGCTGGCAGGGCACATTTGTATCCCATTTGTTAAGAGTGGACATATGTAGCTGTTTTGCACCGTTGGTTTGCAGAAATTAACTGAAAAGATGCCATGCACTATTACACAGCCAATTCTGGTACCTCAATGTAAATGTACACCCCCTACTTTTCAGACCCTTTATTGACTCAGAACATGTGTTTCCTACATCCTGAATTACTGCTTTACTTGGCAGTGGACAGCCATTTCACAACCATCCATCTTTATACAGTGATAACTGCATCCCTGGCGCTGGGTCTGGTATTGAATAGAAGAACCCCACAGGGGGCCTATCTCATTATCGGGAGAAGCACCCGGGACGGGGCCTCACCAAGCCACATCTTTTCTGGGTGTGCCAGGAACAAACCAGGACTTACCCCCAGATGCATAAAAGTTATGTTTTGCGAGTCCTTAACAGCGAATTTTAAGGATTCGCCATTAAAGACTCGCAAAACGGGATGCATGTAGGAATCGCAATATTATTTGTGATTCCTACTGATTCCTAATTTGCGATTAGCTAATTGCTAATCGCAAATAAGGAATGGCTTTCCCATTCATTCCTATGGGCCTAATAGGAATGAATGGTGAGTCATTCCTTATTTGCGATTAGCAATTAGCTAATCACAAATGTGCCGCAATTTCAAGGGTGCCAGGGTGTCCAAAGGACACCCTGTTGCACCCCTGAAATGGTAATGTTCACTGGTGTTGCGCACACACATGTCCCAAGGACATGTGTGTGTGTAACATACAACTTAGAAAAATGCACTAAAGTGCATATTTCTAAGTTTTTGCTATTTACCACGTAGTTTGACTTCGCGGTAAATAGCAGACCCATATTGCGAATTCGCAATCTAGGAATGGTTCATGCATTGCATTGCATTTAAGGAATCGCAAATTGCGATTCCTTAAATGCAATCGCAATTTGAGAACTCGCAATTATTTGCCAATTCTTAAATTGCGAGTGCATGAACCCTTGATGCATCTCAAATGCCATTTTTGCGGGCGCAAATGGCCGAATTTTGCGATTCGCATCGTTTGTGCTCGCAAAAATGCTTGATGCATCTACCTGTAAGTTCCCACTTACAGAGAACATGTGCTGTATTTATTAGTACAAGGAACTCGTACCCGCCCTGGGAACCTTCATTAGTGAAAGACGGACAGGATATCAGAGAGGTGAATCTTTCAATGCACAAGGACTCACCTTAGGTGAATCAGGGGGCGGTGACCCCCAAAGATAGGTGCAATGTGCGACTTCTCCCGCCTTTTGTGGGATCCCTGGGAGTCCTCCGGGACCCACACCAGTAAATAATACAAATCACAACCCTGAGAAGCCATCTAGACATCGAAATCTCACCAAAATCTGCAAATAATATTTTTTTATTTTTTTATTTGAGGAGTTTTGTATAGCGCTGGCTAGACCCAGAGGTATCAGAGCGCCATACATGAGGTTCCACAATGTTACATCAGTTACAAGTTACATTTGTTGCAAAAAAAACATTGAAAGAGCATAGAAGAAGAGATAAAAGGAGCGTAGAAGGGTAGGGGAGTAAGTACTTATTCCCTGTGCAATGTGCACATTATGCATTGCCTTCATTCACTACACATTCATAAAAAGTCAGAGATCTGATATGGGGGCTGGCCGGAATTTTATAAGGGGCAATCAAGTGACAGTCTAGTGTCGATCGTGAACCAAGGGGGCACAGTCATGGCAAGTCACTAGCACGCACCGCAGGAACAAGAGGGGGAGAAGCCCAACAATGCAGAGCACTAGTCACAGATATAGAACACTGAATTGACCCTTTCCCTCATTTATAGTTCCACTCTGAACAGAAATCCACTGACATTACTTTTTGTCTGCAAATTTATTTCCTGTTTACAAACCGCTCTTAATTTAACAATTAACTTGAAAAAAAACTGCGCTGCATTCGTCTCATTGCTGCAGTATAGCGCCACCCGCTTGTGCACTCCGAAAGAGTCGGGTAGTTGTTTCCATTCACACTCACTTGTTACACTGCCTGCTCACCCGTGTGTCTAAGGGGGAACGTCTTTCGTAAATCTCCCAATCTCACTCAGAGACAGGTTGTTCCTCATCGTTCATAAAGCTTGTTACTATTCCTTGTAGCCTCAAAAGCCTTAAAGGCATTAAGGACAAATGCATCCCCAAATACTGATGTCCCGCCCCTCCCTCAAATGAGACACACTTTATCTACGTTGGGGAACACAGATACATGCAATAATAGATGATATGCAGAGAAACATAGAGCACGATATTGTGCATGTCAGAAAGTGCATTCCTTTGTGTGGATTTTCCCATTTCATTTTTTGACTAGATTTAATGGCGTTTTCAGAGTCTGGACACATGGAGTCTACTAAACAGCCGCCCTCCTCCCCCAGCTGTGTTTGGTCTGAACCATAAACCTGGTGAAAAATTGGCTAACCTCAATTGGTATATTTGACCTTTAGGTGGGGCAAAGTGCAGTGATGTGGAAATTGCATCAGTGGGATAAAAGTAAGATGGTACATGTGGACTTTAATATGGACTTACTCCACCCACACGAGTGACTTCAAAAATATGGCATGGCCTCTGCAACCCTAGCTATAAAAAGTAACAAAAACAGCACACATATTTCAGAGGAAACCTCATTCAAGTGCTGTTTGCATAGACTGGAGAAGCATTTACTTATTATAAAGGCCCGCGTTAAAATATAAAAAGCCATGCATGCATAAGGTGTAAAGAAAAGAAGGGGCTAAGAAAGTAATTTGTGTTGCATTATCTTTTTTCTCAAAAATATACTTCATAGGTAAATCTAGATTTTTGGTGAATATGCCCCAAGAATGGCCTCTGTGATAGCGTTCATCTTAACCAGACCCAAACTAGATCTGCAAGACTGCCACGTCATCCACTGACTGCACATAGATTTTCTATTTTCTGCAGCAAGAAGTGAACGGTTTCCATCACAGTGTAGATGGCCTTTGAGAACAGTTGGCCTGCTGATCTCTGGGTGGACACCATATGGAGATTAATTACAAGAACATGCATCCTCAGTTATCTAGGGAGTCAGGAGAGACCGCAGTACAGATGACAGACAAAAGCAGACAGAAACTCTTATAATAACATGTTATACTCGATACAGCCTTGGTCTGAGCATGCCTTTGATGCTGGTCCTTTTCACAGCCTCTTGCAACTCCAGAATTTGCCCTAAGACCATACCATTCTGAGTGGGTATCTTACTATTGGGGAGAGGGAGAGACAGGGTCTGATCCTAATGGGCCAGTCACTGGAAGGTACACAGTGGACCTTAGAAAACTCTCAGAACAATGTTCTATGGGATTTATTTCAGTAAAGGTGCTGGAAGTGCTGAAAGGGGGTTTAAATGAGTGGTGTGTGTGAGGAATATTGTACATTAGCAATCAATAGCCATTGAATAATGTAAGAACGACTCAAACCCAAGAGACATTGGAACACAACTTGAACAACACAAGAAGAAGGAAGAACATGCTTGAAAAGTACTGAGGGCTTAGATCTTAATTCACCTTATACCAAAGCTTAGGTAGTGCTTCTAAATTGTCAGACCAACTGACCTCTTGTAGCCCCAGCAAGATAAAGGAATAAAGGACAAAGATGGGCATGCATTCTGATGAGCAAATGGTGAGCTTGTTACTGTTGCTGTGCACTCTCTTGTCATCAAATATGTCATTTTAGGTGTTGCAGTGATGTTGTCAGTTATATCATAGAACATGTGATGAATTATGTAATATGGGAGGTAAATAGTAGTGCATGGTGATGGTGCAAGTTATAGTTACCGTAGGACACAAGTTATGGCTACTAGAGATACCTAAAAGCGGTGAATGTAACCTTTTTTCAGTGATTTTCAGTTTTTTTCTTAAGTAAAGTAATATTTTATTACCCTATGTAAAGCTGCCGCCACCACAAGCAGCCAACACCACGTGGGGGAGGGGGGTCGCATAGCCCCCCTCCCCAAGCCACTTTTTAACCCCTGGGTCCCCTGGCCCTTAATTTTTAAAAAGGGGAAGAAGTACTCCTGGCTCCCTCCTCAAGCCACTATTGGCCCTTGAGACCCCAACACCTCTGGCCAAATCAATACAGAAATTGGGCAAGTGGGGGTGTTATCATGCTCCCTGAGACTTACTTAAGAGGCCTTGGGGGCCCATCCAATGGGGTCAAATACGTTAACATTAGAGGAGGAGGTGTGGCATCCCTCTTCCAGCCCAAATGGGCACCAGGAACCCCATCCCCATAGCCATACTTTAATTATAGGGAGGGGAACGCATGGCCTCCTTCCCTGAGCAATGAAAATCCTCATGCACCCCATCCCTGGGGCCAAATACATTTATATTAGGGAAGAGATTTAAAAGAACCTGCTGACCCCATCCCCCAGACCATACATTAATTATAGGGGAGGGAGGTGCATGACCCCCCCATCCCAGGGTCTTTAGACCCTCCCGTGGACTCCACCCTCCAGGCCACATACATTAATATCAGAGGAGGTGGTCATGTGGCTCGATTCCCTTTGCTTTAATAGGCCCCAAAGGCCCTATCCCAAGGGCTAACTTCCATTTGTAAGGTGAAGGCACAATTAAGCCACCCCAAACCTTAACAGGCCACCAGGATCCTATCCCTCAGGGCCAACTTCCATTAATAAGGGTAGAGAACCATGGACCCCTCACCCCGAGCCTCAAGAAGCCCCAAGGACTGACTTGAATATTAAAAGGGAGTGGGGCTGCCCAACCCCATCCTCAAGCATAGCACACACCAAGCAGAAAAATTGGGGGCTGCAAAGGGAGTCCCAGGGCCCCTGTGGTTACAGCTGGTTCCTCCTCTACTGAGCTGGCATTGCCCCCGACTGACAGGAGCAGCCATTTCTCCATGCTCACACAGGGAGAGAGCAATCTGAGTTTCCATGATTGCAGGACCGCACGCTAGGAAACAGAAGTCTGATCCCACTCAGCTGAAGCATTTTTAAAGCTCCAGAGGAGTGAGAGCAGACATACCTTCCTTGCCTGCACTCCTGGAGACTGGAAAGGCATATCTGCTCCCACCCGGAGAGAGATTAAAAAACATGTTTCCCAGATTCAGGCAGAGAAACTACTGTGTCCCCAGTTAGGGCTCCCTGGGACACAGTCTGTGAGTCATCCCGAGGGGAAAGGAGTCCCCGGGGGCTTAAGAGGCTCAGGGAGGGGGCCCTCATTCCTTTTAAATTCATTACAGCCCAGGGGTGAGGTCCAAGGGGCCTTTTAAGGCTTGTGGAAGATGGCTGTGCAGCACCCTAAGTCTAATATGCAAACTGGGCACAGGCAATTGGGCCCCTGGGCCCAGATCCACTCGGGAAGGGCATCATCACACACGCCCCCTCTTCAAATATAAAGATAAGCCATGATAATTCCAGGTAGCACATAATCCTGTACTAATGGGCTGAAGCTGACAAAAGCACATCTGTGTTACATATCATCTGTATTAAAGCCACCTGATAGGTTGTTTTCAAAAACCTGTTCTATTTACAACAACAACAACAACACCACCACCACCACTGTGGGATGGGGGTTAGTAAGCCCACCGGTGAAAGGGTTCATCCTTCTTTTCTCTATAGTCCTTTTGGCTATCAAGGAAGAAGTTGGCATGGAAGCTGTACTATAAAACAAAGTATTTATTAAACCACATGAGGTGGAACCACATCTATACACAACCCTCAGGCAATGTAAGAGGCATCACACGGAATGCAAGAACCGTGGTACCTTTATACCAAAATATCTGCAGTATTAGCATGGAGACTCAACAGAAGGCGGTACAAGTGTCCACAAGAATAGTTCCATGTACATATATGGTCACGTTAGAGTTGCTTGGTCAACAAGGTAGGAGGAGCTACAAGACTGCTAACTTTAGCTTATACTCTGACATTTACATGTATAACAGGTGTATGCTAGCGACTACACATCGTTTCGAGCATGCGCAAAACTTTAACTCAGTGCTGACTTTAGGAATACATGAGCAATGAACAGTGAAGACGGAAAAGCACGAGGCGAGCACATGGCTAGCTAAAATGGCTTACGTGAACAAAATGGCTTCAGCTCATGCTAACAGTGGCCACTGCCAATTTTCCACAGACGGCCCTTTTAGCATTAGCTGAAGACATTTATACATTCTTAGGAGTAGGGTATACAGCTTGTACATCTATTAGCATTATATTATTTACTTCCTGATCCAATACATATTCAGTGTATAGAGGCTGCATTTTACGTTTAGCAGGTATGCACGCAGTAATACAAAGGGAGTAAAGTATCTGTCCACATTGCAAACATAGGCAACATAGTAATAGAACCGTACAGATTATACATAGCACTGTCAAGAGCTTCCAACCCCAAGTTACAAATAATGACCGTAGCCACCTGGATAAAGTCCATGTTCCAGTGTCCGGATGAATCTCAGCAGCAATCCTATAATTAGAAATTGCGCAAAAAACAGATGGAGCATGGTCAGGGATGAAGGCACAGCAACTGCTCCTGATGATGAGACACGCACCACCTCAGTCAGCCAAGAAAACATCAAGAACCATTCGATTTTGAAGTGCCACAATTCTTGCTATTTGTAGTTTCTCAGTAATGTTTCCAAGTGCCATAGCTGTCTGATTGGTCACAGCTTCTATGACATGTGTTAAACGTCTTATCTTTTTGTTTTTTAAAGCGGCCCCAAAAAGAAGAACAAACCCAAATTGAAATCAACGTATTGCTGCAATGCAGTGTTGGTTTGATCCACCTCATCATAATTTGTTGTCCTTTTGTATCTATTCTTAGAAATGTCTTTAAACAATTGTTAGTCACAAATACCCCACCAATACTACCACCAATACCACCACCACCAATCCCAATACCACCACCACCAATACCATCACCACCAATACCACCACCACCACCACCAATACCACAACCATTACCACCATCTCCACCACCAATAGCAGTAGCACCAATACCACCACCAATACCATCACCAATACCACCACCACCAATACCACCACCACTAATACCACCAGCACCAAAGCCACCACCATCAAAACCACCACCTATACCAACAAAACCAATACCACCACCACCAATACCACTACTAATACCACCACCAATACCACTACCACCACCACCAATATCACCATCACCGCCATTACCACCACCACCAATACCACCTCCACCAATACCACCACCAAAACCACCACCAATTTCACCACCACCAATACCACCACCACCACTACCACTACCACTACCACCACCAATACCACCACCACCAGTAATACCACCACCACCAATACCACTGTCACCACCACCAATACCACTGTCACCACCACGAATACCACCACCAATATCACCACCAATACCACCACCAACACCACCACGAATACCAATATCACAACCAACAACACCACCAATCCACCACCACCTATACCACCAATACTACCACCACCAATGCCACTACCACCAATACCACCACCAATACCACCACCTCCATCAATACCACCACCTCCAACACCACCAACATCACCCAATACCACAATCACTGCCTTAACCAACTCAACCAATACCACCACCAATAATACCACTGCCAATAACAACACCAATACCACCCCCACCCCCAATACCACCACTACAAAGACCCCCACCAAAACCAATACCACCACCAATATCATCACCACCAATACCATCACCACCAATACCACCACCACCAATACCATGACCACCAATACCACCACCAATACCACCACCACCAATAACACCACCATCAATACCACTGCCACCACCACCACACATACCACCAGCAATACCACCACCAATACCAATTCCACCAATCCAATACCACCACCACTAATACAACCATCACCACCACCAATCCCACAACTAATACCACAACCACCAACACCAACACCACCAATGCCACCATCAATATCACCACCACAAATATCACCACCACAACCAATATCGCAAAAACCACCACCACCAATACCACAAACAATACCACAATCTCCACCACCAATAGCAGTTGCACCAATACCACCACCAATACCATCACCAATACCACCACCAATACCACCAATACTACTAGCACCAAAGCCACCACCAATACCACCAAAACCTAGACCACTACCACCAATACCGCTACTAATACCACCACCACCAATACCACCACCACCATTACCACCACCAATACCACCACCAATACCCCACCAAAACCACCACCAATAGCACTACTACTACCACCACCACCAATACCATAACCACCAATACCAATACTGCCACCACCACTACCACCACCAATAATACCACCACCAGCAATACCAGCACCAATACCATCACTACCAATATCAATACCACCACCACCAATGCCACCACCAATACCACCACCACCAGCAATACCACCACCACTAATACCACTGTCACCACCACCAATCCCACCACCACAAATCCCACCACCAATACCATCACCAATATGAACACCACCAATACCACAACCAACAACACCACCAATCCACCACCACCTATACCACCAATACCACTACCATTAATGCCACTACCACCAATACCACCATCAATATCACCACCATCAATACCACCACCTGGAACACCACCAATATCACCCAATACCACCACCATTGCCTTAACCAACTCTACTAATATCACCACCAATAATACCTCTGCCAATAACAACACCAATACCAACACCACTAGCAATATCACCACCACCACCAATACCAATACCACCACCACCACCACTACCAATAACACTGCCACCATCATCACACATACTACCACCAATTCCACCACCAATACCACCACCAATATCACTACAAATATTATCAATATCAATTCCACCAATACCACCACCACTAATGCAACCACCACCAATGCCAATACCACCAATACTACCACCACCACCACCAACCCCACAGCTAATACCACAACCAACAATACCAACACCACCAATGCCACCATCAATATCACCACCACCAATATCACCACCACAAGTAATATCACCAAAACCACCACCAATACCACCACCACGACCAATATCACCACCAATACCACCAGCAAAACCATCACCACCAACACTAACTCCACCACCAATACCACCACTAATACCACCACCAATAATACCACCACCACGAATACCTCCACCACCACCCTTACCAATACCACCAGTACTCCCACCAACACCAATATCACCATCACCACTAATAACACCACCAATAATACCACCACCATGAATACCCCCACCACCTCCCCCACCAATACCACCAGTACTACCACAACCAACAATATCACCACCACCAATACCATCACCACCAATAGCACCACCACCAATATGACCACCACCAATACCACCAACACCTACAATACCACCACCAATACCACTGCCAACACCACCACAAATACCACCACCAATACCACCACCAATACCACCATCAATACCACCACCTATACCACCACCATCACTAACACGACCACCAATACCACCACCTCCAATACCACCAATACCACAACCACTAATACCACCACCACCAATACCACACCAATACCAGCACCACCAATACCACCACCAATACCACCACCACCCCCACCAATCCCAATACCACCACCAATACTACAACCAATACCACGACCACAATTAATACTACCACCTCCACCATCAATAAGACTAATACCAATATCAACATCACCAATACCACCACCACCACCAATAGCAAAACCACCACCAACACTAATACCACCACCACCAATGCCACCACCACCACCAATGACATCCAACAATATCACCACCACCACCAATACCACCACCAATACCACCACCTAGACCAATACCACCACCAATACCACCACCACCAATTCCACCCACAACAATACTGCAACCACCACCAATACCACCACTGATACCACCATCACCACCAATTCGACCAATGCCACCACAAATTTTACCACCACCAATACCACCACCCCACCAATACCACCACCACCAATACCACCACCAACACCACCACCAACACCACCACCAATCCCACCGCCAATCCCACCACCAATCCCACCACCAAAACCACCACCAATACCACCACCAATACCACCACCACCACCACCACCATTACCAATACCAACACCACCAATACCAATACAGCCACCACCAATATCATCACTAATACCACACCACCAATACCATCACTACCAACTCCAATACCAAGACCACCACCAACAATACCAGTACCACCACCACAAATACTACTGCCATTACCACCACCACCACCACCAATACCACCTCCACCCTTACCCCCTCCAATACCACCAGCACCAATACCACCACCACCAATCCCAATACCACTACCAATCCTCCAATACCACCACCAATACCACCAAAACCAAAACCACCAGCACCAATACCCCCACCACCAATACCAACACCACCAATACTACCACCAATACAACCAACACCAATCCCACCACCAATACCATTGCCAATACCACCACCAAAACCACCACCAACACTAATACCACCACCACCAATGCCACCACCACCAATATCACCACCACCAATACCACCACCACCACCAATACCACCACCCAGACTAATACTACCACCACCGATACCACCCGCAACAATACCACTACCACCACCAATACCACCACTAACATGAATACCACCACCACTAATACCACCACCAATACCACCCCCACCACCAATGCCACCACCATCAATACCACCACCCCCACCAATACCAATACCACCACCAATATCACCACCAAAACCACCACCAATATCATCACCAATTCTGTCAGAAGCTCCAACTCTTCGCAGGGGCAGTGGTGACGAATGTCCCAATGACCCCTCCACCGGTACTCTCACTTCTAAGAGCAAGATCACCAACAGGGGGGGAAGGGGAAGTGGACAGAGAAGACAAAACCTTGGCTCCAACTGTCACCTGCACCTTATAGGGACTGCGTATTAACTTCCAGCCGTCTTCCTATGGAGGTGCCTAATACACAGAATAGGGGAAAGAAAGAGAATATACCACAAACCTTCTTACACTAACGTTTTTTCTTTAAGATTAAGCAAAACTTGTCCTACCAGTTCTAGTCAAGGTATTTTCCCCTCTTCTATTAATGTTGTTAAGTATCAGGCAAGACTTCTAGCTGTGAAAGAATACATAAATGTTAGTCTCTATTCTCACTGTAGAACTCCCTTCTAACTCCCTCTAGGTTAACTAATACCTGTGAAGCCTTCTGCCAGATGGGGTCTTGGGGATTCTGTTTTTAGAAGGTTTAAGTTCCTTGGTGCAATTAGAAGAACTGTTCTCCCAGCTTTTCCACAGTTGCGCGCAAAAAGGGACCAGGGAGGAAGGTTAGGGAAGGTAAAAAGAGGGAAAGCGCAATAGGGAAATGTCCTGAGGGAAAACTCCGTTAGATAGTTAAACACGGTAGCTCCTGCACGCTGTAACAATTATTTACATTTCGCATTTCAGCCTTACTTGTCTTTACGATACTTCCTCTCCAGATAAGAAGCCTTTTATTCCCTGTGGTAGAACTTCACTGGATACAGGAACCTATAGGACTGGACTGAATGGACTCAGTTCATAGAACAGTCGAGAACGCTGAAGCTCTGTGACTTCTTCTCAAAGCTGACACCTCTCAGGAAGACGAGAGCGCTCAGCGGGAAACGAAATTCTCACAGAATCCTAGACTCTAAGATACTCAGACATGTCTTCTAAACACTCTGACGTTCCTAACTCCGACAACTCCCGTCATGAATTTCTGACGCGGAGCGGCGGCAAGGAACAGCTGCTTGCATGAAAATCTGCGTTGAAGTGCGCAGTTTGAAGCGCGCGACTTCCCGATAACCACTAGAGGGTGCACCAACCAGCTTAACCCTGAGGGAACATAACGCGGCCATCTTAGGAAGAGTGAACTAAATACAATCTTTTCAGCAGTGTTTGTAATCAATCGGAATTCCCCACTAATGTCGAAGCCTCCCTGTAGAACAGGGAAACCAGACATTAGCTCGGGTAAAACGGGACATTGGCAGTGAATTGAATGTTCGCCTAGGGACGCTAACTGTGGAGACTCGATGAATCCTGACAGTACCCCCTCTCAAGGACCGATTCATCGGTCCTGGTTTGAGTGGAAATCTGGAATGAAAACGTTTTAGCAGTTGAGGGGCATGGATATTAGCAACTGGTTCCCAAGACCTTTCCTCTGGACCATACCCCTTCCAATCCACTAAATACCTTAATTTCCCTTTCTGGTACTTGGAGTCTAAAATGTCTTTTACCTCATATTCAGTATGTCCTTGAATGTTAAGTGGGTCTGGTGGTTTACTTAACCGCATGGGTGATTTGATCTTTTTTAGTAAGGACACATGAAAAACTGGATGAATTCCTATTTTAGCTGGCAGTTTCAATCGTACTGTAACTGGTCCTAACACCTTGTCTACTTGATAAGGACACACAAATCTCGGTTGGAACTTCCTATTACCCTTCAAATGGAGATTCTTAGTAGACAACCACACCTGATCTCCCACCTGATATTGTGGGGCAACTTGCCTATGTGTATCTGCAAATCTTTTGTAGGAGGATTTAGCTTTCACCAGATTTTGTTCTGCAGATTTATGTAAGGAGCTCAGGTCTGTGAGTAAACTCTTAGCTGCAGGAACCCCTAACTCCTCTTGTGTAACCAAGAAGTTTGGATGCCGACCGAAGTTTAAATAAAACGGAGAGTACCCTGTAGAAGCACTCTTCGCATTATTGCAAGCAAACTCGGCCATCCACAATTTATCTGACCACTCTCCACCTTGATCTATCAAAAACAGTCTCAGGTATTGCTCTAATTCCTGATTGGTTCTTTCAGTCTGCCCATCTGACTCGTGGTGGTAGCTAGTGGACAACCTACTCTCAACTCCTAACCCTTTCAGATACGCCCGCCAGAAGTGAGAAATAAATTGAGGGCCCCGATCTGAAATCACAACCTTGGGGACCCCATGAATTTTCACAATATTTTCACTGAAGGCGCGAGCCAACTCAGTTGCTGTTGGAGTTCCTGACATCGGGATGAAATGACTCATCTTTGTAAAGGTATCTACTATCACCAATATTGTATCGAAACCCCTACTTAATGGCAGATCTACTATGAGGTCCAAAGAAATAGTATGCCAGGGATAAGTTGGGGTGGGCAGGGGCTGCAATAATCCCTGTGGAGCCTGTCTACTAGATTTACTTTGAGCACATGCCTCACAAGACTGTACATATCTTTTGATATGAGTAGACATCCCAGGCCACCAAAAATAGCGCTGCACCAACTCCTGGGTCTTTGCAATTCCTTTGTGACCTGCCAGCGGATAATCATGGCAGCTCTGTAACGCCTTTTCCTGTAAGATGGTCGTGGGAAGATATAAAGCCTCTTTGAAATAGGGTAACTGCTGCCGACAATGTCTTCCTTCTCCCTGTTGGACCCACTGCTGGATATCCTCTGTAGATAAGCTCTTACGAACTTCTTCCTGGAAGTTGTCTAAAGAAAGAGTACACACAATCTTGGCTTCAGGAATGATTGGTCTCGCTTCCACTGTATGTTCAGATTATTCAGTATGCAATCGGGACAATGCATCCGCTTTTCCATTCTTAGGACCTGGCCGATAGGTAATCACGAAATCAAAGTCTGCAAAATAAAGCGACCAACGAAGCTGTCATGGCGTTAAAGTCTTGGCAGTTTTTAGGACCTGTAAATTCTTGTGATCCGAAAAAACAGTAACTGTATGCCGTGCTCCAAGCAAATAATGTCTCCAATCCTCGAAGCCATCTTTCACTGCAAGTAACTCTTTCTCTGTGATGGTGTAATTCAGCTCAGCGGAATTCAGTTTTCTTTAACGGTAAGCAACCGGGTGAAGTTGGCCAGTGGCTGCGTGACGCTGAGAAAGAACTCCCCCAATCGCTTGATCCGAAGCATTGGCTTCCAAGTAAAAAGGTTCAGTAGGATCAGCGTGCAAGAGAATGGGGGCCGAAACAAATTTCTTCTTCAAAGTTAAAAAGGCTGCATTGGTCTCAGTATTCCACTCGAATTTAACTCCTTTTCTTAGAAGACCCGTGATGGGGGCAATCAACTGGGAGAATCCCTGGATAAATCGTCGGTAAAAATTGGCAAAGCCCAAGAACCTTTGAATCTCTTTAACATTTTTTGGTGCTGGCCAATCCTCCACCGCTTTCACCTTTCCTGGATCCATCGTAACCCCCTGAGGGGAGATAACAAATCCAAGAAACTCCACCTTGGAGGCATGAAACACACATTTTTCCAATTTGACAAACAGATGATTAGCCTGGAAACGCTCCAAGACCATCCGCACATGCTGAGAGTGTTCCTGGGTGCTCTGGGATTAAATTAAAATATCATCCAGATAAATGATTGCAATCTTATCAATCAAATCACTCATGATGTCATTGATGAAATGCTGGAACACCGCGGGTGCATTGCAAAGGCCGAATGGCGTAACACAGTATTCGAAAAGACCAAACTTGGTTCGAAAAGCGGTCTTCCATTCATGCCCTTCCTTCATACAGACCAAATGATAAGCTCCCCGCAAATCTAGTTTAGTGAAAATTTGAGCTTCTTTTATTTGGTCTAACAAGACGGAAATCAGTGGTAACGGATATCTATTCTTGATGGTGATTTGAATTAGAGCACGATAATCAATACAAGTTCTCAAGCTTCCTTCTTGTTTCTTCGGAATGAAGAGCAGCGGCGAGGATACCGGGGACTGGGAAGGCCTAATAAATCCATTGGCTAAATATCAATCCAAATATTCTTTAAGGTGTTCATTTTCCGCTTCCGTAAGAGCATAAATCCGGCTACAAGGGAGAACTGCTCCGGGTTCCAAATCAATGGTGCAATCATAAGCACGGTGAGGAGGCAGCTGATCTGCTTCCTGTTCACTAAATACTGTTTCCAAATCTCGATACTCCAAAGGAATTTCTTCAGTAGTAACCGCTCCAATAGATTGACCTCCAAAAGACAACATCAAAGATTGTGTGGGTTCTTCCACCAGTGTTTTTGGACCATAGCAGTGAGATAAACAAAATTGCGATTGCAGACTGACTGTTCGATTTTCCCAGTCTATGGTTGGGTTATGAAGAGCTAACCAAGGCAATCCCAGGATCAGTTGAAACTGTGGGGCGTCTATTAAATTAAATTGTAACACCTCACGATGACCGTCCGCTTGAGTTATCTCCAATTCCTCGGTATGACTGGTGATAGGTCCAGAGGTCAAGTTGGTACCATCGACTGCGCATACAGGCTCCGGTCGATCTTTCCTGATAGCTTGAATTCCCATCTGACGAGCATATCGTATATCACAAAAGTTTCCTGTGGCACCTGAATCCAACATGATGGCCACTCCCAAGATCTGATGCTCACGAAATTGTAACGTAACATGAATAATCACATGAGGCGTCATAGTTTGGAGAGTATTTAAGATCTGGTGAGGTTCTGGAGTCGTCTTGTCTTCTTTCACCACCAGAGCGACTCCGCCTACTGATGGTTCACTTCGTTTCCCTTAAACGGAGTCTTGGGTCTCTTGATGCATTCCTTAACAAAATGGCCTGAAGCTCCACAATATAAACATAACTTTTTCAACCTACTTTGTTCCTTTTCTTCTTTACTCAGTGGACCTCGAACTGTTCCTATTTGCGTCGGCTCCGATTCATTACTTCCCCCAGATCCTTTTTCCGTCCTCGCTCTGTCAAAACGAGGGACATTAAACTTCCAATCCTTCTTCTTTTCACCTTTTCTTTCTGAATTGCGAAAAATCCAACTCCAACACCAAATCCACAAGAGCTGACAATTATGTGGGTCGATTTGGAACTTGGGCTAGTGTGTCCTTGATTTCATCCCTTAGACCACGGTAAAATAAAGCTGCTCTTTTTTCCTCCGGCCAATTGGTCTCCAGAATTAATTTGTTGAACTGCGTAAGGTAAGTAATTAAATCTTTAGACCCTTGCCGCAATTCCAACAACTCATTATCGGTGGCCTGAGATATCCTTCTCCGATCAAAAATCCTGAGAAACTCAGCTTTAAATTTAGTAAAAAAGTCACAAAGCAGGGGGTCATCTTCACTGACCAAGGGCATAGCCCAATTGGCGGCATCCCCACTTAAGTATGATAAAATAAACGCTACTCTAGATTGAGCATCAGGGAACAAGGTAGGACGGCACATAAAATGGAGGGAACACTGCGTCCAAAAATATTGTGCCTTCTGTGGATCCCCTGAAAATCTTTCTGGAGCTGCTAAGGGAATCAATGGGGATACCGAATGGATTACCTGTGCAACTGCCTTCGCATCTGTGCTCAACCCACTAGTACTAGCCACTGAGGGACTCTGTACTGGATTTCCCATGGCTATCCCATCCACCTTCTGTGCTAATAATCTTGTCTCTTGACGGGAGGCCACTAACTCTAATTTTAAACTCTGATTTTCCTCACGAACTGCTCCTAAGTCTCTCTGAATTCCTACCAAAATCTCCCCTAAATCCTTTAAATTCATTCCTTCAGTCATACTGCCTGGGCGAAGGAAGTACGTGGTCACTTCAATCTGTCAGAAGCTCCAACTCTTCGCAGGGGCAGTGGTGACGAATGTCCCAATGACCCCTCCACCGGTACCCTCGCTTCTAAGAGCAAGATCACCAGCAGGGGGAGAAAGGGGAAGTGGACAGAGAAGAGAAAACCTTGGCTCCAACTGTCACCTGCACCTTCTAGGGACTGCGTATTAACTTCCAGCCGTCTTCCTATGGAGGTGCCTAATACACAGAATAGGGGAAAGAAAGAGAATATACCACAAACCTTCTTACACTAACGGTTTTTCTTGAAGATTACGCAAAACTTGTCCTACCAGTTCTAGTCAAGGTATTTTCCCCTCTTCTATTAATGTTGTTAAGTATCAGGCAAGACTTCTAGCTGTGAAAGAATACATAAATGTTAGTCTCTATTCTCACTGTAGAACTCCCTTCTAACTCCCTCTAGGTTAACTAATACCTGTGAAGCCTTCTGCGAGATGGGGTCTTGGGGATTCTGTTTTTAGAAGGTTTAAGTTCCTTGGTGCAATTAGAAGAACTGTTCTCTCAGCTTTTCCACAGTTGCGCGCAAAAAGGGACCAGGGAGGAAGGTTAGGGAAGGTAAAGAGAGGGAAAGCGCAATAGGGAAATGTCCTGAGGGAAAACTCCGTTGGATAGTTCAACACGGTAGCTCCTGCACGCTGTAACAATTATTTACATTTCGCATTTCAGCCTTACTTGTCTTTACGATACTTCCTCTCCAGATAAGAAGCCTGTTATTCCCTGTGGTAGAACTTCACTGGATACAGGAACCTGTAGGACTGGACTGAATGGACTTCAGTTCATAGAACAGTCGAGAACGCTGAAGCTCTGTGACTCCTTCTCAAAGCTGACACCTCTCAGGAAGACGAGAGCGTTAAGCGGGAAACGAAATTCTCACAGAATCCTAGACTCTAAGATACTCAGACGTGTCTTCTAAACACTCTGACGTTCCTAACTCCGACAACTCCCGTCATGAATTTCTGACGCGGAGCGGCGGCAAGGAACAGCTGCTTGCATGAAAATCTGCGTTGAAGTGCGCAGTTTGAAGCGCGCGACTTCCCGATAACCACTAGAGGGCGCACCAACCAGCTGGCCGCGTTATGTTCCTGAGGGAACATAACGCGGCCATCTTAGGAAGAGTGAACTAAATAAAATCTTTTCAGCAGTGTCTGTAATCAATCGGAATTCCCCACTAATGTCGAAGCCTCCCTGTAGAACAGGGAAACCAGACATTAGCTCGGGTAAAACGGGACATTGGCAGTGAATTGAATGTTCGTCTAGGGACGCTAACTGTGGAGACTCGATGAATTCTGACAAATACCACTACCACCACCACCATTAACAATACCAACACCACCAATACCGCCACCCCAATATCACCACTAATACCCCCACCACCAATACCATCATTACCAATACCAATTCCAGTACCACCAATACCACCACCACCAATACCACCACCAACAATACCACTTCCAATACTACCACTACCAATACAACTGCCATCACCATCACCACCAATACCACCTCCACAAATACCACCACCAATACCACCATCAATGCCAACACCAATACCACCACCAATACCACCACCACCAATACCACTACCACTAATACCACCACCACCACCAATACCATCACTGCCACCAAAAACATTAATACCACCACCACTAATACCACCACCACCACCAATAAAACCACTAATACCACCATCAATATAACCACCACCAATACCACCACCACCATTACCTCCACCACCAACCCCAATACCACCACCCATACCACCAATACCCACACCAATACCACCAAAACCAATACCACAACCAATTCCACCACCACCATTAATACCACCACCTTCCCACCGAATACCACTACCACAAATACCACCACCATCACCAAATCTACCACCACCAATACCAGCACCAAAACCAATACCATCACCACCTATGCCAACACCACCAATACTACCACCAATACCACTACCAATACCACCACCAATAATATTGCCAATACCACCCCACCACCAATAATACTCCCATCACCAATGCCACCAATACCACCTCCAATACCACCACCACCAATACCACCACCACCCCCAATACCACCACCACTAATACCACCACCTCCAATACCATAACCACCACCACCCCTACCACCACCAATACCACCACCACAATACCACCACCACCACTACCAATACCACCGCCATCAAAACCACCGCCAATACCACCACTAATACCACCACAAATACCAAGACCACTAATATTACCACAACCACCAGTATCATCACCACCAATACCACCACCAATACCAGCACCTTTAATACCACCACCAATACAACAACCACCATTACCACCACAAATACCACCACCACCTCCACCAATACCACCACCACCTCCACCAATACCACCACCACCAATACCACCACCATCAATCCCACCACTAATCCCACTACCAATATCATCCCCGACACCAATAGCAGCACCACCAATACCACTCCCACCAATCCCAATACTACCACCAATACCACACTACCATCACCACCACCACCTCCAATATCACCACCACCAATGCCACTAACACAAATACCAATGCCACCACCACCAATACTATTGCCAATACCACCTCCAATACCACTAGCACCACTAATACCACCACCACCATCAATGTTACCACCACCAATACCACCAACATCAATACCTCCACCACCACCAATGCCACCACCACCAATACCACTACTAATACCACCTCCACCAATACCACCACCACCACAAATACCACCACCAAAATCACCACCACCAATACCACCGCCACCACCACTACCATCACCAATACCACCACCACCAATACCACCACCAATACCGCCACCAATACAACCACCACCAGTACCACAACCACCAATACCACACCACCACTACCACCAATACCAATACCACCACTAACAATACCAGCACCACCACCACTAATACCCCTGCCACAAATACCACAACCAATACCATCACCACCATTACCAATACCACTGCCAATATCACCACCAATATCAACAATACCACCAGTACCAGCACCACCATCAAACCAATACCACCACCACTAATACCAATATCACCCACACTACTACCACCACCAATACCACCACCACCAATATCACCACCGCCAATGTGACCACCACCAATACCAATACCACCAACACCATTACCACTAGCACCAACACGACCACCAATACCACCACCACCAGCAGTACCACCATCACCACCACAAATGCCAACACCACAAAATACTACCACCACCACCACCAATACCACCACCAATACAATAGCCAATACCACCACTAATACTACCACCACCAATACCACCACCACCACTAATACCATCACCAACAATGCCACCACCACCAATACCACCAACACCAATACCACCACCAACACCAATACCAATACCACCACCACCACCACCAATATTAACACTAATGACACTACCACCAATACCATCACCACCACCAATACCACCAATATCAATGCCACCAATAATTCCACCACCACCAATACCACCAACAAAACCACCACCAATACCATGACCACCAATACCAGCACCACCAATACCACTACCACCACCACCAATACCACCACCACCAATACCAATACCACCACCGCCAATACCACCACCACCACTAATACATCCAGCACAAATACCACCACCAATACCATCACCACCAATACAATCATCACCAATACCACCGCCACCACGAATACCCCTACCACAAATACCACAACCAATAGCATCACCAACAATACCACCACCACCAATACCATTACCACCAACAATATCACCACCAATACGACTACCAAAACCACCACAAATACCACCACCACGAATACCAAGACCAACACAACCACCAGTATCATCACCACCAATAACACCACCACAACCATTATCACCAATACCAGCACCTTTAATACCACCCCTAATACCAAACTACCATCATCACCACCATCTCCAATATCACCACCACTAATGCCACCAATACCAATGCCACCACCACCACTACCACTACCAATACCACCACCACCATAACCACCACCAATACCATAGCAAATACCACCACCAATACCAATACCACTTCCAATACCACCACCACTAATACCACCACCACCAATGCCACCACCACCAACACCACCACCAATACCACCAACACCAATACCTCCACCACCAACAATCCCACCACCACCAATACCACTACTAATACCACCACCAAAACCACCACCACCACAAATACCACCACCGCCACCAATATTTCTAACACCACCAATACCACCACCACCACCTCTACCACCACCAATACCACCATCACCAATACCACCAACAATACCACCACCAATACCACCAATACCACTACGACCACCACCACTACCACCAATACCAATACCACCACAACCAATACCAGCACCACCACCATTAATACCCCTACCACAAATACCATAACCAATACCATAACCACCATTACCAATACCACCACCACCAATATCACCACTACCATTAGCACCACCAATAGCACCGCCAATACCACCACCAATACCAACAATATCACCAGTACCACCACCAGCATCACCATCAATCCAATACCACCACCACTAATATCAATACCACCACCAATACCACACTACCACCACCAACAATACAACCACGATTACCACCACTAATGACACCACCACCTCCAATACCACCACTACCAATACCACCACCACCAATACCACCACCACTAATACCCCTACCACAAATACCACAACCAATACCATCACCACCACCACCAAGACCACCACAACTACTACCATTACCTCCACCAATGCTACCACCAATATGACCACCAATACCACCACTAATAACACCACTACACATACCAAGACAACCAATACCACCCCACCTACCAGTATCATCCCCACCACTACCACCACCATTACCACCAATACCAGCACCTTTAATACCACCACCAATACCACAACCACCAATATCACCACAACCATTACTACCAATGCCACCACCAATACCACCACTACCTCCACCAATAACACCACCACCATTACCAGCACCAATACCATCACCACCACCAATAGCAGCACCACCAATACCACGACCACCAATATCACCATCACTTATCCAGTACCACCACCACTAATACCAATACCACCACCAATATCACACTACTATCACCACCAATACCACCACCACCAATATCACGACCACCACCAGCAATACTACCACCTCCATCATCCCCAACACCAACGCTAATACCAACACCACCAATACCATAACCACCACCAATACCACCACCACCACCAATGCCACCACCAATACCACCACCACCAGTACCACCAATACCACCACTACCAATACCAGCACCACCACCACTAATACCCCTGCCACAAATACCAAAACCAATACCATCACCACCATTACCAATACCACTACCAATACCACCACCACCACTGCCATTAGCAACACCAATACCATTGCCAATACCACCACCAATATCAACAATACCACCAGTACCACCACCAGCACCACCACCAATCCAATACCACCGCCACTAATACCAATACCACCCCCAATACCACACTATCACCACCACCAATACCACCACCACCAATGCGAACACCACCAATACCAATACCACCAACACCAATACCACCAGTACCAACACCACCACCAATGCAACCAGCAGTACCACCATCACCAATACCACTACGACCACCACCACTACCACCACTACCACCAATAGCAATACCACCACAACCAATACCAGCACCACCACCATTAATACCCCTACTACAAATACCATAACCAATACCATAACCACCATTACCAATACCACCACCAGCAATACCACCACTACCATTAGCACCATCAATAGCACCACCAATACCACCACCACCACCAACAATGCCACCACCAATACCACCACCACCAGTACCACCAATACCACCACTACCAATACCAGCACCACCACCAATAATATCCCTACCACAAATACCAATACCATCACCACCATTACCAATACCACTACCAATACCACCACCACCACTGCCATTAGCAACACCAATACCATTGCCAACACCACTACCAATATCAACAATACCACCAGTACCACCACCAGCACCACCAGCAATCCAATACCACCACCACTAATACCAATACCACCCCCAATACCACACTACCACCACCACCAATACCACCACCACCAATATCTCCACTGCCAATGCGAACACCACCAATACCAATACCACCAACACCAATACCACCACCACCACCAATACAACCAGCAGTACCACCATCACCACCACAAATGCCAACACCACAAAATACTATCACCAATACCACCACCACCAATACAATAGCCAATATCACCAATAATTCCACCACCACCAATACCATGACCACCAATACCAGCACCACCAATACCACTACCACCACCACCAATACCACCACCACCAATACCAATACCACCACCACCAATACCACAACCACCACTAATACATCCAGCACAAATACCACCACCAATACCATCACCACCAATACAATCATCACCAATACCACCGCCACCACGAATACCCCTACCACAAATACCACAACCAATGGCATCACCAACAATACCACCACCACCAATACCATTACCACCAACAATATCACCACCAATACGACTACCAAAACCACCACAAATACCACCACCAAAAATACCAAGACCACCACAACCACCAGTATCATCACCACCAATAACACCACCACAACCATTATCACCAATACCAGCACCTTTAATACCACCCCTAATACCAAACTACCATCATCACCACCACCTCCAATATCACCACCACTAATGCCACCAATACCAATGCCACCACCACCACTACCACTACCAATACTACCACCACCATAACCACCACCAATACCATAGCAAATACCACCACCAATACCAATACCACTTCCAATACCACTACCACTAATACCACCACCACCAATGCCACCACCACCTACACCACCACCAATACCACCAACACCAATACCTCCACCACCAACAATGCCACCACCACCAATACCACTACTAATACCACCACCAAAACCACCACCACCACAAATACCACCACCGCCACCAATATTTCTAACACCACCAATACCACCACCACCACCTCTACCACCACCAATACCACCATCACCAATAACACCACCAATACCTTCACCAATACCACCAACAAAACCACCACCAATACCACCAATACCACTACGACCACCACCACTACCACCAATACCAATACCACCACAACCAATACCAGCACCACCACCATTAATACCCCTACCACAAATACCATAACCAATACCATAACCACCATTACCAATACCACCACCACCAATATCACCACTACCATTAGCACCACCAATAGCACCGCCAATACCACCACCAATACCAACAATATCACCAGTACCACCACCAGCATCACCATCAATCCAATACCACCACCACTAATATCAATACCACCACCAATACCACACTACCACCACCAACAATACAACCACGATTACCACCACTAATGACACCACCACCTCCAATACCACCACTACCAATACCACCACCACCAATACTACCACCACTAATACCCCTACCACAAATACCACAACCAATACCATCACCACCACCACCAAGACCACCACAACTACTACCATTACCTCCACCAATGCTACCACCAATATGACCACCAATACCACCACTAATAACACCACTACACATACCAAGACAACCAATACCACCCCACCTACCAGTATCATCCCCACCACTACCACCACCATTACCACCAATACCAGCACCTTTAATACCACCACCAATACCACAACCACCAATATCACCACAACCATTACTACCAATACCACCACCAATACCACCACTACCTCCACCAATACCACCACCACCAATACCAGCACCAATACCATCACCACCACCAATAGCAGCACCACCAATACCACGACCACCAATATCACCATCACTAATCCAGTACCACCACCACTAATACCAATACCACCACCAATATCACACTACTATCACCACCAATACCACCACCACCAATATCACGACCACCACCAGCAATACTACCACTTCCACCATCCCCAACACCAACGCTAATACCAACACCACCAATACCATAACCACCACCAATACCACCACCACCACCACCAATGCCACCACCAATACCACCACCACCAGTACCACCAATACCACCACTACCAATACCAGCACCACCACCACTAATACCCCTGCCACAAATACCAAAACCAATACCATCACCACCATTACCAATACCACTACCAATACCACCACCACCACTGCCATTAGCAACACCAATACCATTGCCAATACCACCACCAATATCAACAATACCACCAGTACCACCACCAGCACCACCACCAATCCAATACCACCACCACTAATACCAATACCACCCCCAATACCACACTATCACCACCACCAATACCACCACCACCAATGCGAACACCACCAATACCAATACCACCAACACCAAAACCACCAGTACCAACACCACCACCAATGCAACCAGCAGTACCACCATCACCAATACCACTACGACCACCACCACTGCCACCACTACCACCAATAGCAATACCACCACAACCAATACCAGCACCACCACCATTAATACCCCTACTACAAATACCATACCCAATACCATAACCACCATTACCAATACCACCACCAGCAATACCACCACTACCATTAGCACCATCAATAGCACCACCAATACCACCACCAATACCACCACCACCACCACCAATGCCACCACCAATACCACCACCACCAGTACCACCAATACCACCACTACCAATACCAGCACCACCACCAATAATATCCCTGCCACAAATACCAAAACCAATACCATCACCACCATTACCAATACCACTACCAATACCACCACCACCACCACTGCCATTAGCAACACCAATACCATTGCCAATACCACTACCAATATCAACAATACCACCAGTACCACCACCAGCACCACCAGCAATCCAATACCACCACCACTAATACCAATACCACCCCCAATACCACACTACCACCACCACCAATACCACCACCACCAATATCTCCACTGCCAATGCGAACACCACCAATACCAATACCACCAACACCAATACCACCACCACCACCAATACAACCAGCAGTACCACCATCACCACCACAAATGCCAACACCACAAAATACTACCACCAATACCACCACCACCAATACAATAGCCAATATCACCACTAATACCACCACAACCAATACCACGACCACTACCACCACTAATACCACCTCCACCACCAATGTCACCACCATCAATACCACCAACACAAATACCACCACCAACACCAATACTAGCACAACCACCACTAATATTAACCCTAATACCACTAACACAAATACCACCACCAATACCACCAATATCACTGCCACCAATAATTCCACCACCACCAAATCAACAACCACCAATACCACCATCACCAATACCAATACCACCACCACCAATACCACAATAACCACTAATACATCCACCACAAATACCACCACCAATACCAATACCATCACCGCCAACACGAATACCCCTACCACAAATACCACATCCAATACCATCACCAACAATACCACCACCCCTAATACCACCACTACCATTACCACCAACAATACAACCACCGGTACGACCATCAATACCACCACAAATACCACCACCACAAATACAAAGACCACCAATACCACCACAACCACCAGTATCATCACCATAACACCACCATTATCACCAATACCAGCACCTTTAATACCACCACTAATACCACACTACCATCACCACCAACACCTCCAATATCACCACCACCAATGTCACCAATACCAATGCCGCCACCACCAATACCACCACCACCACCAATACCGTCCACCACCACCATAACACCCACCAATACCATTGCAAATACCACCTCCAATACCACCACCACCACTAATACCACCACCACCAATGCCACCCCCACCATCACCACCACCAATACCACCACCACCAATACCTCAACCTCCAACAATGCCACCACCACCAATACCACTACTAATACCACCACCACCAATACCATCACCACCACAAATACCACCACCAATATCACCACCACCACCAATATTTCTACCACCAATACCTTCACCAATACCACCACCAAAACCACCCCCAGTACCACCAATACCACTCCCACCACCACCACTACCATGACTACCACCAATATCAATACCACCACTACCAATACCAGCACCACAACCATTAATACCCCACCACAAATACCACAACTAATACCATAACCACCACTACCAATACCACCACTATCATTAGCACCACCAATACCAACAATATCACCTGTACTACCACCAGCATCACCACCAATCCAATACTACCACCACTAATACCAATACCACCACCAATACCACACACCACCACCACCAATACCACCACTACCAATACCACACCCACCAATACCACCACCACCACCATTAACACCCCTACCACAAATATCACAACCAATACCATCACCACCAATATCACCACCACCAATACCACCACCACCACTACCATTACCACCACCAATACCACCACCAATATGACCACCAATACCACCACTAATACCACCACCACAAATACCAATACCACCCCAACCACCAGCAACTTCACCACCAATATCACCACCATTACCACCAATACCAGCACCTTTAATACCACCACCAATACCAGCACCTTGAATACCACCACCAATTCCACCACCACCTTCACCAATACCACCACCACCACCAATACCACAACCACCAATACCATCACCACCACCAATAGCACCACAACCACTACCATTACCACCACCAATATGACCACCAATACCACCACTAATACCACCACCACAAATACCAAGACCACCATTACTACCCCAACCACCAGCATCATCACCACCAATACCACCACCATTATCACCAATACAGCACCTTTAATACCACCACCAATACCACCACCAATACCACCACCACCTCCACCAATACCACCACCACTAATACCAATACCACCACCAATACCACACTATCATCACCACCAATACCATCACCACCAATATCACAACCACCAACAGCAATACCACCACCTCCACTGTCCCCAACACCAACACTAATACCACCACCACCAATACCATAGCCACCACCAATACCACCACCACCACCAAAACAACCACCACCAATATCACCACCACTAATACCACCACCAATACCACCACCAAAAGAACCACCAATACCACTACAACCAACAACACTACCACCACCACTAATACTCCCACCACCAATACCACTATCACCACCCCACAACCACCTCCACCACCAATACCAACACCACCAACACCAATAGGACCACCAGCACTACCACCACCAGTAACACCACCATCACTAATACCACCAATACCACCAATGCCACCATCACTAATACCCCCACCACCAATACCACCACCAATACCATCACTATCAATACCAATGCCACCACCACCAATACCACGATCACCAATACCACCACCACCAAAACAACCGCCAATACCACCACCAATACCACCACAAATGACACCACCACCACAGATACCAAGACCACCAAGACCACCACAACCACCAGTATCATCACCAACAATACCACCACAATTACCTCCAATACCAGCACCTTTAATACCACCAATACCACCACCACCAATAACACCAACAATTCCACCACCACCTCCACCAATACCACCACCACCAATACCACCAATCCAACCACCACCAATCCCATCACCACCACCAATACCACCACCACCAATACCATCACCAACACTAATAGCAACACCACCAATACCACCACCAGCAATCCAATACCACCACCACTAATACCAATACCACCACCAATACCTCACTACCATCACCACAAACACCACCATCACCAATATAACTACCACCAATGCCACCACCACCAATACCACCACCACCAATACCACCACCAATACTACAACCAATGCCACCTCCACCAATACCAACACCACCAATAGCACCACCACCAATACTTCCATCACCACCAATACCACCACCACCAATAGTATTAACTAGCCCTAGCACATATAAACAAGAGTTTTCTTATACACATTTGCAGTGCAGAAAATTTGAAACATAAACAGCAATATTAGATGATGCTTGATTTAATGTTCAATCCAGTGGATCATGCCAGCACATGCTTTGTCGCCATGGGTAAGTCACCTGTGACTTCCTCAGGGCTGGAAAGATGTGTATATGTCTTTCCAGCCCTGAGGAAGTAGCGGGTGGTTCAATCTAGAAGATCCCGCCAACACTTGTTTCGTCGCCATGGGTAAGTCAAATTTTGTGCACTGCAAAAGTGTATAAGAAAACTTTTGTTTATGTGTGCTAGTGCTGGTTAATAGGTATAGAGGATCCTGTTGGATCTTGACAGCGGGGTGTGGATGATTACCCCTTCCCTGAGCACCATAACGTGATAAAACACAGAAACAGCTTAACACTGACCATTATTAGAGAAGCGACATTACCACATAGGACACATCATCCCAGATAGAATCGACACCACCACCAATACCACCACCACCACTACCTCCACCAATACCACCACCAACACCACCACCAAAATTACCACCAATGCCACTACCACCACCACCACCATTACCACCTGTACCACCGCTACCAGTATCACCACTACCAATATCAATATCACCACCACCAAAACCACCACCGCCACTAATGCCCCTACCACAAATACCACAACCAATACCATCACCATCAATACCAATAACACCACCGATACCACCACCAATTCCACCACAAATACTAACAATACCACTAGTGCCACCACCAGCACCACCAATTCCACGACCACCAATCCAGTACCACCACCACTAAAATCAATACCACAACCAATACCACACTACCACCACCACCAATCCCACAACCATCAATATCACCACCACCAATGCCACCACTACCAATACCAGCACCACCGCCACTAATGCCCCTACCACAAATACCACAACCAATACCATAACCACCAATACCAATACCACCACCAATACTAACAATACCACTAGTGCCACTACCAGCACCACCAATTCCACGACCACCAATCCAGTACCACCACCACTAATATCAATACCACAACCAATACCACACTACCACCACCACCAATACCACAACCACCAATATCACCACCACCAATGCCACCACTACCAATACCACCAGCACCAATACCACCACCAATACCACCACACCAATACCACCACCAATACCATTGCCAATACCACCACCAATGCCACCACCACTAATGCCACCACAAACAATACCACCAACATCAATACCACCACTAACACCAATACCAGCACTACCACCACCACCTATACCACCACCAATACTACCACCACCACCAATGCCACCACCACCAATATCACCACCACCAATAATTCCACCACCACCCATACCACCACCACCACTACCACCACCAATACCACTACCACCAGTACCACCACCAAAACCACCACCAATACCACCACCAATACCACTACCACCACCACCACCAATAAAAAAACACCACCACCAATGCTACCACTAATACCACCACCACAACTAATACATCCACCACCAATACCATTGGGAAACATCGTTTACAATGCGGTGTTTATACCACACTACCTTTACAACAATGCCAATATAACGCAGGGCGTTACTACGACTTGCGCTGGATGGCGCTGTTGGATAAGGAATGTTGGACTTGGGCCTTCTGGCAGGGTCACCCCTGAACTTTTTGCCTTGAAATTATAGTGATTTCTGGTCTTTGCGCACTTTGACACTGTGGCGCAGTGTAAAGTGCGTGCTCTCCCGGAGTGCGTGTGTGAGATTGGCCTGCCCTCCCATAGGAATGCATGGGGAATGTCTGTGTCCCTGGTAGTTCCTGGTGCGTGAGGTGTGCATGGTCAAGTTTGGTATGTGTGAACTCGGGGGAGTGAATGCTGCGAGATGGTGTATGCAGCATGTATGTGTCTAGTAGGGAAGCGCCATTTCTAGACATGGCTGTACGTGTGCTGTGAGGGTGCTGGCGTGTGATTGGCTGGAGCTGGCTGGGATGCCAGGCTCCAGGAAGTCTGTGTGGGTCTGCCCCGGTGGTGAGTGGGAGATTAGCGTGATTGATGTGTGGGAGGAGTGTACCTGTGTCCTGGATGGGCTGGGTTTTCCCCACACAATGCTGGCTCCGCCCCCCTGTGGTGTGACTGATGACCCAAGCCCTGCCAGTGAATAGAATGGGTGGTTGGGCCATCAAGAGTGCTCCAGAACCAGCTGCGACTGGTTCTGCCCCCACCCTGCACCTAAAGACAAAGGGAAAAGGTGTATAAAAGAGGGGCTGTGACCCCATGAAAATGCTTGTTCTTTGCCTCAAGCGCCTGGAAGTGCTTGATTTCCCCTGTAGCGCTTGGGAGCGCTGTATTCATTTGCCTAGCGCTTGGGAGCGCTTTTTGGACCTCAGCCGGTGTCAACCCGGCATGTGCCCGCTTAATTTGCCGACTTTTGAAGTCCTTTTGCGAGTGCCCACCTCGCCAGGGACCTGCCCGCCATCGCGAGAGCCCACCTCGCATCTGCGCTGCTGGATGACCGATTTAAAGTCACCGGAGCCCACCCGGTAGGGTTGCCGCTTTGTTTAATTATTTAAATCAAGAGGGTGCCCACCCCTCGTTTATGCCCCCAGTTTTCACCGCCGCGGCCCGAGCGCCGCAAAACAGGAAGTCAGGCACGACGGTGCCTGATGCGGGGCGGGACTTCCGGTTTCCCGGAGGAAGTCCCGCCCGCCGCCGCGCTGTGATTGGCCAGCGCTGCCACCGGGAAAAATGGAGGAAGAATGCCGGCCGAATCCCTGTGGCCCGGGGCTCCCAGGAGTGAGGGAGAGCCCCGGGGCCGCTCTGGAAAGCAAGGAGGGAAGCGGCAGGCGGGGCTCCGTGGCCGAGGAGAGCCCCGCAGCCCGAGAAGAGGAGCAGCGCGAAACCCGCCAGGAGCCCCCGCCAGAGTAGCCCGGTAAGTGAGAAGGGCTAGGGGAGGCTCCGTGTGGCAGGGTGTCACGGGCTGGAGCCCTGGGAGGCTCACGAGGGCATTCCTGAAGGGGTAGAGTGGCCCCAGAAGGCAGTGGGTCGCTCCCCCAGCGGACATTGTTTCCAAGTCCCCGGGCATGTTAGCAGAGCCGTGAGGGGCTCCAACGATGGCTTTGGGAGATGATTGAGCCCACGAGGCTCCCAGGGGGCATTATTGTATTTGTGGAGCCCCGAGGTTCTAAGGGGCCACATGCTGATTTTCAGAGCCTAGAGGGCTCCAACGATGGGGACAGTTATTTCTAAGGAGCCAGAGCGCTCCCATGCACACCATTATTTCCAGAGCCAGATGGCTCCCAGGTGTGGCACATGTTGTTTCAGGGCTACTGAGAGCCCATGCCCCATTTAAATGATTCCCAGCTGCCCAGCAAGTAGTGGGCAGCTGCACCGTGTAGGTCTTTCTTTTCTAGGGACATGTACTTTGGACTTTAGGAGTGAGGCGCACTCCTGCATCCCTGGCCTTCCCCCAGCTGCGCAGCACTTAGTGCCAGCTGCAGCGTTTAGGCCCCCTGTTCTGTCACTCAGCTGCCCAGCACTTTGTGGGCAGCTACTACGTTTAGGTCTTGGCGCAGTGGCGCAACCTGGACTTTGTGAGTTCTACGCTAAAGGTTTAGATGCTGTTATGATCTATGTCCTATTGCTTTTGGGTGTTAGGAAATGTACAATGTGTAGTATGTTTTGCGCACCCTGTGTTCTGCACCTCTGAATGTGTTGTTGATACATTATGTGCCCTGTTCCTTACACCGCTGAACGTGTGTTGATGCGTCATGTGTTCCTTACACCGCTGAATGTAGGTTCTGCATCATGTGTTTTGTCCCCAGGTCTATGCCCCTATGTGTATTGTGATACTGAGGTGGTTGTTCTTGCTAGTGCAGGTGGTGCTAGTAAGGTCCTGGTTCCCTGCGTGACCTGTTCCTAGGGTGGTTAGGATTGCGTAGGGGGGACTTACCAGTTACCAGTGGGTACTGGTTTTGTGCTTTATGTCCTATTTTGTGTTACAGTGATCTTCTGTTATAAGTGATCCCAAGGGCTTGATACTAAGCTTGCCCCCTGACCAGAGTCCCAGGGCCAGTGGACTCTATGGTGCCTTCCCTGCCAAATTGATGGGACTTGTCTGATCTCCCTGGGCCCCTGGGGCCTCGCTGAAGTGTGCCTCGCTCGTTCCCCTCGGCAGCTCGTGCCGGCAGCCCGTCCAAGCCTCGAGCAGCGCCGCTCTCCCCTGAGCCGCGCCGCTTCGCTGGGTCGCCCGCATCCTGCCTCCCCCTCCTCTTCTGAGCCGCACACATTGGTCGCCCCAGAGAAACGCTTGTACCTTGCCGGCCGCCCGTCCAAGCCTCGAGCAGCGCCGCTCTCCCCTGAGCCGCGCCGCTTCGCTGGGTCGCCCGCTCAAGCTTACTAAGGAGGTCACTCGCATTATCCCGTGCAACCAGGACGGAAGGTACTGTCTGATAGGCTATGTTCTAAGTTCTAGGCCTACAAGTATTGTATTGTTACTTATAAAAGTGCTGATTCCTGACAGTGGTCCAGGTGGCCCTGTCTTGTACATAATCCCTTGTAAATTCTGCCCGTGCCTCTGGCACATTGTAAAGTGTGTTTTATCTAATGTGTTTTGGTGTAATACAAAGGCTATTTTTATATAACCTTGTGTGGAGTTTCCTTTGTGGTGGGCCTTTGGGTGTTGTTGCTGGGGTGCGTGCGCAAATACTTAGCCTACATCGCCTCCAAGTTTAGCCTTGCTGCTCGCGCCACGTTACCTAGAGGGTGAGTAGGGGTTATCTTGGCGTGCAACTCCCTTGCCCTGACTTGGGAGTGGTGATCTCTGACTGACTTTGGCGAAAGCCCTGGCCAGCCGGGGATCCCATTTCCAACAAGGAATATTGTAATTTTATATTCCAACACCTTCCCTACTGTTACGTGGGCTGGTGTTGGAATATAAAATTATAATAATCCTTAATCCGCGCACACCAACGCAAGTCGTTGTAACGGCAGCGTTGTAAAGTACCGCGTTTTACTGACGTACATCCATACCATCACCACCAATACCATCACCACCAATACCGCCACCACTACCATTACCACCACCACCAATGCCACTGCCAATACCACCACCAATACCACCACTAATACCTCCACCAATACCACCACTACCACCACTACCACCACTACCAATACCGCCACCACCAATACCACCACCATCGTTAATACCCCTACCACATATACCACAACCAATACCATCACCAACAATGCCAATACCACCACCGCCAATACCACCACCACCACCAATACCAACACCACAAAATATCACCACCAATACCACCACCACCAATATTACCACTAATATCATTGCCAATACTACCACCACCAATGCCAATACCACCACCACCACTAATACCACCACTACCAATGTAATCACCACTAATACCGCCAACACCAGTACCACCACCAACACCAATACCAGCACCACCACCACCACCAAAACCACCACCAATACCAATACCGTCACCACCAATACCACTGCCAATACCACCACCACCACTAATACATCCACTAATACCACCACCACTACCATTAGCATCACCACCACCAATACCACTGCCAATACCACCACCACCACCAATATAACCACCACCAATACCACCACCACCATTACCACCAATACCACCACCACCTATACCACCAATACCACCACCAAAAACACCACCACCATTACCACCAATACCACCAACACCAATACCACCACCACCAATACCACCCCCATTACCACAAATACCACCACCACTTATACCACCACCAATACCACCACCAATACCACCACCATTATCACCAATACCACCACCACCTATACACCAATACCACTGCCAATACAATCACCACCATTACCACCAATACCACCACCAATATCACCACTGCCACCAATATTACCACCACCAATACCACCACCACCACCTATACACCAATACCACTGCCAATACCACCTCCACCATTACCACCAATACCACCACCAATATCACCACCGCCACCAATATTACGACCACCAATACCACCACCAACATTACCACCAATACCACCACCACCTATACCACCATTACCACCACCAATAACACCACCCCCACCACCTTCACCAATACCACCACCACCAATACTACTACCACCCCCACCAATCCCACCAACACCAATACCACCACCACCAATACCACCCCTGAAGAAATATCAACTCCTTCTCAGGGGTCTCACTGATACTTAGTCCATTCAAACCAATAATAATGAATTTGGACATAAAGCTGAAATATAAAAGAACATTTTTATTAACCTTAAATGAGGTGAGACTACGTCACACAGAAGCCTTAGCAACTGAATGAGGCAGTCTGATAGAATGGTCTTACTTCACATCTTATATACTCTTTATCCTGCCCAGGCATGTAAGGGAGTTGTACCAATTACATTCCTAAACAAATGGAAAATCTGGAGGGTCAGCAAGTGAGTAGCCTTTGGGGTTTTAGCAGGATATGGGCAAAACATTATAATTACATAGTTCACAAAGGTTAATCTGATTTAGATGGCACTGCAGGGCATGGCATGATTACAGGTACAGTATCCCAACCCAAAAGTTAATCATTAAGAATGTCCCAAATTCAACCTCCAAAAGCCGGACAAACCTATAATTGAAAGCATAACCCATGTAATGAAGAAACATAAAAAAGAAACAGTAACAGATGATGAACAAGATAAGGCATATTCAAGGAAACTAAGAGTTAACGATGTCCTGAACATTGATTGGCAATCTCAGACAAAGATCGATCAGGGAAATTGGCTTTGCGAGATCAGTTTCAGGTGAAGAGGTCAGTTTCTTACAGTTCATTTCAGAGTCAAAAAGAAACCTTAGTTAATGTATACATGGACTAAGAAGGCCAGGCCACTTTGTTCGCCAGGCTACCTTCACAGGCCTACGTGAGGGCAACACAAAATGGTGGCACAATATAAAATGGAGTCAGACTCGAGAATTACAGAACCTCACCCCCACCAATACTACCGCCACAATACCAGCACCACCAATCCAATATCAATACCACTAATACCACACTACAACCACCACAAGTACCACCTCCACCTATATCACTGCCACCAATGCCATCACCACCAATACCACCACCACCAATACCAATACCACCACCACCAGTAATACCACCACCAATAGCACCACCACCACCAATACCACCACCACCAATACCACCACTAATACCACCATGAATACAACCATGACCACCAATATCACCACCACTAATACCACCACCACCAATACCACCAACACCACCAATACCACCAGTTAATACCACTACCACTAATACCACTACCATCAAAACCCCCACCAATACCACTCCCAATACCACATCCAATACCACCAATACCACCACAAATACCAAGACCACCAATACCACCACAACCACCAATATCACCACCACCAATACAACCGCCACCAATAGCAACACCTCCAATACCACTAATACCAATACCACCACTGCCAATAACACCAGCACCAGTCCAATACCACCAACACTAATACCAATACCACACTACCACCAATACCACCACCACCACCACCACCACCACCACAATATCACCCCCACCAATGTCACCACCATCAATACCAATAAAACCACCACCAAAACCACCACCAATACCACCACTAATACCACCACCACCAATACCACCACCACCAATACCACCATGAATACCACGGCCAATACCACCACTAATACCACCACCACCAATACCACCACCACCAACATCACCACCACCAATACCACCACCACCAGTACCACCACCAGCACCACCAAAACAACCACCAATTCCAATAATACCACCACCAATACCACCATGACCATACCACCTCTACCATCAATACCACCACCACTAATACCACCACCAGCACCTCCAATACCACCACGAATTCCACTAATACCACCAAATCCACCACCATTACCAATACCACCACCAATACTAGCAATACCACCACAAATACTACTGCCACCAATAACCACACCAATACCCACCACCACCAATACCACCACCACCAATACACCATCACCAATACCACCACCACCACCAATACCAGCACCACCAATTCCAATACAACCACCAATACCTCAACCACCAATAACGATACCACCACCACCAATAGCACCACCACCAATACTTACCACCACCACCAATACCAGTACCCCAACCAATATCAATGCCACCACCACCAATACCAATACCACCACCACCAACACCGCCACAACCAATACCACCACCTCCACCAATAGCACCACTAATGCCACCACCACCACCAATACCAGCACCACCAATACCACCTCCCCCATACCACAACACCAATACTATCACCACCAATACCAATACCACCACCACCACCACCAATACCACCACCTCAGTGCATATTGATCACTAGTAATAGCAAGGGCACTGTATGAGGCCAGAGCTGCAGCCGAGACCATCCCTCCCTCCCTCCATGCCTGCAAATAGGCACAGCCCACACTACACCAGAAGGTGCAGCCAGTGCCCTACTACAGCAAAAAAAAAAAAGCTATAGTGTTTTTATTAGTCTTAACAAGAGTCTCCTTTGGGTAGATATCACACACAGCACATCACCTCACCCCGTACAACTTTTATACACCAATAAGTTAGAAAAGAACAAGAAGGAAATGTAATCAAACAAATAAACAAAAATATAAATGTACACATTTATTCAAAATTCATTAACACCAAATAGGGCACAGTATAAAATATAATATATCAGATTCTTGTATACCCTCCCTAAAACATATAGTAATGTTAAAAAACAGACAAAATGTCGTTACACCATATAGAAAAAAAGGTTAAAAACAGACTGCAAAATAATACACAATTGGGAACACAAGAAGGAAAAATAATCCCTATTAATAAAGAAACACTACATAGGTCGGGCACAGATCAATTGTTATCACTATGAGTCTTGTTCCAACTATTTCTTTCAATACAATTGCCTCCTCTTCTAAAAGCATTGACGCGTTTCGGTGGGCACTTCACATACAGCCATCACCTTCTTCATGAAAACAACAAGATATATTCCCTATAACAATATTAAAATCTGAAACAAATAGAAACAATTAAAAAAAAACATTTAATCACATAAGTCACAGAATTCAAAAATACAAAGCCTCGTTGTCCAAAGAAAATGTTCAAAGCACTGGTGATAATGAAAGGAACCATATCCATAGAGACATTATATCCATCATCAACATACAACCATACATCCTACAAAGCCAGTAAGCATGGAACAGAGTCCTCTAATGATAAAGGGGACTGGAAACCTCCATGATGGTCTCCATAGCCATTCTTGCTGCATCACACATGGTCTCCAGCTATTAAGTGTGTCACTTATCCATCACAGATCACACACAATCTCTTCATACTCTAGATATGAATCAGATAGGCCTCAACAGTCCTATTGCAATAAAGAAAAGAAGAAATATGAGCAGAGGACGCCTACCACACCGATATGTTATTAGTCCAAACAAATCTTTCAATCTCCTCTTAAAGGTCTTATTAAAGTACCTGAAGACCCAGGGCACAAGCAGCCTCCGGAAATAACTGTCAGCCGGTACTTGGATAGCCAGTATCTGAAACCATGAAGAAAATAACAAAATCCCTGTTCTTTAACATGTATGTACATTAGACCATCCTATGGAGTACTCTATCTTCTTAATAGGATCACAATAAAATACCTTGTAATCCAAGGCAGAAGAGGCCTCTGGAAATAGCTATCAACTAGTGCTTGAATGGTGCTTGAGTGGCCAATATCTGCAGCCATAAAGAGAAAAATGCAATCTCGTTTATTCAATGTGGGTGTGCACTAGACCCTCCTTTATAGTATTGAGGATACATTAAATTCTAACATCATACCTCCAATGGTTGAAGGACAGCATTATATTAGTACTGTTCGGAACGCTCTTTCGCCACTTTGTCGGCGAAAAAATTCTCTTGTTTTTGAGGAGATGCAATCTGCAAAAGAATAGCTATGTATAAATACTAACGGCATGGAAGTGTCTATTGAACAAACGTAAAGCCGAAATCGAAAGGGTCCTAGGCCTCAAGTCCACCGATAGCGCCAAGTATGTTTAAAATCTTACGGTCCTAGTGACTCAGGAGAGTCGACTGTTCAGGTATGCAGGTCCGGTGTTATGAAGGGCCTTGTATGCATAGGTGAGGAGTTTGAAGGTTATTCTTCTTTTGACTGAAATCCAGTGGAGATTGCACAGGTGTTGGGTGATATGACTGTGACAGGGGATTTCGAGGATCATTCCTGCTGAGGTGTTCTGGACAGTCTGACTTTGCGAAGGAGTTTCCTAGTGATTCTGGGGTAGGGAGCGTTGCCATTGTCCAGTCTGATGCTGATGTGTGCGTGCATGATGGCATTTATGGAATCAGTTAGGATCCATCTGAAAGTCTTTTGGAGTATGTAGAGGGTGAGGAGGCAGATCGAGTACATGGCGTTGATCTGGCGGTTCATTGTGAGCAATCAGTCTTGTATGAAGTGGAGGTTTTGAGTGTGGTCCGTCAGGGTGGGGGGATTTCTGAGGGCAGAGGGCCATCAGAAGTCATTCATACGGACAGTGTGGAGCCAAGGATGAGGACTTCTGTCCTTTCTGAGTTGAGTTTCAGACAGCTACTGTTCATCGAGGTGGCGATGGCTTTCATCCCTTTTTGGAAGTTGTGTTTGGCGATGTTGGGTTCGTTGGTGAGGGAGATCATCTGCTGGGTGTCATCGGTGTAAGAGACGATGATGAACCCGTGGTTCCTGATGATGATTGTGAGGGGGGCAATGTAGATGTTGAAGAGAATGGGGCTAAGGGAAGAGCCCTGAGGCACTCTGCAGTTGGTCTCTTTCGGTTCAGACAGGTAAGGAGGGAGTCTAACTCACTGATTTCTGCCAGTGAGAAAGGAACGTATCCAGTCGAGGGACTTTCCGTGGATGCCAGCATTGTGGAGTTCTCGGTGATTTTGCACATTTGCATACTTGTAGTCACTTAAAAAGGAGAACCACGGACTCTGCTTTTACCAGGAGGGGGCACAAAAGAAACCACTTCTCACATTTAACAAGGGGAGGGGGCCTACACAGGATGATTTTGGCCCCAGGGACTGCAACCCCGACTGCCTTGTCACTTGATGCTGGGTGCCCTCGAGCCCACCTAGGGCACCCAGTGTACACTGTTAGGGACCGTGAAGGGACTCCCAATGCTCCTGCGGGTCTAAACCTCCATCTGGACTATGCATTGTTCCTGCATGCTGGGAGTAGCAGAAATGTTGCTGCCTACATGTAGGAGCAATGCTTTCATCTGTTTTACAACAAAAATAGATTTTTATCACACTTATACATATTATATAGTCACTAAAAAAATAGGTTAAACTAACATTGATTTTTCAATGACTATATATATGTGTGTGTGTGTGTGTATAGATAGATAGAAAGATAGATAGACAGACAGACAGACAGACAGACAGACAGACAGACAGATAGACAGACAGACAGACAGATAGAAAGACAGATAGACAGATAGATAGATAGATAGATAGATAGATAGATAGATAGATAGATAGATAGATAGATAGATAGATAGATAGATAGATAGATAGATAGATAGATAGATAGATAGATAGATAGATGGATGGATAGATAGATAGATAGATAGATAGATAGATAGATAGATAGATAGATAGATAGATAGATAGATAGATAGATAGATAGATAGATAGATAGATAGATAGATAGATAGATAGATAGATAGATAGATAGATAGATAGATAGATAGATAGAGTGTCACTGAAGAAAAAAAGACTAAAGTAAATATTGTGATTTCGCAGCAATTAAAAAAAAACATTAAAAATGGGGCCTGGCAGCATCCCAGGGTTGGGGTAAGGGTAATCACACCCTTCCCCCTTTTCTTTTTTTTTTTCTGGGATTAGGTCGAAGCTGATTAACAAGATGACTGACAACACTTCCTGATTCACGCGTTGGCAGCCAAACAAAGCTGTACATTTCCTTGCATGAGCCCGTGAGTTTAGTTACTAATCCATGTATTAAGTGAGACACTTTTAATTACTCACTTAAACAGACAGTTATATCTCCACTCAATCATCAATACAGATTGGAATATATATATATATATATATATATATATATATATATATATATATATATATATATATATATATATATATATATATATATATATATATATTACATATTTGAATTTCAAACTAAACCACATTCACTGGATGATGTCATTAGTGATGTCATCAGTGATGTCATCAGTGATGTCACGGACCATGTTGTGAAAGATGTAATATGTGACATCATCAGTAGCGCATTGCAGGTGTGTGAGTTATAGTTAGCAGAACTAACTAAAACAGAGGAATTTCTATGGTTTTGTACGAGTGAAATGTCCAGCTAACTATAACACCCCTGAAACCTATGTTTTTTTCTAAGGTTTTTTAAATGCTAATTTCTAACTATAACGTCTCTGAAACCTATGGTTTTTCAGTGAATTTCAAAGGTTTTTTAAATGCTAATTTTTAAGTGTAATAGTAGTTATACTTATTTTTTTGTACTGATTTTCTTCAGGTTTTTAACTGCTTATTTAAAAATATGTTATTCATTAAATAACTATATATTTTTCTGAAAATTGCAAAAAAAGTTAAAAAAAAAATTCAAACTGAAATAGTGTTTAATTTTTTTGTTTTATGTTTTTATTTTAATATATTTATATTATTTTCTTTTTTTCCAATTTTTTTACGGAGTGGCGCACCCAAAGCGTACACATGACGGTGGGTGCACGGATTCTAGCTGCCATTTTAAAAAAGTTGTGAAGGATCCGCGTAAGTTGTGCAACGGCTGCGTTTTTTTCAGTTACATCATATACATTTAATATTACGTGATGTGCGCAATTGGTATTCGACCAGTCCGTGACTCCTGCTCCCGCGCTCTCTCGACACATGTGCATTACGGGATGCTAAGCTTGCGCGGGGGTGGGTCCCGCGTGACGTCATATACGTGCTGAGGCGCGCTGGATGCGTGACTTCCGCAAACATTTTTTATGTTCTAAAATGATATGTATGTATCTTTAATATATTAGGGCAAGAATGTATCTAAGATATTCATAAAAATAATATAGTTGTACTTATAATAAACGTATATCCTTTTTAAATATATTTTCGCAAAGTCGCGTCGTGAGCGTGCTTGTGCTTGTGAGCGTGAACGCAGAGTGTGCGGATCCCATGTGCCCGCAAAAAATGTTTTTCATTGGTTCATAACATTTGCCACTGTAACTATTGAAGGACCCCACCCATTTTAATCATTCTTGTTGGAGCATCTTTAGAGAGACATCTCTTTTAATACAAGAACCCTTTTTGCTTGTTTTTTTTTATGTTTTTCAAAAAATATCAAACAAAATGGCATCTGGACAGTAGCAGCAGGAGGAAGTATCTTCTGAAGAAGAACTCTTGCAGAAGGCACTACGTCCACAGAGGCCGGAATCTTTTGTGTGGAAATTCTTCACTTTTCCACCTGGAGAGAAGAAAGTAAATGCGAGAAAGTTGACGTGCAAAATCTGTGACCGAGTCCTGTCAAGAGGCAGTGAAAAAAACATACTTTTGTGGCACTGCTTCTATGTACAAGCATCTCCGGACCACACATCCTCTCAATCTTGCTCGCGAGGAAATGAGGCTAGCTGCTTTGAACCCCTCACCTGTTGTAGCAAGTATGTCTGGAGCGTCCTCAGGAACACCTGCAATGGACATTAGGCCAGAATTCGCATTTCTCGAGCAACACTGCGTGAGTGTAAGAAATGTATATGCTTCTGTGAGCAGTCAGTGGATGCAGTTTGTGCTGCGCAACGCAACCATCGATGTAAATTTTTGTTTTTTTGTTTTTGGAATGATAAGTAATTCCAAAATGTTCCTGTTATATTCGTTCTTTTTTTGGATAAAACACCAACAAAATACGAATTTGTTCAAAAAAACACAACAAAATAAAAAAGAAAAAAGAAGAAAAAAAGTTCTTATCAGAACTACCTTATCTGGTTAAAGAAACAACTATAATTGCAAGGTAATGTGTGAAAGTTTGGTTGAATATATGTACATAGCATGATTGACTGAAAGAATGCATTAGTAGTGTATGGTGAATTTATAGCTGAAGATTTATGAGGAAGTACTGTAGTGTGACACTGCAAGCTCTTTAGCTACACTGCACAGTGGCACTTCCGAAGCACAGGGATGTGACATATGTACATGAATATGTTGCAACTCAGTGCTTTCCTCTGCACTGCTGCACAAAGTGCAGCCATGCTGTGACACAGGCACCCTTGCATCATGATGTCTGTGTCGTGCAGAGATTGTTTTGTGCAGGAAGGGACACCTTCCTGCACAAAACATTCAGTAAAGGCATTTTCCACTTTCAATGTATGCTGTGGAATGCAGCATGCATTTAAAAAGGAAAAAATGAGGAGAAATTAAAACAATTCTACTTGTTGCGCCTTGCTACACCAACTCAAGGATGTCACATCATTCACACATGTTAGAAATTAGATCCCTGGCTGGCCAGGGCTTGCGCCAAAGTCAGTCAGAGACCACCACTCCTAAGTCAGGGCAAGGGAGTTACACGCCAAGATAACCCCTGCTCACCCTCTAGGTAACATGGCGGGAGCAGCAAGGCTAAACTTGGAGGCGATGTGAGTTAAGTATTTGCGCACGCACCCCAGCAACAACGCCCAAGGCCCACCACAAAGGAAACTCCACACAAGGTTATATAAAAATAGCCTTTGTATCACACCAAAACACATTAGATAAAAACACACACTTTACAATGTGCCAACAGGCACGGGCAGAATTTACAGGGGATATGTACAAGACAGGGCCACCTGGACCACTGTCAGGAATCAGCACTTTTAGAACTTAGAATACAATACTTGTAGGCCTAGAACTTAGAACATAGGGCCTATCGGACAGTACCTTCCGTCTTGGTTGCGCGGGAGAATGCGAGTGATCTCCTTAGTAGGCTTGAGCGGGCGGCCCAGCGAAGCGGCCGACTCAGGGGAGAGCGGCGCGGCTCGAGGCTTGAGCGGGCGGCCGGCAAGGTACAAGCGTCTGTCCGGGGTGACCAATGTGTGCGGCTCAGAGGAGGAGGGGGGATGCAGGATGCGGGCGGCCCAGCGAAGCGGCGCGGCTCAGGGTGGAGCGGCGCGGCTCGAGGCTTGGACGGGCGGCCAGGCACGAGCTCCCGATGGGAGTGAGCGAGGCACACTTCAGCGAGGCCCCAGTGGCCCAGGAAGATCAGACAAGTCCCAGCAATTTGTCAGGGAAGGCACAATAGAGTCCACTGGTCCTGGGACTCTGGTCAGGGGGCGAGCTCAGTACCAAGCCCTTGGAATATCACTTAGAACATTACATAGAAAATCACTGTAGCACAAAATAGCATACAACCAGTAACTACTGGTAATCAGGTAAGTACCACCTACGCAATCCTAACCACCTTAGGAACAGGTCACGCAGGGAACCAGGACCTCACTAGCACCACCTGTACTAGCAAGAACAACCACCTAAGTATCACAATACAAGTAGGGGCCTAGACCTGGGGACAAAACACATGATGCATAAACATATATTCAGCGGTGTAAGAACAAGGCACATGATGCATCTACAACACATTCAGAGGTGCAGCACAGGAGAACACATGATGCATAATCAACACATTCAGAGGTGTAAGGAACAAGGCACATGATGCATCTACAACACATTCAGAGGTGCAGCAAAGAACACTTCGCATAAATCACATTAGCACAGAACTTACATCAAAAGTCCAGGGTCTAGGTTGCGCCACTGCGCCAAAACCTAAACGTAGCAGCTGCCCACAAAGTGCTGGGCAGCTGAGGGACAGAACAGGGGGCCTAAATGCTGCAGCTGGCACTAAGTGCTGCGCAGCTGGGGGAAGGGCAGGGATGAAGGATTGCGTCTCACTCCTAAGTCCACAGAACATGTCCCTAGGAAGGAAAACCCTAAACGGTGCAGCTGCCCACTAATTGCTGGGCAGCTGGAAAACAAATCTGCGACAGGGGCCCTCACTGGCCCCTCAGGTACAAAGACTGCGCCATAGATTTGAGCCATCTGGCTCTTGCAAGGCATTTTGTGCATTTTTTGGAGCCCTCCAGGCTCTGGAAGCAAATATGTCCCCTCAAGAATGTGGAACGAACATGGCATGTGTGAACCCTTGGGCTCTCAACATAACGGGAGGGGGGGGCGCCTCTGGAGCCATCCTGCTCCTCAAACCAACAAATACCCCCCATCGTTGAGCAGCCCCACTGTCAAGCGGGGGCTGCTTAGGAACACAGGGACTCCAGCGCGTGGGGCCTTAAGTAGGTGCTCTCTCCTCCCCCGCCCTCCTCCCAGGCAGCTCTACTCACCGGCTGCTTCTCCGGGGCAGGGGGGGGGTGCACCACGCTTCACCCGGTCCCCCATCTCGGGACCGGGACATCAGGAGGCGGAGCCCTCGTGGCTCCGGGCGGACTCCTCGGCCGGGGCTCCCTCCATTCCATGGGAGCCCCCCAACACAGGTGCTACACTTTTCTGGCTGCCCCGGGGCTCTCTCCACATCATGGGAGCCCCGGGGGCCGTTGCTCAGTCTCATTCTCTTTCCGGTCACCAGGCAGCCAATCGTGGCGCGGTGGCGGGTGGGACTTCCCTCCAAAACCGGAAGTCCCGCCCCGCGTCAGGCAGTGCCTGGCTTCCTGTTTTGAGGCGCTTGGGCCGCGGCGGTGAAAACTGGGGGCATTTAAGAGGGTTGGGAACCCTCGAGATTAAAATAAAACATAGAAGCGAGGTGGGCACTCGCTAATGGACACATAAAAAGGGGTGGCACCCTTATATAAAAATAAAGCGCAACGAAGCACTCTGGGGCACAAAAAGGGCAGGAGCGCTTCCCTCAGAGAGAAAACAACAGCGCTCTGCCCAGGCAGGCAAATTAAAGCGCGCACGGGGCGCTAGGGGCAGCCACGGCCTTGGGGCAAGGACAAAGGCACAGCAGAAGGTCCTGGGCAGCAGGAGGAGCATGCAGGGCCCAGGGGCCAGCACACAGGGCAGGAGACAGCCCCCATGGCGGTCCCTCCTGGGCTCCACCAGCAGCAGCCCCCTCCTATCAGGATCCTGGAGGAGAACAACTTCCAAGGGGACACAGCCCCTTCTTATACTAGTAAATCTTTTGTTCTGGCACAGGGTGAGGGGAGAAACCAGTCGCAGCTGGTTGGTGAGCACTCTTGATGTGCTCAATCACCCTTTTCATTCACTGGCAGGGCTGGGGTCATCAGTCGCACCACAGGGGGCGGAGCCAGCATTGTCTGGGGAAAACCCAGCCTCATTCAGGACACAGGTACACACCTCCCCAGCCATCAGCATGCTAATCTCAGCACTCACCACTGGGCAGACCCATCCAGACATCCTGGAGCCTGGCTCCCCAGCCAGCTTCAGCCAATCACTTGCCAGCATACTCACTGCACAGTCAGGCACATGTCTAGAAGTGGCACTTCCATACTAGACACACACACGGCGCGTACATCATTGCAAAGCATTCAATCACACGAGTTTGCACATACCAAACTCGACCATGCACACCTCACGCATCAGGAACTACCAGGGACACAGACATTCCCCATGCATTCCTATGGGAGGGCAGGCCAATCTCACACACGCACTCAGGAAGCGCACGTCCTTTATACTGCGCCACAGTGTCAAAGTGCGCAAAGACCAGAAATCACTATAATTATTTATTAACACTAGGCAAAAAGTTCAGGGGTGAACCTGCCAGAAGGGCCAAGTCCAACAACACACATCTACAGATTTACGATTTCTCATAAATCTGGAGATGTGTCTTGTTCTATGGGTATTGCATGGAAACACCCACAGCAACACCTATGGAACGCCCCTTCAACGCCAAGTTCTGTGTATGAAGGGTTCGTATTTACAAGGAGAGAAAAAAACATGCAGGGTGGCTTTTCCTCTCCTTGTAAATATAAAGGAGTGCCTGGTGCCATCACTAGGTTACAAAAGGTGATGTAATGGTGGCGCAGGGTGCTTGTAAATCTGCCCCATAATAGCTTAGGTATTGGCAGACTGATACAATAGGAACAAAGTGCTGGATGGGTGATTGAAGAATTGCATGAGACTGGCAGGAGTATCCTACGCTGCATGGGTACTACTTCAGTATTTAATGGAGTGGACCAATAGTATGTATCTGCTTAGAGATTTGTAGGGATTATGCACAGAATATTTTATGTGTACTTGTGTGTGTGCCTAGGTCATTTTATAAGAATACCACTAGTAACTGGAATGATGACAGTGCTGCAAACAGAGAGAAAACTTAATTTATAAGTGCTTACGTATTGGTGGAGTGATAGGATAAGTAGATAGTGGTAGATAAGTAATTAAAGAAGTGCATGGGACAGACTGGACAATTCCTACACTGCATGAGTACTAACTGGGTATTTAGAAGAGTGTATCAATAGTATGTAGCTAGTTAGAGGTCTGCTTGAATAGTGCACAAAATATTATAGCTGTACTTGTGTTAGTAGCTAGGCCATTCCATACGTTCATGACTAGTAACTAGAATAATTACAGCATTACAAACATAGTGTATAATGAATTTAGAAGTGCTTAGGTATTGGTGGAGTAATAGAATAAGTAGATAGTGCTTGATGGGTGATTGGAGAAATGCATGGGACAGACACGAGGATTCCTACACTGCATAGGTACTAACTAGGTATTTAGAAGAGCGTATCAATAGTTTGTAGCTGATTAAAGGTGTGCAAGCATAGTGTACAAAATATTGTACCTGCACTTGTGTTAGTGACTACGCGATGCTTAAGTATATGACTAATAACTGGAGTAATTTCAATGTTTCAAAGAAAGTGTGTGCTGAAATTCTAAGTGCCTAGGTATTGGTGGAGTGAGAGGATACGTAGATAGTGCTGGATGGGTGAATGGAGAAGTGCATGGGACAGACAGAAAGATTCCTAGACTGCATAGGTACTAACTGGGTATCAAGAAGAGCGTATCAATAGTATGTAGCTGGTTAGAGGTCTGCATGCATTGTTCACAGAATATTGTAGCTCTACAAGTATTGGTGTGTCTATGGTTTCGAGAATGTTAGTCTGTATTGGGTGTGAGGAGGTGCATGAGATGATCACGTGGATGATGTCATCAGTGATGTCATCAGTGATGTCACTGACCATGTCATGAGTGATGTAATATGTGACGTCATCAGCATTGCATTGCGGGGTCGCGAGTTATAGTTAGCACAACTAACTATAACGGCTGAATTTCTCTTGTTTTGTATGAGTGAAATGTCCAACTAACTATGACGTCCATGAAACTTGTGGTTTTTATCAGTGAATTTCTGAGGTTTTTTTAAATGCTAATTTCTAACTATAATGTCCCTGAAACTTGTGTTTTTTTAGTGAATTTTATATATATATATGTATTTAATCTCATCTCACTCTTACAAGGAAGGAATCAGCACTCAGGTTGTAGTTTGGAAGTATTTAATCTTCAAAGGACATAATGCACGCGTTTCGGCTTGTCCGAACCTTGATAACGATACAAGTCATCATTGTAGCATCCATATTTAAATGTACAAATGCCTAAAGTTGCCAACATTAACAAAGGACTACATATTACTTTAATCCAAAAAGCTGGCGGCCATATTGGCCTGGTCACGATGTGAAAATTCAGAAATTGATACAATAAAGAAAAGAAAACAAGTGTTAATATGCACACAATGTCATTTCAGCATATCTTGCCCCGTGACCTTCATACCTGTATCTCCGTCAGCGCGACTCATTCATAATAAACATACTTAGGATTGCAAACATCAACATAAACAATGGACTACACATTACTTTAAAGTGAAAGGCTATCAGCCATATTAATCTGGGCATGTTGCGTATTATAATGGTTCTTACACGAAAGAAAAGAAACAAAAGGGGTGTTAATATATACACACTATCCCTAAATAAAGTTCCAGCGATTATAGTTCCATTTTTAATTTACAGCTCATTTGAGATGTCATGAGTGATGTCGTGATTTATGTAACTGACCATGTCATGAATGTTGTCATTTTTGAGGTCATTTGCAGTACATTGTGGGGGCGTAAGTTATAGTTCGCTCAGGTAACTATAACTGCTGGATTTCACTGGTTGTGTATGAGTGAAATCTGAGTCTAACTATACCGTCCCTGTAATCTTTGTTTTTTTCAGCAAATTTTTTATTTTTTTAATGTTAAGTAAGATGCATATCACAATGGGTGGTGGGGGGTTGGAAGCAGGGCCTGGCATTGTACTGCCCCCAACCAAGCTTGCTGCTCCTGCCTTCCCTCCTCCTAGCCATCCATTATCCAAGTCCATGTCCCTGCACCCTTATTACATCCCTGTGTGGCCGTTGTTCTGCAACTGGCCTTCCCGCCTTCTCTGAACAGTTAGCTTGTTGCCTCATCCACCTCCTCCCTATCCTCTGTTGTCTTGAGTCCAAGGACTAGCCTCCTCCCTCCTGCCATACATGGTCTGATGTGCTGCCACTGCCCTCAATTTAGCATGATGTACCAGTCCACTCCTCCTGCCCTCCATTGCCCAATTCTATGCCCCATCATTGACTTCCTGCTTAGCCTCTGTGCTTAGCTTGCTGCCCCTATTCTCCTTCCCCCTGCCCTCCGATGTCTGTGTGCACGCCCCTGCTCCATCCTTTTTGCCCACCATGTTCTATGGACCTGCCACTCCTATCTACTCTGAGTGTTCTGTTGAGCTGCCACTCCCCTCCCACCTGCCTAGCATTGTCAGATGACTGTAACCTGTCCCTGCCATCTCCACCCTGCCTGTCCACATTCCATGCCCGTATCCCCTTCCTCCTGTCCTCCATGGTCCATTTTACTGCCACACCCTTCTGCTCTCCCTGGTCTGTTGTGCTGCAACTGCTCCTATTGCCTGCCCCGCATGGTCTGTTGTGAGGCCCCTTTCCCTGAACCATCTTGCTGTGCCCAGGTCCTGACCCTACCTTCTATCCTCCATGGTACTTTGTGCATGCCCCTGCACCCTCCTTCTTGCCCATCATAGCCATTGTGCTACCACTAACCCTACCGCTTGCCATGCATGGTCTTCTGTGATGTCACTGCTCCGCCCACCTTCCCTGTGTGGTCAGCTAGCTGCCCCTGACCCCCTCCCACCTTCCGTCCATGGTCTGTGTGTATGCCATTATAGTCTCACTGTTGCTCTCCATGGTGTGTCTTGCTTCTAGTGCCCATCCTGCCTGACCTCCATGGTCATCTTGCTGCTCCTGCCCCTTGCCCCAGCCCTCTGTTTCCATGTGCAGACCCCTATTCCCTCCTTCCTGGCTTGTCTGTTCCATTGTAATGCCCCTGATCTGTCCCTCTGACCCTTTATGGTCTGTTATGCTGCAGCTTTCTCTCCTGTCTGTCCATTATGGTCAGCTAGCTACCATTGCCTTTTTCGCCACTGTTCTCTATTGTTCATGTGCATGTCCTGTCCCCTCCCTTTTGCTTACTATGGATTGTTTTGTTGCACTTCCATCCCGTGTGACCTGTGTGGTGTATTGTGCTGCTGCAAACCCTGATGCCTGCCCTATAGGGTCAGTTTGGTGCACCTCTCCATGTTTCTCCTGTTCTCTGTTACCCGAGTCCATGTCCCTACCCCAATTCCTCCCGCCCTCCATGATCCAATGTACCATACTTGCTAACATTTTGAACTTGGTGAGAGGGAGATTTTGAAAAAAAACTGGGGTATTGATTTTCCCCTTTGACTTACATTGAAAAAGAGAAGATTGTAGACAGGAGACAGATCAAATAAAGCCCATTTGGGCTTATAAACATTGGACGTGTCCTGGCTGAATCGGGGCTGTTGGCATGTATGGTTGTACTAACACTGCCTCTTCTTTCTGACCACAATGGTCTATTATATTGCCACAGCCTCTTTTGCCAGTCCTGTACTGTTGGTTTGTTGCCCCTGCCCCCTTTCCACTGCCCTCCATAGTCTGTTGTGCTGCCACTGCCCTTCCTGCCTGCCCAGTGTGGTCAAATAGTTGCCTTTGCACCCTCCTACCTGCCTTCAATTTTCAGAGTCCGTGCCCCTGGCCTCTGCCTCTCAACAGTATCTTAATGAACAACTAGATTGCTAACATGCTGTATCTATCACAAAAGTGTGGAACGCCTGACGTCATCTTGATGTAATCAAAACTGTAGTACCTAGAGCATTTCCTTTAGAAATTACATATATGAAAGGGTCGTATTTGCATCAGAATTATGGTTAGTGCTCTAAAAAACTAAAATGAGGACATATTTTCTGAGTTTTCAAATAGCAAAAAAACACTTTTAAAATATTTTTTATCTTTATGTTTTTTTATCCAGTTGACCACTTGATTAAATTTTGCACTTAGGGGAGAGGGTGTGGTGTTACATCCAGAGCTGCAGACTTTGCAACTGGGAACCAAGTTGGAGTTTCTGCTTTAGCTCGACAGTCTGTGATTCTGGTCAAATCACTTAATCTCCCCATGTCTAAAACCAAAATGAATTTGTTCTTGTGAGATGTAACCAATGCTCATGTAAAGCACTCCAATACCTGACAAGTCTGCACTATATAAAATTGCAAAAACAGAAAAAGTAAAAAGTGTTTTGCACACGTCTGTCATTGGGCTACATGTGGGCTACATCTGGCTGATATTTGTGCTACATTTAGGCTCTTTTATCTCTGGTGGCTATCTTGGGAGATTCATTTGTTATGAAGTTTCCTAATTTTATCACTTATTGCAGTCTCCTCAGTAGGAAATGCTTTCAGTTTTTTACTTTCGTTCCATCAAGAAGGTTTTCAGATGTGTCACACATTTGCCATAAATTCTGAATGTTAGCACTCTAGTTGCTCATCAGATCACTGTTCACCAGGGAAGTCCGCTTCTGGTATTCAAAGTGAATGTTTCAGTACGCATATCAGAATTTTTTAATGAAATAGAAGAGGATTTGAGAAGTTACTCAAAATGTGCCCTAATTTTTCTTTCTGCAGCTCTAATCATACTTTCTATGGCAAAATGAACCCCCTCATTTTATTCCTATTTAAATTAAATGTTTTAAGAGTTACCACTTTATTCCAATCAAGATGGCTTCAGGTGTGCAATACATTTGTCATAAGTTAGACTGTTAGCGCTCTAGTTGTTCTTTAGAACACTCTGAGAAGCTGCAGTAGAACACAAAGGAATCAACTGACAGTCTCTACTCCCTATACTACCCAAACACCACTGCGCTACCATAAACCCTAAAACACTACCACCAGCATAACCCCCTACACTACACATACACCACGGCACTACCCTAAACCCTAAAACACTACCCGAGCATGACTCCCTACACTACACATATACCACTGCACTACCCTAAACCCTAAATCTACCCCCAGCACGACCCCTTACACTACTCAAACACCACTGCACTACCCTAAACCAGAAAACACTATCCCCAGCAAAACCCCCTACACTACACAAACACCACTGCACTACCCTAAACACTACCACCAGCATGACCCTCTACTATACTCACACACCACTGCACTGCCCTAAACCCTAAAACACTACCCCAGGACGACCCCCTACACTACCCATACACTACTGCATTATCCTAAACCCTAAACCTACCCCCAGAATGACCCCTTACACTACCCAAACACCACTGCACAACCCTAAACCATAAAACACTACCCCAGCATGACTCCCTATACAACCCAAACACCACTGCACTATCCTAAACCCTAAATATACCCCCAGGACGACCCCCTACACTACCCAAACACCACTGCACTACCCTAAACCATAAAACACTACCCCCAGCACGACCCCTACACTACACAAACCCACTGCACTACCCTAAACCCTAAAACACTACACCAGCATACCCCCTACACTACTCAAACACCACTGCACTACCCTAAACCCTACAACACTATCCCAGCACGACACCCTACACTATCCATACACCTCTGCATTATCCTGAACCCTAAAACACTACCCCAGCACGGCCCCCTATACTACTGCACTACCCTAAACCCTAAAACACTACCCCAGCATGACCCCCTACACTACCCAAATACCACTGCACTACCCTAAACCCTAAAACACTACCCCCAGCATGACCCCCTACACTACCCAAACACCACTGCACTACCCTAAACCCTAGAAAAGTAACCCCCACCCCATGACCAATCCCCTTACCTCTCACTCCTCGTGGTTTCTCTCTCCTCATGGTTCTGGCTTCACGCCGTCTCTGAGTGGCCGTGCACGTCGTTGTGAGGAAATGGAACAGCCTCTGTTTCCTTACAACGACGTGGATCGTCTACATGTTTTTTAGAAGACATGGTCACTTACCATACATACCTTTACAACAAAATAAGTTGTAAAGGCATGCGTGATAAATGATCATGTGTTCTAAAAAAATGCATAGTAATGACTTTGTGATGTACAACGCATGCGTGGTAATGCATGCGTTGTAATGGTATTGCGGAGTAAAAAGTCATTGTAATGGCTGTTTACTGATCGAAGCTGACCCCTGTTCTTCAGTGAGACCTTTATTTGATTAATTAGGAGGAAGGAATGTGGATTTTTTACCGAAAAGTGCATTCCCGGCTGTTGTATTGTGAAAGTGTCCGCGTGGCCTGGTTTCACTTCCAGTGAGAGAGTGGAAGAGTCTGTTTGGATCTAAAGGAGTTCTGTTGTTGGACAGGGCAGGCACGACACGTCATCAGAAAACATAGCTAATGGAAAGCGTCCTCCCTGAAGTGTGGAACAGTGCCATGAGAGGTCAATGAGTGTGTGTCCCACCGCAGTATGACCGTACCATGTGACCCATGTGCTGCCTCCAGGGTACAGGAGGCAGAAGTAGCATTGCAGCTCCTCTTGAAGACTGTTGTAGCACTAATTCTACATTTTGGTACTAGGGCATTTTAACTTTGTTGTTCTTGCCAGATACAAAGAGAAGATACTGTGTTATTCAGTGCCAAGTTACCTTTTTTATGGTTTGTGGTGCTTGTCACTTTGCTGCCCCGTGACTGGGCACCCCACCTCGTGCGCCATCTGCAGGGCCTCTGCCCTAGAATCACTGTTTTTGGTTTCTGGAGTGGCAACACAAACAGTTGCTCCCAAAGCACTAGACTGAACACTTGGGTGAATATCCCCTGCACAAGTATTCCACAGAAATTCTTTCCTAGCTCTCCCACGTCGATGAGGTCGTCATAATAGCACGGCTCCGCTCGCGACACCGTATGACGTCATTGGAGCCATAAGAGGACCTCGACGGCGTGCTGACGTCAGTTCCACCCATTTGTTCCGTGCCACCAAGGCGAACAGGTGGACCGAGACATTTTCACATGTATACAGAGTATAATAAATATATATATATATATATATATATATAGCTATTCACTGAAAAAACCATAGGTTTAAGGCACGTTATAGTTGAGTTGAGTTGAGTTGAGTAGGGATTTGTAGAGCGCATAGCTACCCTCGGGCATCCCAGCGCTAACACAACCCAGTATTCCGGAGGGGAGGGGGGGCGGCAAGGGAGACAGGGTTTTAAGGGAAGAGCCAGGTTTTTAATTGTTTACGGAATGATAGGAGGTTGTGTTCTCTCCTCATGGCTACTGGCAGGGTATTCCATAGTTTTGGTGCGTTGTAGGCAAACAAGCGGCCGCCGGATCTTGACTTTTTTATTCGTGGAATGCTGGCAAGGGCAAGTGAGTCAGATCTTAGGTTTTTGGTGGACTGGTGGGGTCTCATCAGGGACCTGAGGATAGGGGGGCCTTTGTCGTGCAATATCTTGTGGGAGATGCACAGCGCTTTGAAGGTAATTCGCTCCTTCACTGGGAGCCAATGCAGGCTTTTGAGAGCTGGTTTCGCCGAGGATCTTGCTTTGGTTCCTGTTAGGGTTCTAGCTGCCGCGTTCTGAGCCACCTGAAGTTTGTGGATGACAGATGCCGGGGCTCCCAGGTACAAGACGTTACCATAGTCTAACCTGGAGTTGACCAGCCCCTGCATCAGTAGCTTCCTGGACTGGAAGGGGATCAGGTGTAGTATCTTTCGGGACATGCGGATGAGGCCAAAACAGGTCCCTGAGGTTTTTCTGGCCTGGGTTTTAAAATTAAGGTCCTGGTCGAGCCATATGCCTAGACTTTTGACCTCGGTTTTTGGGGTTGGGTGAGTTCCCATACAGGGTGGCCAGGAGAGGTTTGTTGGGAGTTTGTTTGGATTACCTAGGAGAAGGATCTCCGATTTGTCTCCATTTAGTTTAAGTCGAGAGTCACACATCCATTGGGAGACTCTTTCTAAACACCTGGAGAGATTTTCAAGGTTGGTGTTTGATTGGTTGATTGAAACCACCAGCTGTGTGTCGTCAGCGTACATTACTGTTTTGACGCCGAAGGGGGTGATAATGTCCTCAAGGGGTGACATATAAACGTTAAAAAGTGTGGGGCTCAGGGAGCCCTGAGGAACCCCACACTGCATGGGCTGGGCCTTGGACGTGGAAGTGCCGTCTGACACCTGAAATGATCTTTCCTCCAGAAAGGATTTGATCCAGGCAAGGGTGGAGTTAGCAATTAGCATTTAAAAAACCTTAGAAATTCACTGAAAAAACCATAGGTTTCAGGCTTGTTATAGTTAGACATTAGCATTTAAAAAAAACGTAGAAATTCACTGAAAAAACCATAGGTTTCAGGTGCATTATAGTTAGTTGGACAATTCACTCGTACAATACCCTAGAAATTCCCCGGTTATAGTTAGTTCAGCTAACTATAACTCACGCGCCCGCAATGCAATGCTGATGACGTCACATATTACATCACTCATGACATGGTCAGCAATTCACAAAGGCAGGTGAAGTCCACTGGTCCTGGGACTTCGGTCAGTGGGAAGCTCTCTTCCAAGCCCTTGGAGATCTTTGCACAAGTTGCAAAAAAAAGTCCACAAAGTTCTTTCTCCTCTCTTTGAAAGTCAGGCAACCTCTTCAGGCCAATCCCCCAAGCAGCACTTCAGCTTGGGAATAGTCTCTCCTCAGTTTTTCAGGCTCCTTCTCCTCACCAGAGGTTTTGTCTTGTAAGTCCAGAAGTGATCTAATTTCATGGGATTAGGGTCCCAATACTTATACCCCCAAATTCTTGGTTCTCTGAGGGGAGAGGGGCCTGTGCCAAGTTCAAGCCAGTTCTGAAGTACTTTGTTTACCAGACCTCTCCTTTCCTTTCACCACGCAGGGCAGGCACATCAGACGCCCCACAGGAGGTGGAGCCAGAATTGTGGAAGGCAAGTACAGTCCAGGAGCACTTTGTTGACAGTCTTCCTTCTCTTCTTTCAATGTGCAGGGCAGAGACATCAGACACATCACAGGGGGTGGAGCCAGCATTGTAGAGGGAAGGCCCAGCCCTATTCAACTCCTCCCTCCTATCGAGATGCAGATCTCCCTATTCACCACCGGGCAGCCCCAGCCTGTCTCCTGGAATTCCCCAGCCCTGTCACACACAAACCCAGACAAGGAATATACAACCTCGCAGAAGCAGGCTTAAATGGTTAGGAAAGCAAATACCTTCTTTCTAAAAGTGGTATTTGCAAACACAGAATATTAAATCAAACTTCACTAAAAGATGTATTTTATTTTTCTGAGTCCAGGCATACTAAACTCGAATTTCTACCATGTTCTCTGAGCCTGTTAGGATTATAAAGTGTAACAATTCTAACAACCCACTCTGGCCTATGGAGAACAGGTAGCCTTGCAATAGTGAAAAACGAAAATGGCTGAACTTCACTATTAGGACATGCCACACACATCAGGGCTTGTCCTACCTTATACTTACAATGCACCCTGCCCTTGGGCCTACTATAGGGGTGACTGATATGAAGAAAAGGGAAGGTTTAGGGACTGGTAAGTGGGTGCACTTGCCCAGTCAGCATGACAGTACCAGACTGCACGCAGGCTCTGCAATGGCAGACCTTAGACACATTTTGCAAGGCCACTTCGGTGGGTTGCACAACTGGTGCTGCAGGCCCACTAGCAGTATTTGTATTTACCCGCCCTGGGCACACTCAGTGCACTGTACTAGGGTCTGACAAGTAAACCAAATACCAATCAGGGAACCACTAATCAATACATTCATTTTACAGTAGGGAGCACTCACACTGTGGCACTGGACAGCAGTGGCACAGTGCCCAAAGCATCTAACACTAGCAAAAAGACATGAGGCAACTGCAAAAATGGAAGGGAGACCCACGCCAATGGTGCCAGGTGGTCTAACAGTGATCTATTAGCTAAACCTAGAGCATATTTTCTGTAAATTCACATTATCTTTCTCAGTCATGTGAGAATGAACTCTGACATTCTCAGTAAAACATGTACATCCAACAAGGGCAGAGACTGTCAGTTGATTCCTTTGTGTTCTACTGCAGTTTCCCAGAGTGTTCTAAAGAACAACTAGAGCACTGATAGTCCTAGTTATGACAAACGTATTGCACAACTGAAGCCATCTTGATTGGAATAAAGTGGTAACTCCTAAAACATTTATTTTAAAAAGGAAATAAATGAGGGGGTCCATTTTGCCATAGAAAGTATGATTAGTGCTGCAGAAAGAAAAATCACGGCACGGTTTGAGTGACTTCTCAAATCCTCTTCTATTTCATTAAATAATTCTGACATGCAGAGTGAAACATGCACTTTCAATGCCAGCAGCAGGCTTCCCTGGTGAGCAGTAGCTTTACTACAGGGATCTAATAAGCAACTAGAGTGCTAACATTCAGAATGTATGGCAAATGTGTGACATATCTGAATACCTTCTTGATGGAATCAAAGTAAAAAACTGAAAGCATTTCCTACTGAGGAGACTGCAATAAATGAGGAAATTAGGAAACTTCATAACAAATAAATCTCCCAAGATGGCCACCAGAGACAAAAGAGCCCAAATGTAGCACAAATATCACCCAGATGTAGCTCACATGTAGCCCAATGACAGAAGTGTGCAAAACACCTTTTATTTTGTGTGTTTTTGCAATTTTATATAGTGCAGACTTGTCAGGTATTGGAGTGCTTTACATGAGCATTGGTTACATCACACAAGAACAAATTCATTTTGGTTGTAGACATGGGGAGATTAAGTGATTCGGACCAGAATCACAGAATGTCGAGCTGAAGCAGAAACTGCAACCTGGTTCCCCAGTTGCAAAGTCTGCAGCTCTGGAAGTAACACCACATCCTCTCCCCTAAGTGCAACATTTAATCAAGTGGTCAATCGGATAAAAATACATAAAGATAACAAATAATTTAAAAGTGCTTTGTCGCTTTTTGAAAACTCAGAAAATATGTCGCCATTTAAATTTTTTAGATCACTAACCATAGTTTAGCTGACCACACAGAGAAGGTGGGAGGGGCTTTGGCATCAGAGAAGACCATGCATGGCAAGTGGGAGGGTTAGTGGTAGCACAATGGCTATGATGGGCAAGAAGGAGGGTGCAGGGACATGCACAAAGGACCATGGAGGATAGAAGGGAGGGTCAGGACCTGGGCACAGACAAGAGAGTTTAGGGGAAGGGTCCCAACAGACCACGTGGGGCAGGCAGGAGGAGCAGTTGTAGCACAACAGACCAGGGGGTGAGCAGCCATGACAATGCGGGCATTACCCCGCGCTGCCAATACGACGCTGCTTTTACAACGCAAGTCGTTACAATGACTTGCGCTGGAGGGCGCTGTTGGAAAAGGAATAGTTTAATTTTCTATTCCAACACCTTCCCAACTGTAACGTGGGCTGGAGTTGGAATAGAAAATTAAACTATTCCACTATCCAGCGCCTACAGCACAAGTCGTTGTAACCATGGAGGACAGGAGGAAGGGGATAGGGGCATGGAATGTGGGCAGGCAGGGTGGAGGTGGCAGGGACAGGTTACAGTCAATCAATCAATCAATCAAAATAAGCTTAATTCGATTAGAGAAAAACAATCATAAAAGCACAATAAAAAACAGTTACAGGTGGAAATATTTAAAACTAGTTCATGACAATTTAATTTCTCTGTATTTATAAAATTTCCATTTAATAAAACATTACTAAAACTAGGAGGACCCCTTGTGCCGGAAAACAAATACAGTCTAAGACAGGATCAGATCAATTATGAGATTCATTCAAAAAGGCGATTGTGAATATGACAAATTAATACCCATATCACATATCACCGGTCACTGTCCAACCTCCTGTGCTCCTTACTATCCTGTCACATTATTTTTCCTGATTTGAAGCACTTTTTTAATGTACACAGCAATCCTCCAGGCGATGTGTACATTTTCAAGGCATTGCAAACTAATTAGTGCAATGCGACTCTGTCTTAGACCAAACTCCCTTAATACAGGTACAAGTAGTGCTTTTCATTGTGTCACATAAAATTTACAGAAAAACATTGTGTGTAATGTTGTCTGAGTGGATTGAGAATCACATGGGCAGGCTGGTAAATTACGCGACCAGTTGTTCATGGTAGGAAATGACAGTAGGTTGTGAATGGATCCTAACCTGAATTTAAAAAGCAGCATTCTATCAAACCCACTTGTAACAAAGGACAGGTATGGCTCCATCCCTTCAGTGGTAAGTGTTAACTGATGTTTCAACACACAGGGTTCCGCAAGCTCCCCTAAAGCTCTCTCTTCAGCTAGGTACAGAAGGCCCTTAGATTTTAACTCATTTCTAGAGATACCAATCATTGAGCTGGGATTTGAATAAAACTCTGAGTTACCTAATAATGAAAAAAAGGACTCAACATACTTCAACCAGGGGATCATACGAGCCCCATCCAGTCCCATTAATCTGACATAATGGTTCTATTCAGTACCGTCTGTTCCCTTGTCCATAACCTGTGCCAAAGGAGTATGGATTTCAATTTGCTAAGATCCGTTACATAAGCAAGACCCAATTCTTCATGTCAGGCAAAGGTTGACGTGTTTTGAGGAACTGACAAAATAAAGAGCAGGAAGGCATTTTCCACCAATTGTATCTGAGGTGTATTCATGAACCCCCATACCCCTGCTCCATACATGGCCACTGTACCACATTTAGCTTTATAAATTTGTATGATATCACCCGGTGGCTTACGTCCCAGTTGCCTACAAAAAGTGGCAAGTGTGCTGGTGGTTATCATAAATGTGAGTTTTTTCCCAGTTATGGATTTTACCGAGGTATCATCGTCATTAAACAAGATACCCAAATATGAAAAACTTGTTGTTTGTGAAACCTTATTGCCTTCCAGAGGAATATCCCGTCCCTGCCCTCTGTACTTCTTATTACCACCATTCATAATAAAGGTTTTAGAAACATTGATAGATAGACCCAGATCCTTCATAAAAACATTAAAACTGTCTAAACCCTTTGTAAGTCATTTTGCGTGAGTGCCATCAGTACTGCGTCATCCGCATACAATAGGGTAGGTATCGGACAGCCACCTACTCGTGGGAAGTCTTGCCCACTCTTAAGCAGCTCATTTCCTAATGCGTTAATATACAGGTTAAAAAGGAGGGGGTCCAGGACGCAACCCTGCCTGACCCCCCGCCTGACAGGGAAAGGGCTAGTGCACTCACCTCCCTTACCATAACGGACCCTAACAGCCGCCTCACTATATAGTTGTTGTAAAAAGGCTTCTATGTTGTGGTCTACACCCATCAACATCAAAATCTCGCACAATTTACAGTGTCCCACTGAGTCGAATGCCGCCGTTACGTCAATAAAGGCCATAAACAGGCGGCCCCTCTTAGCCCTTATATACTTCTCCATTAGCATAGACAAGTTTAAGCTTTGTTCAACAGTGCCTAACCCCTCTCGGAAGCCATATTGTAGATCCAAGAGGGTACCAACATCTTCAGCCCACGTTTCGAGCCATTCTAGGATAATCCGACCTATGACTTTCACCATAGAATCAAGAAGAGAGTTGGGTCTATATCACCCGGCATTAGATCTCTTCCCCTTCTAAAAAATTTGAATTATTGTAGATTTTGCCCAGGACCCTGGAAACGTAGAACTTAAACTTGCATTGATTACCTGAGTAATGAGGGGACCCCATAGCATCTTTAATGGTATTAGAAGCAGATGTTAACTCTGGCCATGGGATGTTTAACTGACCTATGGTCACTTTCATGTTAGGGGTTTGATTTTTTCCCCTAGCAGAAGCCTGCTTGAGTGGCCCCTGACTTTTCCTTTTCCTTTTTTTGGCAGGTGGTTGGTGAGAACTTGTCTGGTTAGTTTTAGGTTTTTGACCACGGGACCTCGTAGTTATTGGGATCTGCTCAATTGATGACTGTTGTTCTTGACTACGGTCTGGTGGAATTGCCTCGCTAGGCTGTGGGTCCAGAAGTACCATAGTTGAGACTATTTCCTTGTTCTGAACATTAGTGCTAGTTATGTCAAGTACGCCTGAATTAGCTTGTAATGGTCTTACCAAGGGTTCGAGGGAAAGGCCCTGTTCGGTTAGTGCTATTTCGTGCATTAATACCGATTCTGCTATCAACAGGAAAGCATGAAGCGTTCCCATCACCCCCATCCCAGTTGATGCCTTACCCTTACTCATCACACAATCGAAAAAGAGGGGAGAGAGACAGTGTGTCCCTGGCGCTGGATAATAAAGTCTCACTTCGCTAATAATAGCTCCACTTAGATAATAAAATGACGATCTGCTATGTACAAAAGGGTGGGCAATTTTATTAAAGGGAAATGGACCGGCAATTAGATACTTGATATAGCACAAGTGCAGAGTCAATTCCAAGTCATATACTCTAGTCTTTAGTCTGTAAAAAGGGATGTAAGAAGCAACAGGCGTGTAGGACACAGCACTCAATTCACACTCCGGCCAGAGTAGATGCTCTTTCCCGGTTCTGAAAGACTAGATACTGACAGGCTCCCTTCGCAGCACGTTGCAATGTGGAGGTACTAATCCTGTATCCCTCGCTGATAGTGACTCCACTCAAGCAATAGAATAACAGAGTACTAGTGGCAGATAGACTGGGCTGTGCAAAGCAGCAAATAGCTTATGAGTCAATGGATCAATAAAGTGACGTGGTGCAAAGTGCAAAAGGTCTCAGTTGTGCAGAAGGCGGTTCGTATTTAAAACCAGGAATAAAAGAGACAAATACAGAGCATTAGGAATTCAAGATTGCCACGCGATAACAGTACCATAGGACCTAGGACTCCACACCGGCGATGTCAGAGAGCTGGCCCGGCCCGTCCTCTTCCGGACTCTGACGGGCACAAACAGGCCTGCCCTTGGCCTAGGCTTCACCCGGGCACGCCCACGCGTGTCCCACACTGCAGGAGCTGAAGACAGCTTTTATACGCCGGCTGGTGCGTAGGTGAGGCGGCTCCGGCCGCAGTTCCCCCTGGGCTTTAAAGTCCTCTGGTGCAGGCAGGGTGAAAAAGAAGGTCAAGCGCTTCCGCCCTGCGGGACCTAAAGTCAGCTTTTATGCACCGGCTGGTGTGAAGGTGACGTGAAGGTGACGCGGCTCTGGCCGCGGTTCCCCCTGGGCTTTAAAGTCCTCTGGTGCTGGCAAGGTCAAAAAGCAGGTCAAGCGCTGCCCAGTCATCTGACAATGCTAGGCAGGTGGGAGGGGAGTGGCAGCTTAACAGAATACTCAGAGTAGATAGAAGTGGCAGGTCCGTGGAACATGGTGGGCAAAAAGGATGGAGCAGGGGCATGCACACAGACATCGGAGGGCAGGGGGGGAGGGGGGAAGAGAATAGGGGCAGCAAGCTAAGCACAGAGGCTAAGCAGGAGGTTAATGACGGGGCATAAAATTGGGCAATGGAGGGCAGGAGGAGTGGACTGGTCCATCATGCTAAGTGGAGGGCAGTGGCAGCACATCAGACCATGCATGGCAGGAGGGAGGAGGCTAGACAATGGATTCAGACAACAGAGGATAGGGATAAGGTGGATCGGGCAGCAAGCTAACTGTTCAGAGAAGGCGGGAAGGCCAGTGGCAGAGCAACGGCCACACAGGGCTGTAATAAGGGAGCAGGGACATGGACTTGGACAATGGATGGCTAGGAGGAGGGAAGTCAGGAGCAGCAAGCTTGGGTGGGGGCAGCACAATGCCAGGCCCTGCCTCCAACCCCCCACCATCCATTGTGATGTGCATCTTACTTAACGTTAAAAAAAACCTAGAAATTTGCTGAAAAAAACAAAGATTACAGGGACGGTATAGTTAGACTCAGCTTTTACTCATACACAACCAGTGAAATTCAGCAATTATAGTTACCTGAGCTAACTATAATTTACGCCCCCGCAATGTACTGCTAATGACTTCAGACATTACATCATTCATGACATGGTCAGTCACGTCACTTATGACATCACTCATGACATCTCAAATGACCTGTAAATGGAATGGAACTATAATCGCTAGAACTTTATTTAGGGATAGTGTGTTTATATTGACACCCCTGTTTTCCTTTTCTTTCTTGTAAGAACCAATATAATATGCAACATGCCCAGATTAATATGACCAATGGCCTTTTTCTGTAATGTGTAGTCCATTGTTTATGTTGATGTTTGCAATCCTACATATGTTTATTATGAATAAGTCACATTGATGAACATACAGGTATCTCGGTCACGGGGCAAGATATGCTGAAATGACATTGTGTGCATATTAACACTTGTTTTCTTTTCTTCATTGTACCGATTCCTGAATTTTCACATCATGACCAGGCCAATATGGCCACCGTTTTTTTTTATTAAAGTAATATGTAGTCCTTTGTTAATGTTGGCAACTGGAGGCATTTGTACATTTAAATAAGGATGCTACAATGACGTCTTGTATCGTTATCAAGGTTCGGACGAGCCAAAAAAAAGTGGATCACGCCCTTTGCAGATTAAATACTTCCAAACTACAACCTGAATGTTGATTACTTCCTTGTAAGAGTGAGAGGAGTTTAAATACATGTATATAAAATTCACTGAAAAAAACACAAGTTTCAGGGACATTATAGTTAGAAATTAGCATTTAAAAAACCTCAGAAATTCACTCAAAAAACCACAGGTTTCATGGACGTCATTGTTAGTTGGACATTTCACTCGTACAAAACAAGAGAAATTCGGCCATTATACTTAGTTGTGCTAACTATAACTCGCGCCCCCGCAATGCACTGCTGATGACGTCACATATTACATCACTCATGACATGGTCAGTGACATCACTGATGACATCACTGATGACTTCTTAAATGACATCACTGATGACATCATTCACGTGATCATCTGATGCACACCCTCACACCCTAAAATACAGAATACCATTCTCGAAACCATAGACACACCAATACTAGTACAGATACAATATTCTGTGCACTATGCATGTAAACCTCTAATCAGCTATAAAGCATTGATACAGTCTTTTAAATACTCAGTACCTATGCAGTCTAGGAATCCTTCTGTCTGTCACACGCACTTGTCCATTCACCCATCCAGCACTATCTACGTATCCTCTCGCTCCACCAATACCTAAGCACTTATAAATTCAGCACGCACTTTCTTTGAAACACTGAAATTACTCCAGTTATTAATATTATACTTAAGGAATGGCGTAGTCACTAACACAAGTGCAGGTACCATATTTTGTACACTATGCATGCACACCTCTAACCAGCTACAAACTATTGATACGCTCTTCTAAATACCCAGTTAGTACCAATGCAGTGTAGGAATCCTCCTGTCTGTCCCATGCATTTCTCCATTCCCCCATCCAGCACTATCTACCAGCCGCGGGCCGTGGAGGGAGTTACGGTGGGGCAGGGAGGCGGGGAGGGGGAGGGGCAGGGCGGAGAGGGCTAAAAACCGGCATATGGATAATTACAGGTAAGTAAACAATTTCAATAATAAAACGAATTTCGTAGCGCGCCCTGCATTGCAAAATGCGATGCAGTGCGCACTATGAAATTCGTATTCTTAATTAAATTGTTTACTTACCTGTAATTATCCAGGTGCCGGTTTTTAGCTCTCTCCACCCTGCCCCTCCCCCTCCCCGCCTCCCTGCCCCACCGTAACTCCCTCCACGGCCCGCGGCTGCTATCTACTTATCCTAATACTCTACCAATACCTAAGCACTTCTAAATTCACTATACACTCTGTTTGTAATACTGCAATTATTCTAGTTACTAGTCATGTACTTATGGAATGGCCTAGCTACTAACACAAGTACAGCTGTAATATTTTGTGCACTATCTAAGCAGACCTCTAACTAGCTACATACTATTAATACACTCTTCTAAATACCCCGTTAGTACTCATGCAGTGTAGGGATCGTCCAGTCTGTCCCATGAACTTCTTTAATCACTTATCTACCATTATCTACTTATCCTATCCCTCCACCAATGCATAAGCACTTATAAATTAAGTTTTCACTCTGTTTGCAGCACTGTCATTCCAGTTACTAGTGGTATTCTCATAAATTGACCTAGGCACCTACACAAAAACACATAAAATATTCTGTGGATAATCCCTTCAAATCTCTAAGCAGATACATACTATTGGTCCACTCCATTAAATACTGAAGTAGTACCCATGCAGCGAAGGACACCTCCTGTCAGTCTCATGAAATTCTTCAATCACCCAACCAGCACTATGTTCTTAGTGTATCAGTCTGCTAAGACCTAAGCACTTATGGGGCAGATTTACAAGCATCCTGTGCCACCAGTACGTCACTTTTTGTAACGTAGTGATGGCACCAGGCACTCCTTCATATTTACAAGGAGAGGACAATCAACCCTGCGTGGTTTTTCTTCTCCTTGTAAATACAACTCCTTCATACACAGAACTTTGCGTTGAAGGGGCATTCCGTAGGTGTTGCTGTGGGTGCTCCCACGCAACACCCATAGAACAAGACACTTCTCCAGATTTATGAGAAATCGTAAATCTGGAGATGTGTGTGAATTCTGCACCATCCTAGAGTTGGTGTAGCAAGGCGCAACAAGGAGAATTGTTTTCATTTCTCCTCATTTTTTCCTCATTCAATGCATGCTGCATTCCACAACATATATTGAAAGAGGAAAATGCCTTTACTGATTGTTTTTGTGCAGGAAGGTGCCCCTTCCTGCACAAAAACAATGGCACCTTCCTGCACAAAAAAAATCTCCACACGACACAGCCATCCTTGCACTTGCACCATGGTGCAAGGGTGCCTGTGTCACCGCAAGGCTGCAGTTCGTGCAGCAGTGCAGAGGGAAGCACAGAGTTGCAACATATTCATGTACATATGTCACATACCTGTGCTTCGGAAGTGCCACAGTGCAGTGCAGTTAAAGAGCTTGCAGCGTCACTCTAAAAGTACTTCCTCATAAATCTTCACCTATAAATTCACCATACACTACTAATGCATTCTTTCAGTCAATCATGCTGTAAACATATATTCAACCAAACTTTCACACATTACCTTGCAATTATAGTTCTTTCTTTAACCAGATAAGGTAGTTCTGCTTTTTTTTCTTTTTATTTCATTTTAATTTTTGTGTTTCTTTGAACAATTTTATATATTTTTGGGTGTTTTTTCAAACAATGAACAAAAAAAAGAACATATAAAACAGGAACATTTGGGAATTACTTATCATTCCAAAAACAAACAAAAAAAATTAACAACAATGGTTGCGTTGCACAGCACAAACTGCATCCACCGACTGCTCACTGAAGCATATGTTTCTTACACTTCACGCAGTGTTGCTCGAGAAAGGCGAATTCTGGCCTAATGTCCATTGCAGGTTTTCCAGGGGACGCTCCAGTCGTATCTGCCACAGCAGGTATGGGGTTCAAAGCAGCTCGCCTCATTTCCTCCCGAGCAAGATTGAGAGGATGTGTGGTCCGGAGATGCTTGTACAAAGAAGCAGTGCCACAAGTGTATTTTTTTCACTTCCTCTTGAGAGGACTCAGTCACAAATGAGGAAAAGTGAAGAATTTCACACAACAGATTCCGGCCTCTGTGGACATGGTGCCTCCTGCAAGAATTCTTCTTCAGAAGATACTTCCTCCTGCTGCTGCTGCTGCTGTCCAGATGCCATTTTGTTTGATATTTTTTGAAAAAACACCAAAAAAACAAGCAAAAAGTGTTCTTGTAGGAAAAGAAATGTCTCTCTAAAGATGCTCCAACAAGAATGATTAAAGTGGGTGGGGTCCTTCAATAGTTACAGTGGGAAATGTTATGAACCAATTAAATCTTTTTTTCTTAGGTCACATGGGATCTGCGCACTCTGCGCTCATGAAGCACACACCCGACGCGACTTTGTGAAAATATATTTAAAAATAATATAACTTTATTATAAGTACTAATATATTATTTTTATGAATATCTTAGATAATCTCATGCCTAATATGCATATTAAAGACAAATACATTTCATTTTAGAACATACATTTTTTTTGCGGGAGTCGCGCACACAGCGCTCCCCAGTGCGTATATAACATCACGTGGGACCTGCCACCGCGCAAGCGTCGTGTACCGTAATGCGCATGTGTCGTAAATGGGTGGGAACAGGAGTCGCGGACCGGTCACATACTAATCGCGCACATCACTTTATATTAAATGTATATAATGTAACTGAAAAACACACAGACGTCGCACACCTTACGCGGATCCTACATGACTTTTCTAAAATGGCGGCTAGAATCCGCGCAGCCACCGTGATGTGTACGCTTTGGGTGCGCGACTCCGAAATAAAATTGGAAACAAAATTAAAAAACTAAATAATATAAATATATTAAAAGAAAAAAGAAAACAAAAAAAATTAAACAATATTTCAGTTTACATTTTTTTTAAAAGAAAATTTGCAATTTTCAGAAAAATATGTAATGTTATTTAATGAACAAATTATTTATAAATAAACAGTTAAAAAACTGTAGACAATCAGTACAAAAAAATAGGTATAACTACTTTTACACTTATAAGTTAACATTTCAAAAACCTTTGAAATTCACTGAAAAAAACATAGGTTTCAGAGACGTTATAATTAGAAATTAGCATTTAAAAAAGCTTTGAAATTCACTGAAAAAACCATAGGTTTCAGAGACGTTATAGTTAGAAATTAGTATTTTAAAAACCTTAGAAATTCACAGTAAAAACCATAGGTTTCGGGGGTGTTATAGTTAGCTGGACATTTCACTCGAACAAAACTATAGAAATTCCTCCGTTACAGTTAGTTCTGCTATCTATAACTCGAGCGCCTGCAATTCACTGCTGATGATGTCACAGATTACATCATTCATGACATCGTCAATGACATCACTGATGACATCTCAAATGTCATCACTGATGACATCATTCATGTGAAAATCTGATACACCTCATCATACACTAGTATAACCTTTCATCACTCACTATAAAATACAGAGTACCATATTTGAAACCATTGACACACCAATACCAGTTACTACATACCCACTCACTGATTCCTAACTCTACACACACAACTACCCATTCAACAACGGAATCATTTGTACATGCAGTCACTAATTATTAGAACACTATCAAATGCACTTATACACATACATTGACACATCAGCAGTCATTTTAGTCGATATGCAGTCATCCTACTCACTTATGAAAAAAATTAATCACACTTACATTTACTCACTTACATAATTATACACACAACACCTCATATATTCAAACACACAGTAACTCATAGGTAATATGTTAAAAATCACCATTACAATTATACACTCATTCATGTAGTTACTCTCACAATCACTGAATCTTACATAAACCTATTTATATATACCAACTCTCACATACAATGCCTTTTATTTTTTACATTGTTGAAGATGTACAACTAAAACATATATTCGCTCACCAACACACAAATAAATACACTCAGTCATCCAAATAAATGTTTCCACATGCACTCTTAAACCTATACACCTAGTCCAGAGCTTTCCAAACTCTGTGTCGGGACACAGTACTGTGTCGCCCGCCATGTGCGGGTGTGTCGCTGGATGATGCATAGCTGCCAAGGTTTCAGATTGCCATCATGATTCCCTCTACAATCAGTGCCCACTACAAAGGATTCCACTACATTTGGTAAACACTTCACGGGAGCCTCTGAAGTGTGGCTGATGGTGATGCTGCTGCGTATTTTTTGTCTTTAGAAATGCTAATGGGGGACGTTTAAATATCTACAGGGCTGTCATTAAAGAGCAGGAGTTAATTCCCAGAGTTTCTCTGCAGCCTGAGTCCCGTTTGCCAAGTCCACAGATCCTCTGGCGTCTCCACCTTTTGTTTTCTTCTTCTCTGTCTGGCTGTGGCGCCACACGTGCTTGTCTGAGGCCTTACCAGTCGGTATTCTGGTTGGTCTCATTTCAGCAGCCTCTGCTATTTTTGCTGGTCATTCACCTCTGCAGTACTTGTAAAACTTTTCTGTACTAGACTTTTGGTTCTCATTTATAAATTGCTTATAAAATATTTGGAAACAAAAATAAGTAAGAGGCACAGCTAGAAGTCTGTGCTGATCTTGGAGGCTGGTGCTTTTTACCTGAAATGTTAGCTTTAGAAGCAAGCATTTGCAAAAGGGTAACCTGATTTAGTCCTTACTAGACTGTACCTCACCTGTAACATCTGTACTTTGAGACTCCCCCTGACCTCCTTAGGTGCATCGGGCTCGCTCGCTACACTGCTTTATCGTGTCGCGAAATTATGCATGTCTAGAAAGTGGGACACCAACATGAAAAGTTTGGAAAGCTGTGACCTAGTCAATCAACCATTCACACATCCATGCATAGAGTTACACACAACCCATCCAATCACACACAAACTCAGTGTCCCATACGAATACTCACCCAACCAATCAATTACTAATATACACACTCATGTAGTTAGTGACCAGCTGATGCATCATGTTATACAACAACAAAGACAGTGGTGCACACATTCACATAGTTTAGTTAATAATCCATGTATTAAGTGAGACACTTTTAATTACTCACTTAAACAGACAGTCAGACAGCTACTAAATCCTCCATCCAGACAGTTATATATCCACTTAATCTTCAATACAGATTGGTAATCTAATTTGCGATGTTATCAGTGATGTCATCAGTGATGTCACTAACCATGTCATGAATGATGTAATATGTGATATCATCAGCATTGCATTGCGGGTGCTCGAGTTACAGTTAGCAGAACTAACTATAACGGAGGAATTTCTATGGTTTTGTACGAGTGAAATGTCTAGCTAACTAGAACACCCCTGAAACCTGTTTTTTGTGAAAAAATAAATATATATATATATATATATATATATATATATATATATATATATATATATATATATATATATATATATATATATATATATATATATATATATATATATATATATACATTGTTCACCAATTTTCTTCTTCACAAGGAAGAAACCGCACACCTGTGATTGCTAGTAATATAATTTTTTATTACCAAACCACCACCAACGCGTTTCAACCCCCACAGGTCTTGCTCACCATGAGCAAAATTATATTACTCGCAATCTCAGGTGTGCGGTTTCTTCCTTGTGAAGAAGAAAATTGGTGAACAATTAAAATACAAGGACTGGTCTGTTCTCGACACCGGCACCCGCTGTGCAACAGTCCGCTTTCCTTGGGACCAATTGGTGTTGCATACATATATATATTTTGAAGCACAACAAAATAGAAACAACAATAACGGCATCACCCACTGGAGGGAGTACTTGAGGGGAAAGCGCCCTACAAGTTCCAGCATGCTTAGAGAACAGTCCCATCAGGGTGTCCACTAATGGGCAAGTACTTTTAAATTGAGCATGTTACTGAAGGGAGCGCTTTCTCAAATAGCCAGGGCTTACCTTGGAAGAAAGTCGTGATGACCGAAAATGCGTCGGATTGCCCATGCTGTAATGAAATAAATGATCTGTGATCCTCATCATTGTGAGTGCGGCTAGGTCTTTCCCCGAAAGGAGAGAGTGTGTTAGATGGTCAGCGGCTTGGTTCCGCCGCAAGCTACGCACCACCAGTAAAGAGTGCCGTGACTGTCCCGAAATTGAACCATCTTTGCAGCCCGTGAAAACAACCAGGGACAGTGGTTGCCATCAAAGACTGACTTCGGTATGGACTCTCTGCATCCTCAAAATTGTAATCCGGCGGAGCAACTTTGAGCACAGCGAAATAGAAACAACAATAACGGCATCATCCACTGGAGGGAGTAATTGAGGGGAAAGTGCTCTACAAGTTCCAGGATGGTTAGAGAACGGTCCATCAGGGCGTCCACTAGAGGGCATGTACTTTTAAATTGAGCATGTTACTGAAGGGAGCGCTTTCTCAAATATGCCGGGGCTTACCTTGGAAGAAGGTTGTGATGACCGAAACGTGTCGGATTGCCCATGCTGTAATGAAACAAATGATCTGTGATCCTCATTGCTGTGATCCTATGTCTTTCCAGAAAGAAGAGAGTGTGTTAGAGTGTGTTAAATGGTCAGTGGCTTGGTTCCGCCACAAGCTGCGCACCGCCAGTAAAAAGCGCCTTGACTGTCCCGAAATTGAATGATCTTTGCAGCCTGTGAAAACGACCAGGGACAGTGGTTGCCACCGAAGACTGACTTCGGTATGGACTCTGCACATCCTCAAAAGGGTAATGAGACGGAGCAATTTTGAGGACAGCAAAATAGAAGGGAGCACTTTCTCAAATATGCCGGGGCTTACCCTGAAAGAAGGTTGTGATGACCAAAACGCGTTGGATTGCCCATGCTGTAATGAAATTTATGATCTGTGAACCTCATAGTTGTGAGTGAGGCTAAGTCTTTCCCGAAAAGAGAGAGTGTGTTAGATAGATAGAGTGTCACTAAAGTAAACAAAGGCTATAGTAATGGTATAGTTAGGTTTCATGAAAAGATCTGTTTTTGATTTTAAAAAATCCTTAGAAATTCAATCAAAAGAAAAAGTTAAAGTAACATTACACAGTTAGCTGGATTTGAACTAAAATAAAACACAGAAATTCAGCAGTTACAGTTAGCAGCCATGCACTGCTTATGACCTCACATATAACATAACTCATGGCATGTTCTATGATATCATTTATGACATCACTGATAACAGCTCAAATTACATCATTAAGGACATCACTGGTGGCATTACTGATAACCTAATTAAACTGCGTTCTCTCGTGTAGTGCTGTATAAATTACTATGGCATTAGAAGCCTGACAGCAGCAATCAAAGGACTGCTTATACCGTTTTATATTATCTCACTTATACGATGTAAAATAATAGTATTTACAAGTACAGTTAGGACAACACAAATGAAATCTTTTGTTAGAACACAGTGCATGGGAGAGTGGCGAGTTATAGTTAATGTAGTGTGCCTATCAAGTTGAATACACTTAGTTTGGGAGGTATGCGAGTTATAATGATTTGAGGGTGTTGCATAAATTATAAGGTAACGGTATAAGTTTGCAAATTTAAATTGTTCTGTACTTTAACTCTACGCCACACTACTCTATGCCACTCCAATGTACCCTAGTACACTGCACGCTGTTCAACTGTACGCCTCTCTACTCTATGCCACTCCACTCTACTCCAATGTACGCTGTTCTACTTCAGTATACACCACTGCACTTTATGCCACTCCACTCTACGCTATTCTTATGTACCCACTACACTGTATCTCACTTCACTTTACACCAGTTCACTCTAGAAGTCTCGACTCGACTTTAAGCCACTTCACTTTATGCCACTACACTGTCTGTCACTCTATGCTATCCCACTGTAAGTCACTCCACTCTAACACACTCCACTGTTCCCCACTCCACTGTACACCACTCCACTGTACACCACTCCACTGTATGCTGCTTGTTGGACTTGGCCCTTTTTTCAATATCATCCCTGGACTTGTTGCCTTCCTCCTGGTATTTTTTCTGACCTGGTGTTGGTGGTTTTAGGACTCTGGGCACTTTATCACTGCTGTCTAGCGTTAAAGTGCATGTGCTCTCTATGGTAAACTTGGTCTATACCTGTTTGGCTTATTTAATTTACCTATCAGACCCTTGTAAAGTGGTATCTCATATACCTGAGGCCAGTAAATTAAATGCTACTGGTGGGCTAGCAGCGCTGATTGCACCACCCACCAAAGTAGCCTTTCAAACCTGTCTCAGGTCTCTGCCATTGCAGGGCATGCGCGCGCAGTTTACTGCCGCTGTGACGTGGCACATAAAGTGGTTGCCACGTCTGTGACACCCCTGAGGTAGGCCCTAGCTAGCCCTTTGGGCAGGGTGCGCTGTCAGTAAAAGGTAGGAAATGGGCCTTAACTTTTAGAAGGGGGCATTTCTGTGTGCTATGTGCTTGTGCCTGCCTGTTGTGTATTGCATGTGTGGTTCTGGATGACAGGGGCTGGGGAGGTGCAGTAGCTCCAGAGGGGCACTAGGCTGAATAGGCCAATCTGCATTTGAAGTAGTGGGAGGAGTAGCACCTGGACCTGAATAGGACTGTGCTTGCCTTACACAATGCTGGCTTCACTCCCTGTGGTGTGTCTGGGGCAAGAGCCTACACTGACAAAGGAGGTTGTTGTGCACTCTAAAGGAATGTTTAAGTACCCCCCCTGTACTGGTTTATACCAGGCATAGAGCCCTGTGCCTGGGGAGAACAATGACATTTGCAGTATGAATATTGGGGCTGTAACCCCATGTTTGGGGTGCTAGAGGAAAATGTTGGTTACCTGCTGGAGCTGAAGGACTGCTGGGTGAGGAGGACCCAGCTGCTGTATACTGGGGGTCCCTACTGGCTGGCTTGCCTGTGTCCAGCTCTGCCCCACTCAACTTGGGACCTAGCGCTTCATGAGTGCTGCGTTCTTTATTGTCCCTTGGAGTCCCAGGGGGGGCTCCAACTTTATAGCTGGTAGGGTGCCGAAGAGCACAGACCAGGAAGCTAGGCGGCTGTTGCCTGGTTGTAGGCGGGGTTCCTGTGGTGATGAGGAGAGCCCCGTGTGCTTCTTAATAGCCCTAAGAGGGGGGCTCCAATTTTGGCCATGAAGAGTGCGTAATTAGCACTCGGTTGTTATCTTTTCCTGAGCCCGAGAGGAGTGCTCCAGCTCCGCTCGTCCCGAGCGATAAGGCCAGAAGCCAGGCGAAGAGAGCCTGGCCTTGGGCGTGGCCGGCGGCCGTAAAACATAACGTGGAGACCGGGGGGAAGGCAGGCAAGAGCTGAGCTTGGTTGTGGGCGTGGCCTGTACCCGAAGGAGAGACGCCACCAAGCCTCAATCCAGATGGGAGCCTACTGTGCGTTCGTGAGAGCCAAAGGAAGACGGAGCGTCGCAGGCTCACCCGACACCGAGGAGGGACCGGAGCCTCGCAAAATCCATGCCGAAGTCCTCGCTTTCCCAATTGGTAGGGAAAAATAGAAGCCCCAGTGAGTGGGGCTTACAAGGCATACTGTTGGTGCCTGCTTGTGCTGATTGCCCTACAAAGAGAAGCTCCGGTGAGGGGGGCTTACGAGGCACGCTGTTGTTGCCTATTTTGTCTGTACAGCCGCACCACCCGACAACGGGCAGCTGCAACGTGGGGGGCATTTGGTGTCAATGAATAGACATTGATGACTTTCACCCTTACCCCATTCCTGTACCGGCCAGTTGGGGCCAGTACTATGCTGCATCAGCAGTCTGGTGGCCAGCTCAAAGGCCAAATGCTAGTAGAGTTCTGGCTTTGGGTCAGAGGGCTTTATGAGGAAGCCAATGACTGGCCCCTGAGGAAGTCCAGGCCGGGGGTTTATCCTGTTTTGGTGGGGCATAAGGCCCTGAGGTGACGTGTGCACTTTGTTAGTGTTACTGCTCCTCAGCTGCAGCATAATTCCAGTGGCCCTGACTATATGCCACTTGTTGAAACTCTCTGATTTGCAGAGGCAGGACCCCAGCCAGGGCGAACATACCACTCCCATCAGGGGCGGGTGATTGCACAAACTGTATAACCTGTCTTTACCCGTGGGTAACCTGGTGCTGAGCAGTCAGGCTTACCACAGAGCCACTGTGTAAAGCATTGGCACAGCACTCACTCATGATAAATACCGTGAGTGTCACAAATGGGAGTTCACACAGGATATACGTAAATCATATTTGCATTCAACACACATAAAAATCAACACAACATAATCATCATGTATTTCTGAGCATAAATCCCATTGGGAATTGGTACTGGCAGTACTAGGCCCTGGCATGTTCAAATTACATCAGTAATATGCAAACTTGGGAAAAATTCTAATCTATACCCCCCCAGCACCCTTATGCGGTGCAATACATTGTCCACCCTAGCAATACTTATAACTCAATACCACACAGCTTTAGGTAGCACCTCGGGTCACAACAATGTCATAAATATGTACATACCAAACATTATAACACTTTTAAGCAGCACTGAGAGTCGAGGCAGCACGGGTAAAATCAATGTTACATGTAATGCTATTCTGGCAAGAAATCAACGTATCAGGCAAACTGCCAACCAGTGTCGTTGATCACGGACAGTTTGCCACTGTCATTCTAACACACAGACTAACTCTGCACCACTACACAATGAAATGGATATCAGACAAGTCCATAAGGAAGAGCTCGCACACAATATGCACTCAGCACCCTTACTGATACACTTACGAAAGAGGGTAAACCCAGAGTCACTGGGACTTGGGTGCTAGACAGTATATATTAGAGTGGTCCCAGTGTAGTGGTAACATTTGAACAAAAGGGGGAAGGAAAGACATCAACACAAAATCCAAGATTGAATAAACAAAACAGTTATTAGCCAAATGTTATTTAATCACAATGGAAATATGCATCTATGCAAATAGTCAACCTAATTGTACTTGACTACCCAGCATATGAAGAATGTATGCCTGCATTGCTTGTGATTTTATGATTTTATGTCACCACCACAGATTGTTTTTTTCACTATCTCATCTCTATCACCCCCTTCCCCTTTCCGGGGCACCATTACTTTGAAATTTGTTAGCTTTTTAGGTTGATTTAAGATGTATTATTTGCATAGATGCATATTTCCATTGTGATTAAATAAAATTGGGATAATAGCTGTTTTGTTTATTAACTGGGACCACTCTAATATATACTGTCACCTACCCAGCAGGTCAGTTGGTTACACACTTCAGTCCCCTTGGCCCCAAGCCTTCCTCCACCCTCCAACTTACCCCAACTATCTTTCACCCATAGATTGGAGACACCCCATCCCGCCCTTTCCCAGACACCAGGCTGCACGTGGCGGAAGTCACTCCTAGTCAGGGTCTCAGGAAGCAGGTGAGGGTTGGCAACAATGTCATTTAGGAGGCAGTTGGCAAAAGGGGTTTGGTAACCATCTGAGAAGTTAACCCACAGGATGTGGAGCAGACACAGGGTGAGGGCAATAGATGGTCATGCCAAAGGGGTTGCCAAGGGCATTCAGGCACCTGCCTGGTGCAAATCATAGGGAGGGTCATGCAGTCACTTGACCTGCTTCTGATTGTTCTCAGAAGCATTCCTCCAGCCCAGTCAGTCACTCTCACCACCCATGCCTGGGCAATACTACCTGACAACACAATGTTGTCAGGGAAGGCCGGGTGAGGAAAAGGCAGATGGTCCGCTGTGATGAGGACCAAGTAAGGGAACAGTAGATGAATGGAGATTGAAGCAGGGGAGGGCTTCACAGAAGGAAGAGACACCCTGTTTGGGTACACATTGATCAAAGTCGCACTAAAGCAATCGAGGCACAACGTCAGATATGGGAGTGATACAGGTCACATTAGACTGTTCTGGTCACACACAATGAACGACCGGTGCACATAGATGTTGGCCACACCAGACAGCTCCACTCACACACACAAAGAAGAGTTGCATATTCCATACCTCCCTGTACATGAGGCACAACGTCTGGTGCACATCGATATTGGTTACACCAGCCAATTATGGTCACACACCCAGGTGCAAGTTCAGCAATGCTTCACAAGGTAGGATGAGGCACTACTACGGTTACGACCCCTCCTCCGGGGGTTGTAACTTGTGAATCAGACACTGCATGCAGTGAGCATGCAATCAGCATGTCACATGAGAGAAACGCAACACAATCGATGAAGCAGTCCACATGGATCCCGCAACTGGTGAATCTGTTCACAACCCACAAGACGCTTATGCATTCCACGGTCCCCACGATGAGGGAGCCACATGCCTTAGATGTATGCCAGACTTCAGGCCCCACACAATGAAATCTGGTCTCCAGGCACAGTTCTTAGTTTCTCGCCTAAAATGCACTACTAGGTGGCATTCAGCAGAACATGTTGGCATTTGAGAGGGCACCGTGCCTCAATTGTCACAGGTAGGCAGTGTGGGTCCCTCTTAGGAGATCTTTGATGTCCCTTAGACCTCTGAGAGAACAGGGGGCAAGCTGAACAAGCCCTTGGAGAGCACACTTCAGGGTGTCACACAGCAGCAGGTAGCTGGCCCAGGCCAGCCATCTTTTTCAATGGCAGTAATACTCCTTATACACAACAGAGTCTTCTGGCAATGTGCACCACATAGTCCAGGTTCTCTGGTCCTACATCCTCACAAGCGTATCTCACCCTGTGTTGAAGTGTGACACCAGAATAGTGGAGTGTGCATTTGAAGTTGGGGTGGTTCAGAGGGTATTCCTTTGTACTATAGATGTCTCCCCTAAATATTAGCCCTGTCTGCCAAGAGGCCGTGGAATGTAGATCTTTATCTTTAGTGGGGCCACGATCTGGCCTCAGAGGCCAAGTGTGCAGAAGCAGCGGAGGATTCGCTCACAAGTGTGTGTACCGAGTAAGGCTTTTTACCTCAGTAGTAGACTGGCACACACTTGTGGGCAAGTCCCCCACTGCTTCTGAAGCTCTTTTCCATGTTTCTTCAGATTCCAACCGGATGGTGGAACACTCTTTGGTTACGAGATAGGGACTGATTACCCTATAACTCTAAACAAAGATTTTGACTTGTGGAAAGTTTACCACCCAAAACTTTCTGATACAGCAATCTGGGGTAATTTGTTTAATTATTTTATATTTTTTCGTTATTAAGACTATTAGAAATATAATTTCCCTTCACCATTATAGAATTTTTTCAAGCAACTAATTGGATGTCAGTATTTCTGGCTATTTTAGCTAGAGGTGACTTATCAGGGAGGTTTCACCCCCATTGTTACATGATGCCTCATCCCATACATGCGAGGATATTCAGGATTCTTCTCTTTTGCATTCATTCTGACTCCATCCAAGGCTGGAGGAGTTGCCTCAATTTAGTGAGTTTTCATAAATCCCTATTTTTTAGTCACAGATCAGTCTTAACTAACTCAGTCCCACTAACTCCAGATTACTTTCTTTTATATAGGCTGCCTACATTTTATACACCAGTCCTGAGGAAGACCCGCAGTGACATTCATTCAATTACACATACCTTCTGGATCGAAATGTCAAAGCTTCATTGATCTGCTCATGTCCTTAACCTCTTCACCCTTTAACTACGAAGAAAGCAGTCCAAAGGGTGTATATTGAACTTCATGTTTTCAAAAAGGGACAGACCTACAGTAATCTATATATGGGTATTTAATGTCTATGTTTTGGTTATTCTCCATAGCACGCATGCACTTTATGTCACGTAGTTCATCAAAGTTCCATTATTTATGTTGTTTGTTTTGCTATTTGTGTATGTGACAGCCATATACAAAGTTGACAATTATAAAAAAATATATATCTATATATATATTTTCGCTCCTGTTTCTTTTCCTTAAAGAAAATCAGCACTCGCTGGGGCATTTGAAGAGCTTTATTTCTCCAGCAACAAGAAACAAATGCGTTTCGATGATCTGCCTTCCTCGGTGTTAGTGACACACCGGAAGAGACCATATTTAAAACCATTTAATTACATGCAAAACAATCGAAAAGGGACAAGCGCTAATGTGTCAAAATAAGCACCATTTTGTGATGTCTTATATACATACAATTTTCATATTGTGTCTCAATTCATCATGTATATATTTTATATTTAACCACAATGTAGTACATTTTTGATTATCACAATCAATTATTGGAGTTGTCATTAATTTGTTGCTCCAAATTCATACTGTAACATATTGCCTCAGCACTTGTAGCCATATATCGGCCCAAGCAAAAGTGTGACACAGTGGTATATTATTATCTTGCCGTGGATCGGCTGAGATCCCTTACTTTCAACATCTTGTAAATACACTTTTTCTAAGAGACAATGATGATATTCAATCAGATTTAAGAAAACCTATTTCAAGAACTGCACCTCATTGTGCTGTGTATCAGCCAGACAAAATAATAAATTTAACAAATTATGAGCCTAAGTGTGACACCAGCTCTTCCTCACGAATATTGTTTGCAGATCTATGATATAGCAAGACTCTAATCTACGCAATTTACGAGTTCTATCCCTTCCTCTGATGCTAATAGGAACAAAATCCAGACCATAATACTGTAGCATATTTCTATTGCTTGAATGTTTATCAGCAAAGTGTCGTGCTACTGTGTATGCTACACCTTTTTTATCAATCACCCTAAGATGTTCCAGTATACTATTCTTAAGTGGAAGGATTGTGTTACCTGTGTAGCGTAACCTGCATGGGCATGTTGGAGAACCGGGCCTTATGGGCCGAGCGGCGCAGGGCACGCCTGATATCTCCGGGTTCACCTGCCTTGTCAGACAGAGACACAGGACACTCTGTTAGGCGTAGAAAATCGGGTTTATTAGCTGCAGCTAAGCACAGTTATCCAAGAAGTACAGCTGTAGGTTCTTAGGAGACTGCCACTTAATTCCGTGGCGCACAATCTTTTATAATACACATATTTACAATGTCTACTCCCTAAACATACAAAGCTGACAAATAGGAAAAGTTTGAATACAATCTATCAAGTATCTTGAGCACGCCCTCCTTTCAGACCCCATGTGCTCTCCTCCCCTCACGTCAATCAATGCTAGTGCCCGTAATCCAATTTGCAGGTGGTAGGACATATTTGCGTGCTTCAAAGGATAGTTGTGTAATAGGAGAATACAAGGAGAGAATAGCGAATAACCATGGGCGAAATCAGCGAAATCACGTTCCGCGAAATTGTGCAAAAGCGAATTCGCGATCTGCATCATTCGCAAATTCGTGCGAAATTGCGAATTTTTGTTTTTTGCGTGTTCGCGAGCATTTTTGCGTGTTCGCGGGGCTTTTTGCGTGTTCGCGGGCCGCTTGCATGGCGAAGTTACCCATGCGGTTGTGGATGTGGGCACAGCACCCTCTGGTTTGCACTGACACCCTCTGGTTCACCACTGACACCCTCTGGTTCATCACTGCCACCCTCTGGTTCACCCCTGCCACCCTCAGGTTCAGCACTCACTACTGCCACCCTCTGGTTCATCACAGCACCCTCTGGTTCACCCCTGCTGCCACCCTCTGGTTCAGCACTCACCACTGCCACACTCTGGTTCATCACAGCACCCTCTGGTTCACCAGTGCCACCCTCTGGTTCATCCCTGCCACCCTCTGGTTCATCCCTGCCACACTCTGGTTCATCACTACCACCCTCTGGTTCAGCACTGCCACCCTCTGGTTCATCACAGCACCCTCTGGTTCATCACAGCACCCTCTGGTTCACCCCTGCTGCCACCCTCTGGTTCAGCACTCACCACTGCCACCCTCTGGTTCATCACAGCACCCTCTGGTTCACCAGTTCCACCCTCTGGTTCATCCCTGCCACCCTCTGGTTCATCCCTGCCACCCTCTGGCTCATCACTACCACCCTCTGGTTCAGCACTGCCACCCTCTGGTTCATCACAGCACCCTCTGGTTCATCACAGCACCTCTGGTTCACCCCTGCCACCCTCTGGTACAGCACTGTCACCCTCTGCTTCATCCCTGCCACCCTCTGGTTCATCCCTGCCACCCTCTGGTTCATCACTGCCACCCTCTGGTTCATCACAGCACCCTCTGGTTCATCACATCACCCTCCGGTTCACCCCTGCTGCCACCCTCTGGTTCAGCACTCACCACTGCCACCCTCTGGTTCATCACAGCACCCTCTGGTTCACCAGTTCCACCCTCGGGTTCATCCCTGCCACCCTCTGGTTCATCCCTGCCACCCTCTGGTTCATCACTACCGCCCTCTGGTTCAGCACTGCCACCCTCTGGTTCATCACAGCACCCTCTGGTTCATCACAGCACCCTCTGGTTCACCCCTGCTGCCACCCTCTGGTTCAGCACTCACCACTGCCACCCTCTGGTTCATCACAGCACCCTCTGGTTCACCAGCTCCACCCTCTGGTTCATCCCTGCCACCCTCTGGTTCATCCCTGCCACCCTCTGGTTCATCACTACCACCCTCTGGTTCAGCACTGGCACCCTCTGGTTCATCACAGCACCCTCTGGTTCATCACAGCACCCTCTGGTTCATCACAGCACCCTCTGGTTCACCCCTGCTGCCACCCTCTGGTACAGCACTCACCACTGCCACCCTCTGGTTCATCACAGCACCCTCTGGTTCACCAGTTCCACCCTCTGGTTCATCCCTGCCACCCTCTGGTTCATCCCTGCCACCCTCTGGTTCATCACTACCACCCTCTGGTTCAGCACTGCCACCCTCTGGTTTATCACAGCACCCTCTGGTTCATCACAGCACCTCTGGTTCACCCCTGCCACCCTCTGGTACAGCACTGTCACCCTCTTCTTCATCCCTGCCACCCTCTGGTTCATCCCTGCCACCCTCTGGTTGATCACTGCCACCTCTGGTTCATCACAGCACCCTTTGGTTCATCACAGCACCCTCTGGTTCACCCCTGCTGCCACCCTCTGGTTCAGCACTCACCACTGCCACCCTCTGGTTCATCACAGCACCCTCTGGTTCACCAGTTCCACCCTCTGGTTCATCCCTGCCACCCTCTGGTTCTTCACTACCACCCTCTGGTTCAGCACTGCCACCCTCTGGTTCATCACAGCACCCTCTGGTTCATCACAGCACCTCTGGTTCACCCCTGCCACCCTCTGGTACAGCACTGACACCCTCTGCTTCATCCCGGCCACCCTCTGGTTCATCACTGCCACCCTCTGGTTCATCACAGCACCCTCTGGTTCATCACAGCACCCTCTGGTTCACCCCTGCTGCCACCCTCTGGTTCAGCACTCACCACTGCCACCCTCTGGTTCATCACAGCACCCTCTGGTTCACCAGTTCCACCCTCTGGTTCATCCCTGCCACCCTCTGGTTCATCCCTGCCACCCTCTGGTTCATCACTACCACCCTCTGGTTCAGCACTGTCACCCTCTGCTTCATCCCTGCCACCCTCTGGTTCATCCTTGCCACCCTCTGGTTCATCCCTGCCACCCTCTGGTTCAGCACTGCCACCCTCTGGTTCATCACAGCCCCCTCTGGTTCATCACAGCACCTCTGGTTCACCCCTGCCACCCTCTGGTACAGCACTGTCTCCCTCTGCTTCATCCCTGCCACCCTCTGGTTCATCCCTGACACCCTCTGGTTCATCACTGCCACCCTCTGGTTCAGCACTGCCACCCTCTGGTTCATCACAGCACCCTCTGGTTCATCACAGCACCTCTGGTTCACCCCTGCCACCCTTTGGTACAGCACTGTCACCCTCTGCCTCATCACTGCCACCCTCTGGTTCAGCACTGCCACCCTCTGGTTCATCACAGCACCCTCTGGTTCATCACAGCACCTCTGGTTCACCCCTGCCACCCTCTGGTACAGCACTGGCACCCTCTGCTTCATCCCTGCCACCCTCTGGTTCATCCCTGCCACCTGCTTCCTTAGCTGTAAGTGCTTCCTGTTGCAGTTATTTTTTTACAGGAGCATTGTGCCATACTTGTAACTATTCTCTGACCCTGCTTTGAGGGTCAGAGCAGGATCAGAGAATAGTTGCAAGTAGGCAACTGAACTCTGGAGGGGCCCCTCAGGAAGCACTACAGGGAATGGTTACAAATTAGCTTGAACTTTTGCACCTGCTAAGTGCTTTCAGTTTTCCAAAAGTCGTTTTTCTGCCATTTCGCGAGATTCGCTGAGCGCGTATTCGTGCGAAATCTAACTTGCAATCCGCAAATTCGTGCGAATTTGCTGATTTCTTTTTTTTTGCGTGTTCGCACGATTTTCTGCTTATTCGCGAACCGCTTGCAGCGCACAGACCCAGGCGGTTGCCCATGCGGTCGTGTATATGCGCGGCCATCTTGTTTGCGTGACGTGTTTCCGTTTCCGGGTGCTTGTTGCATGCTCGCGTCGTATGCGGCGCGCGATTACGTGTTCGCGGGCGTTTTTGCGTGCTCGGAAGGGAAATATCGCGCAAACTTACCCATGCGGTGCTCAATGGGCGCGGCCATCTTGTTTTTCATTCATTGCTATGGTTCTGTGCATGCTTTCTAATACTCCTTTCATCTGTGCAATCCTTTGTTTCTTTGACTTTTTTTAAATCTTTTCTACTCTATATCTATCCCTCTTTTTTTCTAGATCTATATTTTGTGTTTTTTCCAACTTTTCGTTACTTTTAAAGCTACTTTTAAAACTTTTTTTTCTTTACATTTCCCTATTCTTTCCTTTTTTTTTCTTTCTGCTGTACAGGACCATGGCAAAGGGAGCCGGGAAGGAGAAGGGGAAGGGGAAGGGTCCCGCACGCCGTACCCGGCTCCCTTGCGGGCGGTTGCGAGGGGAGGAAGTGGTGGCCAGGGAGACATTCAGCGCGGTGGAGGTGGCCGCAGTGATATTTTATGTTCAGCGCCACCTCCCCAAGACGGTGGCAGCAGGGGGCAGGATCGCGGCAGGGTATGGCCTCCGGGAGAGTCGCCAGCTGTGGGAAAAGGTGCGCCGGGCCATGCGGAGGGAGTCAGGGGTCCGGCGCACCTACCAGCAAGCGACGCACCGGTGGTCGGACCTCCTCGACCGCGAGCAGGACCTGCTCCACCTGCTCGGTGTGGAGATCCCTGGCCTTGGTGAGTAGCTATTTAATAACTACTTTGTTTTCTTCTGCTCTGTGTTATATTGCTAACATATGTTTTTCCCGAAGAGCAAGAATGCTGCCAATTCGATTACATTGCAGGTAAATTAACGTTTAAATAGCTTCTGTGATTGCAGGTGCTTGCCTGCTCAGTGGCGTTGCTACTATGCTTACTTGTTTGCAACTTTGTGCTCATTTGGCCTGAATATGTATGAGTGTAGTACTTTACAGAACTGTGTAATGCTAGAGAGACTAGAGTCTCAAGTCTAGTCCTTCCTTTGTACTCCTGCTGCCACTAAGAAGAAGAAATAGTGATGGATTGATAGGTTCAGGTTGAGTATATTATGACTTGTTATTTGGTCTGCAATCATGATGACGGACTGTGTCTGTCACGTCGCGTGCTGCTGAGTGCTGGCAGTCGTAGTAGAACCTTTTTGTTGTTGGTTTAGTTAGTGATTTACATAACTTTCCAAGTAGACAGTCTGCGAATCCAGCAATACTGTACTAGTATCCTCATAGTTGACCAGATCAGATTGGTCAATACATGTAGTGCAATTCTTGCTAATTTGTTTCCCCGAGATAATTTAGGATTGTGGTCAAAGAAATCAAATATTTCCAAAAAACAATCATTCATGTTTCTGTTTATTTCATGATCATCAGCACCTCCCAGGGGCAAGAGGGCAGCACCACCCCAGACTCCGGCGGAAAAAAGTGGGCAGGAGGAACGGTCCACTGCAGGCTCTTCTGCTGGCCCCAGTAAGTAGTTCTGTTGTTAATATAATTATACTTTCCTAACTCTATTTTTTACAAAATAGTCTTTGATCTCCTTGTACACTGTTTCAACATTCATATCCTGCCTCTCTACCATCACTCTCTGTGCTACTACTATTTACTAATATTTCTGAGTCGGTCTGTGTAGGTAGCTAAGCTTGCCTAGTCTGCAAACGGTGTTAAACAAAACTCTGATCCAGCAATAGCTCTAGGAGCACTCAGTGCAGTCCTCCGGGTTGCCCTTGCTGTCTATTCCAGTCTTCTTAATGTTAGTGCTTTGACAATTTCCAACAACAAAATATCAATGTCCACCAAGAATAAGCTAGTAGTAGTTCTTTTTGATTTGATAGTAGCACAAACCATACCGCTAGTGTTTCAGGGACTATTATGCACATACAGAAGTATGGACAAGAGAAATAGGACATTGTTGATGATAGGTGGAGTTCGACTTTCCATATACCTCAGTCAGAAGTAACTGTGCGGGACTCGGGAGCCCTCACCTTGTTGGAACTTCAAGTCCTCCTGGTGGTGATGAGGAGTAGTTGGTTCTGTCTGTAATTATCAAAATGTTGCACGTTAAAGAGCAAGCATTCATCAGTTGTGCCAAAAAGAGTTGCATGTTATGGCTAAGCATATAACTCAACACCCTCCCCAAAACCGTGACTTCTTTTCACTTCCAATAATTAAAAATTGTTTAACATTTTCTCTTCCATTACGAGACGAAGTAGGGGGTCGTGTATGGCATCTAAAAATATGACATGTTTTTTCTAGGCGTCACAACATCAGATGCAGCACTTGCCAACACCTGTGCCGGGGCCAGCAGCGCGGAGGGGTCCACTCAAGTGGCGGTGCCACCAGGAGGAGCTGAGGGGGATGGCTCAGCAGCGGCGGATGGTGGTAAGTTATTATTATCATCCTTTCTTATTTACATTTTAGAGTAGGCTCGCAAAGGAGTGTATGATGTACTGTACAGTAGAAAGTACACTACTACAAGTACACTGTACTGTTAAGAACAGTTACTGATTTAGAATTACATTTTTTTTTAGCCAATCACGTAGAAGACAGTCACCCTTGACTTAGCAATAGCATTAGCAGTGGTAGTTCTCCAGTAAGCAATGGCCCCCTCTATTTGACTTCAAATCAGCTGGGAAACTTTTATCGTGAAGCCAAGTCATATCAGATGAACTTGAGGGATGTGATGAACGAAAAGGGAAAAAACTTAGGGTCAATGGAAGGACTAGCGAGTCGTAACATTTATGACTAAAGAATGATACGTGTTTTTGAATGCAGGCAGAGGTGGCTGATAGGAAGGAATCAGATGCATGGCTGCTTGAAGCAAGGATGGTTGGAGGAGAAAGGAAAAATGACTGCCTGTGTGGGTCAATCAGAAAATTCATGTGTGGTGTGCATTGCAATATATCATTTGGGTGAAACTCAAATGCAAGTCAAGAAGACGGTGGTTTGCCAAATGAAATGAAAAGGGTGTTATTTGGTTGTTGAGAAAAAGTAAAGTTGTTACAGTTGAGACATTAAGAAAAATGATAGACGTTTACTTTGGAAGCCTGGATGGTATATTCTTCCTCCTACGTAGCAGAGGTGTATGTAGAGCAGACGCTCAGTGCATGAAGAGTGTTACTTTGTTCGAACAGCATGTCCGTGCCAGAGTACCAAAGCAGAGGAAATCCAAATACTACAAGTTGTGATTGTTCTGAAACTCTCCCTTGCCTAAAGTAACAGTACAATAGTTTACTTTGCAAGCACAGCATATATTGTGTATGTATTGTATAGTTGACAATTATATCAAGTCCCTTCCTCCGGCAATTATGGTTACCATACTCACTCCCTATGTTCATCATTTTCTTTCTGCTGCGTTAATCATGGGTGGACTATCGCTGTTGTTCACTCAATCTATCAGAATAAAGCACCTAAAGTCATGCATCACATAAGCAAAGAGATCATGTGATCGGCTGGAGACATGATCAGAAATTAATAATCTTCATTTTTCTTTTGTAGTACTGAAGGCCAGGCGGGGCAGTGCGAAATATAAATTACATTGAGCAGTAGCCCTTGATGTAACCTAGTATGGCCAGTGCCACCCCTATACAAAAGTAAGAGCTTCCCATCCCCACCTGCATATACTGCTTAAAGTAATGCATGCAAGTCTGCGTCATCATGGCTTGTGTCTCTTTTTCTTGGGTGCAAGCTGACTGAGCTGGCATTATGCCGGCTACCACAAGTTCACGTACAAGTAAATGTAAATGTAAATGTGTTTGTATTTATATATCACCTTCTACCCTGAGGTCTCGTAGCGCTGTATTTATATCGCTGTGGAACCCTTCCTGGCTTTCCGGTGAAATGTCCACTCCTGGGCACCCCCAAGGTGAAGCCAGGCATCCAAGCGCTGCTGGGGCCGTTGTGGAGATTAAGCAAGCTATTGCCCAGAGTCACAGAGTGGGACCCATGATTAGACTAGGCACCGAGGCGAGAATTATCAGGTCCAGGGAAATTGTGTCCAAGAGCCGCAGAGGCGGGAATTGAACCCTGGTCCCGGGAAAGACCTCTGCATCAGGGTCTGCCGCTCTAACCATTGAACTACGCTTCTCCAAGTAATTAATTTCTTTCGCAAAAGTAGAGAAAAAAAGAAGAAAACAGGTGTACTCTCTGACTATGTATAGATTCCATAGTGCTGCCTGTCAGTAGAATTCCTGAAACTCCCACTGTTACTGGCCTACAATGCGGCGGAAAGATACATCCCAAAATGTTATACTGTGCTTGCAAATTGCTAGTGTTACTGTGAGACAACTTTCTGTTGAATTATTTTGTTTTATTGTTAAAGAGTATTAGTTACATTATTTTTCTTTCTTTCTTCATATAGATGCTCCCAAAAAGCTCACCAGAGGGGAAATGGCGGTCCGGGCCAGGGCCCAGAAGATGGAGGCCATTCGAGTGGAATATTGCCGGCTGTGGGCTCGGGAGAACGAGGAGGGAACGTCACAAACCTCCTCTAGCACTAGTGCCACCGTGTCCAGCCAGAAGCCTCCATCCCACCGCCGGGCTCGGACAGCCCCCGCCGCCGCTCAGCTGCAAGACCATCAGCAGCTGGCCCCCTCAGAGCCTGGAAGGCACGCATGCGCCGCCTAAGCTTGAGAGTGGACTACCTGGAGCGCAAGGTGGACGACCTTGAAAAGCAGCTCCGGGACCTCCGCAAGGACCGCCTGCCCAAACACCGCCGGAAGTGACTGTGTCCCTTGCCCCTTATTTAAAGACTGTTGGGGGGGTGGGAACCGGGAGTTGGGGATTATTTATTTTTGGACTACTTCAAATGGACAATTGTTTTTGTTAGGGAGGGGTGAGACTAGTTTATTTTTGTTAGGGGAAATACATTATTCATTTTACATACTTCAACATAGTTTACGCTTTGATCTTCTTTTGTGGGGTGGTGGGCGGGAGTTACGGCACGTTTGGTTTTCCTCAACATCACCAGCATGAATTATCTAAAACTTCCAAAAATGCCACTAATAGAGTTAGTGAATTCAATTGGCCTACTAGTACTTTACTTGTACCACTGTCAGTCTCTCCTCCGCATCCTAGCCCATCTTTCTACCTCCCCAAAATGCTTATCTTACCTGTGATTCGTGTTTGAGAACAGAGCTAGGCACAGCGCTGGCTGCATGGCAAATGGCGATTCCACCATCCTGGACCGAAATTCCGTTGTTGTGGTTTTAGCAGTAGGAGTGGTACCACACTAGCAGTAGCAGCATATGAAAAACAAAGTAAAAAAATTAGACATTGAGTGGCATGAGAGAAGTATTAGAAGGAACAGAAGCCTAAGCAATTCTGAAGATAAGTATGGGGAAAAAAGAATTGCATGGATGATTATGGCTACGACAAGAACAGTGACACGGCAGCGTAACATAACAAGTCTTCTTGACATGTAGGAGGATGATGTTGACGATGGATCCAATCGATGGTGGGCATGAGATTTAGAATTTATTTTAAAATACTCATTGTTGTTTTTTTACCCAGAATTACAATATCCTAGGGTTCATCTAGCTGCCTTAAAATTGAGTTGAGGAGGTTGCTAGCACCTTATCTTCCCCAGCAAGTGTGTGGAATTATTGTTGTAATTTGCTCACACCTCAATGAAAATCACACAGCCCGGGGGAAGAGGGTTAGGGTTTGAAACTTGGATGGGAATAGGGTTTGCGGGTAAAGTTTTGTGGAGAGAGGAAAAAAAAACACAGCATGGACAAACAACAAATGAAGATAAACAAATCTTTGGATACGGAGCTATTCATAAATCTTTTAAGGGACGTAGAGGAAGTGCATGCACTACTGCATGCATGTAGTTGTTTTCTAAATGGATAGGTTTTTGTAAAGTAAGTAGTACTTTCTACAATGTACTATGAAGAAACAACAATGTGACAGTACAGGACTGCAGTAATTACGTAATTTCACTTGCCTATCTGCCCTCAGAGAGAAGAACCACTTCGTACATTAAATTAGTTTAAAAAATAGCAAAGAAAAAAGTATACAATGGCTGGAGGGATGAATTGAAGCAGAGAGCAAACAAATGCACAGTGTCACACTCACAGTAGTTCACAGCAATAACATTACTTAAAGGATAAGTTGAAATGAAGATGGATACTGTAACTGTATGTTGTTGTAGTTGTCCTGTTGAATTTGGGAAGTTGCATGCATGCAGCCATTCCTCTTTCGCAGTACTCCTCCATTCCATCTGACTCTCCGCCGATCAATGTTGGGGACCAGAAGACACCTTGTCCAATGACTGCCTGGCGGATGCTGATTTGAGGGTCGCTAAGCCTGAGGTCATCCTTTTTGTCATTGCACAGGGTAAAAGCCGGCCTGTAATTGTTGATGGGAAAACAGGAAGTGAAATTTAAACACCACAGTGAAAAAAATATAAGGTACGCAGTGTAGTGCAAAAATAACACTCTCAGTTTCAGAGCCGACAGTATTACAAAACATACAAGCATCATTTCGAAAGTGCGTACTTAGAGTCTCCTTTTCAAGGATAAATAAGTGTGGGCGAAATTTGCAGATCTTTCCCCTCAAGCTATGTGTAAAGTGGAAATAGCGATTTCAGAACCCTAACCCTAACCCTAAACCTAACTCTAACCCTAGGCCCTAACCCCCCCTTTTTCACCATGGATTTTGTCCAAAACACTTGATTCCGATATTAGACCTTCCCAGCAATGCCCCAAGACCCACCAACCCACCCGCAAAAAAGCAGAACCCCCCCAAACAGGCAAAAAGCAAAACCGGAAAAGCTCACACTTAGAAATATTTTCAGCCTCATTCCAAAATCACTCCAAGCGCGCTGTGCAGCTAGGCCATAACTCCCGTTTTCTACCATGGATTTCCTGAAAAACAAATGCAATCAAAATTAGACTGTGCCAGCAGTGCTCCCAGACCCCAAAACCCACCCCCAAACACCAGGAACCCCCCCAAACAGCACCCCAAAGACAAGCAAGTGAGCAAAAACGCAAAAAAAAGTCACCTCCGATTTTCTCCAAAACACTTTTATCCGGTATTAGACCTTCCCAGCAATGGCCACAAACCCGTCAACCCAGGCGGAAACAAGTAGAAGCCCCCCAAACAGGCAAAAAGCAAATATACAAAAGTGGGGACTTAGAAATTTTCAGGAAAATTTCCAAAATCACTCAGCGCGCGCTCTGCAGCTAGGCCATAACTCCCCTTTGCCACCATGGATTTGCTTCAAACCTCTTGCAATCAAAAGTATCCATACCCAGCGTTGCTCCAAGACCCAAAAACCCACCCACAAATGCCAGGAACCCCCCAAGCAGGCACCCGAAAACATGAAAGTGACAGAAAACGCTAAAAAGTGAAAAAAAATTTAACCATGTATTTTCTCCAAAACACTTTTATCCAGTATTAGACCTTCCCAGCAATGGCCACAGACCCGTCAACCCAGGCAGAGACAAGTAGAAGCCCCCCAAACAGGCAAAAAGCAAATATACAAAAGTGGGGACTTAGAAATTTTCAGGAAAATTTCCAAAATCACTCAGCGCACGCTCTGCAGCTAGGCCCTAACTCCCCTTTGCCACCATGGATTTGCTTCAAACCTCTTGCAATCAAAAGTATCCATACCCAGCGTTGCTCCATGACCCAAAAACCCACCCACAAACACCGGGAACCCCCCCAAGTAGGCCCCCGAAAACACGAAAGTGACAGAAAACGCTAAAAAGTGAAAAACTTTTTAACCATGCATTTTATCCAAAACACTTTTGTCCGGTATTAGACCTTCCCAGCAATGGCCACAGACCCGTCAACCCAGGCGGAAACAAGTAGAAGCCCCCCAAACAGGCAAAAAGCAAATATACAAAAGTGGGGACAGAAATTTTCCGGAAAATTTCCAAAATCACTCAGCGCGCGCTCTGCAGCTAGGCCCTAACTCCCCTTTGCCATCATGGATTTGCTTCAAACCTCTTGCAATCAAAAGTATCCATACCCAGCGTTGCTCCAAGACCCAAAAACCCACCCACAAACACCAGGAACCCCCCCCCAAGCAGGCCTCAGAAAACACGAAAGTGACAGAAAACGCTAAAAAGTGAAAAACTTTTTAACCATGTATTTTATCCAAAACACTTTTGTCCGGTATTACACCTTCCCAGCAATGGCCACAGACCCGTCAACCCAGGCAGAAAAAAGCAGAACCCCCCCAAAAAGGCAAAAAGCAAAACCGGAAAAGCTCACACTTAGAAATATTTTCGGCCTCATTCCAAAATCACTCCAAGCGCGCTGTGCAGCTAGGCCATAACTCCCGTTTTCTACCATGGATTTCCTGAAAAACAAATGCAATCAACATTAGACTGTGCCTAAATCTAGAACACCCCCAAATAAACCCCCAAAACCCTGCAATACTGGTATATTGAAAACATGGCAAAATGCGCTGTTCACAAAAAACAAACAGCAATTGGTTTCAACAGAGACAGACAGCCATTGCTGTCCACTACATGCCATCTTCTCATTATTCATTACCTGTTCTACTTTATGTCCACATCTTCTTCGGAAAGTGAGGGCCCACAGGGCAGCCTCTCCTGTAAATTTCAGAAGTAGGTCTGTCAACAATCAGCAAGCATGTAGTCAGTCAGTCAGTTATTTCAGTCCCACTTGAGAGGACTCGTCTACGAAGACAAAGTTTGTTTTTTTCTCCATAATCCATCCATCTGCCTTGAGGAAAATGGATAGGGGGAGTCTGGAGGAGGAGGATAGAGGAGCATGATTGAGTTGTGAACTTGTGAACATCTGAATGCAGACTGCGGTACCTTCAAATCAATACGGAAAATAAGATGAAGACAGTGCTGATGATGGACTTATTGTGATTAGTTGATTAGAGTTTTGTTGTGGTAAAAGTACCAAAACAAAGAAAGACACACAGGAATAAAAGTGAATAAGTACGGAAATAAAAGGACACAATTTTCAGTCCTCGTTGTCAGGGAAGCAGAGCTCGTCCTCCAAGTCTATGAATTGAGACGGGAGTAGGTCAGGTGACCGAGAAGAACGTCCGTCGTCGTCATCACCTAAGTCGGTGTCCTCTTCTTCCTGCGTGCATTCACGTATTTTGTAATCGGTGGTATGAAGTGCTGATTCATCTTGATTATTGTTAACCTCTCCACATTTTTGGGCAAAAGGCGGGTCCTTTCTGGAGAAGCGTGGCTCAGTGGTTAGAGGCGGCAGACCCGGAAGCTGAGATCGACCGTGGACCAGGGTTCGGTTCCCCGCCTCGGTGGATCTCGGGCTTAAAATTCCACGGACTCGACAATTCTCGCTCTGGTGCCTACTCAACTCACGGGGTCACACTCTGTGACTCTGGGCAATAGCTTGCTTAATCTCCACTACGGCCCCTCGCGGCGGGATGCCTGACTTTCACCTTGTGGACACCCTGCCGGGGTTTCTCACAGGGTAATACCAGGACGGGTTCCCTAAGCAAGCGCCGGGACGCTCACGGGCAGCTGTGCGCTTTACAAGTCCAGCACATTTACATTTTCTGAAGTAACAATGGCACCAGCAGCACTGAAAACACGTTCAGAAGACACGCTTGCGAGTGGGCAAGACAAATAATTTAGAGCCAGGTTGGTGATCAGTGGCCATTTTGAGCTTTTCGTATACCAATATCCCAGTGGGTTCTCATCATGACAGACCTCTGTTGGGTCATCCAGATAGGCCTGCACCACCGACTCAAGGTTCTCCAGGGTTGATTCACTTTGCGTACCATCTGAGACCTTTTCATCAGTGGACCGAGCTAACCCTTGCTGAGTTAGCCAATCCCCTAACGACAATATTTGTTTGCGGCCTGGTGCAGGTGAGGGTGATGATATGGTTGCTGGTGTCGTTAACGGCTGTGAGGGAAAGTGACTCCCTTCGGCCACGGATTGAGAAGTGGAACTTGACGCCGGATGGCCTGCTGATTCAGTTGTACTTGTGCTGCCTCCTTCAATGTTCTGCCGCTCTCTTTCGAACCGAGTGGCTGACACAGCTAGCCAATGTTTGTACTTTGAAACTTCTGCTACCGAAAAACGAAAGAAAGTATTGGTGGGCAGTGCCTTTTTGTACCGTGGATCAAGAATAGTGGCACAAATGTAATGTTGTTCTGGAAGTATCTTTTTAAGCCTTTCATTGTCAAGTAGGCGCCATAATAACTTCTGCGCCAAACCATATGCTTCTCGCTTTTCACCATCATCTCGGAATGTTGAACACACCTCCTTCAGTTGGTGCTCTAGCATGCACAACAATGGGATATCTTTGGTCAAAGAACAGTCCTCCCTGCTGACTTCACGCGTGAAGAGCTCAAAAGAACGAAGCATGTCTGTCAGGCTTGCAATTAGCTTCCATTCCTCCAACTCTAGCATCAAGTCTTTGTGAGCAGAACCCAGTTTAAAGACAAACTCATGTATTACCTCCCACTGCTCAGACAGACGCTCAAGCATGTAAAAGGTTGAGTTCCAACGTGTTGCCACCTCCTGGATTAGTCCTTTGACTGGCAGTTGACATTCATATTGAAGGCTCCTCAGCTGCTTCCGGGCCTTAAAAGAATGGTTGAAATGGCTACAGATATTTCGGCTGGTGGTCAGTACATTGACGACTGGCTCTTCTGCTTTCAAGAAGGCTTGCACCACGATGTTAATACTGTGCGCCAAACACGGCACTCTGAAATAGCCACCATCAGACATGGCCCTAACTATATTACTGCCATTATCCGTGGAAACATAACCAACTGTGCGGTTTCTTGGATGCAGCCATTCATTGACCTTCCTGTTAAACTCCGCCAAAAGGTTCGGTGCAGTGTGAGATTTATCCAAGGCAAACATGCCTACTGTTGCATGTTTGCGAGTAGCTTGAAAAACTTCCTCCGTGTCAACATCTTTGTATTTTAACTGTCTTTCGACCCCTGCAAAAGAGACCCAGTGTGCAGTGATGCACATGTAATCAATGGCTGCGCAACTGGTCCACATGTCTGTTGTCATGTGGATAGTGTGAACAGCACTCTTCAGAATAGCTGCGCCAATCACCTCCAGCACATTTTGATGTAGTGCTGGAACAGCAATCCTTGCAAAATAGTACCGGCTAGGAACCTTCCATTTAGGGCAGACTGTTGCCACAAATTCACAAAAACCCACCCCTTCCACGAAAGAGAAAGGGAGAAGGTCCAGCGCTAGCATTTTAGCCAGCTTTGCGTTATAGAGAAGCACCGTTGGGTGGTTGCGTTCAAATGGCGGATCCAACCGAAACATGCTGCTAATGGTGCGCTGGACCGTTTTACGTGATGATGATGATGATGCAGACTTCAAACCAGTTAGGCTCATTGATTTACTTTTTTGCATTGGTGTGTCCCCCAGACTCTTAGTGTGCCTCATACATGTTGCAGGGGTAGAGGGTGTGGGCGCTACCACTGCAGTGCTGCTGCCAGGGGTACTGCGTGTTCCAGAAAAAATGCCTGTCGCTTCTTCACTTCCCCCATGCACGATCAGCCTCTCATCATCATCAGATGCAATATCAAGGGATACATTTGGATTTGTTTTGGCTTCATCGATGTCACTTAGGTGCTTATACCACTGGATAGAGTGGTGTTTTTGGAGATGACCTCTCTGGCCTCCGGTACCATAGTTGGTACCAAGCTTACCCCTACTAACTGATACTTTACAAATTGAACAAACAACCATGTTTTCCGCCTTTTTGCTAACAGTAAAGAAGTCCCAACCTGGGGACTGGAGATGTCTGCTGGTGGTGCAGGTGCTACTTTGACTCCCAATGCCAGATGAAGTGTAGGTTGTGCGTGGCTGAATTTTTCCCTGTAGTTGACTTACAGCACCACTACTTGAGGTAATGGGGGTCGAGCTGGATGGAGGTCCCTGCCCGCCCTTCTGACGAGAAAATATGGAAGCTGTAGGTCGTGTTGATGTTGTAGTTAACTGCGTTGGTGGTAGTACCACCAGTGCCGCGCCGCCCTCATCCTGCTCAGCAGCCATTTGGGCTAGGGTTAAAATGTTTGTCTGCTGCATGCCCGCTGTGGCTGGAGTGACATCTGTGATGACTGGGTCATCGTCAGACTCTTCATCAGCAGCAGAAGGCACCACTTCTTGTTCGTCGTCATCACCCATAAGTCGAAGCCTTGTGGGAACCTTCTTTTTAGGCTTAGCTACCTTTGTCGGCTCATGGCGTGCCTCACTCTCAGACTGCATTTGTGGGTTCCAATCAGGATCAAGGTCATCAGAATGAAGGGGGCTTAAAGAAGAACCTGTAGTAGTAGTAGCACTCCTTGACCTTTTTCTTGCTGGGGATCTGGAAGACAATGGATCATCCTCAGGAGGAGTGGCTTCCTCGGATGATACCCCCACTTGAATATCAATTTCCTGATGTGCCCCTACTTCTGGAGGAACAAGCGATGTAGGCAGTTGTGCCGCTCCATGAACCTCTAGTTGCACCTCTCCATGCACCTGTCCATGCGCCTCTCCTTGCGCCTCTCCTTGTGGCTCTACTTGCGCCTCTCCTTGCGCCTCTCCTTGCCCATGTACTTGCGCTTGTACTAGTTGCACCTGTGGTTGTCGTTGCTGCTGTGGTTGTTGAACACTCGTCAGCTGAGTTACACCCGGCGTTGATTGGATGGCACTTTCTTGTGATGAGCCAACATCACTGGCCGATGGTGATTCAACAACCAAAGTGGCTGCCTTTGCGGCACTCATGGGCTTGGGCCTAACTTGGCGTGGTGGCACTGACCCCAATGAGGCGGAGGTGCTGCTTCCAGCTTGGTCCCCGGCGGACACCGCTGCTGCTGCAGGTGTAGTTTTTTTTTCCCAAAAAAGGTGTCGGTGGGCACACCGTCTCCTTGGTAGGTGGTGCCACTTGCTTCTTCTGCTCCTTCTTACTGGCAGCGGCACTGGCTGCTTTCTTTGCTGAGGCGCTACGGACACCTTTCTTTGGGCCCATCTTCTTCAGATGTCAGAACAGCAGGCCGCAGTTGCACGAGTTGCAGAGTTGTCTTGTCTGTGGCCACACGTGACGTCGCGTGACATTGTGCTGCACACACCGCTGCAGGACTTCTTCCTGGAACTGGTGGTTCTCTTCTGCACCTAAAAGCAATGGAAGACAGAGGAACATCAGTTATACACCCACAAAAATCGAAAAACACATGCAGGCCTGAGAAAACTGCCTGCCTTCAAAATGGCCCTTTGCACCCCAAGCACATGGCCCGTCCCTGCCTGTACCAGCCCTCAAAATGGCCCCCACCCACATGCACAGTCCACAACAACACCCCCAAAAATCGAAACACACATAAAAATCACCACAATCCCTTGCCATCCATGCCCTCAATAATGTTTAAATTCAAGACAACCCAGAGAAAGACTAGACCCATGCACCACTCACTACCCCTGGGCATAATGGATGAAAGCTAGGCAAAATGGGTACAGGCCTGAGAACACTGCCTGCCTTCAAAATGGCCCCTTGCACCCCAAGCACATGGCCCGTCCCTGCCTGTACCAGCACTCAAAATGGCCCCCACCCACAACAACACCCCCAAAAATCGAAAAACACATAAAACTCACCACAATCCCATGCCATCCATGCCCTCAATGATGTTTAAATTCAAGACACCCCACAGAAAGCCAAGGCCCATGCACCACTCACTACCCTTGGGCCTACTGGCTAGTGAGGCTTTACAGGCACCCCAAAATAAAAAAAAAAAAAACATATAACAGTGAGCTAAAATTCCATGACATATATGAGAATTAAGTTAAAAAAAAATCAGAGGAACAGTTGTATCATGCACCCATGACTAACCCTGGGCCTACTGGATACTGTGGCTAGCTACCACCACAATATATATTTTGTTAAAGTTGTGAAAATGTTTTAGAACTGGAGTTGCCTCAACTGCAATGCCCCAAAGAAACAACACCAACTTACTTGTAAAATCTCAAGTCCAAAAGTGATCCAAACTCCAAAGTCCAAAAAGTCCTCAAATACAAAAATCCACCACCAGCAACAAAAAGTAATCCTTCCAGCTCAACAGCCAAATGAAAAGTGGCCAGTACATGGATAAAGCACTGGGAGGAGCCTGCTGGACAGGAACAGGCAGTTGGAGACTCTGTGGCACTTCCTTCCTCCCACCCCACCCCAAAAAATGAACTCCTGCACCAAAAAGTGCAGCCAAATGTCAATCTGAGGAGTTATTCTGATCAAAATCATCATTTTCACAAGGTTTATGCTTCCTGCGGTAGATTTCTTGCGCAGAATTGCAATTTTTGCAATTTCGGGAACTCGAGCTGTTCAAACCTCCCGCCGGAAGTCAGCTGCACGCCGTCGCGGGCATTTATGACGTACTCGCGTTGTGAAACTCTCGCTGTGCAAGATGGCAAGCCGCGATGACGTAATTGCGTTCGAAAATCTCTCGCGCGATCACGTAGCACGATGGAAAATGGCTCAGCACACGCAAAACCGGGAGAAAAACAACTCGGCAGGCTCAGAGTCAACGCCGCGCGCGCGATATTGTATTTTTCAAGCGCGACCAAGCATAATAATTCGTAGCTTGCGAATTTGCGGATTATTGGGTAAATTCGCGCGATTCGCGGATCGCGAAATCGTCAAAAATCCGCAAATTCACCCGCGAAACAGATTTTACACCCATGGTTAATAGTGAAGGCCACTTCACTATTAAACCATCCCATTATAGACCAATCTCCTGTGTCCTGGTGAATAGACTCGGAAATTACATGTAACTTAGAAATGGCTTGGTATACTGTAGGGGCATTATCAGGAATGTAAATGCAGCAACTAGACCCAATCAATTTACAGACTCCTCCTCTATCTGTAAGGACAATGTCTAAAACCATCCGGTTTTGCAAAGTCATAAGACGATCCGCCTGAAGTTCGGCTGTCAGATTACTCAAGGCTCCAGAAGTCACATTTATGGTAGCCTCAACAACACAAACTAGCTGTCTAATGTTTCTGCTATTGGCCATTGGGCCCCAGAAAGGAAGAAACCCTTTGCTAAAGTCTCCTCCCTCTTTTCCAGCCGTGTCTTTAGAATCAATAACCCCTCTGCCATATCTTTTTCTGTGATGACCTGAAGGAGCAGTATGTTGGGGGACGAAGAAAAGCCACGGAACATGTTCCTGAAAAATAGGTGGGAAGCCATGTATAGGCTCTATCATGACAAACAAAATATGTACCTTGAGATGGTACTAACGGTGAAGAAATCAAGGGTGAATAGATGTATGTATGGGAGCAAACACTCTTTTCCTGTTTATTCTTATTATTCTGACCATTTATCTGCAGACATAGGTTACCTCTATGAGGTATGGTCCAAATTGGTAAAGATCTTCTTTGCCTAGCTTTATCAGTGAGGCTAGTAACGTAACGAGTCACGTTCCAACCATCATATGGTTGTTTCTCATCAACGGGAATCTTACCAATTTCGGCAATTTTAGCCATAGTCACTATTCCCTTTATCAGAGAACTATGACTAAAATCTGCTCCACCATTGTATGGACCACCAAGAGGATATAGAAGTTGATTCTGGTATGCATTAGAAAACATAGCTAAATAAGCCCAAGCGGAACCTTCATAAGAAAACGGGAGGACTAAATATGGCATCCCTTTCTCTGTGTTATGTGGCATGAGTCCACAAACCCAACAGTCAGTAGTATTAACTACCAGTTGATGCTGATGTAACAACTGGATGAATGAATTGTTGAAGTATTCTGTTCTCCTAATTTGTTCATGATCTGGGAGTGTATAGAATTTATGCGGAGAGATAGTGGTAGAAAAAGGCAAAGAAACAGAAGTAGGAGCAGATGCTTGCTGCATAGTGTGGGCAACCCAACCCGCACAAGCTAATAAAATACATAAACATACTAGATTACACAATGCTACGCCACATCTACTAAACAATAATTTCTTATACTTAATTCTCATTGCAACTTTCTTATCATTCCCTTCCACTTTATTATCCATTCTCTAAAGGCGTTGCTCACGGTAATCTTCCTGGATCACTTAGTTGTAGTTATTAGCCGTCCTATGACACTGCAAGTCCTGCTGACCTAGGTCACTACTCAGGTCACAGCCTAAGACTCATACCATGACCCTGCAACTTGATGGATAGTGGAAAAGAAATGTCTTTCAATAAAAAGGTATAACCAGAAAAGAAGAAAAAAGGAAAAAAAAGTTTGATTGTCTTTTGCAACCTAGGTCTTAGGTTGTATTGTGTCTTGCCAGGTACCGCTTGGTCTCGAAACAAAGTCTCTGGGTTCGTTGTATTCAGTCGCAAATGTGATCGTACAGCTTCTTGCAACACGTTATCATCTTCTTTCTCAGAATTTGTCCAGTCCAGGCGTGCACTACTGAAAGGTACAAATCGGGGTACTTTCTCACTCTCACTGTCACCTATGCCTTCTCGGACCCACTGGTCATAAGGCAAAGGCAAGGGTACCCTCTTACAGTGCACGCGGTGGACCCAATTTTTCTTTCCGACGACCTTCACTGCTGTACGTGTTGTTAGAAGCACCTGTCGCGGCGGCCCCCAACGAGGTTCCAGGTTCTTTTTCCTCTGGAAATTCTTCAGACAAACGAAGTCTCCAGGTTGGATGGAATGGCCTGGATCTGAGGAAGCCTCCGGCAAAGCGTTTTGGACCTGTTGATGAATAACATGTAATTTAGTGGTGAGATCATGCAAGTAATCAACCAACAATAGGTATGGAATATCGGAATACTTTTTAGGCCGAGGGACTCCCCAGACATTGGCTGGGCGCCCAAAAACAACCTCATAAGGACTAAGTCCTCAACGAGAATGTACAGTTGTTCTCGTAGAGAGAAGTGCCAAAGGTAAGGCATCGGGCCAAGCAAGGCCCGTGCTGGCCTGAATCTTTGCTAATTTGAGCTTGAGAGTGCCATTATAGCACTCTACCAAACCCGCTGACTGAGGGTGGTTTGCCGCATGGAATTTCTGCCTAATACCAAGAACCGCACACACCTTCTTCATGATTTGGCCTACAAATTCGCTTCCATTGTCACTCCAGACAATGCGCGGCAAACCAAACCTCGGGAAGAATTCCTTCAAGAGGACTTTGGCAGTAGACAAAGCAGTATTATCCTTTAGGGGATAGGCCTCTATCCATCTGGAAAAGGCGCAAACCACCACCAGAACATACTTGAGGTTATTGGAACGTTCCATGTGAATGTAATCAATTTGTAATACCTCAAAAGGGTACGTAGGGGGAGCAAAATGACCTGCCGGAGTTGGTGTTCCCTTTCCCGGATTATGCATCAAACAAACAATACAATGCTTCACCACATTTTCTGCAAATTTAGGAATTCCTTCGTTCTGCCATACTGGAGCCAAAAGCTTACATATTCCTTTCGCACTGATATGAGCTGGACCGTGTGCCATATACCTACAGGCAGTACATAGGCATCTGGTAACAACCACCGTTGGTGTTCTGACAACTCCGTCCAACATCCTGTCGCGTCCAACATTCCCGTACTGTCTCTCCACTTTCTCAATTCTTTCTCAATTGCTTCTTCTTGAATCATTTTCACACTTTCTACTGTGTCCTCACACATACCTCCTTCTCTGACCCATCTTGCAGGGCCTGCAACATACATGTGACTTTTAACATCTCTCGCTGTCTCTTTCGCTACCTCATCTGCAAAAGCATTCCCGCGACCCACATCATCAGTGATCCTTTTGTGTGCACTGCACTTCACAATCGCTATCTGAGTAGGCAAGGCAAGTGATTCAAGAAGGTCAATTACCAACTGACCATGCTGTATTTTAGTCCCATGGGAAGTAAAGAATCCTCTTTCCTTCCACAGACGACCAAAGCTATGAGCCACGCCAAAGGCGTATTGGCTATTGGTGTAAACAGTCACTCTCTTTCCCTTTGCCAACACACACGCTCTCGTCAGGGCAATCAACTCAGCTGATTGTGCTGAATTGTGTGTAATACGTGCAGTCTCTACTACTGGATACAAAGTAGTAACAGCATAGGCTGCAGTCGTCTCGCCATTAGGAAGCTTGAAACAAGACCCATCTACCCATAGGATCCCATCCGGGTACACGAGTGTCGTATCTTTTAAATCTCTATTCTGCCTTTAGTTTCCTCCTCTGTTCGAAGAAAACAATCATGTTGTTCTTGGGTATCTTTCTCTTCTGGAATAGGTAACAATGTTGCTGGAATTAAAACATTACATCGCTTGATATGTATGTGACTAGCCAAAAGCGTCAACTCATACCCGGACAAACGAGCACTCGTGAGATGTTGCGTTTTCGTTCTGTTCAAGAGAGTATCCACTACATGTGGGACCATAACAACAAGAGTATGATCCAATACCAATCCAGCAGATTGACGAATGGAGATCGCTGCTGCTGCTGTTGCTCTGAGACAACTAGGCAATGCCTTGGCTACTGGATCCAATGTAGCCAAAAAATAGGCACATGGCCTTTGTTTGTCTCCAAATTGTTGCGTTAAGACTGACAACGCATAACCTTCTCTTTCATGTACATAGAGTGTGAAAGGCTTACTATAATCTAGGGTACCCAACACAGGAGCAGAACACAAAGCAGTACATAAATCAGAAAAACTCTTCTAACATTCATCAGTCCAAGGAAGAGGTTGGGGTGTATCTTTCAGAGTAAGTGCCAACAAAGGTTTAGCCAACAAAGAAAAATTCGGAATCCACTGTCTACAATAAGAGGTAATGCCTAGAAAGGCACGCACCTCCCTTTGTGTGGATGGTACAGACATTCGCGCATTTGCATGGATACGTTCTGGGGTCAATCGCCTTCCCTCCTTCGACAAGAGATGACCTAAATAGGTAACCTCTTGGCAGCAATATTGTAACTTAGAGGGTGACACCTTCTGGTGCAGATCAGACAAATGTTGTAACAATGAAACAGTTGCATCTTTACAAACAGTCTCTGAATCGGCAGCCACTAACAAATCATCCACATACTGAATAAGAGTAGCACCTGGAGGCAAAGAAAAAGCGTCAAGCTGAGATTTCAAAGCTTGACTATAAATGGAGGGACTCTCACAATAACCTTGAGGTGCACGTTTGAATCGAAAACTTCGGCCTTCAAGAGAGAAGCCAAAGAGATCCCTACTCTCCTCAGCAATAGGAATGCTAAAGAAAGCATTTTTGAGATCAATGACTGAAAACCAAACAGCCGAAGCAGGTATCATTGTGAGCAAAGCAGTGATGTGCGGGACAACAGGAAACTGAGGGACAACAATTTTGTTGACCTCTCGAAGATCAGTCACAAAACGGTATACAGGATGCTTGGAAGGATCAGTACGTTTCAGAACTGGCAAAACAGGACTGTTGCAAACATTTCCTCTTGTTTCTTCAACCACACCCTTCTGAACTAAATCATAAACGATAGCCAACAGAGCTCTTTCACCATCGTTAGAAATCTTATACTGAGAAATGTGAGGTAATTTAACATCAGGCTTGACAGTAATCACGTAAGGTGGAATTTTGAGCAAACCAACATCATTCGGACCTGTGGCCCAAAGAGTAGCAGGAAGTGAACGCAATTCAAGTGGCAGTTTATCTCTAGACAAATACATAGGAGAAACCAATTTATCTCCCAAAGTAAGATGTACACCAGAGGGGGAACAATACAATGTTGCATGTAGACGTTTCAATAAATCCAAACCCAACAAATTCTCGCCGCAACCAGTCGTTAAGATGAGCGGGGTTTCCAAATCATAAGGTCCAATGGAGAGAGGCAAAGGACAAGAAACCGGGTTGCGAACTGGGGCGCCAGAGAATCCTACAGAAACATTTGTTAAGCCAGACAAAGGTGCCCCAGGGAGTTTGGAGTGAATGATAGAACTTCTCATTGCACCAGTATCCAAAAGAAATGGCTCTGAAACACCCAATGCAACAACATTAACATAAGGCCCATTCTGATCCACTGGAACTGATACCACTCCCTTGCTTTGTCCATGGCTGTCCTAGCTAGTGTGAAAATCAGGATTTACACTTTCAGTACAATAATCGTCATTGTAATATTGTGCAGACTGAGAATTCTGCTGATCAAAATAATTCATAGAATTCTGAGGGGGAAAGGAACGCTGTCCCTGAGACAACGCACCTCGCCCTCTACCCCTAGATGCTGACTAAAAACCACCACGGCCTCGTGGCACTGGCAGTCCACCATTACGCTGTAATAAAACCGGACAACTACTCTTAAAATGACCTTCCTCTTTACAATAGGCACATTGATTAGGACCCAACAAAGGTCGCGGAACAAAAGTTGCAGGTTTCTGTAACAATCTTTGAAACTGTGGAGGCTGTTGCAATTGACGCTGACCACAACGAGGGGGATAAGCTTGTTGCAAAAGAACCTTTGTTTTTAACTCTTTAGTCTTTTTCTCCATTTTATCCTTTTCTTCCTTATCCTTATTCTCGTAATACTGAGCAGTAGCTAATATCTGGGCAGACGATGAAACAGCCCACGTACTCTCGGAGCCTTTCAATTTGTGCGATAACTCTGGAAGTAAATTAAATACAAATGTATCCACAAATAATCGCTGTCCACCTTCAGTACTCATATCTTGACCACTGTGGTCGATGAACGTCCCCTCAAAACGAGTAAAGAAATCGGAGACACTCTCATCTTTCTTCTGTTTACACGCAGCTAACTCATCCCAATTAACAGGTAGGGCAGGCATCATCGTTTTCATTAGAGCTATTATTCTACCAGACAATTCTGTGATCAAATCATCGGGTTTAGCACCACCTACTTGTGCTGTATCCGCTGCAGTTATGGCAGCCCTATTACCACCTAAAGCTTGGTCGTGGTCTTCCCTACGAATCCGAGCCCACAATGCCTGAGGGACTACATTTCCCATCAGCAAATCAATATCTGCTAAATTCACAATACACGCATCAACAGTCTGGGACAGCTCCTTATAATACCCAGCAGGATTCTTACGAGGGTCCGGTAAAGACTGTTTAAGCGCCAAAACTTCCGATCTTTTCCAAGGGGCATGTACCCATATACGCTGGAAATAAGCTGGGACAGCCGCAACAGCGCCTGCCTGTGGAACCGCATCCCTCCATATCGGGGGAACTTCTCGCATAGGATAGTGTTTCATTTTACGCCGAACCGCAGGATCAGGTTCGAGAGAAGCTTGAGAGAAAAAGGAAGACCTAAAAGTGACAAGTGTCTGGACGGCAATCTCGACATCGGAACCCACAATAAGTCCTTTATCAAATTTAGCCTGTATGTCAAACAAACCCTGAGGAGGTAAATCCAAATCCATATCTCCCCATCCTTTAACAAGAGTATTAAACATAACATTAAAAACATATCTCTGTGTAGGCGCATTCCACTGAAGAAAAGTATCCGGGATATCGCGCAACTTAAGTTGCTCGTCAGAATCTGGGATTTGACTAGGGGATTGCCTTCGGGACGAAACAGGAGTCAAATTAAGAGACCCAAAGAAAGGTGATAAAAGACCAGAAACAGTATTGACTAATCGTTGACGAGCCGTAGGAGAATCTGACAATAAAACGGGGGACAATGTATTAAGCACAGTAGGAGAAGAGCTAGTTGCAAGAGAAACTGATGGTAAAGGAGACTGAGGTACGGAAGTCGGTGGCAAAGGAGGTGGAAATACTGGAAGAGGCAATTGTGGAAGAACCGGAACAACTGGCTGAGCAACAGGTTGCTGAACAACATGTTGTAATGGGGGTGCATTAGCACCTAGTACATAAGGCGGAGATAATCTCAACAAATGAGACATTAAGGGATCTTCGTCAAGATCTTTAGTCTGTGAGGGAGTAGTCAACACGGGATAACATCTATCTATTGCCATACGATGCTGTCTTTCTGAGACTTCAATCATCTGATCAGTCTCATTATTCTTTAACTGCTGGGCAGCCTGCAAAATCGTCATATCGTGCGCTTTCTTATCTCTTTTTGCCTGTTTAATTTCTTTCTGTTTGGCTTCCTTACGACATAGGCGGAAAGAGTCAAACATTGCCGGCCGGGCTTTTCTCTTAAACAAAATTGCTTCTAAATTATGTAATATGTCAGGCTCAAAGCTACCATTTTGTGGCCACTGCAAAACACCATCTTTCTTCGTATAGAGCTCATAAGTGGGAGTTCCAACCGGAGGAATTGGACAAGAGTCCTCTAGCCGGGAATCCCTATTACAAGTAAAACAGCAAAACTTCCTAAACTTACTAAGCCCAGGCATTTCGTAACGGACTGGACTGTTCACAAACGTCAAGGGAGTTAAGGCAATGAGCACAGCACAAATGTACTTACCCCTTGGCTGCGACAAATACAGAAGTGGAATAACAAAAAACAAAACAAAAGGGTGGGCGCTACCCACAAATACTTAACTAAGTGTTTTCTTACGCCAACAGATGTCCGCCTAACGTCTCCCGATACCAATCATCACCAGAGGGCCAAGGCAGGGCGGCAGTCAGGGCAGCAGTCGTCAGCAGCCGTCGGAAAGGAGTAGGAACGCTGTAAAAGACCTTCGGTCCACTTTGACATACAGGGGTCGCTTAACGTGGTTCGCAAATCCTCCAGAATTTTCTTGCGAGGCTCCTCACGACCCTCGGGCTGAACCGCTACCACTGAAGCCGCCCCACATTGGGCGCCAGTTGGAGATCCGGGCCTAATGGGCCGAGCGGCGCAGGGCACACCTGATATCTCCAGGTTCACCTGCCTTGTCAGACAGAGACACAGGACACTCTGTTAGGCGTAGAAAATCGGGTTTATTAGCTGCAGCTAAGCACAGTTATCCAAGAAGTACAGCTGTAGGTTCTTAGGAGACTGCCACTTAATTCCGTGGCGCACAATCTTTTATAATACACATATTTACAACGTCTACTCCCTAAACATACAAAGCTGACAAATAGGAAAAGTTTCAAAACAAGCTATCAAGTATCTTGAGCACGCCCTCCTTTCAGACCCCATGTGCTCTCCTCCCCTCTCGTTAATCAATGCTAGTGCCCGTAATCCAATTTGCAGGTGGTAGGGCATATTTGCATGCTTCAAAGGATAGTTGTGTAATAGGAGAATACAAGGAGAGAATAGCGAAGGCCAGTCAAATAAGATAAAGTAAGAAAGAATGGTGGGACCCAAACAGTCGACTAAGACAAGGATCAATCAGTCTAGACATGGATTAACAAACTCGGTCAGACCCTGACATCGGTTTCGTAAACAAGGACAAGGGGTTACTTTTTAACAAAAGAGAGGCATAGCAGTTGAAAAAGCAGAAACAGCCTGAGTGAAGGCAACACAAAATGGCGGCTGCACACAAAATGGCGGCTAAATGCGAAGCGAAGTCAAAAACCACAGAACCTCAGAGTTAAAGAATACACTGCATGCGTAGTGCTACTGGTTAACAACGTTGTTATTGGTTTGTTCCTATTTATGTCTGGTATGTTATAGTTTTGAACCCTTTTGCTATTAGAACAGGCTTTACATTTCCTGCATGGAAAAAACACGTTCATTTCCTTCAGGGTACTTATTTTCTGTGGTACTTTGTCAAGATGGCTTTTTACTAGAATATCTCTCAATGATCACGCCTTTTTAAAGGTGACCAAAGGATGGGCTGGAATATCATCACAGATGATGTTATCTGTTTTAAGAATATGCCAGTTTTTCTTAAGCATACGTTTTAGAAGGTTTGCTTCTGCTGAGTATGTAGTCACCATCCTGAACTTTCCCTCATTTTCATTTTTTGAGTGATTTTTCTTCTCCATCAGTAGTTTATCTCTAGGGATCCTTATACTCTATAGAATTTCTGTTCCAATGCTGTCGGTTCATATCTTCTCAACACAAATCTAGCCATACAGTCTTTGGCAACTGCTTCAAAGTCACACTCTCTTGTGCTATTCTTTTTAATCTTAGAAGCTCACCATAAGGTATGCTGTGTATGAGTTTAGGTGGATGATTGCTGGTCGCAAACAGGGTTGAATTCCCTGCTGTGTATTTGCGGTATAAGGCTGTATGTAGTTTGCCTTCTGCTATGAACTCCTTCAGGTCCAGGTAGTCCACTGCCACTGGGTTAACTGTACCCGAATAGTGTAAATTCAATATGTTGGTGTTTAAGACTTTGATATACTCATACGCTGATTCTGTTGTCCCCTGCCACACTATAAACAAATTATCGATATATTGATGCCAAACATCCACTTTACCACTCATTGTCCCACATTCGTAGGACTTGGACACCTGCTCCTCCCACCAGCCAACAAACAAGTTCAAGTAGCTGGGGGCGAAGCAGGTGCCCATTGCCGTACCAGAGGTTTGTCTAAAATATTTATCTTCAAATAAAAAATTTTTATTTGTAAGACAAAACCTTATAAACTCAATTAGCATCAGATTATGTTCTGCAAAGCGTAATTGTCGCTTATTCAAATAAAACTGTACAGCTTTAAGACCATCTTCATGGTTTTTACAGGTGTATAAGCTAGTGATGTCCAGTACCATTAGTTGATATGAAGGATCCCACATCACTTCAAGAATTTTGTTCATAAAGTCTTTAGTGTCCTTTAGATATGATTATAGTTCAGTAACACCGAAGAAGGCAGATCGCCGAAATGCCGAAACGCGTTTGTTGTTTGTTGCTAGAGAAATAAAACTCTTCAAATGCCCTCGCAAGTGCTGATTTTCTTTAAAGAAAATAAAAAGGAGTAAAAATAAATTGCGGAATCCACTGCCACATACAAGCACCTGCCAAAGAGTGCTTCACATGGAGGTGGAACATGCGCGCTAATATATCTATATATATATATATTATTTTTTTCCCCACAAAAACATTATTTCCATTTGTGGTGTGTTTTGTCTCATCCCTGTCTACAACAATTAATAAATAATTATTGACATTGAGTGACATTCAGGATAGATACTGCTAATTTATTATAAAATCTTTTATTTGTGTTTTCTAAGCAATTGTTTCACCCAACAGATCTCACTGTAGATTATATCACTTTTTAATAGTGGCATTTTCCGTGAATTACTAAAATATCACCTTTACCACTGGAAAGGGGTTGTCTGTGTGAATCCATTGATATGAAACATCATGAGGCTACTTCATTGCAATCTACTATTGCAAGCTGCAGTGGTTTCAACCGTTTCTCCATGTTAACTTATGGGAAGAGCAAACTTATAGGCAGTGAAAACACGCATGGGTATTCCTCACTATCTGGGCAGGGTATACACGTGTACTGGACCTGCCTTTCACCTTCCACTCGCTTCCCCCTTAAAACGTACCTTCGGGGTACTCGGGTAGAAGTAATATGTCCTCTCAGGATGGCTAGTGACTTAAACAGGCCAGTCAGGATAAGAGTGCAATTGTGCACATCAGCCGGCAATGGCAGACTGGACACGTCTTTAAGAGCACTATGGTTGCAAAGCACACACAAGCAGTATATGTATACGTATTTAAGAGCACCATAAGTCCGAAGCATATACTAGCCTGTAATGGCAGCTTGCAGTGGCAGGACAGATAATTGTTTAGGAGCACCATTGGTGCAAAGTGCATACCAGTCTGCAATGGGAGGCTGGACCTGTCTTTAAGAGCACCATAGGTGCAAAGTGCATACCAGCCTACAATGGCAGGCTAGACACATAAGAGCACTTTCGCTGCAAAGCACATTCCAGTCCGCAATGGCAGGCTGGACACAAATTTAGGAGCACCATCGGTGCAAAGCACATACCAGACTGCAATGGCAGGCTGTACATGTATTTACAAGCACCATCGGTGCAAATGCACACAGCAGCCTGCACTGGTAGGCTGGACACTTATTTAGGAGTGCCATTGGTGCAAAGCACATACCAGCCTAAAATGGCAAGCTGGACATGTCTTTAAGAGCACCATAGGTGCAAAGTGCATACCAGCCTGCAATGGCAAGCCGGACACATAGTTAGGAGCACAATCGGTGAAAAGCGAATACCAGTCTACAAGGGCAGGCTGGACACTTATTTAGGAGTGCCATTGGTGCAAAGCACATACCAGCCTAAAATGGCAAGCTGGACATGTCTTTAAGAGCACCATAGGTGCCAAGTGCATACCAGCTTGCAATGGCAGGCCGGACACATAGTTAGAAGCACAATCAGTGCAAAAGTGAATACCAGCCTGAAATGGCAGGATGGACACGTATTTACGAGCACCATCGGTGTGAATGCACACACCAGCCTACAAGCAGGCTGGACCCAGGTCTTCAAACACAATAGGTGCAAGTGTGCACCCACCAGCCAGTCATGGCAGACCTGACCACAGTTTTAGAAACCTCAGGTGAGCACCACTCCCTAACATGTGTAGTGAAAGGTGAATGCAATTCCACACTGTACTTACAGTGGGAAAGTGGTACAGGCCCTAAGGGCTGAACAAGAAAATCGACCATGCCCAGGTAGTGTCCCATCAGGAGAGCTGACCTCCTATGTAGGGAAAACTCACTTGGGGGTCCATCCCTACCAGAACAGTGTGCATGCAGATGCACCTACCCGGCCACTCACCTACCTCACTCTACTGCCATTTCAGGTTGGCTATGGATTGAGACCGGCAACCCTTAGTATGAGACATTTTAGAAAGGCTATTCAGGTGGTTGGCACAATCAGTGCAGCTTCCCCCTTGTAGCCAGTGTTGCACCCGCCCTGGGTATGTGGTGCACCTTTTTATAGGGCACTCACAGGAACAATACCTAACCCAATAAAGTAAGCACCCTGTCCTGGCATATGTTAGCATGGCACACACACTTTCCCACTGCAAAACAGTGGGAAAGTTCCCAGAGTCTGAAGGTCAGGAAGAGAGAGTTAGCAAAAAGCAGGAGGACAAAAAGCAGAATGTTTTAAGGAAATTCTACTAAGAAGGGCCATTTCCAATGCCACTTCATTCTACTTCACTACACTGTATGCCTAACACTTAAGGTTATTGGATTCTACACCACTCCACTGTGTGCTATTCCACTTTATGTGACTCCACTCTATGCCACTTCACTCTATGCCACTACACTCCATGATATTCCACTGTGTGCCACCCCACTCCACAACACTTTTCTCTCCGTCACTCCACATTACGCTGTTTGCGACTAAAGTCTACCCCACTACACTCTATCCAGTTTCACTCTACAACACTCCAGTTTACTGTATCCTACTCTGCAACACTCTTCTCTATGGTAGTCCACTCTATGCCACTCCACGCCACAGTAGTCTATGCTATCTCACTGTGTACCACTACACTGTACCTCACTCCACTCTGTGCCACTTTACTTTATGCCACTCTTCTCTACACCACTTCACTCTATGCTATTCCACTGTCCACCATTCCACTCTGCACTATTCCCCTGTACTCAACTCCAGAGTATGTGATTCCACTTTGTGTCACTCCACTCTACTCCACTGTACACTACTACACTCTAATTTAGATCACTCCACTATATGCCACTTTCCTCCATGCCACTCAAAGCTAATCTTTTCTATTGTATGCCACTACACTAAAACACACTCCACTGAACACCACTGCACTGTCTACCTCTATACTGTAAGCCAATCCACTCCACACTTTTCCACGGTATGCAACTCCACTGTACAGCACTCCACTCTTTGGTATTCCACTCCACTGTATGCCACTCCGTGGCACACCTCTGTAATATACGGTTTTACATAGTATGCCACTCCACTGTACAGCACTGCAATCTAAGCCAATCTACTCCCCTCTCTACTCTAATCCATTCTGCTCCATGACACTCCACTGTACCCCACTCCAGGCTACGCCACTGCACTCTAAGCTAATCCCCTCTACACTTTTCCACTCTACGCTATTCCACTGTATGCAACTCCACTCTACACTCTACGCTATTCCACTCTACCCCACTCCACTTTAAGACACTCCACTGTATGCCACTCTATACTATACGCTATTTCACTCTAAACCACACCATTCTACACTGTTTTCCTGTATGCCACTACACTCTACCTGACTTTATTGTATGTCGCTCCACTCTAAACCACTGCATTCTATGCTACTCCACTGTACTCTACTACACTCTACCACTCTACACTCTATGCCGCTCCAGTCTTTGCCACTAAACTGAATGCTATTCTACTGTAGACCACTCCCCTCTACTCCACTCCACTCTACAACACTGCGCTTTTCCACTCTATGCTGCTCCACTACACGCCACTTCACTGTGTTGCACTCTCTGTACAACACTTTACTGTACACCACTCCACTTTGCACCATTTCACTGTACACTATTGCGCGGTATGCAACTCCACTGTACCACATTCCACTGTACTTCACTCTACTCCATTCTATGACAGTTTACTCTCTAACAGTACACTTTACTACATTCTCCTCCACTCTACTGTACTACACACCAATTATTGACACTCCACTCAACAACAGTAAACTCTATGATTTTAAAACATGTTGTATCAAAAATAAAAAAAGCATTGAAATTCAGTGAAAAAATAAAGGTTAAACTTTTTTTATATTTAGGAAAAATGTATTTATTCTTTCTATACAAACAAAACTTAAAATACACGAACATTAGAAACGTTTAAGTTATACTTATACCTTAAATTTATAATTTACACACCACCTTTTAATTAATTCAACTTTAATTTTTGAAAAAAATAAAAGTTTAAGTACAGAAAAGTTTTAATTTCTAAACTTTAACTTATACCTTTACTTTATAATTTATGCAACAACTTAAAATTATTAAATCTCACACACCTCCATGCGCATGGCTCGATTCGCAAAGGTAAACTTGGACTTAATGTGAAAGTTTACTATATTTTGGTATTCACAAATGTAACTACTAGTAATCTTACTACTAGTAAAGTTAATCGTAGTAAAGTTACTGCTAGTAAAATTACTAGTAGCAACTTACCTTTGCAAATGCAAAAAAGTAGTAAACTTAGAGTACAGTCTAATTTAACTACTGAAGTTTCAATGTACTACTTTTTTTGTATCCACAAAGGTAAGTTACTACTGGTAACTTTACTACTACTAAAATTACTACTTGTAATGTTACTAGTACTATAGGTAATGCCAGTAAAATTACTAGTAGTACAGTTATCAGTACTAACTTTGTGAATACCAAAAAGTAGTAAACATAGACTTAAGTCTAAGTGTACCTTCTCAAAAATGTCACCCCTCAACTTTACTTTTTTTTTAACCCAATTCAAGTGCTCCCGATGCTTCATGACTCACCAGGCATCAGCCAACCAGGTCGACTCTCAATAAGGTCTCTTCTCACATGCACGTAGAAGCACTCCAGTTATGCACTGTGCACTATATAGCCCAAATAAATGATATGGTAAATAAATAAATAAACAAATAAATAAATAATGCATACACTTACAAATAAGTACAAATAATAAATGAATACTATAAATGAATTTCTAAGGCACACATCACAAACCAAATAAATGGTAAATGTAAGTGCTCTGGCAGAAATGCTTAATGTTTAGGACAATCTATTGCTAGAATTTCTTTCACCATAATATCGTCAATGAGTAAATTCTCACTGTACAATTCTCCATCAAATGTGGCGCACCCTACGTAAACCAGAGTCTCAAGTTACTTTATTTGCATAGTTAATTAAAACCATTGCAATACAAAAAATATACTCATTTAAAAACTGTCATGTACATATTAAAACTCTTGTATCTAAAAAGCCATATTGTCTGGATTCCTAAATCATATAATCAAAGTGTTCACAGACCCCTTGCGTTTATGCAAGTGCTATTTCTGGTTCGGTTCCTATTGTCAGTAATTCTGGCATCTTGCTGCCGCACAGTCTCAGATATTTTACTGTTCTACAGTTCAATTGTGGGTTGCTCGGTTCGAAACATGCTAGCAAAGCTTGCCTCCTGGTGCGGATCCCTCATTGATTTAAAGGTTGTTTGAGAAATTTAACTCGTTCCTTTGTAAGTTCTTTACAGGAGCATAGTAGGTGCAGCATGTCTTCCTGAGCCGATCCACATAGGCGGCACGCAGAGCCAGCTTGGATCCGAAGCCAGGGAGGGAGATGCTCGGCACAAGGGAGCAGTCCGAGCCTATATCTCATAAAAACAATTTTTATGTTTTTATCATAACCCAAGTTGAAATAGGTTTGTATGCCGGGCTTCGTGTATGTGTTCAAGGGTCATCCAGCCGTGGGATCTCTTTGATAGTGCATCCTTGTCCTCCAGCCATGAAAGGAGTTTCACAGTTTTCCACACTATTTTTTTTTAAGTATGGCTGGTTGTCGGTATCTCCCAGAGCTGGTTTAGCCTCAAATTATGAAGGCTACTGTGTAGATATTCCGCGGCTGGTAATGCGGGGTGCGATTGTAGCTCCTTCCACAACTGTTCGTTTAGCGTGCCGCGTTCTGCTCTTCGCACATTGTCCCAAATGATGATAAAGGCCCCTTGTCCAGCAAGTGATTGTTTCAGAATGCCAAATTCAAGTCTAATTTGGGCAGGTGAGGTGTATTTCGGCAGCCCGAAGATTACCCTATATGCCGTTGTTACTGTGGCATCCAGTATTTTTGCATCCTTCCCTTTCTGTACCTCACTGCCATAGGTGATTGTTGGCAGGAGTTTTGCCCGAGCAACCTCAACGAGTGGTAGGATCGATGGGCCTGTTAATTTAGAGTTTAATGTTTTTAGGGTAATTGCCAGAGCTAGACCTTTGTGTCTTATGCTGGTCTTCTGTGCCACCAACTTCACGCCGAGATATTTATATTCCATTGTGTCCTCTATTCTGGTCTCACCCCAGAACCAGGCAGCAGTTTGACGTCTTTTTCTCCTGACTATCATTGTTCTTGTTTTGCTAAGGTTAATGGTCAGGTCATTTCTTGGGAAAAATCCCGCGTTGTGTTTAAGAGATGTTGTAGCCCTACTTTTGTTTTGCTGATCAGGACTATGTCATCTGCGTAGAGGAGACAAGGTAATAAAATATCTCCTAATTTCGGGGCATGAGAGTTGCAGCTGGTTAGTAGCGGGACTAAATCGGCAATGTATAGATTAAAAAGTGTGGGTGCTAAGACGCAACCCTGCTTTAACCCTTTTTCCGTCGGTATGCGCCTTGATAGATGCGTTCCGTTTCCCAGCTTCACCTGTAGCCACGTATTCGTATGTAAGTTCATTATTAGTTTGAGTAAAGGCTGTGGCAGCCCCCAGCTGTGTAGTTTGGACCACAGTCTGGTGCGGTTGACATGGTCGAAGGCGGCTTATAATCAATGAAACATAAAAATAGAGACGACCGTGTGGCCTCAGCCTTATCCATAAGCATGGCCATGCTTAGTATGTTTGTCATTGTCCCAACCGATTTTATAAAGCCAGTCTGTTGTAGGGGAATTATGGATTTTTCTTCTGCCCAAGCCTGGAGATCCTCCAATAGCAAACCAGCAAAAAATGTGGCTTCGTTGTCTAATAATGCCACTAATCTGTAGTTTTGTGGATCCGACTTCTCGCCGGATTTATAGATGGGGGAGATGATTGAGCCTCTCCATGAGCTAGGCAGGGAGTTCAGTGATCTAATTTCTCTGAAGAGTGGATCCAGAGCTTCTGCCCAGAAGGTTGCCTCCTGTTTATACAATGCTGGTGGCTGCCCATTTGGGCCAGGGGCGCCTTCTCTTCTCCCTTTTCCTATCTGCCGTTTGATGGCATCTATATGGTTAGTATGGGGGTCCTCGGAAGATGTAACTGTTCCTGAGTTCTCAGAGTCGGCGAGGTTGTTTTCCGCCCAGGACTTGTGTGTCTTTTGGTGATCTGCTTTGTTTCGCTCTGCTTGATCATGGTCTCTCTGGTCACTGCCTCGGTGGAAATGGGACCTGAGGTAGTTTGCCCAGACTTCCTCAGAGATGTAGGAGCAGATTCCATCATGATTGTCATTGATGAATTGATTTATGGTCCTCCAAAATCTGGAGCTGTTGTTGTGTTTGACGTCGGCGTGTAATTTGTCCCAGAGATCTTCCTCCTTAGCTCTGTTTGCTTCCCTTTTCAGTTTTTAAGGGCTGCCCTTTGATTCTGTAATGCTTTCAGTCGAGTTTTATCACTGGGTTTGTCCCGAAGGTATCTCAGAAGTTGGTTAATCCTTTTTTTTTTGCATATTTAATTTTTTTTTTGCCATGTGTGACATGGGCATTGTGCCACTGAATCTTTGCTGGTTTGGTGGTTTAACCTTGGTAGCGTATGATTTCATCCCAGATAAGAAGTTTTTCCATTTCTCAACTTCTCCGTTTCCGACCCTTTAAAAAAAAAGTTGTTTTGCATTTTCAAGCATCTCGCTGCTTGCTGCTAATTTGAATTTAATTTGTCTTAGGTCGATGGTAGTTCCTTGAGGCTCCCGGCAGCGTTTGAATGTTGAGGTCACTATTCTCAGAGCTATTTCTTGGGGCCGGTGATCGCTGTCGCCTTTATTGCCCATCTGGAAAGATGTGATGTGGTGGAAAAGGCCTAAGGAAACAAAGGTGTAGTCCAGAAATGAGCTGGTTTTTGTAGAGTTGTGTGTGGCTACCGGAGGATTATCTTCTGGCAGTCTGCCATTTAGAGCCCTCAGGTTAAGATGTTCTAAATCCTCCAAGATCTTTTTTCCCATCTTGGTTTGCTTACACATTTCCGGTTTCCCTTGCAGCGGGATATTCCAGTTTGCGTTATGCAACAGCACCACTTCTTCCGACGAAGATCCCATTAGATAATAATTTAAATCCCCGGTTAAAATAAGATCGGTTGTGGGGCCCTCTTTTAGGCATGTTTCAGCAAACTTGTACATTTCCTTAATAAGTTTGGTTTTTAATTTCGGTTGAATGTACACGTTTATTATCATGATACTCATGTCCCTTTGGTTTGTCGATGTTTGCAAGAAAGTTACAGTAACTGCTAGTGATGATTGCAGTGGAGGGCCAAAAATGCGAACAGAACAAGCAATTGTGTCCGCCACATATATGACCAACCCTCCTTGCAGATGGCCATATTTGCCCCCCTACGTAAATCAGAGCATTTTTCATCACCATCTAACTCTAAAGCAAGCCTTTGGTCTACCGTCTTTTCTGGTTAAACGCCACACACATAGCAATACTTTACTTCATTGTTGCTTAAGCCTCCTTCAGTCCTGCATCACGGTGGTTCCCCTCCACATCTTTCCTCTTTTTCTGGTGGCATTCCTCTATTTGAAGATCACTTGAGAACTTAGATTAACAGAAACTCTCTGCACTCAAAGCAAATCTTCTTCTGCACATGGATCCATTAACTTCAAATCTTCAGGTGAGTTTGTGCTAATCTGCCTGCTTTGTAGAGTCCGGAAAGCAGCCTATGTCTCAAGTAGCTCTTTTTGCAAAACGCAAGTTACAAACAGTTTGTTATGTTGCACCTTAGTATGTCTTTAAGACTCGTGCTGGCATTCTTGTTAGAATGCACGAGGTCTTTGTTTAGAACGTTATATGTGCATCTTTCTGATGTGAGGGTCAGTTACACTGGAGCAGTCCGTGGATTCAGCTGCTCCCTGGCACTCACCTGTATTTACTCTATATTGCTTCAATAAAGCTGTCCTTTCAACTACAGTCTACTGAGCATCTTTACAATTGGCGACGATGGAAACTGGATTTGGACCCATGTAAATTGGATAAGTATTTATTTTTGTCAAGTTCGGAATTTTTGGAAAAAAAAATACTGGATCATCTTTGGAACATTGTTGCGATGCCGTGGAAAGAAGAAAAAGGATATGTGAACGGCAGCACTTTGAATGCGCATGTAAAGGATTGACATACCTCCCGGTAAAGTATTCGTATTACTGGCACAGTGTCCGTTGGGTTCCGTCGGCTGCATCTTTTGAGTAGGGCGGAGATTCGGCACGGGCTGTGCGCAAGCAGTTGCACGAGGGAAGGAAGTCTCCGGAAGAGCGCCGGAAGATCCAGTGATTGTTGGACGCGTTCACGCAAGGGCACGCGACGTGATCACGTAAGGTCACGCAACGCGGAGGCCATTTTGTGCTGAATGCAGTATCTCCACCGGAGCAACGCGGACTTGAAGTGTAGCCTCTGAAAACATTTTTTTTTTTATTATAACGTATTAAACGAAGATTGATTAATCGTTATTTTAAAGGCAAGGAATATAACTAAATGGAGCTCTTAAATATAGAGCAATTTTCTTTTTATTTTTGAGTTAAAATAATACAGGTGAGATAGTCGGGGAGGAGCATTCATTATATACACATTCCTGGTTGTGCAAAAGGAATATTTGACGTAGAATATTGTGTTATGGACCAAGGTGACACAAGTGAAAATTCAAGAGAAGAGATGGCTCAACAAAATTTTACAATAAATGCTCCAGAACCTTTTTGGGCTGCAGGTACTGAGCCGGGTATCAAATGGATTGAATGGAAAGAGTATTTTATAAATTATATAGAAGCGATTGACGAAGGAAAAAAGATGAAGGCGGAATAAAAGAAAATAATTTTATTACATTCTTTAGGCCCAATTGGTTTAAAAACACATTCATGCATGAGCAAGATTGAGGAGTCGAATTTGGATATTTTTGAAAATTGCATTAAGGACATGGACAGATATTTTGCGCCCAAAATGTGTATTGGTGTGACGAGACATACATTTTTCCAAAGGAAGCAGACGAAGCAAGAGACTGTAGATGACTGGGTGGATGACTTGAAAAAGTTAGCTATTGACTGCAAATTTAGAGATTTGCACGATGAATTGATAAGAGACCAATTAGTTATGCATAACAATAATTCTACCTTACAGGATCGTCTATGGGTAAATGGTGAGGCGCCATTGGATGATGTTTTAGCAATTATGAGGAAGGCAGAGATGTCAGGTAGATGTTCCTCGGTTGTAAAAGAAACAGAGGAAGATAAAAGCATGGGTGCGGTTTGTAAGATGCAAATAAGCCGCAGGCCAGATTTCAGCAAAATTCACAGGGGAAAGGGATGGGTCAGCCTACTAAATACCAGAGGAATGATACAAAAAGGGAGGAACGAAGATGCCATCGCTATGATAGTAAAGAGCACTTAGCTTTCAGTAGAATTTGTCCTGCATTGAGAAAGAAATGTAGGATATGTGGTATGATAGGACACTTAGTAAGATGTGTCGCAAAAAAAGTAATGTAAAGTATATTTGGGATGAAGAGGAGGATGAACAGGATGAAGAAGGAATTGAATGTATTAAGAATGTGAGAGACAGTTACGTAATTAATATATCGGAAGAGTCAATTCAGGGCAAACCTTTATGTAATATTTCCTTGGGTAGTGGAAGTGTATGCAGATTCGGGATCTCCCTACACTATAGTCAATGAGGAAGTTTGGAAGAAGAGTTTCGTGGGAAAGATTGGAAATCAATTGTATAGATCTGATATTAATCCTGTTGGGTATACAGGTAAGAGGATTGAGATGCTAGGTTATAGATGGCTTACCTTTTTATTCAAGGGAAGAAACACAAGGGGAAAACTATATGTGTCTAAGGTTGGACCATCGGTATTGGGGTGGTTTGATCAGAAAAATTTAAACATCATTCTAGACTCTATTAGCGATGAAAAAGTGTTGGTTGTGGATGATCAAAGTAGGTTGTGTGATGTTTTATGCAAAGAGTTTCCTGGAGTGTTTGGTGTAGTTTTAGGGAAATTGCAGGGTTTTGAACGTAAAATACAACTTAAGGCTGGTGCAGAACCTAAAGTGCACATGGTAAGACCCATTCCCATGTTAATTAGGGAAGAAGTGAAGAAGGAGTTGCAAGGACTGTTAGATAAGGGGATCATAGAAGAAGTAGAAGCTTCTGAGTGAATTAGTCCTATTGTCGTTGCACGGAAACCTAATGGCAAGATCTGACTATGCATAGACTTACGCCATCTAAATAATAACATTATTGTAGAAAAGTTTCCATTACCTAAGATTAATGAAATGGTGTCTTTGCTTAAGGGTGCTACATGGTTCTCAACTATAGACCTTTCTGCGCTTACCACCAGGTGGAGTTAGAACCAGAGCCTAGGAGTCTTACGGCCTTGATCACGCCGTTCGGTTGCTATCAATTCAGACGTATGCCGTTCTGGATGGCGTCAGCTGCAGCCATCTTTCAGCGGCTGATGTATAGATTATTAGGAAACATGGATATGATCTCATTTTTCCAGGATGACATTTTAATTGCTGCAAAGAACCAGGTGGAGCTTGATTGTAAGTTGAGACAAGTTTTAAAAATGTTGGAGGAGGCTGGATTAACGGTTGAGTTATCGAAGTGTAAGTTTAGTCAAAGGAGCGTATCATATTTAGGTCATATTATTAGTGAGAAAGGGGTCAGACCTAAACCAGAATTGATTGTAAATATTGTAAATTCAGGGGCACCTTGTAATAAAGAAGAGGTGAGAACGTTTCTTGAAATGGCTGAATATTGTGCGAAGTTTGTGAGCAATTTTGCATCAAAGACATTTAATATAAGGAACTTACTCAAGAAGAATGTGAAGTTTGATTGGACAAAAAGTTGTCAAGAAGAGTTTGAAAAGATCAAAAATGATTTGCAAAATGTTAATGCTCTGACAAGTTTTGATCCTAATGCGGAGTGTTTGTTGACAACGGATGCTAGTGATAAGGGCCTGGGAGCGGTGTTATCACTAAAGGTTATGAATGGGAGAGAACAGATCATTTTATTTGCTTCTAGAGCACTTTCCCCTGTGCAAGTGAGGTATCCAATCATTGAGAGGGAAGCATTGGCGTGTGCGTGGGCGTTGGAACACTTCAGAGCATTTGTATGGGGCAAGCCTGTAGTCATTCGCACAGATCACCGTCCAGTGGTGAAGATGTTGTCTTCTGATGGAATCTCTGGGGCTTCAGCGAGAATGGCTAGGTTGTCCATGCGCATGAAAGAATATATATATAAAATGGTTTACTTACCAGGAAGGGAAAATTTCATTGCAGATTGTTTGTCTAGGTTGCCTTCCCCACTTGAGGAGTGTGTGGATGACCCGTGGGGTACTTTTAGTGTGGATCTGGTGCATGATTCAGGGGCACCTGCTATTAGTAGTCAGGAGTGGTTGGTGGAACAGGAGAAAGATGTGGAACTTTAAGAAAATTCTAGAATATATCCGTAAAGGGTGGCCTAAGAAATGTTTCATTGGAGATGGTTGTAAATCCATTTGGGAAGCTAGAATGGAATTATCTCTTGAGAAGGACATACTTTTCAGGGGTGATAGAATTATCCCCCCTACCTCCTTAAGACAAAAGATTTTGGAGTTTTGTCATGAAGGACACTTTGGTATTGGAAGGAACAAAGTAATGGTCAAAAACATGTTTTGGTGGCCAGGAGTTGATAGAGATACGGAAAAGTTTGTGAGGAATTGTGAAGTGTGCAGTTCAGCAGATAAAACTCTCAGAACTTTGAAACCAAGCATGAGTGAAGGATTAATCCCAGATCTACCTTGGGATACTATTGCTATGGATATTATTGGGCCAATGGGTGTGATGAAAGAATTTGGATTAGTGGCTATAGATCTATTTACAAAATGGCCTATTGTAAGATTCGTAGATAAAGCAGACACTCTTTCTGTTTTAAAATGTTTAGATAAGATTTTTATTATGGAAGGTTTACCAAATTGCATTCTTACAGACAATGGAGTGCAATTTTTGTCACACATGGCTAAAGATTATTTTCATAAGTGTGGTGTTAAGCATAAAACTACTGCTATATACAATCCTAGTGGAAATGGTACTGTAGAAAGATTTAACAGAGTGATCAAAGGGGTATTTCAGGGTGCTATAAACAAAGGAATGGATTGGAAAGTTCAGGTACAAAAGGCGGTTTGGTCTTACAGAACAACACCACAAGCTAGTACTGGTTTGTCTCCGTTCGTTTTGATGAGAGGCAGATTACCAAGAAGCAAAATTAACCCTGGCTGGTTAGTAAAAGGGAAGGTCACACAATGGTCTTCTGATAAGGTCAAGAGAGATCTGGATCTGCTCCATGCTAAGAGTAAAAGCTTTTATGATGATCATTATTGCACTAAAGATGTAAAAATTGAAGTTGGGGATTGGGTGCGTGTGAGGAAACCTTGGAAAGTACCAAAAGGTGAAAGTTGTTTTGATCCACCCAAACAAGTAGTTGAGGTTTTGAGGAATGCTGTAAGGTTGAGTGATGGGAAAGTATGGAACATGAAAAGTATTGCTATTAATCCAAAACAGGATAATGTTCAGTGTACTGAAGTAGGTAATAGACAAGATGATTAGGAATGGATTGAGGATCATTTTGAAAATAGTTGTTTACAATCTCATTTGGCTGATGTTGGAGGTAACAATAATGAGGTTGTTGATGACTCTTCTATTGTCAATCGGTCATTGAGTGAGAGGGGAGGAAGGGTTGTTGGTGGAGATAAGAGTGACAATTGTGATTCCATTGTTGTGGAGAGGGAACATGGAAAAAGAACATGTGTTTTACCTTCATGGCTTAAGGACTATGTAACTAAATGAATTCTATTGTTGTTGGGATTATTTCATTTATTTTATTTTTGTTTTTGTTTTCTTTTGTGTCTTTGTTTTCTTTTGGTTAAGGGAGGGGGATGTGTTATGTTGCATCTTAGTATGTCTTTAAGACTCGTGCTGGCATTCTTGTTAGAATGCACAACGTCTTTGTTTAGAACGTTATATGTGCATCTTTCTGATGTGAGGGTCAGTTACACTGGAGCAGTCCGTGGATTCAGCTGCTCCCTGGCACTCACCTGTATTTACCTTATATTGCTTCAATAAAGCTGTCCTTTCAACTACAGCCTACTGAGCATCTTTACACAGTTGCAGGTTTTATTTTGAATTTCCTATTTCCGTCACCAGCTAAATTCACATTGTGTAAGTTCAAAAGCAGTGTCCGAAATCCACAGCGGTGCCAGGGCACATGAAACAAACAGAACAGTTCTGTTTCCACACCGAAATCAAACGGTTACACAAACTTTTCCAAGTCACAAACCAACGGAGCAGAGGACCACAAGAGGACATGTGGCAAGGCTGAGGCTTTCTGAGACTCCATGGGCAGAGCTGACATGAAAGAAGGCGGCATAGCATTTATGGCTACAACGAACAACTCTCTTATAAACAAAACTCAATCCATGCAGGCTCTGCCAAGAGCTTATTCATAAATTGAGTCATCAATGCTTTTTGGAAATTGTTTCTAAAATGACCTTGTTTACAGTTTGGCTGGCATCTTCGTTTTCAGCATTACCAGTGTGTACGACGTGGTCAGCTATGGTCAAAGCTTTACTAGTTAATAAACTACCATATTTAAAACATGTTTTTGAAATCATTGTCAAGCTTTATCACAAATCCACAATAATGGGAACAAGTCAACAAATGTATGTTAGATATAATTGATGAAGTCACTGAAACAGCATTTAAGAAAAATGATTGCTTGACTGATAACAAAGAAATCAAAACCGAAAGAGGAGGGATTCGCACAATTAAGTTGCACAAGTAGCCTAATCAAGATGCACAAGGAGCGTGCAGCATGTTCATACACAAAAAGCAGATAGATACTGAATACCTCCTGAGCCGCTGCGTTGAGGTTTGGCACTAGAACGCACTTTCACGGAGTGACTGCATGTCCCAGGAGGCCGAGTCACCGCCCGCACCTGAGCCTGATTTTCCTGCCAGGTGACTACATAACCTCTTGCCGCTCCCGCTCCACGGGAGCCGCTGGGTTGAGGTTTGAGGTGAGAACGCACTTTCACGGAGGGACTGCATGTCCCAGGAGGCCCGAGTCACAGCCCGCACCTGAGCCTGATTTCCCTGCCAGGAGACTACATAACCTCTTGTCGCTCCGCAGGAGCTGCTGCGTTGAGGTTTGGGGCGAGAACGCACTTTCACAGAGGGACTGCATGTCCCAGGAGGCCCAAGTCACCGCCCGTACCTGAGCCTGATTTTCCTGCCAGGAGACTATATAACACGCTACCGCCCCCACTGCACGGTACACGCGCGGCGCGCGCTGGGCAAAGCCAGGGCCAAGGGCCGGCCCGTTTTAGACCGGAGGAGGCCAGGTCGGGCCCCCCCCTAACGCCTACTACACCACAAGGTCAGCCTTACTGGTAAACTGTTTTTCAAATTCTGCAGTGGGGTGCGCTATCTGGTGTGAATCTATAGTGCAGTATCCAGCTTATGATGACAGCACGTGAAGGAAAGGGGAAGAAAGCTGTGTTGGGCGGGAGTGTTGCCGGGACACTTGATCAGTTTATAACTAGAGCTATGTCACTGCTAGCCCATGAAAATGCCCTGACTGAGCGTCACCTTTCATTGGACCCCATGTATGCCAAACGATCATCTTTGGGGGGCCTGATGTCGGCACACTCCCCCGAGCAGCACCGACCCGCAGATACCGACCTTAGTGATCCAGGAGAAAGTAACGGCCAGTTGTCACAGGACTCAGCGAATATATCTATAATACAGCAGTCCCTCCCTATCCTTCCGCCTACGGATTTAATTTTGACGGACACTGCTGGTGGTACATCCACACGTGCCTCCACAATGAACGGGCCCAAACCTCTATTTCAAGCTGCGGACCATGCATCAGGACCGGCTTCTAAGAGGAAGTGAGGAGGGGGCCCACAGAGGGGAAAAAATCCAAAGGTGCCTAAAATTAACAAGATTGTCGAGACGGCAGCTACAGCTCCGCCAAGCACAGCAGTGGCTCAAACAATTATTCCTTCATTAGATACTTCGACCACGGACTCTGTTGGCTACTTTTTGCCCCAAGTTGAAGAGGGATTTTGTGCCAAAGTAGGGGCCCTTATTAAGTCATCCATGCTGCCATTTCTAGAGAGGTTGTCATTAATTGAGGACGGACTGGTAAAATTTGAACAGTTGATTGTAACTAATTTTGATTGTATAAAAAATAGTTTGAGGGGAGTCTTTGGCCTAATGATGTGGGAATGAATGTAACCCGAGATTCTGTAATCTCCAATCCCTCATTGCCCACTCCAACTACATTTAATACAGCGGCTGTTCCATCATGTGGGGTTGAAGAAGCTAGTTTCTCCAACAATAGCGGTGCATTGGAACTTGGAGGAACATGTCATCCCTCGGGTGCGAGAGTAGAGCAGCAAAACCTGGGAAGGGGACCGGCCCAAAAACCACGTGGAAGAGATAAGAAAGCACCTAACACTAGTGAAACTAAGCATATCTTGCCACGTATTGATTTACCCCCCGTCTCTTCACCATATGATGTCTTACTGGCTGGGGTGCCTGAATTGGACAAAGGTAGTGTAGAAACCTATACTGAATTAAAAAACAAGTCCATTCACTGGCTAATCAATAATAGACCCCTCCCACCCCAGGTGCATAGTGAAATCTTATTTGTATGCGGAGTAAGTTGGGTGGGAAAGAGAGTGAAAGAGAGTGAAAGATATAGAAGGTGATTGTATTGTGATTAATTTCAGAGATAGGCGGGTGGTTCAATATATTTGTGATTGGTGTCAGCCAAGGGCAACAACCAGTATCCAGTCTCGCAACCTAAGCTATTTCTATACTCCCCCACCCCTAACAGAGAGATTTGGTAACCTAGGTAAGAATTGGGAAGGGAGAGTCCAATTAGGTATTGCCTATAACATGAATTACAACATATTTTTTGCACATAGTATCCCTCACAGCAACAGATTTAGTGTATTAGATCAGGTGGATTGACTGATTCCAATTGACCCTTGCCCACCTATTACGGTTAAACAGCTAGGGAAATGCACCCTGGGTGTGGGAGTTGAGGCAATAAACCAACAGGTACTGATAAGAAATGAGTTGGTGAATGAGGAGATTACCAAATTCACTAAAGATAGTGCCCATGAGGTTTTATACAGTTCCCCTGTTGGAGAGACACGGAATAATTCTGCTATACCCTATATTGTTAATCTAAACATTAGTGAGGTGGTATTAAACCACCAAACACTAGGAAGCGTTGACAAGAATTCTGAGGGCATAGAAATTGCACATAGTGGAGAATTGCATGTGATCCTTGAGCTTGAAATGGAAGAATGCCCACATAGTCCTAGGATTCTGTTAGCGAATATAGCGGGTCTAATGGCTAGATTGGATCTCCCTGATTGGGGAGATTATATAGACTCCCATGAGATATGCCTATTCCAAGAAACTTGGGCACTAAGACCTCTGTATAGAGTAGGCTTTTTTGCATATTGTGAAGCGGCGGTGAAGGGTCCAAGGGGCAGACCTTCAGGGGCATTGTGCATCTGGGTTGGTACCCGTCTGGGTTGTATGGTCAAGAGGGTAGAAACACATTCCCCCAATATTTTATGTATCCTCCTCACCCATAGAAACCTTCCAAAGCTGGCCATTATCAATGTTTACTGGGAGAGAGTAAAGTGTGGGCAGACGTCACCGAAGTTAGATTGCCTGGCCGCTCTCCTTTCTACGTTGTCTGGGAAAGCCTATGTTTTAATTGGTTGGGACTTTAATTGTCATTTTGAACCCCTTAATGGTATACCATCATCCATCACTAGTGATGAGAACTCAACTTGGTCAATCCCTGCGTGCAATGCCTACCCGATAAGGGGGTGGACTCCACTGGTATTGCAATTAACCTCTCTCACCCTCACCTATTCATTGAGGGCTTGCAGTGGTCGGTTTCCTGATGATAATCCTGGGCATTTCACTTTCGATAGAAATGGCCAGGCATCAATAATTGATTATATTCTGATAAATGTTGAAATTTGGCATAAGTTTTCGAATATTCTCGTCCATCCTCGTGAAGAAAGTGACCATAATCCGTTGGTCATAACTTTAGTTAGCCATTTATCAGAAGTAGGGCAAGGCCTGAACAACCCACCACCTCACAATTTATTAGTGGTTGAAGGAGGGAGAAAAATCTGCTGGGGTTCAATAGCACAATCCCCAGAAGTAATATCTACCATGTATAACTGTATTATTGTTCTCTTAGAAAAGGCAAGTCTTATCTCTGGAAATAGTGCTAACCCAGAAATTGAAAAAGATATAGGTAAAATCCACCAGGACTTGGTTGTAATTCTGGCAGGCTTTTTTTTAATAGTAGTAAGCCTAATAAGGGTAATCAACGTAAAGGAAAAAGCCCCTGGTACAACAGGACATGTAGGGATGCAAACAGTGCACTGTTGTTAAGCCTTAAGGGGGGGAACAGTAAACAAATAAGGGAAGCAAGGGCGTCTTTAAAAAAACTTCTTCTAGCCGCCAAATCTGAATGAGAAATTGAAAGATGGCAGGCTGTTAAGAATGCCTTAGACGATAAAGATAAAAGAGGCTTCTGGAATTTAGTCAAAACTGGAAAAATTGAGGGTAGGTCTGCCATCGAGCCAAATATTGGCGAGGAATTCCGGCGTGCCCATTTTAAAGATTTATATTCAAACCCACACAATGGATCTAGTGAGACAGGGATAACGGTTTGCACTCAAACGTTTGACTCCCCCGGAGACATACCTCCCTGTACTTTGGCCGAGGTGCTAGCGGCCCTGGCGAAAGTACTACCAAATAAAGCTCCTGGGCTGGACAGGATCCCTGGGGACCTATATAGAAATGAACAGGTAGTGTGGGGCCCATACTTGCAGACTCAATTTAATGCTATAATTTATGGCATGCCACCACCCCCAACTTGGGCAGGGGCAGAGATTATTTCTATTTACAAAAAAGGTTCCCCCTTAGAACCAGCAAACTATAGGCCAATTAGCCTTATTGACTTAACACAGAAGATCTTCACTCGAGTGTTATTAGGAAGACTTCAGGAATGGATGGAAGACCTTAATATTTTAACCCCTCTACAAGCAGGTTTTAGATCTAAAACTTTGACCATAGATCAGTTGTTTAGACTTCAACTGATCTATTGGAAACACATAGAGTTGGAGGGTGGTAGTCTTCACCTTACATTCGTGGACCTTAAATCTGCGTTTGATATGGTAGATCGTGATCAGCTTTGGGGCCCCACCCTACCTTTGCCATCAGTTTAAACGCCTCCAAGAGGGAACCTATGCCAGGGTAAGATTCGGCAAGAATGGGGAATTAACAGATCCCTTCCCCGTTGGAAAAGGTGTGGGACAGGGCTGTGTGCTCGCGCCAACCCTTTTCTCACTCTTCCTAAATGGTCTAATCAAAGATCTTCTTGCTGTTAAGGAAATTGACTCCCCAAAACTAGCTAACCGCAAATTTCCTGCCTTAATGTTTGCGGACGACACCCTGCTCCTCTCTAAATCACCTATGGGGATGCAGCGTGTCTTAGAAGAATTTAGCTTGTTTTGCAAGAAGAGGAACCTGGAAGTAAATATATAGAAAACAAAGTATATGGTCTTTCATGCCGATTCCACAAACTGTCTGCACCCTAAAATGGATGATAGACCTCTGGAAAGGGTTCCTATTTTTTACTATTTGGGTCTTACCCGAAATGATAAAATGGGTTGGGGACCACAAATTAATAAAGCTAGTTTAAAGCTATCACAGGCCATTGGGGGGATCTTAAACGTTCATTGCAGCTGTGCCCTACAGGTTATAAGCCCCCCTGTAGAAATCTATAAGGTCCAAGCAAGGGGGGCATCTATGTATGGGGCTGAACTCTGGGGACATTGCCCAGCCAATGTCCTAACTGTAACAGAAAATAATTTCTCAAGACAACTTTTGTGCCTGCCCAAAAGCACCCCCTTAATACCCTTAAGGATGGACTTGGGTATTACCCCCATTGGGGACCTGAATGCCTCTCGTCCTCTCCTCTACTGGTGACGGTTGTGGAGCATGCCAGAGTTAGGATATTATAGGGAGGAACTAAAGGCTGTCATGTCTGCTTTGCGGGCGGGGAATATTCTGTGGTTGCCTTTTATTAGGAATTCATTTTGTGCTTTAGTAAGGGACGACCTATGGTCAACACCGGAGGAGTCATGCCCAGCTATCTCTAAATAATCTTTAACAATTGTCCTGAAAGAATATAAACTGACACGTATTGTGCAGACAGTTGATTTGCTAGCCTAACTTAAGGGTTCCTGGACGTAAAACACCACTATAAAATGTAGTTGATGCTGGACTCCATTCATCCACCAACAGCAAGGAAATTGTTCTCGCAATTTAGGCATGGGTCTCTCCCGCTCCATGCATTGACAAACATGTGGGCGGGCGCCACCAAACAACTTTGTCTGAGGTGTCTAGTAGAGGAAGAAACTGAAATCCATGTGTTATTCTGCTGCCTGGCATACAAAAGGGCCAAGTCAAAATGGGTCATTCAACTGTAGAAACCTGGGCATAAGAAATCATAGAGAATTCTACAAGGTTTTAAATTCGGAGACCCACCCGGTCTTTGTTGTTGCAATCTCTAAATTTCTATTTGCTATGTGGTGTAAACAAAGGTATTTGTTGAAAGACTGATGTGAGAACTAATAATACCCGCTTCCATATGATTATCACAGTGATCCTAAACTTTTTAAAAATATAGGCTGTGAACTTCTTTTATCATTTTTAGTCAAAGTTATATTTTTAATTATCTTTTTTAATTGATTTTACTGTTATGAGTGATGAAAAGGAACTAGCTGTTATAGCATTTGTACTCCCCTGTTTTCCCACGGATCCCAGGGGGTCTCAGCCCTCTGTACGTTGGCACCATTTTACTACTTAGTGGTTCCCATGATATTGTATTTTCTACTCTTTTTTAGTTCTCAATTAACATATTAACAAATGAATTTTAAAGGTTGTTATTTTGTATGTGCTTTTATTGCTGTAACAGCCGAAATAAAGTTTTTGGTGATGATAATGATATATGTTAGTTTACAAGTATTCTATAGCTTTTGGCATTATCTATTCATGTACCATACATGGGGCATTCAATACGTTCTATAAATTGCACCTAATTTTCTTTTTGCCATCTTCTTGTGACATCATTAATAAGAGTAAATGACATCACTACTCACCCATAACCATGAATTACAGTCGAGTTATCAGGTCCCTATGCCTGATATCAGTACACAGAGTGATAAGCAGATGCACGGTCTGGTGGAATGTTGGGTTATGCAAGCAATACAGCGATAAGCATAGTAATGTCCTTGTGGGGGCCTTCCAGAGCCACGGGGTAACCCTTAAGGACATTCTAAAATGCTGTGTGCAAATGTTTTGTAATCAGCCCCATAAGAATAGTGTTCCATTGCAGATCAGAGGGGACAATAAAGGCTCTCAACTGGAATGATTTAAGTAGGAGGTGGAGAGTTGGAACGATATTATTAGATGCTATTAGTTTAGGTATTACTTTACAGAGCAGGTTGTGAATCTTGAAAATGGTTCTGTTTAAACCCACTTGTTGTAAGCCACGTGGGGCAGAGTGGATACCTCTGTGTAGTTTGTTACTGGAGGAGTGCGGAGATTCATGAGGATACTATTGCAGTAGTTGAGTTGGTTTAATCCAAGTCTTTGCCTGCTCCTTATGAGTGGCCAAGCTGGAGATACCACAGGGATCGGAATGTAAAAGCAGCAATAATTATCACCCATCATAAATTGTACCCTTTAAAATGGGGCAAAACATGCTCATTTTTGGTGGTATGTGCACCAAAATGTGTACGTGCCAGTATTTACCAGGTATTTTCCTTGGTAAATTTCTACCAAAATATGCTTGGGGAAAATTGCAGGGGATGTGGCAATTATAACAAAACTTGCAAATGCAGTCCCTGTACAACCCGTGGTTTGCTTTTCGTGGGCATGAAACAAAAACGGGCCACTCGCAGGTAGGGCATTAGTTGCTTAGATAGAGACCTATTACCAGTTCATAAATAGGTGAAGGAGCTAAAAAGGAAAGCATTCTAAATTGAGTTAATAAGAGAGGTCAGTGTCATTCCCTTATCAAAGTGCACACCTATTATCAACAAACTTTGATAAATATCGTAGAGCACATTTAGTGCGTTTTTTCTATCGCCGGCTATCGCTGTTTTTCATCGCTGAGTTAGCACGTTATTATCAATGCTTATCTCAAAGGTGATAAAAAATCCAGCAATAGTTTGCAATAATGATCATTAGCGTGTGAAATCCAGCATTGATTTCACAGCGCTAATGAAAAGCTTTGTTAATAGGGGAATGTGTACTTAACCATGCAAATCACCTCCCATGGGCATTAATGCTAAGTCAGGTTTTATTCAGGCGTTAGGATAATGCGATAATGGGGGCTTAACGCGCCTTTACTCTTCACTTTGCGGGTCCGGGGCAGTGGTGATAATATAGCGAAGCTGTGTTTACAACGTTATTCAATGGAGTTATTGTAAGGAACGCCTACTTTGCATCTGATTAGCGATGTATATCGCTAAGATTCCAAGTGTTAGAAATTCGGCTGCTAACATGAGCTGATGCATGTTAGCGCCGCCTTGTTAATAGGGTGATAAGAATATCACCGCTTTAGCGGCAAAAGGTGCTATTGTCATACTTTAAAAAAACTATTGTCATACTTTTTGCAGAGTTTATCATGAGAGTGTGGAGGGTGATCCAATTTTAAATGGCTTTAAGGCAGTCAATAACTTAATATTAGAATTGAAGGGAGATATTGAGTGTGATAAAGTTGAATATTAGTTGAAGTAGATGGTACTCCTCTTCAAGTAATAATGGCACTATTCCTTACTAGGTCCAGTTAGGTCTCAACAATTTAAACCTGATCTCAACCCTTGGTAGCGGTAGCACAGAACAGACAGATTCAGGCAAGGAGAAATGTGTAAAGCATTTATCAGTACCAAAACACTTAAAAAGTAGAAAATATAACACAGTAAATATTCCACTCCAATTTATGAAAATAGAGAAAATTGCTATAAGTGAATAGACACCAAAATGACAGAAATCGGAAGTAGGGAACCAGGTAAATGATTTTTCAAAGTTTTAGATGTAGGGCCAAAAAGTGCAATGTGCCAGTCATGGGCATCTGGTCGTGCTAGACTGTGTCAAAGTGAAAAGTTAAGGCTGACCACGATTTAGTGCTGGTCAGATACATGGACCAGTTTTGGTCCAGTGGTAAGATGTGCATTCTAACCTAGTCTCTGAAATAGAAGTTGAAAATTCTCAGCGGGGCAAGGAAGCAGGATGTGACCAAGTTGGGTTCCACCACGCCAGATACCCATCGAACAAAGTCCTGGTAAAGCCGTTGACTTTTGACATGAAAGCTCAGAGCAGGAGAAATTTAAAATTCACACCTAATGAAGGTCCCTCCCTGGGCACATATTTTTGGAATCTTCACCTGGGGAAGAATTCTACCTTCGGACTTAAAAGCTTTTTTGCAAGTCAGGATCCTTTCAGGGGAGCAGACGAGCAACTTGAGAATGACTAGCAGTTCGATGCCAGCGCTGCTGCTCAGCAGTGTTATGGTGGTAGACTCTGGCTCGTTTAGCAAAAATCCTTGATAATATTTCTAAGTCCCAGCTTTAAGCTTTAGGCAGGAGGAGTACACCTAGACACTTATCTAAGGGCTCCGGAACCATATGAACACCATTGGGGATCAGGACTCACTCCCGGGGAAGCCACAAGCACGGTCCAGGGTGAGTCAACTTGGATTTGGTCAGCTAGGCTCTTTAGGAAGGTGGGCATCTTGCAACTTGTGTCCCTGTAGCTTAGAAGGAGGCTAGCTAACTAGACCTTGGTGTCCACTCATCTGTCCTGGGTTGAAATAAGAGCAGGTAGAGTCCATTTTTTGAAGTCCAAAGGGTTTAGCAGGTGTAGTCCTTCTATATTCCTCTGGTTCAGCAGAGGACTGAAGACGGTATCCAGGGGGTGCCACTTATATGAATGGCACTAGCTTGTGGGTGTAGAAAACTCCCTATCCAATAGGGAAAAAGATCCCAGGGGCAACCCGACCCACTTTGACATAATTTCCTCAGGATTTAGCCTCAAACAATCCCAACTTTCCCTGCTCTGCAAAACCCCACAATGGCAGAATCATTCTTCCTGTGGTCAAAGCTTTGTCCACACGCCTGAGGCGTGGCTAGAGAAATAACGAACTCCCCCAGCAAATAAATTCTGGGACAGGTTTTCCCTCCAATAGGATTGGTGCCACTCTGGCTACTTGGACAATGGAAGCGGCAGGCTTAGGTGTGAGTTACATCTGCCTGTGACAGGAGATGCCTCTGTTAAGCTTGTGCAGTTGATGGGTACATCCCCTAGGCCGTCTGTTCAGGAGGAAGTCACACCTCCTCCCAGCCATGGCCCTTTTTCTTCTTTTCCTAGGAGCCATCACACTTCCCAGCAGGCTGCCAGGTGACAGATGGAGAATAACTTTGGAAAGGCTACTATTGGCAGGAAAATGCTAACTTTCTAATATTGGCATTTTCAAAATAGTAATTTAAAATCCAAATTGTATTTTAAATTTCTATTAAATTGAGACTTTGAGCCATTGTTCTCACTTTTCCCAAACTGAACTAATGCATTACATGGTGTTATAATGTGACCCAGTGGTTTGCTATGGGAGAGTCAGACTTGACACAGTGAAATAAGCATTTGCAATGCAATAGGTCTCACATTCAAGAGGGTTTGAGCTATTGGCATTGTAAATGACAATACCATTTCATGCATGTTTTGGGTTTCAAAACATAAATAAAAAGCATTGTCATTTAAAATACTAATAGCTTAAACTCTCACTAATGCAAGACCTATTGCGATGCAATAAAGGGCCTTCTCAACCGCTTCTTAGATTCTAAATATCAGAGGAAGAGACCGGCCAGCGAAGTCTTAAAGGTAGTAATAAACAGTGATGAAGGTGTGAGAGTGTTGTAAATTACACAGACACAAAGTGTGAAGTGAGAGTTACATATGAGCCGAGCTATAAACACTAACAAAGTGCTCAAACACCTATTGCTCTGCGATTACACTGTCGCGGCTCAAAAGGAAAAGCAAGAGGAGGGCTATTTTCTGCCCTCTCCGTGATTTTAGTGTGCATGTGTGGCATTTTTTAATGTCATTGCTATCTGTGGCCTAATAAAAAAAACTCCAGCTGTAGTAGGGCCCTGGCTTCACCTCCTGGTGCAGGGTGGGCTGTGCTTTATGGCAGGCATGGAGGGAGGGAGGGATGGTCTTGGCTGCAGCTCTGGCCTCGTACAGTGCCACTGCTATTACTAGTGAGCACAAGTTGCTGAGGTGGTGGTATTGGTGGTGGAGCTAGTGGTATTGGTGGTGGTGGTGGTGATATTGGTGGTGTTGGATTGTTGGTGCTGGATTGGTGGTATTGGTGATGGTGGTGGTGGTATTGGTGGTGGCATTGGTGGTATTGGTGGTGGCGGTATTGGTATTGGTGGTGGTGGTATTGGTGGTGGCCATACTGGTATTGGTGGTGGTACTGGTATTGGTGGTGGTGGTATTAGTGGTTGCAGTATTGGTATTGTGGTGGTGGTATTGGTATTGGTGGTGGTATTGGTGGTGGTGGTACTGATATTGGTAGCGGTGGTATTGGTGGTGGTATTGGTAGTGGTGGTATTGGTAGTGGTATTGGTGGTGGTACTGGTGGTGGGGAATTGGTGGCAGTATTGGTGGTGGTGGTATTGGTGGTTGTGGTATTGGTAGTGGTATTGGTGGTGGGGATATTGGTGGTATTGGAGGTATTGGTGGTATTGGTGGTGGTATTGGTATTGCTACTGGTGGTGGTGGTATTGGTGGTGGTGGTAATGGTGGTGGTATTGGTGGTATTTGTGGTGGTATTGGGGGTCATGGCGGTATTAGTGGTGGTATTGGTCGTGGTATTGATATTGGTAATGGTGGTAGCATTAGTTGTGGTATTAGTTGTGATATTGGTTGTGGTGGTATTGGCGGTATTGTTGGTGGTGGTAATGGTATTGCTGGTGTGGTATTGGTATTGGTGGTTGTGGTACTGACTGTGGTGGTATTGGTGGTGGTATTGGTATTGGCGGTGGTATTGGTGGTGGTGCTATTGGATTGGTGGTGGTGGGTTTGGTAGTGGTGGTATTGGTGGTGGTGGTGTTGGTGGCGGTGGTATTGGTGGTGGTATTGGTATTGGCGGTGGTATTGGTGGTGGTGCTATTGGATTGGTGGTGGTGGGTTTGGTAGTGGTGGTATTGGTGGTGGTGGTGTTGGTGGTGGTGGTATTGGTGGTGGTATTGGTGGTGGTAGTGGTATTGGTGGTTGTATAGTTGGTGGTGTAGGTGGTGGAGGTTTTGGTGGTGGTATTGGTGGTGGCATTGGTATTCGTGGTGGTAGAGGTGGTGGTATTGAAGGGGGTGGTGGCATTGGTGGTTTTGGTATTGGTGTTGGTATTGATGGTGGTGGTATTGGTGGTGTTGGTGGTGGTGGTATTGGTGGTCATGGTGGTGGTGGTAGTGGTATTGGTGGCATTGGTGGTGGTATTGGTGGTGGTGGTGGTATTGGTGGTGGTATTGGTGGTATTGGTGGTGGAGGTGGTGATATTGATGGTGGTGGTATTGGTGGTGATGGTGGTATTCGTGGTGGTGGCATTGGTGGGGGTGGTATAGGTGGTGGTGGTATTGGTGGTGTTGGTGTTGTTGTTGTTAATAAAACCGGCTTATGAAAACAACCCATCAGGTGGCTTATTACAGATGTCATGTAACACAGATGTGCTGTTGTCAGATTCAGCCCATTAGCACAGGACTATTTGCTACTTGAAATTCACATGACTTAATTTGCTAATCATTTCTAAGTCTATTTTACCTGGATGGGTTGAAACAGACACAAGATAATGCTGGGTTAATATGATTGAAAGCAGGCGCCTGTGTTACGGGGCGGCCGTGCCGCTTATAAAAACACAAGCGGTTTCAGTTGAAGCAGCGCATATCCGGTCTGCAGAAAGAAAAACTCAATAAAGTAAATAGTGCTTACAGACTAAATAAAGGTCCTGTGAAACAACTGAAGTAAAGGGGCCAGTCGGCATGGGAGGGTATAAATGAAGACAAGGCAGTACTAAGGAGGGACTAACAAGTGAGTAAACAAATCCAAAGGCAGCATTTACAAAAGACAATGGCACAAGCAAATGAAAAATATGGGAGGAGAGTGGGCACGGCTTCTCTCCCATACTCTACTAGAGCAGTCCCGCAGAGCAAGCAGCACCTGCACGCTGCCGCTAGGCTCAACCTAAAAAGACTTTGAGGATTTTTCTCTGCCTGGACATGTAAAATTCAAGAAAGCATGTCCTACTAATTAAATACCATCTACCTGCCCTATTGGCTTTTAGGGCATACATTTCGAATGTGTTACCAGTATTAAAAAAGGAAGATTTACTCCTGGCAAAAGGTTTATTCTGCCAGGTCTTATTTGCAGTTTTAAAACTGCACACTCAGGCTGCAGGAGTAGGCCTAAAGGCATGATTTGCTTAGTCACTTTGGTGGTGGTGCAACAGGTGCTACAGTCCTACAGAGGCTTTGAACTTACAGGCCCTAGGTGCACTAAGTACCATTTACTAGGGACTTACAGTTACGTTGAATATGCCAAACAGGGATTAGTTAATTGTATACATTTTTAGGGGTTGAGGCACATGTGCTGGGTCCTGGTTAGCAGGGCATCAGTGCAACAGAGAAGCAAACCAGCAGCATCAGTCCAAAAAGTAGGGGGTTATCCTGCAAAAAAGAGGACTTTCCTTACTGTGAGAAAGGTATTTGCGTGCTATCTGCAAAATGGTGGTTGGAAACACAAACTAGATGACATCCCTGGTGAAGTAGTGGGGTGTGAGAAGAAAGGGGCATAAGAGTTGAAAATTGAGGGGAGTCCTCCTGAAAAGGGTGGTAAATGGCAATATGGCAGAGCATCTGTTAGGAATAAAGCACATCATGCCAGATGCCCAATGGATTCCTCCCCCACTGATCATATGAAAATCACCTTTGCCTTGCCACAACCACAAAAATTCCCTTTAACAAATAAAAGATAACATTACACTCAGTCTAACTTATCAAAATACAGAATTATATTGTTCCTCTTGACGCCATGTCTCACATAAGGTTCGGTTAAAGATAAGAGAGGTACCCCTTAACTAAGATCAAGGGAAGTAGGGTTAACAAACCAAAATAAAATAACAGTTCCCTTGAATGAGGTCAATCACATAAACATCATATTAAAGAAACAGTAATAACTATACCAACTGAATAAAGGTTAAAAAAAAATTGTTGAATTTTATTGTATACAATGTGGTTAAAAGAAGCAGAAAACAAGATTGACTGCTAAACACAAATTAAAACATGATAAAAATAACAATCCATTTACAATATTGACCAGCAATATTGCCGAAAGACAGAAACAACAGTGAAACATACAAATTATGCAATACACGGTATGTGTTCTAATGTTCTTTTTATAAACAACGGTGTTGTGCAGATTGAATATTATTCTGTCAACAGCGATGTATGAACCATGAATCACACTGTACTGGGGCGTCGACGCGTTTTGGTGGTTGGTTGCAATTTTATCCACCTTTATCAAGACAAAGATTCTATTTCTGTCGTGCTTTACAAGTTCTCCTAAAGAATAGATACACAGTAAAATTAATAACGTGGCAATAGACTCGTTATTAGATCAAGCTACTTAGCGTTTTCATATGGACTGTGTTATTCACATGGGTGGTTCGATCCATACATTGTATCACTAGGTGCAGTGGACTCATTGTTGATTCAAGCTACTTAACATTTTTATACAGACAATGTTGTTCGCATAAATGGTTCAATCAATACATTGTATCACTAGCTGCATATTTCTTGACAACATAAGGGGGCTACACAATCATGTCATAGTATATTTTCCAAATTTAACATGAGCTTTTTACATGAGAGATCTGTCTTTTAAACTGGTTCTGTGGACAGACTACAAATATTAAGAGAAGGCCCAGGGATCTTGTATACTAGGGGCTGTGGGGGTATAAAGAATTACCCAAAATGTATTCCACGGATATTGATGTTACCCTATATCCAGGCAGGACGATAAAAAAGACAGAACTACTAATTTGGTCAGCCTAACCAAAGAAGGACATGTACGGAATACCCTTTGTTTTCTAAGAGGATTTGCCTAAACTTATAGTTTATAAGTAGTTCTCGCCTCCGTTTATACCAACGGTAAAAAAAGGGTGATTTTTCATATACCAAAGGTGCATAAACGTATACATTTTACCTCTATAATGTGGATGGTGGGGTAGAATATTGGTGCGGTCATCCACTGTGGGGGCGTTCTTGCTTAGGCTGTGGTTTATTCATAAAAGATTTTCAGGCATTGATTTTTGTAACTAGCCCTAATAAGAGAATGCACAAAATGGTATACACGAATAAGGAACAAATTACCTTGTTATTATATCGTGGTTACAGTTTATTTTACTTGTGCTTCCAGAATTCTATTTGGCTTGTATATTTTACCTTGTCTTGGGTTTGTTTGTAGCTTATAGTGAAACCGATCAAGTTTGATTTCAGAAAGCGTTCCTTCTGCCTTCATTAAAAGCGACTGCTATTCTAGTGAAGATATTGAGTCGGCCTGCAATACAACGCCTTATGGTCAATATTTTATTTCCTACACTGTATGCTTTTCAGTTTGTCTGGTTTGTACTTTGTAATATATCTCTATACCTGTTATGTAGATAAACAAGGTGATGCCCGACTTCTTTGAAGTATAACGCTTTATATTCTATTGCGTTGAATGTGACCAGAGGCGCCTGAGTCATGCCACAGGGACGAAAGTAATGAATCCCTGTAAGATATAGGACAAGAAAATAAAAGAAAAGGAAAATTGTTTAATAAATATCCTAGGAAGTCTTAAACTCTAAGGTACGAGGTGCCGGGATGTTGTCTGGCTTGAAAGCTTAACTTTCTGTCTTCTGTCGGCTGCATGCTTCTCTGGTCGTTTCCGTTAGATCTAAACCAGATAGCGATTCGCCGTACTTATACTGTCAGAGGTAACCTGTCATTGGTTATTATAATCAGCCAATGGGAGCTTAGGGAAAAGAGCCCTGCAATTTGCATAACCTGGCTCGAGATTCCTCTTTCTGATTGGCTCAGCGCGATTGAAGTACTGGATAGCATAAATTTACATAGCGTGACTAGAGATAAGTCTATTCTGATTGGGAGAGCGCAGAAATGATTCTAAATAGTGGCTAAGCCCGATTGAAGTACTAGATAGCATAAATTTACATAGTGTGACTCGAAGTGAGTCTATTCTGATTGGGAGAGCGCAGAAATGGTTCTAAATAGCGGCTCAACCATGCGAATCATTACGCAACGAAAATACGCATGTTATTATGTCAAAATACGATCCTTTCATGGAAGATTACTACAAAGGACATTGTTATCACCAGATTTGATTTTTAGCGGTTATATTAGAAATAAAGCTATATTTTCTCAAAGTCTCTGGAATACCATGTATAGGGGACCTGACAAAAATGAGCTGATGGTGATTCAACTAGGGAGGATAGTTAGTATTTTTAGGACGATTTTTTTAGATACATTTAGTCCAGTCCTCCCTGGTATTGAGCCCTTTATCAATGGTGTTTAGATGGCAGAAATACCATTGTTCTCTTGTTTTCCTAAGTTTGTCAATGTCCCCACCGCGCCTGGTGGTTCTAATTTTCTCCAAAATAAACCAGCGCACATAAGGTTCAACAATATTCTTCAGTCAGATTTACATCTTCAGTTTGCAATGCACACCATCATCCCAGGTAAGCCCCAATCCCAACTATTTATCACAAGATCCAAGCCCTCAAGACACAATGGATGACAGGCCTATGTCCTAATTTGATCTCAGAAACCTGAACACTTTCAGACCTCTGTAGAAGTCCTTCACAAACTAATAACACAATTCACCCTACTGAAGAATAAATCCTATGATGACCTCATCATTTCACTCCAACCTAGCATTAAACAGCTGGCTAAACTATTAGCTTTCTAAATTCACTGCCTAGGACGTAGAGGCTTATTTAGAATTGTGTGGGTGAATGACCTGCCAGGTTAGAAGAGGGATGTTCTCTGCTCCCTTGGTGTTCCTGTTCAGGACCACCAGGCTTTCCCTGTCAATCCTGAACAGGAAAGGTGTACATTGGAACTTCTGTCCTAAATAGGGCAGCAGTTGAAAGCACATTGCCTGTCAGCTAAATAGCAGATTGCCAATTCATGCAAAGGATTGTGATGGTGCAGCTAATGGGTGCCCGGTAATAAAAATCCTGGTGCTTTCCCCAACTCAAATTAGAGTTGGGGAACTACGAGCTGGCAGATGAGGCATCTGCCATTTTTGGCAGATGACCATAATTCACCAAACTCTAATTTAGCTCATAAGTATTTGCTTTTCCTGTATGATCTTCACAATCGTAAACCCTATTCCACCCCTCTTATACATTGCTTCTACACTCATTTATCCCATTATTTCCATCCACATAAACACTAGTTGTAGCTCTTCCCTCAATATAATGTCTATGGATCGGATGTCTATACTTAAACCAGGCAACCAGATCTGTACCCATTCTGACCGACTTTGTCCACAACAGATGAAACCAATAAATAGTGCCTTCAGAGTTCCACCCTATATTTTCTCTCTCTTCAACCACTCTCCACTGTCTGAATTTTGCTATGAATGGTACATATCTCGAATTGTTCTATTGCTGCCATGCCTTTTGTTGACACGCAATAACGGTTTTACATTATATCTTTCAAGCATATCTTGCTTTGTGTAAGGGACTGTGTAACACATTGTGTAGGGGTTCGTTATATAGACCTGCCCCCAAAGTTTCTCAAATATATGAGTCTGACAAGTTGATTGTGCTATGTATATCCAACTGGTACACCCTAAATCCAGTATAAACCAAACACGAAAATATAATGGGGAATCTAACATGAGGTTATATGTATTGCAAAGAGAATTTCCATTCAGAATGCATGTTACAGGAGAAAACTCTAGGGATTTTCCTTTGCAAAGTTCTTCCCCCATTCTTCCTCACCGGTCTGTTCTCAAATATTCCCATGTGTGGTTTGCCATCAAGTTGTTGAGCAACACAAACGTGTATGTAAACAATACTTAATCATAGTTGAGTTTCAACTGTTGAGTATATGGCAATCTGATACATGTATAACTTAGAAGTCTTGAGAAAACCAAAGGTGAATTTGTTACTAGGGGGTTAAACATGCTTTGACTGATGTTTTTATCATTGTTTTCAATGACCCCATTGCCTCACCTTCTTTTCAATCCGTGTGTATCTGTTTACTCAGACCCTAGATATGAGCCTCCAAATGTATGCAAATAATACAAAAACCCACCTCCAACTTGAAAACTGGAAAGTGACCTGGTTATTGTCACATCTTGCCTTTTGGATGAAGAGCTTCCTGTGCATGTATAGTTGCAAGGCTAATGTAATGTATTTAGAAGGCTCACCTCTTGCCTGATTATCATTGGCTGGGTCCCGTTAATGTAGGACCACCCCTTTCACCATAAGAAATTGAGGTGACTTGCAAATCACTTAATCTCTGAGCTCTTCATGCTATTGGTCATACATTAAAGTTGTGACCAACAGCATCAGTTTGCAGTTTTCCCTGGTGGGAAAACATTCCACTTCTCTAAAGGAAGTGCCATATTAAGCTGTTGAGAGCCCAGACAACGAAATGCCTTGCCTATTGCAAAATCACCTACTTCTGGGCTGTTACAGAAACTAATTAACTGTCTGCAAAGCCCCAAAGTCAGGGCAAAATAATGTGCTTGAACGACCAGAGTAGCGGCTGCATCAAACCTGATCTGGAAGACCTTTATTAGCTGATAGTGGAGAACAGAATCATTTTCAAGGTTCTCTGTGCTATGCACACAGCAGACTGAATGAAGGGCCCCATGTATGTACACAATCCTGCACCGTTCTTGCTCCACACAAGCCCTTACATTTAATAATGGTATACATTTCATCAAAAAAATCCCTCAAATGACTGAAATTTAGACTGAAGGAAGCCCTTTGAGGTCAGTGCCCAAATGTGAGGAACACCATGATTCTAAGCTTCAGGGCTTAACCAAACTTGATGTGCTTCAGGAAGAAAATAACAAGCATTGACAAGACAATAGGTCTCACCTATGTGAGATCTGTTGGCCTTCTCAATGTTTTTTGCCATGTGTTATAGCAATGCAGCCACTGTGCAACATGGCTGGAAGTAAAGAAAATAAAAGGGTTGTGATGCGTACCGGGTTGATCGAGTCATAGTGCTTTTATTTTCTTTACTTTCAGACACGTGTGGCTGCTGTGCAACATGACTGAATGTAAAGAAATTAAAAGCACTATGGCACAGCCGTATCACTTTTTTATGGCAGGTGGGGTGGCTGGAAATTCGCAACCAATGGTAAGTAATGATAAGTAATCGACAAGCTTTAAGCCTTTTTTATGATTTTTTATTTACAAGAGACTCACAAGTGACAATGCCTATGCTGTCTCAGGCAAGATGTAAAAATGGTTTTACCACTCTATTTGTAAGGGATAGAATATCAGATATAGGCACTTTTTGTTGTTTGGAAGGGGCATGTTTACGGCATCCCTTCCAAAATCCCAAATGGGAATGGTTTCAGGTTTCTTTATTTTTGCATAGTTAATTAAAACCATTGCAATATTAATGCTTAAAACATAAAATACAATTTTCAACAGACAGTCAGTGGGATTTCATCCATCTTGGATGCCTTTTTCATTTTTGAAATTATGAAAGGCAATCTTCAGATAAAACCCAGTTAAAACCCAAAGGTAGAAAAATTCTTTACAATATAAAATTCGAATTAATTGGAATCACAATGAGTGTCATTAAGTAGCTGATTGCTGTAAGTTGCAGTCTCATATCTTTTAGCTACAGCCATGTATTCCCTTTAACAAGTCGTATTAAGTATGTTGTTTTAAGTTGTCTCCACTTGTTACAGGGATTATCCTTGTACTGCTGGCAGTGTGTCCTTGGAGTGGTCCGGCTTCAGACATATTTCCGTCAGCAGGACTACCTGTGGTGTCAAGCATGGTGGAAAATGCTGAGCACACAGGACGATTCCCAATCTGTGCCTCAAAATGTTCATTTTTATAGACTTAGGGTAACCCTGGTTGAAAAATATTTGTGGAGCAAATAATTTGTAAGAGTTGGGGGTCAAACAGACATGAGATCTATTTGAGAAGCTTGCCTTGTCCTCAACCAAGGAGAATTGTTTTATGGCCGCCAGACTAGTTTTTTAAAGTTTGAATAACCAATTTGTGCATCTCAGAGTCCTGTGAGTTTGGTAGATTCTAGGGCTAGCTGAAGGTAGCTTCTAGCTTAGGAGTGCTCCCTATGCTGTATATTGTGCCATAAAAAAACACCACTGGGTCTGGGCTCCCAACAGCACAGCTTAGCCACAATTACTAATAAACAACAACAGATGCCAGTGCAGCTACTCAATTAGACAAAATAACCTTTTTCTCCCAAAACATTGGAATGAAACCGTATGCTTTGTGTTCTTATTTACTTTTAATTATTTTGTTTTTGTTCAATGCTTATTCTTGCTCATATTATTAATTTAAATTTTCAAACTTTACATTTTTTAAGACCTTATGTACACAACGAAAACATTGTTATTTACAAACACATTTAACCCCTTAAGTGCTGCCGTCGGCCAACGGTCGTCACGGGCACTACCTCCCCAGTGCTGCGTGCGACCGCTGGACGTCCAGTTCAGCACCGGATAATGGACAGCGCAGCACTGGGGAGGTTTGTTTACTAGCTCCCAAGTGGTTAAACATATCAAAACAGATCATTCAAACTATCAGTCATGCCTCACTCATACTGTTACAGACGTCATGAATTAACAAAATATCAGCTGGAATAACAGTATTCCCAGCACAGCCATAAACAATTTATTTTCTCAAAAAGGAAATCTAATCTGTTTAAATTCCTTCATTGTTATTCCAGCTGATATTTTGTTAATTCATGATGTATGTAACGGTATGAGTGAGGCATGACTGATAGTTTGAATGATCTGTTTTGATATGTTGAAATGTGTTTGTAAATAACAATGTTTTCGTTGTGTACATAAGGTCTTAAAAATGTAAAGTTTGAAAATTAAAATTAATAATATGAGCAAGAATAAGCATTGAACAAAAACAAAATAATTAAAAGTAAATAAGAACACAAAGCATACGGTTTCATTCCAATGTTTTGGGAGAAAAAGGTTATTTTGTCTAATTGAGTAGCGGCACTGGCATCTCTTGTTGTTTATTAGTATATCATGCCATAGCAGATGGTTTTGCGTGTTTATTGTGGCACTTCTGATCATGTGCCAACAAATGATATAAGCACCAAACCTGGCTAGAACTTGTCGTAGAAGGCCAAACTCCAACCCTATGTGAGCAGGTGATGTTTAGTGCAGAATGCAGAATATAGTTCTATAGCCTTTGACCTGTGTGTTATCCAGCTCCTTTGCATCTCTTCCCTGCATTGCCCCACTACCATAAGCGATAGAGGGGAGTAATTTAGCCTGGACTACCTTCAGAAGTGGAGTCAGAGTCGGCCCCATCAATTTATTTGCAAGATTTTTCATCATTAAATCAATCAGCAGACCTTTCCTTCTTGCTTCCTCAAATAGGAATTGGTATGTTTTAATGTTTTGCAACTACAGTCTCGTTGCAAAAAATTAATCTTTTACCACCTCCCAAGGGGCCTTATTTAAACACATCCCATTTTCCTTTATGAAAAATGTGCTGCTTTTAAAAAACAAAAGATTGATTTATTTGAAAGCAATCACAGACATGGTGGTCTCAGTGCTTAATGGAGGCCACTGCATAGCACCACCCATTGCCTGTGTCATTGCTGCAAATAAAGATACTAAAACAGCTCTCTCACCTGCAAGTGCAACAGCTCAAATTATTCCAGGTCCCCAAAGCTAAAGTAATGGCTCGAGAGGTAGGCATTAGTAATTTTTAATATATATTGTATTCATAAACAACTGTTGTTCTGCTCCTCTCTAAATTAGATGAGCAGTGCCATCATGTGGGAGACTTTCGTGCATGTGCTGTTTACAATTAAGTGCCGGTGCCCAGCACAGGGAACCATCAGCTCAAACTAAGCACTGGGTGGTCTAATGATCCCCAGCATCCCACCATCCCTGTGATGGCTACGATTCCTAATGGGTCATAAACTGCAACCTACCTCATCAATATTTATGAGATGGGCTGATTTGTAACCCACTGGAAATCAGTTATTTGAAAAATAAAGAATTATACATTAAGAATGGATATTCTTATTGCGATTCTGAGAAAGTCGCAATTTGCAAATCGCTATTTCCATCTGGCCCAATGTGCGAAAGAAGGTATGTTAAAGAACAAGCACAGAAAGGAAACAGGTGATTGAAAGTGTAATAGGAATTTCAGGGTGAAAATAGGCATGCCTGTTTCAAGTAAACTAAATACAAGTAAAATATGAGAAAGTGTGATTAAAGGATGATTATGGGGGACTCCTCCCTATAAGAAAGATACTAACAAAAAATTGACCTAAAGGGCTCTCAAAAAGTTGCTACTATTGGAGGAGGCAGCTGGGTGTTCAAGAGGATTGAACTGCCCAGACTGGTCACTACCCTTCTGGAATGCTGCCTACCTCAAATGATCATCTGCCACATGACCATAAAGTTAAACGTTATTGCAAGTGGCATGAGACGCAACATGTAAATACAATAATTACAAGGTTTGAGTTTCAAAAACATTGAGTCCACATTGTAGTTTATAGCCTTGGTGTGTTTTTATTATGCAAGTGCTGAATTTTCGTTAATGAACAGCCAACGCGTTTCGCCCAGACATGGGCTTCTTCAGGGCGATTGCTTGGTGCTGTACTCTCGCCAAGGTAATAAAATAAGATCCACAAATCTGACCAGTCCGTGTCAGGACGTAACAAATGCAAGAAGGTAATCCCTCTTGTTAAAGGTAACCCATGGTTCAATAAGGGTCAGCGACCAGGGTGCTCTGTTCCTGCGGCACTTGGTCCGTGTCAGAGGCAAGGGGTGGCTTTTAGTTAAGAGTAGCAATGAGTCTGCGATCCGTGTTTGGTGGCGCCAGTATCCAGCCCAGTATCCAGTGCATATATTTAGATATAGATAGAGATGTATAGGTAGATGTAGATATATATAGAGATATAGATATAAATATAGATATAGATATAGATAGATTACCTTCTGGTGGTCGCCAGTTAGTAGGTATAGTTAGCTCCTACCAGGTGGCGGTCCCCTGAGCTATGTGGGGGGGCTGGAGCCATGGAGCTCCAACACAGTGGGATTGCTGAGAGGTGGTCAGAGGCCATGCCCCTTTTTCCATCACTCTGCAAACGCGCCTATCGGTGCACTGCTGGTGGGGCGATGAGGTTCCCTTGTATCCTGAGGGCCTCAGGACTAAAGTTGACTTCATCCCACAAGCAGCAGTGCACCAGAAGGCACGTTTGCAGAGTGATGGAGAAAGGGGCGTGGTCTCTGACCACCTCTCATCAATCCAGCTTACTGGAGGTAACAGGAGGATTTACGGGAGCTAACAGGAGGGCTAGTTGGCCCCCAGGGACCCTCAAGAGGCAAGAAGACTTCATCCCTCAAATAGTAGTGCACCCAGAGGTGTGTTTGCAGAGTGGCAGAGAAAGGGGCATAGCCTGCCACCACCTCTCAGCAATCCCACTGTGTGGACTTACTGGAGGCAACAGGTGGGCTAGCTGACCCCTTCAGACCCTCACAGGTGAAGGGGATATTCACCCCAAACAAAAGCATGCCAGGAGGCGTGTTCACAGAGTAGTGGATAATGGGAGCATGGCCTGCTATCAGAACTCAGCAATTCTGTATAGGAGGGGTTGTTGGCCCTCAAGAATGACCTTGGGGGCCAACTACCCCTCCTCTTACCTCCAGTAAATCCCACATAGAAGGATTGCTAAGAAATTGTCAGAGGCCACGCCCCTTTTCTCTACCACTCTGCAAATGTGCCTCCTGGTGCACTACCAGTTGGGGGATACAGTCCCATTGGCTCAAGAGGGACCTTTGGGGCCATAAGCCCTCCTGGTGCCTCCTTTTAATCCTACACAGCAAAATTCCTAAGAACTGGCTGAAGACCCAGCCCCCTTACTCCACCATTCTGCAAACGTGATTTCTAGTTGAAAAACTTAGAAATTCACAAAAAAAATCAAAGGTAAAAGGGATTTTATAATTAGCAAATAGAATTTAAAAAACCTTTGAAATTCACTAGAAAACTAACTCAAATAGTAGTTAATGAGAAAAGTGAGCTGGAAGACCCGCGGGTGGTAAACAATGGGACAAATCTGGGGATATCTATCACCTCCAAACTAGAAGACCTGGTGGAATCTAATGTGAAGCCAATATTGGAGTCCATGCAAAAAGATCTGCACAGGCTAGATAACCTACATCTCTCCTTAATAGGGAGGGCTAACGCTCTGAAGATGGTTTTCTTCCCTAAAATTATCTACCTATTTAGAGCCATCTGCTTGGAATTTCCCAATCAATGCTTTAAAGCTATGGAACATACATTCTCCAGCTTCATGTGGGCTTACGCGCAACCTCGGCGAGCCTATACATTTCTTACTCTACCAAAAGAAAGGGGCGGGCTTGCACTTCCTAATTTGAAAGCATATCATTGGGCCACTGTATTACTTGTTAGCCAGGAATTGCTACAAATAGGGAGGGAGGAGGGGAGCTCCTGGGATGGACAACCATCTATTTATCAATTAATTATAGGCAATCAAAATATAGGATATCTATGGCGTCATCTTTATGATAGTTATCATAAGTGATTTAAATTCAAGACACTACATTAAAACAATCAGAAAAATGATGGGCATTGGACGTGTTTCATATTATACCCTCTTTAAAGATAATCTTGATCTGCCAGAGATATTTAGAGACAACTGTATGAAGAAATGGGAGGCGGCTGGAATAACACATTTTGGGAGTTTGGGGTCCTCCACGGGGCTGCTATCATTTGAAGAACTAAGAGAGAAATTTAAGATAGTTAGGCGGGATTTCTTTAAATATTTGCAAATCCGAGATTATATTAATAGAAGAGCAGCGGGAGTGATTATTTCCAAGAAATATGAACTAGTCAAAAAACCGGCATATAGCAACAAAAATTCCATCGGAGGGATATACGCTTTTGTAAATATGATATTCCCCAGGGATTTAGAAAAAAAACGCCCAAAAATGGCAGGGGGAAATAGGTATATCTCTAGAAGAATTTAATAAGGCCTATGTAATGTCACAAGTGTGTCTTATGTCCACCAAACTGCAGGCACAATTTTACAAAACGTGTTTTTTGTTATACTATACACCGGATAAAATTGCCAAGTGGGGATCCGGCACAGGGACCTGCTGCCCTAGATGTCAAATGTTTAAAGCTGATTGTGGCGGTCTGATTTTTTTGAAAGAAGAGATTGAGAGATTTTTATCTAAGGTACTAAAAAAATCTATTATTTTATCTGACGAATTAATCCTATTAGGGACCACAGATCTTAGCTTTTCTGGGGTAGGAGCAGAATTTATGTTTATTGCCATGGCTGTTCTAAGGATTTGCATAACCTCAGCATGGTTGGATCCGATGGCACCTTCATTCCAACAATGGCTTGCGAGGTTATTGGCTACCTATAAGCTTGAAATTGCTATCTATGAGGGGAAGGGCAAGAGAAGATGTAAGCAGGGGATGAAAATCTGGACCCCATTACGGGATTGGTGTCAAGCTCAAAGTAATGACTTATGATGTATGAAAAATAAGGATTCTATGCGACATCTGGTCTTGATAATTGTAAATCTGTAAAGTGTTAACTGCTGTGGAAAATACTGCTTGAATTGATGAATAATGATATTTATTATTTTGTATGAAGCTTTGTGTATTTGTAATTGTCTGACCTGGAGGGAGGGGGGGTGTTTATTTATGGTGGAAAAAATCAAATAAATATAGATTTTTTTAAAAATGAAATTCACTAGAAAACCAAAGGTTACAGGGATGTTACAGGTACGCTGATATTTAACCCATACAAAACCAGACAAATTCAGCTGTTATAGTTAGATGAATTAACTATAACTTACACCCCCACAATGCATTGCTTATGATCTCACATGTTACATCACTCATGTCATGGTCAGTGACATCACTGATAACATCACTGAGGATAAATCAAATTATATTACTGATGACATCAGTGATTACATCAACCACAGAATGTCTGACTCACCCACTCACACCCCTATAAAATTGTCTATACATCCACTACCACTCCCATACAACCAACCACACACCCATTCACAGAGCCATACCAGTATTTACACACCCACTCACTGATTCATAGATCTAAATGCACATCCACTCACTCACCCAAACTGCTAGTCATACACCCACTCACTCACTAATACAGCCATTGATATATCCACTCATACACCCATGCAAGCACTCACACACTGGGTCAGTCACCCATAGAACTACTCACACACCTAGACCCTCACCCATACAGTCAATCATGCAGCCACTTACTCACTCAGGTACGCACAAACCCACTTACTTACTCATACAAATAGTAACACATACTCACACACCTATACAGTCACTGACAAAAACATGCACTTATCTATTTAGCCACTCTCACATTCACTCACTCACTCACGCATAGTCACTCATATACCTCACAACTCACCCATACTGCCTTTCACATACCGAATTACTGACACATACTGACACATGCACTCAATCACCGACACAGCCATACAGACACTCACTCACCCATACAGCTTCTCACACATGCCAAACATGCCATACCCCATACAGTCACAGGCATACCCACTCACTCATCCATACAGGCAGTCGCACACCTCCTCCCCCACACATATAGACGCCCAGACAGCAATAGAGGTATTCAGAAACCCAATCAATCAACCGTATAGCAATTCATGTACCCACTAACACACTCAAACACCCACTTAGACTTCAACTGACCAACAGATACACATATTTACACAACCAATCACTCACCCATACATTCACTGAGACACCTAATCACTTACTTATGCAGTCAGTCACGCACCCACTGAGTCATCCAGACAGACACTCACACACCTACTGATTCACCAATACACCTTGGTATATATATTTAACACTCATAAACTTTTTTTAAACGCTCACAGTCACTGGATGATGTAATCACTAATGTCATTAGTGATGCCATTTGAGATGTCATCAATGATGTCACTGACCATGTCATGAGTGATATATGTGCGTGTGTGTGTGTGTGTGTTTGTATGTATATATATATATATGTATAATTCTTCAAATTTGCAAGGTACTCAGAACTTGCACTTCTTTAATTTGAAAGAGATAGTACCAGCACTTCTCAAAACTGTTCTGGTGCCTTTAATGGGAGAGTACCAGCACTCACTGTTTAGCAGTAAATAGGCACTCTGGGATATGAAGTACCTGCACTGCTATATTTCCACTTCAAGCACTGATTATATATATATTCCAAATGAAATATATTATGCGAAGTCTGCGATGCATGACCATGTATCATTATTTCAGCTCTTGCTCTGTACTCATGTACTGCTGTGCTATTATGTGAAGTGCTTCTGAGTAAAGGGCTTACCAGCCAATAACATAAGCTATGTCTGTGCACCACAGCACACTTATGAGCGACCTCTTGTGAATTGAAGCAATGATGTTCAGCGACGTTGATGGCATACTAAAGACACACAATGAGAAAAGGAAAATAGCTGCACTGTGCCCATTCCAGGAACCATCCCATACCTGTGTATCTGTATTACTACGCACAGATAACAGCCATTGTTTTTTGTGGTGATTGTTGGCCGCAGTTTTATTACTCATTTACATACGTCTTATTTGGGACACTTTCTTGAGCCGGGGTCATAAATCATTACCATACATTATCACAATTTGTTATCAGTCAGTGTCTTTTGGTCATCATAAATTGTGGGTCATAAAACATCGGGTATCATAAATCATTCTGTCATCGTTTTGTTGTCATAAATCGCTCTGCCGGAGCATCATAAATCAGTGTCATAAATCATGGTCATTAATCATTGGGATGCCATAAATCATTCTGTCACAAGTCTGTCATCATTCTGTTGTCATAAATCATTCTGCATGGGCATCATAAATCATCAGCCATAAATCATCGGCTGGCCATAAATCACTGGTTTGTCTTTTTGCTCATTTGCATATCCTAGGGTCGTAAGGCACCCTGACAGCTTGTAGATTGTTCTTTGTTGTTTTCCATGCCCCTTTGCGTGTGGGGGGGCCAGGCCACAACTCTCTACGTTGCTAGTCTCTCCTGCACCCTGCCATCTGGCGAGGGCTGGGCTGCGAGTGCCGTCTCCGTATGCTCCCCCGATTTTTTTGTCAGGCATACTCACCCAGCCGTGAGGCATCCCAGAGTGAGTGGCCCTCCTTCTATGCACCGCCCTGTCAGTGTGTTTACATAACCAAGCCAATACACCTTTTGTTTCTGCCCCGTTGGGTTGGATTTGCACTCCCCTTGCGCTCTCTGCATGGGGTAGGCTCTTCGCGGAGTTAGGCCTCAGCTCGCTACCATGTTGGACTCTTTTGTGCCCTGCCGACCTGCAGGGGCTGGGCTGCGAGTGCAGTCTCCGTTTGCTCCCCTTTGTTAGACCACTTCACTCAGCCGTGAGGCATCCAAAAGTGAGTGGCCTTACTCCCACACACCGCCTGGTGTGTCTCCATCGCTAATCGTTGCACCCTTAGTTTTCTATCCATGCCTGCCATCACTGCGATGCTGCTGTTGTAGGTGTGGGTGGGTGAGACTTAAAAACCGTTGTTGCTGCTCCCCCAGCTCCATGATGTAAAAGGTGAGCTGCCCAGGGGAGCATTGCCTTATATCCCCCTCCCCCTTTTCTTCTTCCCTTTGTTCCTGGGAGGGGGGAGAGGGCCTCGGGCGCTTGTAGCCGCGTGGCGATTTCCGGCGGTGCAGACCAGCGCAAACCGGATCCGTTCCTTGTGGGCTCGGGCGGCCATTATGGCGCCGGCCCTCGAGGCCCCCTTCGTGGGCGGCCTCTGCGATAATAGCCACACTGTGCTCATTCCAGGAACCATCCGATACCTGTGTATCTGTATTTTAAAGGGCTTACCAGACAATAATATAAACTATGTCTGTGCACCACAGCACACCTATGAGCGACCTCTTATGAATTAAAGCGATGATGTTCAGCAACGTTGATGGCATACTAAAGACACACAATGAGAACAGGAGAGTTGGGGGTTTTGATTGAGTATAAATCCACAAATTATTCTGTTTCCAATTTGTAGAGTGAATTTGTGCGTTTTAAACAACACCAAACAATTTGTTCACTTTTTTCTTTTTGAGGCGGGCGGTTGTAGTTAATTATGTTGGTATATTGTTATGGTTTTAGAGACTACGCCTGATATCTCCTCTCCGTACCACATGCTCAATATATGTATAAAACACAACCGCACTTTAGGGACCAGTTCTCATGTCTCTCTCGGTTACCGTATGTATTGCATAATGTTTTTAGGCCACATACTCAAATTATATGTTTCAGGTTCAGCTGTAACCTGTAACTTTAATAGGCACATTTGTATGTACATTTTAACGGTCTTTTGTATTTAATCTTGTTGGTATATTTGTATGGTTTTAATTAACTAAACAATAAAATATATTCTGATTCACTTGATTAATTGCATCTAGAACTATATCTTACATTTCCAACCCATGACCCTGCTATCCCTTTCGTTCCATTATCCTAAAACCTCATGTGTGGCCTGGGTAAGAGACACTTTCTAATATAATATATAATAAAGCTACATAGCATGGTTAATCACGCAAGTTTTCCCAAACGTGTTGTAAATCTTATCTCTTTGCATAATTTAGAGCCCATTGATGACACTTATTCTTGAGGCACATGGTCAATACTGTGGAAAGCATCCATGGGGGTCTTACCACGACACACACCTCCGCCCGGCTGCTCTGTCTGCAATCTCGGTTTGTCCATCGTCTGTCCTTCAGTCCTCTCTGCTCAGCAGCCTCAGGGTTCGCCCACAAGGCGCTGTCCAGCATCAGTGTGCTGAAACCGGATGCAGAGTTTCGAACTTAATCCCGGAGAAATCACTCTCGCATCAGTGCCAAACGCGCCGGGCATTGCATGAACCCAAGAGCACAAGTCGGTGCCATTATATCTCCCTGTTTCTCCTTAACGAATAAAAACATTTCAAGCCGTGTTAGACGAAGTCTGATATTATCTGCCGTGATGCGTATTAACGCCATAGTTGACGCTCATTAAGGGACAAAGTGCACAATGCAACACCTTCGTATCTTTTCATGCGATGCATACGATGGTTGCTTAATGTATTCCTTCCCCTGAGGCGGACAGGAGCTGGAAAAGTACCGTGTATCTGGAACTGAGCTATAGAAATATGACCGTCGAGCACGTAAATTTGAGTGTCAGCAAATGCCCAGATTACCTTTTACGATTAAATGTGTTACAGCTGACAACAGGATATGGACCCAGTCCGAGAATGTCCCGCGACTGCTAGGAGCCACTAAGAGCTTGTCAAAGGCTGCTGGAAGGCTCAGACTTCTGGAACACGCGGCAGGCAAACGACAACGAAGCCTGTGTAAATGCAAAGCGCTCTGTTTGCCATCCTAGTGCAAATATGCACTTGATGTGCCTGAGTTATTGCTTAAAAGCCGTTCGCGGTCCAGCAGCAGGGCTCCAGGCCGTGCATATGTTTTTTCAGGAAGCATTACTCCTTCCTCGACGAGTAGGGTCGGCTCCGCGGATAGTGATACGACGTAGATGCCTCCTACTGCTTTTTTTAGCATCCACCCTCTTGGGAATACCGGAGAGATCGAAGCCCATCCAAGAGGTGGGTGTGACGTGGGCCCTGGCTTTCGTCGATGTGACGTGGAAGCGTGCATTAGCATCCAGCCCTGCAGGGGTGTCCAGTCCGAAGAGGAGCTGTTTGTGAGGAGGAGGGGACCGGCGCCTGTGCTCTTACAGTATCTGTTCACATAGCAACAAGGAGCGGCGGCCAGGAGGAGAGCAGCCGCTGCGCGTCCGGCACTGTACATTTCTCGAGTGCGCAGCCTGCCATGGAAGGAGGGTCCCGGAGGCTGCATTCGGTGGCCCTGGCTCTGCTCTGTTACTGCTGCTGCTCCACGCACGTCTCCAGGGCAAGCAAGCAGTATGTCAACGAGTGGGCAGCGGAGATCCCCGAGGGGCCACAGGTAGCGCGCGCAATCGCCCAGGATTTGGGCTACGACCTCCTGGGACAGGTAAAGTGCACTTTCACCACTCTTCTAACTTTATCCGCATGCGCTTCATCTCGTCTCCGGGGGTTGCAAATCAGCTCGTCTGAGTGTTTAAAATTGAACTTGGCTGCTGGCTTCTGGGCATAATTCATCTGCAGCAAACATGATTTATAAAGCCGCAGATGAACTCCACAGGTTAGGAGTCGACCTGCGGGCAATGCACAAGTCACAGGTTGAAATCTATACGAGTCAACCCAGTCTTTCATTCCACTGGGAATGATCTGGGTCACTGAGTAAACATTATTAATATTACACCTTCCATTCATCCTCGGCGCTTCGAAGCTGCTAGCCCATAGCAGTAACCGCTTTATTGGATGAATGAATACACGCTTTTATGCTGTCTTTGTTCAGCACATCTGCTAATCAAGTCAGCCCAGTGCTCAGTCTATGAGCAGACTTTGTTTTTTTCCTTCAGTGGCATAGCCCACACTGATTTCCATCTTTGTATCCCCCGACCCCCGAGAAAGCCCCCATAATATACCGTGTTTGTGCCTTGTGCTCGCCTGTCTGTAGGCAGCACGGCGGCTGGGTCCAGGCTGGGCTTCCCGGAGCCAGGCGCCAGGGCTGAGGCAGGGAAGCGGGTGTGTTTGCTCTTCTGCCGCTGCCTCCGGCGTCTGAAGCAGGATGTTGTGTTCGCTCTTACAACATGGCAGATGGTGTCTGATAACGGGTACAGTGCAGCACAAAGGGTTCCACGGCTCGCCCACCGCCTTCGCACACAGGTGCGGCCGGTGCCGCCTGTGCGTGTCCGGCGCCGCCAGAATATGTTCGTCAGTCTGACCAGTAGTAAGATAGTATTCTACTTCCTGTTAAAATACAACACTGCCTTTAAAAACGGGTCTAACTGTTGCCTGCTACGTTATGATATTAGAATGTAATGTGTCAGCACTGCAAGCTAAGTGGTCTCTGTGACGATAAAGTTTGAAAACTCGAGGAGAGGCACAGGAAGTCACTTACCTGGGATCCCGAAATGTATTCGAGAGGTGCAGATAGCATTAGAACATCTGATTTAAGCAGCACAACATCTAGTAAATACATCATATCTCTGAGGCAGCCCAGGAGAGGTAAAAGAGCGCCATTTATCTCAAATATTCATACTCAATAAAAAAAATATATATTAGCCAATTCCCACTACACAGGCTCATCATTAATATATGTAATATATATGCAACCCACGGCTATCGCATGGCCTGGAAGTTTGCCTTGATTTCTTCATGAAAACAGCTACAAACTGATAGTGGGTGTGTTTTTCATTTTCCTAATCTGATTAGTGCCCCAGTATGGCGGAAATTGTTTTTCTCTCCCTCTAGTGACTCATGATCATTTTTAGATATCCTGACACGACTCCGTTGCTCTACACAACAGCTTGTGCGTTTACACCAGGCGTCTCATTTCTCGGAAAGAGAACCACGTCACTGGAGCCCGCAAATGTGTCATTGATCTTCAGTGAAGACAACAGCGTTACTGCGCACCCTTTCTGTGCTGGGAGGGTACACAGGTGAACAGAGACCACATCAGAGCTGAGGGCAGGGGGTGGGGGGGCTATTGGGTACCTCGGCCTGGTGAGCAGAACCACTCTGCAAACGAAGGGCATTGGACTCGTACGCCTATAAGGCTGTTAGTAAAAGAACTCTTGTAAATATTCGTGGGACACATCCCAGAAGTGAAAGTGTGACTAAGACATATCTTGCTCAATTGGTGCCAGGAAGAAGCGCAGATGGAGTGTAAATGGCATGGGAGGAAGAGGAGAGGTCGAGTAAGCGTGCCTCGATGATATTCTGCTTCGGGATCGTTTCTCCCATGAACCTAACCCTGATGAATTCATTCCTTTTAGATATGCTTAGAAAATCTGTATTTGAGAGGCATTTATTAACTCGGGCCATAGAAACAGGTGCTATTCCAATACTCCCTCCCCAAGCCAGTTTGCTGCTGAGACTCTGTGAACCCTTGGAACTTGCTCAAACTTCGCCAGCAGGTGGTGCGACCAAAAGAACCAATCAAAGCTGGGAACCACCGGAAGTGCCTGCGCCCCTGGGGCCTTGCAGGGCTCTGACGTTCGCAAGGAGCAGGGGAGTCGCCGATGTGCGTCAGTGCCTGCCTCAGCCTTTGCCCTGTGAAGTTGAAATAATAGGAAAATGCCGTTTTCTTTCCTCCGCATTATATGTGCAAACATTTTGTTTTCTTAGAACCACGTTTTATACTCATCGAGGACTTTTTCTCTAATATTCTTTCAATTGTTAATAACAATGAAATCCTTTGCACACGTTACAGGCCACTCGCGGTTGGAACCGATCCCTGGCCCCTGATAATATTCAATAATTCATTAAAGGGTGGATGTAATGATTTGGAAAAAGATCCGACCACACTGAGACAAACAGGGAGACAGTAAGGGCCCGCCAAACACCCAAGACTTTTTGAGTTGGAGCCCAGTATCCGCCCAGTACTAAAAGACCAGTCAAGCAAAGCCCTGCCACATGGTCTGGCATATGGAAGTGTAGTCAATGTAAATAATGACCGGTTAATAGACGGTGCTCTTGCCTTCTCTGGTTCCATGCCACCATCTTCCTTTAGCTGTGGACAGTCCAGTGCATGAGCGCCCAGAGCAGTATCTGCAAAACTAACCAACTAACCTAAGACCTCCAAAACGCCCTGAGGTCCCAATCAACGTCTCATTTAAAATGGTAAATAAAGAGAATAAAATAGGAAAATCAATAGAAATATATTTCAGAATAACAGAAAGGAAGCTGGCTGCTAGTGACTGAAGTTCGCATAAGGTGGTGTGAGTGAGAGCCAGCCAGAAGAACGAAAGACTCGGGCGTTTGAAAGCTGGTAGGCACAGTAATCTTCCTTCAGAGAATCCTCCACTCCACGGACACCCCACACCCCACACCCCAACGGCTGGAGTCTCGATGCACGTTGAAAGGTAGAAGCCAGTAGTGTATGTGTCTGAGCTGCGCCTGAACAACAGTTCTACGTAAAATGGGTTGTTTTTTAAACACTACACTGTATTAAAGGCAAAAGTCCCAATAGAATGAACGCATTAGACATTATTAATATAGTTAGGCTTTTAAGAAAACCTTTTTTTTTTACAAGGGTGTGTTTAAAATCACCAGCAAAAATCCTAAAATACAGCTTATTCACCAGCATTCATCACATACCTGTAATTATCCAAAGCAAAAAAAAGAATGACATATTAACAACAAAGACAATATTAGCAAATGACACTTAGCCATGGTGTGATATCACGGACATATCGATTCATGAATATTTAGCGCGAACATGACAACATAATTAGGTGCCACGTGGCCAGAGCATCAGGGTGACACGATGACAATGTCGGATGAATTGGCATTAAGACTTCGATCTCATCTCACAAAACCTGCAAAATGCAGAATTAAAGGTTCCATGCAGACTTAATAATAGCAATAACAATGTGTATCAAGTGTTTCATGTCATTTGTGAGTATTGTAGTTACTAATGCCAGCTTAACGATTCTAAGTTAACTGGTCTCAGTAAAAAACAAGAATGAATAATCTTTGTGAACATTTCAACTAGTGACTTGCACACCACTGCAGGTGTCAGTGGCGAGCCTTTTTATTACTGAGCCACCCTGTGGTACGATCCTGACAGCACTAATGATACCACATACATCACACGTTACAGGCTCAAGTACTATCATTTTCACATGTTGCAAGATAACGTTTAACTTAAGTGTTACTCAGAGTACAGCGTTTTAGTGAATGTTAATTTCATACATTCCATTTATAACCAGGATTATTTATAGCACTCCGTTAACTAAAAACGTTTCAATGCATTTTATATACTCTATGGTGTACTTTGCTAGCAATAGGCTCCCGTTCAATTTTACATCAAACATAGCTGTTTACTGACTATAATTGTTTTTCCAATTAAAACCATGAATTTAGTGAAGTACACCAATATGTTCTGTGCAATACGTGAGTCAGGGCTTAGAATAATGATCCACAATGTCACGTGAAGGATTGCATTTTTTTGGTGGTTAAAATTCATGGATTTAGGGATTAATGCTGCTGCAACTAAAAACCGAGACATAGTGCGATCAATTCCTCCTAATGCCTGCACTTTGTAGTAGTGCGTGGACTCTGCGCCTCGTGCTGAGGACACCACTGCTTGGCATTCCTCATACACACAGCTGGTGATTCATCTCAGGGCAGCTTCAAGTCTCAAACACCTGGAGAACATTGAAGGGGTCATACAGTGAATGGTGTGGCAAAAGGTTTCAGCCTACAACCAGATATCATGAAACAAGTATTGGCTGGAGAGGGTTGGGTTATTTTAATGTCTCTTCTAAGATAGCGCCCATGCACTGTTGCTTGCTAGAGATATTGTATACAATAAAGACTAGCCCCCAGATTCATCAAAGTCATGTTTTGCGAGTCCTTAATAGCGAATTTTAAGGATTCGCTATTAAAAACTCGCAAAACGGGATGCATGTAGAAATCGCAATATTTTTAGCGATTTCTACTGTATCCTTATTTGCGATTCGCTAATTGCTAATCGCAAATAAGGAATGGCTTTCCCATTCATTCCTATGGGCCTAATGGCCCATAGGAATGAATGGGGAGTCATTCCTCATTTGCGATTAGCAATTAGCGAATCGCAAATAAGGAAGCAATTTCAAGGTTGCTAGGGTGTCCAAAGGACACCCTGTTGCACCCCTGAAATGGTAATGTACACTGGTGTTGCTCACACACATGTCCCAAGGACATGTGTGTGTGTGTAACATACAACTTAGAAAAATGCACTAAAGTGCATTTTTCTAAATTTTTGCTATTCACCACGTAGTCAGATTTTGCGGTAAATAGCAGGCCCAGATTGCGAATTCGCAATTTTGAAATGGTTCATGCATTGAATTTAAGGAATCTCTAATTGAGATTCCTTAAATGCAAATAATCGCAATGTAGCGATTTCTAAAATTGCGATTTTTGCATTTGGGATGATGCATCCCAAATGCAAAAATACCGCTTGCAAAGGGCCAGATTCTCAGAATCTGGCCCTTTGCGAGCGGATTTTGGTTTGATGAATCTGGCCCTAGGAGCCCTCACTCTGCTTAGCAGTCATTGGCTTCATTGTCACTCCTATTTGCTGCCTCCTAATTGGCCAGGCGCTGGCTTCGCTTCCTCTTCTTTCATGCGGTGCATGGACCACGTATTGATTGCTTCATTTTGATTAGTGTCCTTCCACTGCTTGCGCTGTGATTGAGGAAATATTTCTCTTTTTCTTTCTTCATGTCCTGTTGCCTCTTGTCTCCCTCCACCTTGTGTCTGTGTTGCTTCTTCCCTGTCCGTTTTGCATGCTTTAAATAGCCTCCCTCCCATTTGTAGACCGTGTTGCTTTTACCCCCTTTCATCCTCCCTTTTCTGGGTTACTTTTAATCTCCTCCCTCTCCCGTTGTTCCTGGTTTGATTTTAACCTCCCCAACCCCCCATTCTCTGTGTTGCTTTTAATCCCCTCTCACCCTCTGTTGTCCTTGTTGCTTTTAAACACCCTTCTTCCCCCAGTGTCTGTGTTGTATTTAAACCTCTACCCCATTATTCGTGTTGCTTTAAACTCCCCTCCCTTCCCTCCCCGTTATCCTTGTTGCTTTTAACCCTTCTCCCTGCTGTTTTCAGTGTTGCTTTTAACCCCTCCCACCTCCCTTGTAAATGTTGCTTTTAACCTCTTCCACCCCTTATGTGTGTTGCTTTTACACCCTCCCAGCCCATTTGTCCATGTTGGTTTTAACCCCGCCTACCCAACTTGTGCATGCTGCTTTTAACCCTTCCAATCCCTCTTTTCTGTGTTGTTTTTAGCCCCTCGCACCCTCCCTTGTCTGTGTTGCGTTTAACCTTCCCCACCACCAGCCATAAGAAAAAAGCACTATGTAGAGGCCAACGTGCCATTGCTCTTTTTTACCATCCCATTGTGTCCCACTGCCCCTCCCATTTTCCATGTTGTTGGTTCTCTGCCACCCTCCCTGCCCTTGTCTGTGTTGCTCAACCCCACCTGCCATAGTAACAAAAAATCGCCACGACGTGGACAGCAACGACCACGTCATTGCTCTTTTTTTCCAAACTTTTAGTCATGCTGTTCATTATGGCTAACAAACATTGGCAAAGTCAATGCTGGTTGCTCTATGTGACCGCTTTTGCCAAATTGCCACTGAGGCAAATATGACATGGTTTGCCCCTAAACCTCCCTACTGTACCAATCAAAAACTTCTCTTTCAGAGATCTTAAGATGAGAAAGTCACAGGTGTGTGGCCATGCCTTATCCACTGAGCCCTCTGTAACTCCATGGAGTGAAACCTAGAAGAAGCTCCTCGTTGACACCTAATAAATTAGTCTAACAATAGAGGTATGACATGGAAGCATTGTGGACAAATTTGACCTGTGCCTCCAGCATCCTGCTAATGGAAGAAATGGGGACGTACAAGTAGCATCTGTTCCTAACAACCCAGTGAGAGGCATGATTGAATGGGCACGTTAGAGTCCTGCATTTTGCCACCACAATAACTTGAATGCCACAACAGGCGGAAATGGGCATTGGACACTTCGTTCTTCCTGACACCTGATGAAGTAGGCTGTATTGTAGACACCTGTGGGGAGTATTTTTTTAGTATCTTAGCAGAAGATACACCAGAGAAAATTGGCATATGCGTGACCTACGTCTTGCAACCTACCAAGGCGAATGGCAGAGTAGAGAGGGCACTGAATGGGCATTCCCCCAATATATTCTGTGTCACTTCCCAATTCTATCCTTGGATGCCAGGCTACTGAGTTTATAACAAGCCATTACTGTACAAAATATTGCATACACGCTTTAACTCAATAAAAGCGAGAAGTATGCAGTGCATTGTCTTGCTGATTACATTCGGATCTTTTGCAATTCTTCTGTGTGGGGACATATCCCTTTACCCATGCATATTGTTGTGGCTGCTGCTGGTCCAAAATGGGAAATAAAAAGTAGCCCTTGCAAACTGCTTATAAAAGCACTGCTCCCTTTGTCTCTTCATACTCTCTTTTTCTATACACCCATTCTTTCTCTCATTCTCTGCTCTCTCATTTCTCTCTCTTTCTTTGATTACTTTCTTTCTACCTCTCCCTAACATCATTTCTCACTTGAAGCCTCCCCATGCCAGCTGCAATTAACCTTGGGAGCAGGGGAAAGTGACAGAGGCACCAGGAGTGGTCGTGGGCATTCAACACTGACGGCAAAGGGCTTCAGCCCACCAGGGAAATACCCAGCCAAATAAAAGACCTAGGCTGCTGCCATCATGTTTCAGTGTGTGGCCAATAACATGTCTATTGTTTCATCATTTTTCTTATCCATGACGGGTACTGTTCTTTGAAAACATATATTGCTGCTATCTCATGTTCCTTCAACCCACCTTGTTCTCCTGTCTGTCACTTTTTAAAGTTCCTAAAGAACTTTCATGCGGGAAGACTGTTAGTCATTTTTGGACTTGGCCCTTTCTGCCAGGTCCTCCCCAATCATTTTGCCTTCACTCTCTTCTTTTCTGAAACTGTTTTTGGTGGCTTTTAGGACTCTGAACACCTTGCACTGCTTACCAGTGCTAAACTGCTTGGGCTCTCTCCTTTAAACATGGTAAGAATGACTGACACCTAGGTAGCACATTTAATTTACTTAAACATCATCAGTAAGGTGGTACTATATGTACACAGGGCATGTCAATTAAATGCTGAAGTGGGCCGGTAGCACTGATTGCGCCAACCACTTGTTTAGCCTTTTAAACATTTCTCAGGCCTGTTATTGCAGTGTGTGTGTGTAGTTTTAAACTGACATTTCGACCTGCCAAATAAACCTTTTGCCAGGCTCAAACCTTTTTTTTTAATACATATATCACCCATAGGGTTGGCTCTAAATAGCCCATAGGGCAGGGTGCATTATATTAAACATGTTTTCTCCACTGCAAGGCCTGCCTCTCCCATAGAATAACAATATTATACCTTATTACACTTAATAAGAGAACTTTTGCTTTGAAACAGGTAGAAAGGTCATGTTTGGCCCCTATTGAATTGTAATTTATAGCACCCTTACATAGTAAAGTCAGATTTTAAGTCACAATTCTGAAAACACCACCTTTACAAAGTTACCATTTTCTTGTCCTAACCATTTGGTGCCTGCATCCTGTTTCCTGGGCCACATCACTAGGTGTAGTTGGCAGTTTGCCTCTATGTGTTCCTCCCAGACAGTATTGAGTAGGGGGACTGGGTGTTGGCAGGATGGGGACCTGATGAGAGGGGTGGAAGTGTCACTTACCACACTTGCACTTCAAAGTAGCTGCCTCAGCACACTCACAAAGAACTTCAAACAAGTCTTTTGTGACTTCAGACATCCTGGGACCAGGGCAGGGGAAGGAAGGACATTCAAGAATCAGATGTGGATGAAGTCTAGAAGTTTCTCTCGCTTCGAAGCTGGCACCAGGTATAAACATTAGACCCACAGACCATCTCTTCACTACACTACTGGACCTGTGGATACTACAGAAGAAGGAATGCCCTGCTGCTGAGCCCTGACCTCCCCACCCACACCAAAATAAAATACATGACTGGTATCCTGCTACCCTCCCTTTTGAGGAATGGCCCCACATGTACCTCTAATGTATTAAATACATATATATCTGGTGTCTTTGCACCCACTTTATAGAAACGAGAAAGATCCCTTGTACCTCACCAAGGGAATGGGATACATCTACCAAGTTAAAAAGGAATTTCCCCTGGCCGCTATATAGACATGTAGACAAAAAGTCTCCTATTGATAAATACCCACAGTGAAATTTCGTAACATACAACCCATGTAATAGACAAATCAATAAAGTACATGAAAAAACAAAAAAGTTTTACATTTTATCAAAAAATATTCATTACAATTCATATTGCAAAACCCACAAATAACAATAAAACTGACGATTAAAAATGACTCAATTGAAAATATTTTTTTGTTACATACAAGGTGTCACAATAATGAATTAAAAGAGAATTTTAGTCAGAGCACTACAAAATGCAATACAACACAACCATAAAAGAAGAAAGAAAAAAGAGAGAAAAATCTACAACAGAAAATATACTTTGTCATTTACAAGTACATATCCATTTACACAATATTGTAGCTGGGTCCCGAACCGGCCTGACTTAGGTATCTATGGATCCATCCACTGATATGGATTGTGTGAGGACTGTGTCAGCGCGTTTCAATGGATTTACTATTATAGTTCCATCTTTATCAAGACATTAAAATATAATTCTCTCCTAGTTAATGTCAGCTTCAATCCTTAGTACACCACTATCTGCCCACAGATTGGCACTTTGTTAACCGCTCCCTCAATGGGGATCCAATTGATCAGGGATCTTGATTGTTGGGGTATCTTAACAGGAGTCTGCTGAGGGTTACCCCATTATAAGATTCATTGAAACCTCTACATAAAAGGGTCCCTTACAAGGTTTATCTTTCTGTCAGAGTATAATCTCCTATTTAGGTATATCTCGATCCCCAAAAATCCCGCTGGGCCCACCGTCAATAGATCAGTGCTAATACATGGATGTTATGCTGAAAGGGACCAGCTTCAAATTACTTAGCCCTTAATAGCAACTCCGTGATATATAGATGTCCCGCAATGCGCAAAACAGATTCCACCATCAAATCTCATTTCACTGCCGGCTTGCTGTCCCTTGCACTCACCCCCAATTCCACTACCCTAGAAATTTACCATTGCGTCTCCCTTCAAATAAAGAAAAAGTTATCATCCCACCCAGCTTCAGAGAAGCACCGCACCATCACATTCCAAATATAAAAAAAATAACTGACCTCTTACCATCTACCCACACCACCATCTGTGTCTTCTCTCTCCTTTGTGACCAAATCTGATCTCCACTGAGCAGAGAGTCAGCGCTGCCCAGCTGACTTTCTGAGAACTGTCAGTGAGGTTTTAAAATCAATGTTAGCATGGATCAACAGAATTTGGCCCAGGTAACCCAGGCAAGACTGGGGATCACAGCACAAGCCAGCATTCCCCCTTATAAAATGCTCACACTACAAAACAACTTTTTGTTATCCGCTGTTGCTAGGTAATAGCAGTGAATAACCTGATTTAAAATCTGTTTTTCAAGTTATTGGCTATCTATGGCAGTCATTGGAACATTTCTTCACCAAAATCACATTGCTGAAATAAACATTGAAAAAAACGCAAAGTTGTATTAAATGTACTTTTTGACTAGCCCTCTCCAAGTAGTGAATCTTGTTAAATGTTTTTCCTTCTCAGTTATGTGTGCATCGAAAATATTGTTACGGCCATACTTCATTATACAGCGGGAACCTCTGGTGCGCAGGTGGCTGCCTTTCTTGGGTCGCATCATAGACCCTTATCTTGTACCTCAATATTTCATCTTTAGTTATACTTAAGAATCCCTGAATTGGATAATCATCCTAAAATATATTTTACAAATATGGGTGATGCAGCATATATTTAGTTTCACCCTGCAAAATGTCTCCACCAATGGACATTTAGAGACACACTGTCTTTCTTTCTAAAAAATATACTTATCTGCCTTTAAAAAGTCCCAAGCATGGACAAAATACATGTTGACTGATTTGATTTAAGCATGTATATAACAGAAATAAATAATAATTTTTAAACAATATTAATTCACTGTTGCATATAATTTCTGATTGCACTTGTGTACAAATATATTTAACATTTGCGAAGTATATATGAAAAACTGCACTGGATACCTAATAGTGTACATGTGGATTTCTCTGCTTACAATGAATACATTTAACATTGGAATACGTTTGTTTACTGGGGTGATATTATAAAAATGGTTGGTTTCCAACCATTTCAGCCGACAACACTGATAGCAAGGAGTCAAATGGCTAAAGAATACTTCAAGGACATAGTAAAAGAATAAAAAAATAATGTCAACATGCATTATATTTCAGTTAATTACTTGTTGTTGATGTGCAACAATAACAGCACCAATGCTACCTTTGTAACAGTTCACTAAGTTAATGGTAACTCTATTTCTGTTTTATCATGAAATAGGAGTATTACTTAATAAGGAATAGTTCTCAACATCATTGCAAAACAGGAAGCAATGAATGGGAATTGTAAGACCTTGAAATGTTAGGTTGGCTGGATGAATGTCCAAGAAATATAGTCACTGACCTGGTAGGTCAAACCAAAGGTTTCAATAATTCAATCCTGAGCTCAACCCCTGGTAGCTAAGGCACAGAACAGAAAGACTTAACTTAGAGAAAATGTGCAAATCATTTAGAAGTACCAACACAGTTAAAAGATATTTACACAGCACAATACAAAATCTCATTCCAATTTAGAAAAATAGAGAAACATTTAATAAGCAAAATGACACCAAATGACACAAATCCAATAAGTTAACCAGATATATGAATTTTTAAAGATTTAAGTGGCAAAAGTTCCTAGAAAGGTAAATGAGAATATGGAGCTCTGGAGAAACGTTTTCCAAAGTTTAAAAACTTTCCTCTGGTGTCCAAGGAGCCCCAGGACATCATGGAGGGTAGATAGAGATGCTCATGGTGTCAGACATAGGCCAACAGCAGAGTCCAGCCTAGGTGCAGCTGATGCGGGTCAGCAGGGCACATCAGTAAATCGGCCTCTTGCAGCTTGCACCACAGGAGGTGGTAGACAACTGATCCTCGGAGTCATTTCATTGTCCTAGGTACACGTGGAAGCCGATCCAGCCCTTCCGATCCCTTCACAGGTCGCCAATAGCAGGTGCAGTCCTCCTTCTCTTCCTGTTCCTGCAAGTATTCTGAGGTGGTGCCTTGGGGTACCACATTTATACTTGGCACTAGCTTGTGTGCGGGGACACCCAGCTCTCTCTAACAAATGGACTAAATGTTTTTACATTTTGCAACAGTTACTGTTTACCCTATTGCAAACAGTCCCACATGGCACCTTATTACCAAAATACAAGATGTAGAAACCCTTTCCCCCTTGTGCTGAGCCTGTGTGTTCACCCAGAGGTGTGGTCAGGGTAATGAACAGTCCCCTCTTCTGTAATCCCCCCAAAAAACAGTTCTTGGGTAATTTTGCTCCCACTGGGTTTGCTGCCAGTCTAACTAAGGGAACAAAGGCTGGGCTATTCCAGGCATCACTTAACATTTGCTTGTGACAAGACAGACCCCTATAAAGTTAATTAAGTTCCTGGGCCCACCCCAAGTAGTCTTTCTGCCAACGGAAGAAAACACCTCCCCACAGGTGACCATTTTCCCTGCACTGGGTACAGTTCTCACTCCTCATTAGTGGGAAGCATGTGATGTACTGCTTCTGGACAGCTAATGTAAAAGAGCTTTCAAGAACTTGAGACAGAGAAAAAGTAACATTCTAAAAGTTAATTTTCCTAAATATTTTTAAAAAATCCAACTGGGCAATTGAATTTGGGTCTTTAATTAGGCCTGGGTGAAATTTATATTACAGCTTTGGAGCGTAATTATTTGTCTTTCACAGTATAATTTTATATTGAATGCCCCATTCATGATAAGAGTTAACCTCAAAAGCACAGGAACAACAAAACGGGAGCATCTGTTTTCTGTGTTGCTTTTGTTTGATTGTGTCCTCGTACAAAATTGACTTGAGGACGCATTTTGCACTAAAACATAGCACATAGTAACATATTTGCACTATCACTCATGTGTGCAAAATGTTGCTGAAATTTCATGTCATTATGCAAACACAACTTTGTGAATTTTATGCCCTAACCCAAGATACATAATTAATATTTAAATCTTTACTCAAGTTTTCCCATAGCACAGCCAGGGTTATCAAAAGATGGAAATAGCTCCTTCGGACATTGTCACTGTATGGACATGGTTACATTAAATTTCTATATGCTCCATTTTTAAATACTAGCTACCCTACCTCGTGAGTTACAAGGCACACATATGGATGACTTATTAATATTCAAAAGGAAGTGTTTTCCCTTGTCAAAAAGGTTATTGTGACAGGTCGGGCTGCAGGATTAAATTGCCGCATTCAGGCAACAATGGTAAACTTGAAGCCATGTTTTCCTTTTCATACCAGTGGATGGCACAATAAGCATTGCAGTCCACAGGTGACATTTAACTTTTCATGCCATTTGTGTATTTCTGCACCATGTAATATGGATTTATAGGAAAATTAAGTATGCCAATCAGGGTTTAGCCAATGTTGACATGTTTATGGGGTCAGAACACACACACTGGGTACTGGACATCAGTGCTCCAGTGTGCAGAGTCTAACATCTGCAATAAAATTGAGCACACAAAATTGAGCACACAATGAGGGTAACCACACAAAAGGGTGCATTTTCTCACAGAGATGTATTTACTCTATTAAAAGCCCTTTAAAGTGTATTGCAGGTCTGGAAATAGGCAATCTAGAAATGGATACATATAAGAAAACAATGTCAATTATTCATAATACAATAAGATTGTAAATGCTCAAAAGATTTTATAATGAAATGAAAACATCAATGGCAAAGCCAAGAGGGCAGGTTTTAAGGTGTTCATGCACGCAAACACCAAAATTTACAAGTGCACAAAGACTACTTTTGCCAAGTCACTGTATACTCTGCGGCATGGCGACACAAGTACAATTGATATTAAACTGAGAAGAGACACAGAAGTGTCAGAAAAACATGAGACAGATTCTGATGATATTTCCCCAATTTCGTCCTTGTGAAGCTGTGAGGGTAGGCAAGGGAAAACATAGCTAGAGCATCATCACCAGTTTCTCATCAAGCATAACATAGGTAAGGAAATGGGGGGAGAAAGAAGACAAAACCTGGTTGTGGCACTTCATCAACTAGATTGAAAATGAAAGGTAGTTCTTAGGTATTGATGTAACAGCTCACAGTAGAAAGCTAGTGTTGGAGTTTGTGAGGAAACAGACTACTTGGGTATCTGGCTGATCAAAGCAGTCACAGCACTGATCACAAACAGTGAACAGACGTAACCCTAGGCTCTAGATAATGGGCAGTTGACAAAACCAAGACATTACCAGGAGTCCCTCTCGGAGTCCGAAAGCACAGGAGAGGGCAACCTGTTCAGCAAAGTAGAATCAACAGATGCCTTGGCAAAATAGAGAGAGGGTCACAAGATCTACAGATAGGAAACATGAATAGTGAAGACAAAAACCCCCCACAAAGGAGCAAAAACACAACGCCAATTTTGGTGGGAACAGAGAGGATGGGGAAACTTATAACATAGCAAGTTATGAGACACAGATTGTTTCTCACTGTCACTACGTAAGGTCACCTGAAAGAACCCACCTCATCATGCTGACTGGGAAAGCATTCCTGAATGGTACTTTGACTCAGATTGCATTGCAGTTCCCTTTTTCTTAGCCCCAGTCTCCAGTGGCCCATCTTCAACCGCTTCCAACCCAGCCAGGTATTGCCTTGCCGCTTCTGTTCTATGTTTTTCTATCTAAGGAGAGGTTTTCTTTCTTTGTACTGGCATGGCTAGTCGCAGGCACTCTGACTAATTGTCTTCCAACAAGAAGGCTAAAAAATAGATTGGTTGCACAGGGATGAGAGTCACATATTCTATACTTAATTTTGCATGACTGTGTTTACCTGCCATATCACATTAAAGCCACCCATAGGTTCCGACAATGTTTGTTAAATTTTTTTCAGTGAGGTGACCTAAGTGCAAAAAATGTTGTCCAGGCACCAGTCCCGTTCTTGATGTGCTGCAGAACTCAAGCTGTACTTCAATGATGAAGCCAAAACGTGCAGAAACCAACCTTGGTTTGCATGTCTCTCTGTTCAGAGGGATTTATCTTTGATAGCAGTGTTAGTGGACTGTTCTTTTTAAGCAAGGCTAAGACTGATTTCTATGTGTTTCATATGTGCCTCTTGTGGCATAATAAGAAAAAACACAAATGGACTGGAATGGGGTCTAAAGTAATGAACAGAGTCTGCGATTAATTCAAGATTTCCACTCATCATTCATTTCTTGTTTTTCTTTGTCACCGAGGGGACTTACAGGCACATGTATCAACCATTTCTGCAATTGCAAAGAGTGCGATTCGCATAAATCTTCTGTTTGCACCAGCAAAAAGGGCTTCTGAGATGCATCAACCTGTCAGCCTCTCACAATTTAAGAAATCACAAATTATTGAGATTTCCTAAATTGCGATTGCATTTTACGCAATTGGAAATTGCGATTAATTTCATGCAATGCATGATGGAATCGCAAATTGCGATTTTGCTAATAGGAGGCACAAATTACCATCAACTTGTACTTGATGGCAATTTGCAAAAAGTTTGAAAAATGCACTAAAGTGCATTTTTCAAAGTTGTAGGTTACACACACACATGCCCTTGGGGCATGTGTGTGCGCAACATGCGCGCACAGATCAATTTCAGGGGTGGAACAGGGTGTCCTTTTGACACCCCTGCCCGTCTGAAATTGTATGAGCAATTTGCGAGTACCTATTGGTGTGCACAAATTGCGTATGCAATCTCCCATTCATTCCTATGGGCTGAATAGGAAGGCATTCCTTAATTGCGACTAGCAATTTGCAAGTCGCAATTAAGGAATGTTTGGGAATCCCTTATTTTATAGCGATTCCTACATGCATAGGCTTTTGCAATTCCTTAATTGCGATTCCTTAATAATTGCAATTAAGGAATCGCAGAAGCCAACATTAATGCATGTGCCTGTTAGTGCTTTCCCTGCCTTACTGGCAGCTGTTGTTGGTGTTCATTGTCCTGGATTGCAGCTTTGTAGCCTGTTGTCATCATTTCTATGGTCTCTGCTGTTCCAACACCTGTGATTATTGCTGTTTGAAAGCTGTTGTTGCTTCCGTGAACACAGCTGTGTTGGGAGATGTTGTTGCACTTGGCGTGTATGGCATGCTTACTGCCATGGCTGCGGTGCTGCCTCAGGTGTTGTGTCTGTTGTTGTACAATTTGTGGGGACATTGTGGTCTTTTCTGCGGTTGCAGTCACTGCAATTGCGTCTTTTGTGGTGGTAGCTGTGGTAACTGGCATGGTCCCTATTTTGATTAAAGCTGTGGTGAAAGCGTTCTCACTCCTGCTGTGGGTGCAGTGATTTCAATGTCTGTTGAAGCTCTTGCTGCATTCGTAGTGATTGTGGCTACAACTGTTGTGACTTCTGTTTTGATTCCTGTTATTGCAGCTGTGGAATCTGCTGGGAGAGTTATTTTGGCTGCTATTGTTTCTGCTGCGGTGGCAGCACATGGTTGATATTGTTCCTGCTGAAGCTGCGGTTACTACTTCTGTTCTTGTTGTTTTTTTTTTTTGTCCTCATACGCCAAAAAGGATATTCTCAGAGTAAGAGGTTTGGCCACCCACTAAGCAGCGGAAAGGCCCCACCTTAAACCCTGAAGATCTTGATGGATGCTCTTTCTGCAGATACCCACCGGGTACCAGACGGTACAAAGGAGAATAAATTCAATTCAGTTATTCTATTTTACCAGGCCCTTGAACTGATCTTAGGGTAACTCATTCTGCAAAAAGGCATAATCATTGGACAAGATCATTTACATCCTATCTAACCATTCGATACAGGGGATCCAAAAATGCTTCCTTCTCTTGCATCCTATCTTATCTAACTTAAGTGTGTGTTTGATTGCCCTAATCCAATCTAGGTATGAAGGTGCAGTATCCTTAACCCAAAGTTTGCATATCTCTCTGCGTGCCAAAATAATTAGATATAGGGATAACTTATTTATATCTTGAGGGAGTTCCTCGTAATTCGAAAGAATTCCAAAAAAACAAGTGATATACTAACCTGTATATCAAAATTAAACAGCTTCTGTTCTTGTTGTGTCCTGACTTGGCAGTAGGTGTAGGAACGGTTCTGGTATCTGCTGTGGTTGCTGTGGTTGCAGCTGTGTCACAGCTATAGATACTGTAGTCTTGCAGTTGATGTTGCTTTTGTTGCCGTCATTGTTGCTGCTGGTTTGGGGGCAGTTGTAATGAATGCTGTAGCTGAGTTTGTGTCAGGTGTGGTGGCTGTTATGGTGGCATCCATGCTTGTGATTGTTATTTTGGCAGCTGTTTTTACTGATGTTCCTGTTGTTGCTACTGCTTAGGTCACTTCTGTTGTCCTAGCCTTACTGACAACAGTTGTTCCTATTGCTGTTCCTGCCATGCTGATGCTTGCTCTTTTGGTCCTTGCTGTGCTCCCTTCTGTTAAAAAAGCTTTGGTTACTTTTTATGGGCATGGGTGTTGCTGCACAGTCCCTGGTATGCTGTTGTGAAAACAGTTGTGGATGTTGTTGTCTCTTTTGTGCTGAGAGATGTTTTCACTTCAGTAGTTGTAGCTTTAGTCTTTGCAGTTTTTCCTATTGTGGTGGCAGATTTGGCTGCTGGTGTGAACCTTGCTGAGGTAACATATGTGTGTTGCTGCTGTAGATAGGTGTTGTCACTGCCCGGGCACAATGCTCCTGTTTGTATACTCTTTTTTAATGACATAAACTCACGCAGAAAGCTAAAGATGTTGCTACCCTGTTCTGATGAAGAACCCAGGATGGCAATCAATGTGGTAAAAACAAATCTAATTGGGCTTTTAGTAGGGGAGCATAGAGTGTGGCAGATATGAAGTTAAAAGCCACTCCCGGTATTTCTCAATGGTGGTAAATAGGCAATAATATTTTGGTCTTGATACATAAAAGTATTTGTTTTTAAGGAGGTGTGTCACATTCCCTACTTCAATTGTGACTTACTCCTGAATCTACATGATGAAGACGCGTTTGATTCTTTAAAAATACCTAAATACATCACCCCTTATGTATCTATGTATTGCACAGGAAGATTCCCTCTCATTAATGTTTTTGTAATAATTCGGTTTTGATATAAATGTGTATGGAGTTGACTGTGAATTGCAGGCATTTCAATATTTTAGTTCCTTCTTGAACATTTGAGTTAATTTATTATACCAATTATGTTATTGTGCAGATGCCAAAATGCTTTAAACGTATATTATTTGTATTGGAGTTCAATGTTGCAGAGAACTGATAAAAACAAAACCCTACAAGCAGTGAAAAAGTAAATTGAAGATTCAGTCAACATAACTGTGAAATGTAAGCAGTCAACCATATAACATTTATACGTTCGGCTAAAATAGAGAGGTCTTTGTCCATTAGTATTTAATTTTCAAAGGTCTTCCAGAAAGATGCACCATAGTAATGGACTTTTCATTAAAAAAAAAAACTTGATGCACATTTAAACATGTTATCAAATCGGTAAGTTAATTTCATTCTTGCAATGTATGCAGAAAGCCCTCACACAAATATGGGTCTACAATATTATCCAATAAATATATATTAAAACTGGTGTTATCTGATTAATATGACCGGAATTACTAATCTCACACAATATTGTATGATCTCTGGCCATTTACTAAATATAGACTACTTGTTGAAGTACTTGAAATGGAAGGTAGTTTTCATCTATTAGTCGAGCCTGTTTTTGAAATTTAACAAGCCTTCTGCTCTGGACAATAAAGGCATCGAACATGTAAATCGTGGAATTGTTTAGTGGTAAGATTGAGAGTGTCAATTGGTCTACAGCGCTGAATAAACTGACAAAAAACGAACACATTTGGTGATACTGGTCAGGCGATGTTCTGTAATTTTGAAGAATAACAATCAATTGGTGAAGTGTTTACTGCAAATATTAGTAAGAGGAAGAAACATGGGACCTGGTATTATAATAAATATGGTCCACGTTAGACAAGCCCTGAAAAGGCCCCTGTGATCTGATGACCCCATGGGTAAGGGACTGACGGAAATACAATTAAAAGAGTACCAAATGTGATAAACAACATATTTAATGAAGAGAGAGATGTCAACGTTTGTGCTAGGGAAGCAATGGTTAGGGTACTGAAGTCAAATGACTCCAAGTAGTTATGGATGATGGTTAAGCAAGAGAGCACACAGATTGAGGCAATAACTACGTTCCATATACAACAAAGCGTCACCGGGATGAGTATTTGCAAACTTTATTTGGTCACTCTCAATCTTTGATTTACTCTAAGAATTCAATCAGCTCTCTCAATGTTGAAGGTATTAATTTCAATGTATTTGATATTGTCGCTGTTATAACCAACGTATGACGGTCTAAATCCATATGCCCTAATATGATAACCTATACACATGGACACTGCAGTGTGGCTGAAGCTTTTGTTGCCAAATTTTAAGTTAATCTCCATACAATCTGAACTCTTAGACTGCTGGAGATGTTCCTTGATTACTTCAATTCAAAAGAAAGGAGGTGAAAGTGCAAATTCATTATTTTATTGTTTGGTGGTGCTATTAGATGTGAGGTGAAAGATATGTGTGCACATTCTATTGCTGCAAGTGAAGGCTGGGTAGAAAACCTAGGACTAGTATCAGAGATAAAACAGGGTTTTCACCAGGACAGTTCAGGTCACACCATATTTTCACAAAATAAACTCTATTATGCAAAGGTTTGTTGAGGCAAACACACTATGAGTCTGCTTTATTGGCTGGTGGCAACTATGGTTTAAGCTTAAAGCCAAGGGTATACCAAACAGCCTTTTAAAGATGCATACTACCACCACCAGGCGTGCAACACCCATTGGGCTCACCGGGCTTCAGCCCCCCCCGTCGTGTGCGTCAGCCCGGGCTGACACAGCTTCGCGGGCTGGCGAGCATGTAATTGCAGCCGCACCCGAGTACTTAACAGGTCTTTAAAAGACCATTTAGTTGTAAATGAGGCTTTTGTTGTGTGGTCACACCTTCTCACAGCCACTTTGTCCGTGGTTGGAAGAATTAGCCCCCCGAAATATTTTCAGCACCCCCCCCGAAATTTGGCTCTAGTTGCCCGCCTGACCACCACTGCTGCTTTGCGTTTTTATTTAGGATCTCCCTGCCTCTCTTCAAGTACCCAATGCGAATCCGCCTTGAATTGATAAATGTCCAGTTCATATATTAGTTCATGCAGAAGATTTGGTAGCTCTAGATAAAACTGCTCTAGTTCTTCAAAGGCAATTGTTTTCCCTTGAAGCCTATTGTATAAAGAACAGGATAGCTGTTAACTTAAAAAAGGCATCCAGATCAGGGGTAAAAAAATCATAACTTAACTGCCCATCAAAAGTGAACAACTCGAGGTTGTTAAATCCTCTAAATATCAGAGAGTGATATTTAAGAAGAACCCGAGTTTCTGAGAGCAGGGAAACATCATTTATCACACCTTCCGGACCCACGCAATACCATTACCATGCAAATGCCTACACCCAGCATGCATTTACCACGCATGCCTTTACCCCATAGATGTCTTTCTCATGCATGCATTTACTACGCATGCCTTCACCTCGTAGATGCCTTTACCATGCATGCATTTACTATGCATGCCTTTACCCCGTAGATGCATTTACCATGCATGCATTTACTACGCATGCCTTCACCCCGTAGATGCCTTTACCATGCATGCATTTACTATGCATGCCTTTACCCCGTAGATGCATTTACCATGCATGCATTTACTATGCATGCCTTCACCCCGTAGATGTCTTTACCGTGCATGCATTTACTATGCATGCCTTCACCCCGTAGATGCCTTTACCATGCATGCATTTACTATGCATGCCTTCACCCCGTAGATGCCTTTACCATGCATGCATTTACTATGCATGCCTTTACCCCGTAGATGCCTTTACCATGCATGCATTTACTACGCATGCCTTCACCCCGTAGATGTCTTTACCGTGCATGCATTTACTATGCATGCCTTCACCCCGTAGATGCCTTTACCATGCATGCATTTACTATGCATGCCTTCACCCCGTAGATGCCTTTACCATGCATGCATTTACTATGCATGCCTTTACCCCGTAGATGCATTTACCATGCATGCATTTACTACGCATGCCTTCACCCCGTAGATGCCTTTACCATGCATGCATTTACTATGCATGCCTTTACCCCGTAGATGCATTTACCATGCATGCATTTACTATGCATGCCTTCACCCCGTAGATGTCTTTACCGTGCATGCATTTACTATGCATGCCTTCACCCCGTAGATGCCTTTACCATGCATGCATTTACTATGCATGCCTTCACCCCGTAGATGCCTTTACCATGCATGCATTTACTATGCATGCCTTTACCCCGTAGATGCCTTTACCATGCATGCATTTACTACGCATGCCTTCACCCCGTAGATGCCTTTACCATACATGCATTTACTATGCATGCCTTCACCCCGTAGATGCCTTTACCATGCATGCATTTACTATGCATGCCTTTACCCCGTAGATGCCTTTACCATGCATGCATTTACTATGCATGCCTTTACCCGTAGATGCCTTTACCATGCATGCATTTACTATGCATGCCTTTACCCCGTAGATGCCTTTACCATGGATGCATTTACCACGCATGCCTTTACCCCGTAGATGCCTTTACCATGCATGCATTTACCACGCATGCCTTTACCCCGTAGATGCCTTTACCATGCATGCATTTACCACGCATGCCTTTACCCCGTAGATGCCTTTACCATGCATGCATTTACAAGAATATATCAAAGGATATCTTAAACCAGTGTTGGGGAGGCTGGCCTGTGGATGATGAGCTCTGAATTTATACATTGGCTCTACAAACAGTGAAAGTTGCACTTGAAGTGGCTCTATTTTTCAATGCAGTTACCATACAGACTACGTAATTCTTTTCAAACTAGAATAGCGTATTGTAATGTGTTTTATCAGGCTAATGAGACTTCGTAATTCGTTTCAAATTAGAATTCTATTATGAATGCTCTATTTTATTGTATTTTAACACGCTAATTAATTTAATGTGGACAAAGAAGTATAATAAATATTAGTTTTGCTACTCAAAATTCATTAAACACAGCTTTTATGTTTGCTAGGGTAATTCTTTCGAAGTCCAACTAGAATTGCTTCGCTATAATCCAAATTAGATAGTACAGTGACCTGAACTGCACTGTTATAACCACCAGAAGGATTTAACTGTTGTGTTTCCTCAAGAGATGAAGTTGATAATTTGTCCCTTTCACCAGGAGGCCCACTGTGACAGCTGCCGCCAATCAAACCTATTTACAAAAAGGGGGTGGTGATGGACAGAGTCTCTGAATTAAGCAGAGTACTCTCACCCAGTCAAGAGATCAGGGCTAGATCCAACACCAATCAAACCTGGCAGTGTAGCACGTGGACGGTGGGAGTGACTGGGAAATAAAAAATAAATTATAATTAAAAATCACTTATCTGCCACTTCTGCTGCAGCCTCGTTGCTCCTGCAACTCTCCTCCTCCGGATGTGGATTGGCCTGAAAGCACAGACTCCCCACCCAATCCAAACAGAGCAGCACTAAAATTGGTCTGAGTGGCCCCGTTTGCCTCTCAGACAGTGCATTAGGGCCAGTGGCATTTCCCCAGCAAGGCTGTGCAACACAGTTGGGTTGGAAAAACATAAGTGGACAGCCGGCCAAACAGACATGCGCACTTACAAGTGCCCACCACTCCTGTCTTTCCTGGCCTGGCCTGCCCCTCCCACTCCCACATAAGCTGTGCTGGGATAAATAAAACAATAATACCAATGTTTCATTATCATTATATTTATCATCTGCTGGCAGTGGGGCGACACTCCTCCGCCATTAAAGGGGAGCTGCCCCTAGATGCCCAATGATATTAATACAATATTGTACTTTAGAAACTGTGATATTCAGCTTTGTATAATCCAGGTATTAGTGCACGTTATTCCCATGCACTGGGACAAGATCACTCAATGCATGTGCAAATCACAGCCAGAGATACATCAAACAGGATATAATAGATGAATAAAAGAATACCACAAGCTTAAACAGGTGAGTTGATATGCTCCTCAAAACCCTCCATTTGTTGCGGACCCCTGCTATCTCACATTGTTCTAACTTACTCATTCTTCCCAGCCCCGACCTCTCCTACCACTCCCAATCAACCGGATGTGGTTTCCAATTTTTGCTGTTGCTATAACAAGTTGAAAACTGCCATTCATGGCCACGGTAAAGGTTATAGATGGCTAATTGATTATAAATATCTGTTTCTACATGCAATAGAGCAAGTGATTTCTGAGAGTAGATGGAAAGAGTACACAGAACCCCCAAAACAAATCACATCACGTCATGCACCTATATGTACTTCTAAAGTCTGAACCTATGTAAAGATCAGCAGCGTTCGGCATAATTATTAGTAAACAAACTATTGGACAAAGAGATCACTCGCGCCTTTCAGATGTGAGGTTCCAGCCAGTACTACTGATAGATACATGGTGAGCTTGAAGGGGTGGGTACACCTTCTAGTGGGAGGAAAGTGACTAAAGCTCTGTGAAAATCATAGGTACTGTTTCAGCACACTAGGGGGCTTCTTAATTAGTAGCCGCATTGCAAGTCCAAAAGACATATTGAAAGGTCATTACAAAAGAGTCTGAAATAGAAATATTCCTAACAAGCAGCTGCCTATTTATTTTGCAATTTTTGTCAGTTTGAAAAGAAGTCAACGAAATTTGGTGTGGCATTTCTTCAGAAACTCACTGACAGCTCTTTGACGTAAGAGATGATACTGAAAACAGGCTTACAACATACACTTTTAAAAACATTTTACTAACTATAAAAAAGTAGCAGATGATGTTATATATAACTGAAATACTTTCAGAAAATAGGCTTTTTGACAATGCATCTCTTTCAGCATGAAGAGGAGCGCAAGAGAAACAGAGTAAATGCAGATCCACATGAATGAAAAAAATGGGGGGAGTATCAAATAATAGGTTGTAAAATAAGGGCAAACTCGGCTGACAATGGACATTATTTAGGGGGTGTCAGGGGTCACAGCTGCGACCCCTTGCCTGTCCCTTGAGACCCCTAGCACTGTGATTGCATTCCTTGGCCTCAAGGTGGGCAACATCAGTGCTAACAAACACAGGGGCAGCCACACATTCCTTATTTTTCGCTCGTTTTTGCTTATACTAATAGTGAATAACATTGAATTATTCACTAATAAAGTAATACAAAGTGGAGCACACCTAGCAGGAACAGGACCTTTGGTGGCAGCTATGGTAAGCCGGTTCCAGAGAGAGATATTATTGTGATCGACACACCGCTGATCACTCATAAGGCTGATTATCCAAATTGCCAAGCTCCTTTCCCTCGAGGGAGCCCATACGGATGCCAGCTCCCAAGATAGTATATCGTTTGACCGCCACACCGCTGATCCCTTACGCGGTCCAGCTTATTATTAATTCTCCACTTGTCTATATAGATACACTCCTGTTTTCAACATTAATGCAGGTTCTGCCTCACCCTGTTCCCTGGTGATAGTGGGGCACCCTCTCTCTTGTAATCTGCCTCAAAGGCAGCCTTTCCAAGGAACCCACGTAATATTCCCTTATCGCTTAAATTTCATTTCTGCATCATTATTTTTTATTGTTTCACCCTAGGTCCGACGTCATTGAATGTCTGGGTCGTCCACATACGGGCACTGCTGGCAAGCTACTTCTTGTTCATTTGCTATTGTTCTGGGCCCCTTTCTACAAACCTTCATAGCTTTTGATCTGTTCTGATGATAACCTCAGAATAACAGAGGTCGAAACGTTGTCAGACAACCAGACTAAAATAGACTCCTTTTTTACTGTTAAAACTAATCAAGATATTTATTTATTTATTTTATTTATTCAAAGTTTTATATAGCGCAAACAAGATCATTACAGATATCAGAGCACTTCACATAGACAGGGTAGGGGCAGTAGGAGTGAACAGATATAATGGGAGTAGTATGGTAGTCAATAATATGGTGGGATAATAGTAACATACATAAAACATATCAATATACAATCAGGTAAACAAGTAATATAAGACGGTACAAGTCATTGATCCCACTATAGAGGTGCACCTTGGGTGTGTGGATGGCTTATACCAAAGTCTTAGTGAAGCGAGAACACTGAGTGGGGGCATCTGGAGAGTGAATCAACGTGTGTAATATATTGGTAGTGACAACATCAAGTTAGAGGTAAAGTGCCAGAGGACAAGGTGAACAGTGATACAAAGCAATGCAGAGTCTCTGATACAGTACCACTCATGTTCAGGAGATCTTGGCCAGAAGGATGGTTTTCACCTCTTTCTTGAAGAGTGCAGTGGAGGAGATCAGCCTAGTTTCAGGCAGGAGCGCGTTCCAGATCCTGGGTGCCATTCCAGAGAAGGAGCGCTTGTATGTTTTCTCTTTCCGGAATCTACGCGGTTTCAGGAGTAGGTTTTTTGTACTTCTATTGGACCTCGAACCTCCTGAGATAGACAACTTTTGAGCGAGGTAGTTGGGTGCATTGTGGTGCACGGCCGCGTGTGTCATAACTGCAATTTTTAGCTGTATTCTGGCTTCAAAAGGCAGCCATTTTAGAGTCTGGGGATATATGCGAATGTTTTCTTGAGCCAGTAATGAGTCTTGCTGCAGCGTTCAGGGAGGCTCTTAAGGGTGCAGTTGTGGATAGCGGGAGTCCGCTGAGGGCCACAATTCCGTAGTCTATTCGAGGGATGACTAGAGATTGTACAGCAGTTTGGAAGTCTTCGGCAGGGAGGAAAGGTTTAATTTTCCTCAATGTGTTGATTTGGAAATTAGCTGCTTTTGTGGCTTTGCTAACGTGCTGCTGCATGTTGAGCTTGGCGTCGAGTGTGATGCCTAGGGATTTCGCCGAGTCCACGATGGTAGGTTGGACATTGAGTGCTGTTAGGTTATTGAGCCATGTTTGGGTGATGGAAATTTTCGCCGGGGGTGAGATGAGTAGGAACTCGGTTTTCAGAGCATTTAGTTTGAGGTGATTATCTGCCAGCCAAGATTGAGTGTTAATAAGCGTGGAGTTCAGATGTTTGATATCTTCCGGGGATTGTAGCTTTAGGTAGAGTTGTGTGTCGTCGGCGTACATATGGAATTGGACATTGGAAGCTTGGAGCAAGGTGGCGAGCGGTTCCATGACGAGGTTGAACAGTGTGGGGGAGAGGGAGGATCCTTGTGGAACACCTAGATCTGCAGGCACAGGTGTGGATAGCACATTGTCGATCTTGAACTTCTGTGACCGGTTGTGAAGGAAGGACGAAAACCATTTGAGAACAGTCCCCGATAGTCCCATTCTAGTGCTTAGCAGCTCCAGCAAGTTCTCATGTTTGACCGTGTCAAATGCTGACGAGAGGTCAAGAAGGATGAGGAGGCAGGACTCATTACGATCAAGAATTTGGAGGGCGTCATCAATTATGTGTGTCATAGCTGTTTCCGTGCTATGTTTCGCTCGGAAGCCTGATTGATGAGGGTTGAGGAGGTCAAATTGGTCAATGTGTTTAGTTAGTTGTAGTTGGACACATTTTTCCAGCAGTTTGGCCAGGGTGGGTATATTGGTGATGGGCCGGTAATTGTTTAGGTCAGACAAATCAGCTGTAGGTTTCTTGAGTATAGGCGTGACTTGCCCCACCTTGAGGGAGTCCGGAATGAGGCCTTGTTGCAGGAAGCTGTTGATGATTTTGGTCCAGAGAGGGAGGAGCAAGGGGATGAAGTCTTTTACAGCATTAGCAGGTAGAGGGTCAGTGAGGTGATTAGAGGGCTTCAAGGTGCAGAGCAGTTTGCGTATTGCTTCTTCCGAGTAGGTATCGAAGTGCAGCCAAGATGCCTTGTTTTTAGGTTGAGTGTAAGACTTTCTGGTGGCGTTGGGGAATCGACTTACATCCATGATGAGGTCATTTCTTATGTTGTCAGTCTTTAGCTTAAAGAAAGCAGAGAAGGCTTCACAGTGTGGGGTGTCGCTTGTTGTGCTGTTTGATTGTAGGGGTTGAGTCTTTGTTTGGGTCTTGATTAGTTCGAACAGCTTTCTTGGCCTGTTTTTTGCTTGGTCCAGCTGGCGGCTAAAGAAGTCCGCCTTTGTGCGCTTTATTTTCCTGAAGTAGGCGTTTCTCTTGTTCTTAAGCCTTTTGAGGTGTAGTGCTGAAGGGTCTGATCTCCAGGTGCGCTCTGCCATTCGCATAGAACGCCTGTCATCATTGAGTCTATCATCATACCAGGGGTTAGAAGTTTTGGAGGAGACTCTCTTCAGTTGCAGTGGAGCGACTTCATTGACTACAGTGTTCATAGAGTCAAGGTAGTGGTCCATCAGTGATTGTACATCCGAGGCACCTGAAGGGGGAAGGAGGAGATTGCCAATGTGGGGAGGCAGGGTAGAGGGGTTAAGGTTCTTCAAGTCCCTTTTCCATGTTTTGGTTTTGATTGGTTGAACTGGGATAGGTTTAACTTTTTCATTGATAAAGAAGGTGATAATGTGGTGATCAGACCAGTCGCAGGGTTGAATCGCCTCCAGTTGTGTTGAGTTCTCTTTGGCAATGATGAGATCGAGTATCGAGCCTTTGTCGTGTGTTGGTCTATCGCATATTTGGGTGAGGTCAAGCGCATTAAGGAAAGTTTTGAGACTATTCACCACTGTGTCTTTCTGATCGTTCCAGTGGAGATTGAAGTCCCCCAGGTAGACTTGTGTTGTCTGGCGACCGGCATTGGAAGAGATCATGTCCATGAGTTGTTGGGTGAATATGAGATTGTCACCAGGCGGGTGATAGAAGAGATGTAAAGCACAAGCTTGTTTGCCGTCGCTGGTGATGTCGAGGCAGAGGAGTTCACTGGAGGAGAAGGAGGGGGGGTGATTTTAGTAACGGAGAGGTTACTCCTAAAAATGCATGCAATTCCCCCGCCCGTCTTGCCAGGAGACCTGTCCAGCCTAATGATGTGATAATTGGGGGGGACTAGTATGTCCATAATCGGGGTAGAGGCTTCAGTAAGCCACGTTTCCGTTAGAATGGCCAGGTCCAGATCCCTAGCTGAGACGAGATCAGCGATGTCGGAGGAGTGTCTCTGGGCCGATCTGCAATTGAGTAAGATGCATTTGAGTTTGGGAGAGTGAAGGGTGGTCGAGCTTTCTAATGTGAGGGGAACTTTTCTGAGGTTGTTAGGGACTGAACCTCTGTTGTTGAGTGTTGGGAGCCTCAGAGGGTTTGTAGGAATTGTGGGTATGGGGATGTGTGTGTTGGGTATGTGTTTTATCGGACCTGGGCCATAAGAGCGTAGTAGAGAGCATAAGTCACGGTCCGACAATGGGTTGAGGACAGATAGTAGTAGAAGATAGTAGTCAATTGTCTTTTTATAAGAGATGCACTGTTTGTTACTCTGTCCATCACATCTCATTCCACCTTCCCTTCAGGTTTAAGCATGAGCCCTAGGTCTTGTTGATAAAAAGCAAAGGATTCTAAAGTAATAAAATTACACCTTTTTCTATGAAAACATGTGTCCTTGAGTCTGTTACGTTAAGTGCCAAAAAGAATTGTTCAGTGTGTGCAATTTATGTTTCCCTGCTGGTGAAACTCCTAAAGAGATGTATTTTCATGTGAACCATTGTTTCTTTATACATAAAGTATTAATGCAGCACACAAACAGTAATAAAGTGAAAATACAACATAAGAAAAATACCACACCAATTTAGAAAAAATAGAGTACATTTTAATAAATTATGTTGTTATGAATTTTTAAAGTGTAATGTAAAAATGAGTGCCTGAAAGAGCAAAGTGCCAACCGTGAACATCTTATCATGCAAGTCTGGGTCACAATTGAAACATATGGCCAACAACAATGGAGCATGGGTCAGATACAAGAAGTGGATTGGGCCCAGTTGATGGCTACCTTCATACTTGGAAGAGATTTTGAACAAGATGTTCTGAGAATGTAAGCCTTTACTACCATAGCCAAGCCTCAACTGCTTACCTGTTCCCAATCGAAGTAAACACTTATTAAATGTAATAAGGTGCCATAATGTTATCCTATGGGAGAAGTAGGCTTCACAGAGGTAAAAAACAAATGTAGGAGTTTTGGATTTCCACGGCATGGCTCATTCATTCATTTACTTATTCATTCTTTAATATATTCATATTGGTAGGTGAAATAAAGGGATTTCTCTTGAATGTTGTAAAATGATGTTATGTTATGTTATGTTACAACTAATGCAATGATATGTAGAAATATTACGAGATTTCTTTTAGACATTAATACCTGGGAAGGGTGAGAAAAAGAAACAGTATAATGACAACAGATTATATTTACCTAGAATGGTGTGAAGACCAACCCTGGCCATGGGCTGGGACAAAGAAACAGGGCTCCCAACAAATCCGGTGCCAACAGGACAGGATAGGTGCAGATCAGGACAGGACCTCAGCTAAGTGCAACGCCAGCATCAAACCCCTCTCTCTCTGCGGCTAACACTCGAACCCCGACTGGGTCATCGATTCTTCTCCCTCAGGAATTCTTGATTCTTCTGACAGAGTGCTCGACTACTACCTCTGCTCTCGATCTCCTCTAGCATACGTTGGGGCAGTGACTGGTCTGTGACAAGTTGGACTATCTAACTGGCTAAGCCTACCTTAGTTATACCATTTTCCAGGGCAATGTACCACCCCCCAGAGTGGCAAATTTGTGAATTCCCTTGATTTGATTGGTCAAAAAGGTGAGGAGAGGTCATCACACCATTCCAGTATGAGATCATTTACATTCAATAACATGGATCAATGTTCCCGCCCATAATTCATTTTCCCATGAATTTATTCCACCCAGTAATATTATTTCAATTTAATATACAATGTATAATGTTTTGTGCTTTCTCTTCCTCTTGGAAGTTCATGGGGTTGAGTTCCCGGGCGCATCACAGGCAAGACTGTCATTGGCATTAGTTCAATGCCACTGTTCGAAGACTTTTTGTACTTTGGCTCATGCGCATTTCAGATTCAATATGCGTTACAAGTCACTCTTCAGGCCCAAGTACGAGCTGATAATAAAGTCAAAGAGAAAGGGAGAATAAATTAATGCACTATTCACCACTTTTCTCTACTCTATTCCCATTATTTTATTTTTAACTATAGCATTAATAGTTGGGCAGAACGAACAATGTTTAGTTAAAGCAGGAGCAGGTTCTTTAGTATGTGAAACATGAGGCGGCCATCTTTAATACTAGTGCGCAGCTGCAAGAATTCCTAGCAAAGCAGAGATACGTCAGACCACGTAGATGTGGCAGACGCAAGCGCAAAAGAGTTCCCGCATTTTAAGCGGCCATTTTAGGACACTCAGGTTACTGTTAGTAAGAGCACATAAGCAAGCTTCCCCTAAATGCTTAAATGTTGTGTAATGTAATTATTAGTATTACAAAATATGTTGATTAATAGGTTACATATTATTTCGAGAGGATTGAATCCGAGCAAGTCCCTTTACGTATGAAACCTTGCTCCATCAGGGGTATGAGTTCCTTGTGTACACAGCATTTAATACCAACATCTAAAAAGGAGAGGGTAGACATTGCATTACTGCAAGAGATGCACCTGGGGGCAAGGGACTTGCATAGGCTGTGCAGGCGATGGAGGAGACAGATACATGCCAAAGGGTATTTATCATATGCCAGGGGAACACTTACATGGGTTAGACCTGGCATCCCCCTAGAACCAATTGCGACATACTTGAACGGAGAAGGACAATATGTTGTGCTTCAAGCTTGACTAATGGGAATAGAGTTGCTACTGGGCAGCATCTTTGCTCCAAATGTGACCAAGTCAAGGTATCTAGAATCCCTGGCCCCAGTGCTGGCCTTTGGGGCAGGAGTTCCCATGATGTTAGGAGGTGACTATAATTGTGCTGAGAATATGAGCAGAGATAAGTCACATCTCCCACTTACAGATGCACTTCAGATGCACTTGGTGCGAGAATGTGTGGACTGGTCAAGACAATGGGGATTGAGAGATGTCTGGAGGCTGAGGCACAACAATGACCATGAATACTCATTTTATTCAAATGTGCATAACCTAAATGTCACATTAAGGGAGAAGATGTGGCCTAACTGCTAGAGCGGTCAACCTCGAAGCTGGGGAACTGGGTTTGAGTCTCAGCAGGGATGCTCATCATCCTATGATTCTGGCAAATCACTTACTCTCCCTGTGCCTAACTGAATGAATGTGTTCATCTGTAACACAACTGGTGCATATGTAAAGCCCTCTGAAACACAAAACGCCAAAAATAAAAATACAAAATTAGATCACTGCATGTGTACTGGCGATATTGGTGGGGGTAGTCATGCTCATTGAATATTTAGGCCATACATTGTCAGATCACGACCCGTTGGTTATGAAGGTTGCATGGGGAAATCAGAGCACAGCAAAACACACAAGGTGATGGATGGAATGTTGCACATTGACAAAACATTTACCCCCAGTCACAGATCTGGGTTTAATCCATTGTTATTTTGCTCACCACGCCACCCCAGTTCAGACATGGCCATATGCAAATCAGTCTTGAACCTGTGCCTCATGGGAACAGTCCAGCCCGAACTGCCAAGCGATGTCTTCCCTGGACCGGAATCAAGCATCCAAGGACCGGTTTTTGGCTTTCAGCCATCCCCAGCCAGGATAGCTTGACTCCAGTGGCCGAAATCAGAGCAAAGCCATCCCTATTTGGAGACTTCAACCTTTGCACTTTGAGAAGAAGACCTTTTGCACTACTCTGGGAGAAATGATTGCTTAGTACTTCCGGCTCAATAGTGGAATGGCTCAGCACGAGGAAACGGAATAGGAGTCATTCAAACTAATGGTGAGGTGGCACTGCTTGTGCCAATCGGTTAAAGGTAGGAGGTCTAAGGAGACTGAATTGATGGTGCTTGAGATTACCATTTGTAACATTGAAAAAGACCTGCCAACTATCCCCTCGATGTAGCCTCAGTGTTGGTCAGAAAAAGAAAAATACGGACCGATCCATGGTAGACTGATGGCCTTCACGAAACACATATATTTAGCCAAAACCCATGAAGAGTGAAGCAGGGTGGAATGACTACTGACATGGTTGGTGAGGCTGGAGGATCAGAGCCCTATCACTGTTCTTACCAATAGAGAGGGTACAATAGTTCTGCAACAGCATCAAATACTTGAAGTCTTTGTACATCACAACAGCGAGGTATGGGCAAAGCAGCTGTGGAACTCTGAGGCTGATATAGAAACATATCTAGATAGGGCATGCTTGGCTCAGTTAGTCATGCACTCCAGCAAGGAGTTAAGGGGCAAAATCACAGAACAGGAGATTAAAAATACAATTGAAGGATTAGCGCAAGAAACCAAGGGCAAATGGTTTGCAAGCCGAATTCTATCAGCCATATGCTGACCAATTAGCCGGCCATGTACGGTGCTTTAGAAAGAGACAAACTTCCTGACTCCACCAGAGAAGCGCTCATAATGTTTATTCACAAATCCAGGGGTGATGCTTTAGGCCCTGTGGCCAACAGGACCCTGTCCATGCTCAACTGAATTATAAGATTCTTAATAGAGTGTTGGCTAACTGCCTGCGGGCCCACTTGGCAAAGCTGGTACATCACGACCAGTGTGGATTTATCGCCCATAGTAGCACCTCCTCCAATATACAGAGATTGCTCCGAGTGATGGAAGAAACCCAGGTGCAATGTTGCGGTATAGCTATTGCACTTTCAATAGATGTGCACACGGCATTTGATACTGTTCACTTTGATTATCTTCAAGCACTAATGAAATGTATGAATTTGGGGAGAGGATGGGGTCACTGGGTTGAATTGTATGTGGGAGTCAGGATTCGGACAAGAAGATGTTTTTCTGAAACCTTTGAGGTGCATAGGGGCATGTGACTGGGTGCCCACTGTCGCCAATGCTTTTTGCATTGGATGATGGAGTAATTTGCCAGTATTGAAAGAGTGGGAAGGGACAGGGAAGGTCATTCTCTAGGGGGAAGTGGAACTTTTCATCCTGCTGTATGCGTATGACATGCTTTTGTACCTTCAGCAGGCATAGTCAGTAATCCCATGGAGTGTGGCACTGCTCCAGGACCTAGGGAGAATTTGGGGTCTCCACACGTACTGGAACAAGGCCTGTGCCTTTCCGATTTCCCCAGACGGGCAGGCCAGACCTCGTCAGTGGAGCAAACGGGTGGGAACCTCAGATGCTACAATACTTTATGGTCCAGATTGATCATCAGCAGCTGATGTTCCCAAAGGGAATTCAGGCACTGCACTGAGCGCACGGAAAGGGACTATTCAATTGTGGTGTACGTGGAAGTTATCTATCATGTCCCAAGTAGCCCTGTCTAAAACGGTAAAAATACCAAGAGTACTTATTATTTTGCAAATTTGCCGGTGTGGATACCCCAAGCATGGTTAAAATACATGAATTCCCTGCTTCTGGATTTTATGTAAATGATGGCGGCCGAAATCAGACCTCCCTGGGGACACTGCAGCACACACCGACCCTTGGAGGTTTGGGAGCCCCAAATTATGAGCCGTACTACCTGTCGGCCCTGCTACAATTGCTGGCCTGCTGGATGGCAGGTCACTACATGGAAGAACTGGCCTTTGGGGAAGGACTTCTCATGATCTTGGGGGTTGACTATAATTGTGTTGAGAACGTGAGCACGAATAGGTCACATCCCCCACTTATGGATGCACCTGAGATGCTCTATGCATGAGAATTTGGTGAGACTAGAGTGGACGACCTTGAAGCTGGGAAACCGGTTCGAGTCTCAGCATGGATGCTCAAAATCCTGTGATTCTACGCAAATCACTTAATCTCCCCATTCTTTACTAAATGAATGTGCCCGTCGGTAGCGCAACTGATGCTCATGTAAACCACTCTGATACCTTTAGGTCGAGTATGCACTATATAAAACTAAAACATTTTTTTTTAAAGAACTGGGAGAACTAGGATATCCTCAGCATAAGAAGACTATGGTAGCACTGCTGTTGGGAGGACAGATGGCAACAGTACAATGGGCTCTTTATGCCCCGACTATCCTGTTGTTAGGCCTGCCTACTGCGTGGGGGGCTTCTTCACAGAACGGAGAATGGAGGACTGGACAAGGGCAGGAATAGAAAAAGTGAGAGACTGATATGAGGGGGGAGGATACCCACACTGGATGCTTTGGTTGGTGAAGTTAGTCAGCCCAGGACACAGTTTCTGATGTATGTGGCATTATGACATGTGCTGGTTCAACTGTGGGAGCACTTCCCCTCGAGGGAGCAGACTCATGATCTCTTCCAGACTTTGCTTATATTAGGATGGGGAAGCAAGCTAATATCCTGGCTCTGTAAAGTGGTTTTACATATGATGACGCCTGACCTCTCTACCCTTTGAGACAAGTGGGAAGGAATACTACACTGGGAATTCTGTGGAAAGGAATGGGAACAGACGTTGTAGCATGTTCCCAAAATTTCCAGGAACACACAATATAAATATATCCAATTCATTTACTTACATATGACATACCTCAATCCTCACAGATTTAATATCTTGACACACAGATACAATGTGTGGAACAAGATGCTGCTTTCTCACACATGGTATGGAGCTTCCCGGTGGTGGCCCGTAGCAGGAGATATGGATCGTACACTTAATAAGCAGGGTGTGCTGACGCTAGAAACCCGTCTGCTTGGTTTCTATTCACGCAGGCCTGAAAAAAAAGGCAAACAACAAATTTCCAGACCTGGCCCTGGGAGTGGCAGGCAGGGGCATAGCTCTGCATTATTAACCTCTTGGATGCTATGGGAATTCCCCTGCTGTGCTGGGATTTCGTGATCCTCATTGGTTTATGACGAGCTGGGCTCGTCATGAGCGTGCGAGGAGGCTACTGCATGACGAGCCCAGCTCGTCATGAGCGTGGAAGGGGTTAATCAGCAAATAGCCCACTGCACTGTAGGTAGAAAACAAATGTGGAGAACTGGGCTATTGCAGAAGGGGTGTCCCTCCGAAAGGAGGAACAGTGGAGGGATTCACAGGAAGCTCAAAGCCGATCTCTGGCTCGAGGTACTAACGGCCTTTATTACGGAAGAGGGTGGAGCTTAACATTGACGTCATGCCACTTGGAAATTTCTGGAGGGGTTTACTTCCTGGACTGAAATCTCTTTGTTATATTTTTCCTTTATGTTGTCACTATGGCAACTTATTCTGCGCTATATGCATCTAGTTCAATCCAGTGCCATAGCAAGGTCAGGTGGTACCTGGTGCAGAAAATTTCTTGTCACCCCCCTACATTGAAATTATTAAAAGAAGGAAAAATAAGATACTTAACGCTTTGCCTTTCTGTTTTTTTCTTTGCTGTCCATCACTCATTTTAAATAATATTATTTTTTCTAAAAAAGTGTCTTGAGCCCCCAATTTTTTTTTGCTATTTTAAAAACACATATTTTTGCCATTCTTTCACACCCCCTCAGTGATGACACCCGGGGTGGCCCGCACCCACCAAACCCCCCTTCCAACGCCGCTGGTTCAATCAATAAAATGTTTTCTGAAGGCTCTTGGATCATGACTACAAAAAATATTATTGAAAATATAATATCAAATTATTTGTGTGATGTATTATTTGTTTATAATTCAGACTGTGAAACTAGAGCACGGATGAGACTGTAGTAAACCATTATTGACCATGTGCTGTCTAGGTTTCTGGGCTGATGGAGGGTCACACTGCAAGTGCTGGCTCTCAGGTTCAGGCGGCTTCTATACGCAGATCACTGTAAGACTTCTACGCCTGAATGAAACAGCTCCCTGGGCTAGGTGGTAGGAGGAACAAAGCACTGCTGAGGTGAGCCAGCAGCTATCATGGGCTTTCACCAATGGGGCTCAAACGAGCTAGACACTGGATTTGTTCCACTTACATCTTTAACCCCAATTACATGAACACTAGGAGATTTTACCAATGTCTGCCCACAGGAAATAGTCTCTCTTCGGGGCAGTACAAGGATTTTGGAGTAGTTTCAGTTCCACCATGCACTTGAATTTTTTGTCAGATGTGCTTTTTAGGTCAAGCCTGGGCAGCGCATGTACTGCCACAAGTAGTGGACTATGGCTTTGAAGCCCTGCCCACACTCTGCCATATTTGTAATTCGCTTGTGTCATTGTCCTTTATAAATGCTGGTTTCCGATTCAATATGAGTCTTGTTAGTCACTCCTTGGTACTGCCTTGTCTCCATTTGTTACCGCCCATAATGACTGAACCTTTTATTGGTGTTGTTACATGGTCTGCAATATAAGTTGGAAAGCACTATTTTCCTTAATGCTCTTCCACTATTTCACCCACAACATCGCAGGATGCCGCTCAATTACTACTGTATTTATTTAAATTACTACGAGGTCCGCTTTAATTTTAGCGGCCGCACTTATTCAATTATTTTATTTAAGAAGTGGCTGCTTGCAGTTAGCAGCCGCGCTTATTTAATTATTTATTTTACAGGCGGCCAATTTCACATTAGCGGTCACACCTATTTATTTTATTAATAAACAGCACGGGCCGCTTTCACTTCAGCGGCCGTGTGGAACGTTTCTAAATGATTTTATTTTTGCTTTGTGTGAAAGCACACCATCTGTGCTTTCACTTTAATATTGTCTGTGTCCCTTTGTTTAGACGCTGCTCACTATAACCTGAATACGGTCAGCAGCATCTAAAGAAATGGGTGCAGCCAACATTAAAGTGCTCTCACATTTGCAAGAGTTTGAGCTATTGGCATTAAAAATAACATTGCCTTTTATAAACGTGTTGGGTTTAAAACACATAAATAAAAGGCATTCAGGTAGATTCATCAAGCATTTTTGCGAGCGAAAACGGTGCGAATCGCAAAATTCGGCCGTTTGCGCCCGCAAAAATGGCATTTGAGATTCATCAATGGGTCATGTACTCGCAATTTGAAAAATCGCAAATAATTGCGATTTTTCAAATTGCGATCGCATTTAAGGAATCTCAATTAGAGATTCCTTAAATGCTATTCATGATCCATTTCTGAATTGCGAATTCGCTATTTACCGCGAAGTCTGACTTCGTGGTAAATAGCGAAAACTCAGAAAAATGCACTTTAGTGCATTTTTCTAAGTTGGATGTTACACACACACATGTCCTTTGGACATGTGTGTGCGCAACATCAGTCTACATTTTCATTTCAGGGGTGCTACAGGGTGTCCTCTGGACACCCCTGGCACCCTTGAAATCGCATCCTTATTTGCGATTAGCAAATGCTAATCGTAAATAAGGAACATGTAGAAATCGCAATTATTTTTGCGATTTCTACATGAATCCCGTTTTGCGAGTCTTTAATAGCGATTCCTTAATCATCGCTATTAAGGACTCGCAAAACGGGACATTGATGAATCTAGGTGATTGTCATTTATAATGCTAACCGCGTAAGTCTTGCAAAAGCCAGATCTATTGCATTGAAAATGCTTGTTGGTTGGGTCACATGTCAACACTGTTTGCACAGCATCTGCTCTGGGGTATTGCCAGTTCTTTGTGTTGTCTGGCTGCACTAATCCGGCCAAATGCAAAGAAACTGCTTGCAAGGGTTCCAAAAAATCCTGACGCATTAATATTCATGAGATAGGCTAATAAAATGACTAATTGCAAAGGGCGTGAATATAGAAATGAAAGACTGAAAGGGATAGCCGAGCAAAGTCTTCGAATTTACTTTCACAATGTGCCGGTTTGTGGCAAACTGTTTTATAAATTGCATATTCTGAAAGAGACATTGGTGAGAGGAGCACAGAGAAATTGATGTGACAGCTGTCTAGTCCACCGCCTCTTGTACGGATAGCTGTTCCACGCAAAATGCCAGCTGTCCATCATGGAAAGTGTTCACTTGCAATTGATTCTCCAATGTACCACGGTGTATTCGGTGTTTTGTGACCATGTGAGCAGCCACAAAGCATTGATACATTTAATTGTGAGTCGCAAGGAGGCGGGATGGCAGTTTACCACCCTATAATCCCGTTGACTCGATAGAATTCTCAATATTAGCACTGATATCTTCAGATACATTTCTGATTTGCAATGTCATTTCATTCTATCATAACTGAGAACTTTGTGTTCATAAACCCTGCCAATATATACAGTGGAAATGCAGTTGACACATTTAGTACTTTATGTACAGGAAGAAACAGTGCTGGAGAATCAGAATTAGTGGAACAAGTAAATCTGGTAATAAGTAAACCTCTTAAGAAACCACACGATCTGTGTGTTCTTAAACTAAATAAACATAAAAGTCGCCTCATTCTTGCTAAGCCAGGCCCTGATGTGCGTGCGCCTGCCCAACACTTCCGCTTCTCCCGGTGATGGCTCAGCTTGATGCAGCCCGGACAACTCAAACAGTCTGATCAGACACTCAAGCTCCTGCACACTCTCGGGAGCCGTTGCAACCCTGCAATTTTTGAGCCGTCAGGGCAGCTTGCTTTTCTGCGGAAGCAGGACCATTGGTTCTCTTGTGGTCTATGGTTGTTCAGCAAGCTTTTCTTCATCTTCTTCTCTGAGAGCATCCTGAGGTGGTTTGTTGACGTCACGTGGCCCAATCAGTCAGCGGAGGAGGGCACAACGGAGAGGGCTTGGGCTCTGGGCAAACGGATGGGCAATATAGACTCCCTTCCCTCGCTGCGTTTTAGCCTCTCGGGGAGCGGGGGGCTTGGATGGACGGCAGGGAGGAAGGTGGGTCTTTTGCTTCTAGCCAGCCCCATTGCTCTTATGTGAAGCCTAGTGAAGCCTAGCGAGGATCAATGGAACCCTGTGTGCCCAGGCTCTACAGTGCCTTCGTCCCTTTTTACCTGGCCTCCACTAACATCTCAATCCAGGAGTTTATTGGAAGAAATTGACTCTCCTTTTACCTCCTGGCTCTATTGACTATGAATTATCACTGAGTAGCATTTGGTTGGAGTGGTGTGGTGGGGGTGGTAGTAAAAATATGGTGTGGCGTGCCCAAGAAGGAGGTGTTGCTTTTTTCTTCTTTGTTTGGAGCAGTTTTATTGTTTTCCTGCAATGGATACCTCTTCATACGTCTCCCCTCCCATGCTTTGCCATAAGAAAGCCCTCCTGGGTGTCTCAAAAGGAAGAGGCCAAGGGAGGTCCTGCAAAAGGAGGAAGGCAGGAGGGAAAAAGGTGACTTCCCAGCCTGACTTATGCTCCATATCAAACGTGAATGCTCCCGCTGCCCCTTGCCACATCAATAAGGAATTTTGTCTCCAAACACTTTAATATTGTCTCCCTTCCTCCATCAGGTGGGGGCTGTGAGATGTTCAGTGAGATGCCCAGTGTTTCTTGTCAAGCAACTGAGGGAGCATGCTTGGCAACGGATTGTGCCCAATAAGCCAATCCTCTGGAAGCCTCACCGCAGGCTAGGAGAGCGGGCCCAAGATTGTCTTCTTTGCCTCGCCTCAACATTTCTTTATCCTCTTTCTCATTAAAATGACTTGATTCCCCACTGTCAGATCATAGCGGAGTTTTTTTTAGTGGCAATTTTGACTCGTCATAAAGTTGCACAAAGGGTTAATATGCCTGTAGTAAAGTAAGTGCACCTTACAAATCACAGATTTGTATTTTATGGAGATCTCTCAATGGGTTGCTCACAGATACCCCTTTGCTACTTGCAGATTCCAAGTTAATATAGCACAGTGAATTATGAACTGTCATCAAAGAATTCCATGGAAACTGCAAGGCATAGCTTTTAAAACCTTATGTTTTTCCCTCAGCCCTTCATTGCTAAAACGGTTTTGTATGGGTAGAGATAATTTCTTATTGGTAAAGCCAATAAGAAATATTTCTTATTGGAAAAGCCAACCCCAACCACTGTGTTATGTTTTAAATCCTTCGTGCTTCTCCAAGCCAAGCACTCTTAAAATATTCTGCCTACCAGCATGGATGGCAATTCACTCCTACACCTTGTGACCCTTTTTGCCTTATCTAACATTTCCTGTATATTGACTTACACACTTGCATGATTCATGGTCTCTTTAAAAAGTGTGTGTGAGATAGAAGGTGCTCTGGCACCCCACATTGGTATGAGTAGTGCTATAAAAAGAAATGTAATGCATGTAAGAGGAGGGCTATGGAGAGATGAGGGGCGCACTTGGAGGGTGGTAGTGAGGGAATCCTTGAAGAAGGAGGTTAATGAGGGAGTTAAAAAAATAATGTTGCCCTGGGCGCCACCAGTGATAAAATTAACCCTGGTGATCAATGACATATTTTCAGTGGCTGTGATGTGGCGGAGAGGCCAGAAGAAAGCTGATAGCCTCTTCTGTAGAAACCGAAGACTGGGTCCATTGATTCTCTGTTCTCTGTCTTCAAAGCCATGAAATGGAAAAGGCTCTTGTATAGTGCATGGCTACCCAGGAGCATCCCAGCGCTGTGACAGGACTGCGTGCAGGAGGGGGAGAGTCCTCAAGGGAAGAGCCAGGTCTTCAACTGTTTCCAAAAGGCCAAGTAATTGGGTTATTTCCGGAGAGCTAGGGGAAGCGAGTTCCACAGCTTGGCTGAGTTATATGAGAAAAGGTGGCCTCCCGATCTGGACCTCCTGATTCTGGGGATGATAGCCAGATGAAGATCATTGGAGCGAAGCGTTCTAGAGGCCTTAGAGGGTCTGACTAGGGCCTTGATAAAGGGTGAACCATTTCCTTTCAGGGATTTATGGTCAATACACAAGGCCTTGCAGTGAATTATCTCTGAACAGGGAGCCAGTGGAGGGAGTGGAGGGTGGGCTTTGCTGAGCAGCAGCTGCTGGTTCCAGTGAGTAGTCTGGCCGCTGAATACTGCACAACCTGCAGCGCGGCGGTTACTGAGCTGGGAGCACCCAGATAAAGGGAATTGCCAAAGTCCAGCCTGTACAGGATCAGGGCCAGAATCAAGAGATTTTTGGGTCTGCTGGGGAGCAAGGGAAGGATTTTACGGGTCATTCTGAGAATGCCATGGCACGTCGCAGTGGTCTTTCGTGCTTGGGTTTTAAATGAGAGTTCTTGGTCTAACCAGATTCCCAGGCTCTTTATTTCGGGTTTAGGAGTAGGAGCTGGGCCCATGCAGGCAGGCCATATGGTACTTGATTTCAGGCTCAGCTGGTTGCCCAACACCATCAATTCAGTTTGGTCCCCATTGAGCTTCAGTTGGGATAGGCACATCCAGTTGGTGACTTCCTTGAGGCAGGGGTGGAGATCAATGGGTGACTGCTTGGCATGATTTAGTTCGACAACCAGCTGGGTGTCGTCTGAATATGTGACAATATGGACCCCCGAAGGGGGATACGATGTCTGCCAATGGGGCCATATACACATTAAAGAGGGTGGGGCTCAAGGATGAGCCCTGAGGGACTCCACAATGCAGAGGAAAGAATTTGGGTATGATGTCTCCTTCAAATACCTGAAAGTGTCTGTTTTCCAGGAATGACTGAAGCCAGGCCAGAGCTGTTCCTGACACTCCCACCTTTTTGAGACGGTGACCAAGATATGTTGGTTCACCGTGTCGAAGGCCGCGCTGAGGTCAAGGAGAATTATGGCGGAAGACCCTCCTTGGTCAAGGATCTTTCTAGAGGTCTCCACCACCGAGAGCAAAGCTGTTTCAGTGCCCTGGTGGGGTTGGGAGCCAGTTTGGGAGAGGTGGAGGTGGCCGTGGGATTCGAGAAATGCTGACAAGGAGTTATTGACATGTTTTTCCGCCAGCTTACTTATGCCGGGGAGGAGCGAGATGGGAAGATAGTTGACCAACTCCGCTGGATCTGGATGAAGTTTTTTAAAAGGGTTTGGACCATAGCATTTTTCCATTCTGGAGGGACAAGTCCTTCTGCTAGGGATGCGTTGATTTAGTGGGTGATAGTGGACAATACTCCCTTGAGAATATTGAGTGGCGCAGGGTCAAGAGGCGACCCGCTTTTAACAGTAGACAGAATGGAGAGGAGAGATTCCTGCGTGAGAGGGATGAATGTATGTAGGGGGGGTTTGTGCTCAACATCTTCCGGGTCTCTGGTTGGAAGTGGGGGTGGGATTTCTGGGGTAGGGATCTGCTTCAAAATATTTTGAATTTTAGACTGGAAGAAATCTGCAAGTTCGTTGCAGTGCTGTCCTGAAGGGTCCGGTGTTGCCTGGGGGTCTGGGAGTTTGAGAAGCCGTTTGATAAGGAGGAACGAGTCTCTGGAGGGATTGACTGATAGAGAGAGTTTAGTAGTAAGAGGCCTGAGTAGTTTTTATTTCGGCCTTATAAGTTGCTATGGCCGTCATGTAGTCTCCTTTTTTTGGGGGGCGAAATCTTTCCTCCATAGCCGTTCTAATTTTTTTTGCATGCTGTTTCAGAAGGAGGAGCTTGGGGGTAAACCATGCATTTATGTTAGCTCCGGTTTTCTCTCTGAGTTTTTTGGGGAGCACCGTGTTTAGGGAACTTTCAATCCATGTGGCAAAGTCCCTGTTAGATGAAATAGGATTGTCGTTAGGGGTGGGTCTGGACTTTTCTAAAGCAAGGGTCCAGTCTTCTACAGAGAGTTTTGACCTGGGGTGGATTTTAATGGCAGTGTGGGGAGCGGAAGGGTCGATTTAGGGGGGAACCAGAGGAAGGGGACTAGGGAGTGGTCAGACCAGGGAAGACCAGGGAAGGGGAGAGGCTCGGTCCCTTAAAGGTGTGTGAAATTTGAGAAAATAGGATCAAGAAGATGTCCTTTGATGTGTGTGACTAGTGAGACCTTCTAGAAAAGCTGGTAGGATGCAGGGTCTGAGGCTAGGTCGGTTGCGGGTTGGTCCAGCGGATCGTCAAAGTGGAGATTGAAGTCTCCAAGGATGGTGAAATTGGATGACTTGCTGGAGATAGTAATGGCTGATTATATTATAAAATGAGTGAATTTGTTAAAGGCTCCAGGGTGGCGGTAAATGAGGATTCCTGAGAGGTTAAGAGTGGGGGAGAATTTTATAGCGTAGTAGACATTCTCACAGACGGATAGAGGGCTACCTAGTAACCGACAGATCAGCTGGTCCTTGTGGATGATTGCAATCCCGCCCCCTTTGCCAAAGCTCAGTCTAGGCATTTGATCTGAAACCCCAGGGGGAGAGCTTGTACTATGTCGGGATCTGAGCTAGGGGTGAGCCAGGTCTCTGTGAGGAAAAGCACATTAGGTGCTAGGTCACTCAGGAGCATTGAAATTTCTATGTGGTGCTTGGGTAGGGATCTGCAGTTGAGCAGATATAGTTTGAAGGGTTTTACCGGCTCAGGTACCAGGGAGCCAAGTGGGGTAGATTGATAAGAGCAGAGTGTGCACTTGTTGTGGTTCGTGAGAGAGATGGCGTGGGAGCAGGGAAGTTTGTTCAATTGTTTCAGCTCTTCGCTGGAATACAGGATGCTCTCGGGGGAGCTTGACTGCTGAACAGCAGCGCGAAGCCCTGCGGAAGTGGAGTCCTTCCAGTGAGTCAGGTCTTCCCTCCACACAAACGGAACAATCTGCGGTGGACCGGGGAAGCCTGTGAGGAATCAGGGAGCAAGGTACAAAATGCTCGATAGGTTAATCGGATAGATTTTTAAAAGCAGCTGGTGAAAGTGAAGTTTAAAAGCACTGTTTAAAAAGCAGCGATGCCCAGTGTGCTAGGAACCCTTTGCCAGGCGTTCTGTGGGAGACTGGGTTAGGCTGGAGACAGCTGATTAAATGCCCGGAATGCAGAAGTGCTGTTAGAGTGAAGAACCCTTTGCCAGGCGTTCTGCTGACACTTGCCTTGGGTCTAAACTCCTCTAGCGCATCTGTCGTGTTGTAGTATTCTTGGCTAGAATGTTTGAGTGTTCTTAGAATAGGAGTGCATGCGTGGGGTTCCAGGGGGGACAGTTGATGAGGGAACGGCGACATGTTGTGATCGTCCTTGCTGTGTTTAGCCGAGTTGCCAATAAAGAACTTGTTAATGTTCTTGGAGTAAGAGCCATCTTTACAATTTTGGCGACGGAGGATTGGGCAACCCTGCGCGGACCCACGGAGTTTGAGGAGAAGTGAATTGAAGTGAAAAGAAGATACAGACCAAGGACGAGGATAATTGGAAAGAGGAACTGAGGGAGAGATTGATAAAGACGTAGGTGAGCGGAACAACGGAGTGAAAAGTAAATGATCTTTTAATTAAAAAAGGAAGAAGTGGAAATAACGTGTTACCGTGTGAAGCAGCGCGTGTCAGCTGAGAGGCGCGTGGAATCGCGTGCGGCGACAGACGCAGTGAGAGACGCGTGGAGGGTGATTCAGGCACTGCGCACGGCAGCAGAAGAGGCAGCGTCTTTGTGATTGTGACGCGTGAAGAAGGAAGCAAATGAGTACACGCTGATTGGCTAGCGTGTGATTTCATCACGTCGGCGGCCATTTTAACGAGTTGGGAAAACTCGTATTCGTTTTAAAGAAGGAAACGAATGAAAGGAATAGGAATAGCAATTTAAAAGTCGAAAAGTCTCTTTTGAAGAATGGAAATGGAACAAAGAGATAGATAAAAGAAAGGAGGAGGAAGAATTAAGAAAAAAAAAGAAGAGAAGTTTATTAAATGCAAAAAGAGTTTATTAAATGCAAAAAGAATATTATAAAGTGTAAAGAATATTATTATAAAGAGGTAATGTGTGCAGCACAAACGTTCACTTTGACACCACCAATACCATTTAAGGAAGGAAACGATGGTTAAGCATCAGGAAGCAGTTTAAGAGTTGAGAAGTCGTTTTAAAGAATGTAATTGCAACAATAGGGTAAAAGAAAAAGGAGAATAAAAGGAAGGAAAAGGAAGAACGAACTCTAACAAAAAAGGGAAGTTTATTGGAAGCGTAATCTATACTTTATGAAAATGTGTGCGGCACAAACATTTACATTAACGCCACCAATACCATTTTTAACAGAACCAGGAGAACCAAAAATAAGATGGCAAGAATGGAAGGTATATTTCAATAATTATATGTTCACTATCAAAAATGAGGAAATGACACCGGAAATAAAGAAAGGGATATTGCTACATTCCTTAGAACCAGAAGGAATCAGGCAATATGTGCGGATGCAAAAGAAGGAAAGAGGTGAAGATGAAACGGATGTATATGAGAATGCGTTGGATGACTTAGAGAGATATTATGCACCAACGGTATGTGTGGCAATTGACAGATACACGTTTTTCAGGAGGAAGCATGAACAGGATGAGAAGATTGATGATTATTTGAGCGTATTGAAAAGAATGGCGGAGAAATGTAGATTTGGACAGATAGAAGAAGAGTTAATAAGAGATCAAGTCATTATGCTCACAAACAATAAAAGGGTGCAAGAAAGATTTTGGACCATGGGTGATGGAACACTGAATAAGGTGCTAGCGGTAGTAAGGAAGGCTGAAGTATCAGTCAGATGTGCAAAAGCAGCCCTGGAAGAAGAGAAAGGAAAAGATAGAGAAGAAGTGTGTGTTGTGAGGAAAACTATAAGAGCAGACAGCGTTGGTGCAGAGAAGAAAGATAAATTTGATGAAGAGAAGACGGAGAAGAAGTATTTTCAAGCAACAAAAAATGAAAATAGAAGAGAAAGCACAACTAGTTTAGCATGTTTTAGGTGTGGAAGTTATACACATTTAGCAAACAGTCAAGCATGTAGAGCAAGAAATCAAAAGTGTACAGTATGCGGATTAATTGGACATTATGCAAGATTTTGTTATAGAAGAGATAAAACTACAAGGATAAAGTATGTGACAAGGGGAGAAGATGAGTTGAGGAAACAAGTTAAAGAAGACGATTCAGATGAAGACGATGACATTTTTATGATAAGAGATTTTATTTTGGATGTAAAAAGTTAAGGAAGAAGTAAACCCAAATGTGAAATTGAAGTGGCGGGGGTAAAAGTGATATTAGTGGCAGATTCGGGATCGCCATATACTATAGTTAATCTGGATATGTGGAAGAGGAAATTTGTGAAGGAGATTGGTGTTGATCTAATGAAAAGTGACATAAATCCAAGAGGGTTCACTGGGAAAAGCATTCCTATGGTGGGGTGTAGGGATGTGATATTTGTGTTTAAAAGGAGAGTGACAGAGGGAAGAATGTATGTTGCGTAAAATGGACCAAGTGTTTTAGGATGGAAAGATCAGGCAGGTTTGGATATATTACTAAATCCGAATGCAAAAGAGCAGGTTATGGTGTTGGGTGAGAATGATGATTTAGCGGAAGAAGTTAAAGATGATGATTTAGCGGAAGAAATTAAAGGAAAGTATTGTGATGTGTTCTCAGGAAAAATTAGCGTGCTTATGGAATTCAAACATGAGATAAAATTAGAAGAGAATGCCGTTCATGTAAATCATGAAGTAAGAAACGAACAGTTTACAGTAAGGAATGAATTGGGAAAAGAATTAGTAAGGTTGGAGACTTCAGGAATGGTTAAGAGGTTTGAGTCCTCGGTATGGATGGGTGCGGTTTTAACACATAATGATAAAGTTACGGACTGTTTGAGTAGAATGCCCATACCGATTAAAGAAGTACCTAGGAGTGAGTGGAATGAGTGTCAAGTTGCTGTGGTGGAGGGAGAGTTTGAGAAGTCAATTGAGTAGCTTCTACATTATGGTAAAGATGGGCTGATGGGAAAAATAAAAGAGAAGGTTTTTGAAGTTTGGAGTGAAGGGAAACCGAGTGAAGAAGAAGAAAATAGCTTTTGGGAAGTGAGAGGTGAGTTGTGTGTAGAATCAGGATTTGTTTACAGAGGTGGAAAAGTTATACCACCTAGTGCTTTGAGGGAAAGAAAAGTAGACTTATGTCATGAGGGATCTTTCGGAATTGTTAAGACAAAGAAGAGAGTGGAAAGTTCATTTTGGTGGGCAGGTGTTGATATTGAGTGGGAAAGAGTAGTGAGGGAATGCAAGGAGTGTGCTGATTCGAATAAAAGTTTAACAAAGTTGGAACCATCTTTGTCACCTAAAAAATGTTCTGAGATGGTTTGGGATTTGGTTGACTTTGATTTTGTTGTTCGACTCCGGAGCAGGAATGGAGAGGGTAGGTTTTGTCCATTTGTAACGATGAGTGCTAGGGAAGCGTTCACGAGAGTTGACATGGGATGGATGGATAGTACGTCACCGGAAAAAGTTAAGGGAAATATTATAAAAGGACAACAGGTGTACCTAAAGAACTTTGTCATTAAGAGTGTGACAAGGGTAGAAGAACTTGAAGTAGGTGACTGGGTAAAAGCTAAGAAGTGGGGAAAGTGGCAAAGGGAGGAAGTGTGTTTTTCCAAGCCATGTGGAGTTGTGGAGTGTCTGGTGTGGCATGTGAGTCGAATAGCTAAATGTAAAAATGTAAAAAAACGGAAGAGGAGGGTGTTGGGGGAGAAGAAGTGGAAGATGAAGTAAGAACTGAAGATGATAGTTGTATAGGACTGGGAAGATTTGGAAGAATACTCCTCACAGACTTAAGGACTGTATGTTAATTTAGTTTGGTTATTTTCTTTTGTTGTATATAGTTTTTTCCTTTCCTCTAGACCATTATGTTGTATATAGTTTCCTTTGCTCATTTGTTTTTGTTAAGGGGGAAGATGTGTCGTGTTGTAGTATTCTTGGCTAGAATGTTTGAGTGTTCTTAGAATAGGAGTGCATGCGTGGGGTTCAAGGGGGGGACAGTTGATGAGGGAACGGCGACATGTTGTGATCGTCCTTGCTGTGTTTAGCAGAGTTGCCAATAAAGAACTTGTTAATGTTCTTGGAGTAAGAGCCATCTTTACAGCATCCCATGCATGCACTACCGAGCACAGCTTTTCACTGAGGAATGTGCAAATAGCTACACTGTGGCATCTCTTTCAGAAGTGTAGGGGGCAGCTCAAGCTGCACTTCAAACAGGCTCATTTGGTGTCATTTGATGGCTTATTAGGGAGTCATTTCACGGGCTGACATATTTGGCATTTATATAACGGGACATTCAGTTCAGGAATATATTTAATTTGTGAAACGTATTTCGATAGTTATCTAAAACAGATTTTTTTTAATCAGTTTGTAGAATCTTCCTACTCATTTGTTATACATAGCAAAGAAAAGAATGGCTTGACCCTAGTAGTGTAGGCTGCCATTTCCTTTGATCATCTGAAATCAGATGTGTGCTGAAAAAAATAAGCTGTCATTTAAGTAATCTGTTTTTTTATTTCACAGTGTGAGGTTCCTTTCACCTGCAAAGCAGTAAAATGTTCAGATTAGAGGTCTCCTTATTCCAAAATAAAAAATGAAAGCAGGTTCTAAGTTATCACACAACAAATGAAGATTGGCTTCTTTAAAAATAAAAATCGTTATTAGGGTTTCCACGTATAGACAGTGAAACAATGTATGGCATTAATTCTATGTTGAGGTCTTGTTCTATGGGTTACACAGTTAGGCAAAATACGTATGCAATAATGTACCCTCTTATGCAAATCATAAGGGCATTGCAAGTCACCGACGAGTTCTGTGACCATATAGAGGAACAAGGCCAAGGACTAAGTTTCATTATATAAGGGATAAAAAAAGAACTTGCAGTACATTATAAGGGTATTGCAAGGTACTGAGGAGTTCCATAACCACATAGAGAAACAAGGTTGAAGAATGACTTAATTTATAAGGTGATGGAAGTCTGAGTGAATTGCAATGTCCTTAGCATATACTGCATGGGCACCTTTTCCCATTTAATACAAGGTCACACCATCACCTTTCCCACAAACCCCCTAAAACCTTGTTGAATAGCACTTTCATAAGAAAGAGTGACCATGTTATCAAAAGTAAATAATTTAAAACTCTAGTGCAAAATTAAACACATCAAAAACCTGTTAGATATTTGTTGCGAAAAGATATTAGAAACTGTTCAAAACAAGTCAGTTTAAAAAACACAAAGCTGTAGTAGCTGGAAATGTGTAAAAACATGCAGAAAGATTCTAACATTTCGACAATTTTCTAAGAAGTACAACAAATGTTTTCTTTCTGCTTGCCACTATAAACTAAAGAAATAGAGCAGAATAAAGAAATTCAACATTTCTTTGTGATTGCTTTAAGCAGCTGCTCCATGACCTGTCCTGCCTTTCACCTCTGCTACTGGCTCTAGCAGCAGGCATTGTGACATTAGAATTCGACTGAAATAACATATTATAGGTGAGCTCTGGCATCTTTTCTTTATAATAAGTGACTAGGTGCACCAGGAGTCACCCATTATAAATAAATTAGAGATGGTTGTTTATACAGGGATTGCAGAGTCCCATGTATTATAAGGTAATGAAGCTCTGCAATGACTTGCAACATACTCTTAATGTAATGCCTGGGCTACTTTATTCCTTATAAAACATGATCACACCATGACCCTTCTCACAAATCATTTATGTCCTTGGTCTAGTGCCCTTCTATAAGAAAGAGATAGGATATTTGTAAACATGAGAAATACAATTTGACTATCTAGTGGAAAATTAAACAGAGCAAAAAGCAGCTAGATAGCTGTTATAACAATTGCAAGTCAGATACAAAAAACTGCAGCTCAGATTGTGTACAAACATGCAGAGAGAATCTGTTTTTCCTTTAGCTACCTGAAGGGTGTAAGAAAATAACATGTTGCCCAAGAAATCTTCTTTGTTCTTATCACTGTTGATCTGGAAATAAAGAGCAGAAAAAGGAAAAGTTACATTTTATTTTCGTTTCTTATAGTTCAGCTTTAATTATGCTGTGTGACCTTCCTTTCGCTTTGGCTGTAGGCTCTTACCTCACAACTCAACTGTAAAAAGTTATTACAGCTGAGCAGTTAATTTGTTTCTTTATTAGAAGCAACTAGGTATGTCACAAGTTGCCTGGATAAAGAAATAGCACACTTATTTTATACAGGGATTGCAGGCTGACATGTATTAAGGGTAGTATAAGTAATTGAGAGGGGAAACAAAGAAGGATGTGAGAGAATGGAAGGAAGAGGAGACACAGAAGCAATAGTTGCAGAACAACATTGTATTTAATAGTTTGCCAGCAGTAGCTCTAGCATGTAATTGAACAATGAAATGGTGAAACCCACCTTAACAGAGCCAAGGTTAATCTCACAAGATAGTAATTGGAAATTATTTGGCAAGGTGTCCAACGAAGATGAACCTAGCTTTTGGTGCATGAGATGTTGAGCATAATTGAGCCTGGTGGTGTCAAAGCGGTATGGGAAGTACATGCACGTCTTCTCCTGACAACGACTTCCAACATTTAGGACAAAACTTAATCTCAGGTTTATGGTGACCTGAGACTTTCATGGAGCAAACTTTCAAGTCACTTTAGTAGGCACAGGTGGCATTTCATAAGGGTAATATACAAGTCACCGTAATTCCTTGTTTGGGTATATCTGTGAATTGTCTCCTCATACAGGTGCAGACTATCTTTGGATCATATCTCTGATAACTGATCTTTTCAAAAGAGGCCACATGGAGAGTTCTAAGATTCAGTCTATGAGATTTGGTGTCACAGGTCTGCTCCAGTGCCTGAGAGTGCACATTTTTGCCATCACCATTGAGGTAGATCCCCACCTGCCCCAGTGAGCGATCTTGCTTGGTAAATTCAAAAGATGTAAAAATGGCAGTTGAGCCATGATCTCAAACACAATGCCGCTAGGATCAGGCATGGTGTTTCAAATTATAGACCAATATAAATCAAGTTTAGGACATTTCCATAGAACAAGTCTGCCCGACCCCACCTTTAGTACCCAGAGTCATAATACAGTCCAGGGCCAATTCTATAATATTTAAACGTAAATGAATGTAAGCCTTGCTGCCTTTGTGCAACCATCATACTACTCAGGAGCTTAAATAGCTCCTCAACAGTTTAATCATGCCTTGCCAAAAATAACACATTTATTTCGGCCATAATAAAAATGTACAAACCGGATACCACTCCTCCGTGATAATCCCAGCTCGTAATGTAATTCAAGATATGTGATGTGGGTTAATATACAGGTACGGGACCGTATGTAGGTTTTGAGACAATGGACTGTATAGTGTGATCTAGCTCCCCGCGGTCACGTTACCCAGCCAAGGATTGTGAGAGATCATGACAAGGGTGGCTGGGCCACTGGAGACCGCGATACGGAGGACAGCGGACCGGCTCTCCCCTCCCTGTATTGTACTCGTTCTATAAGGCCAATAAAGGACGTCTCCGAGGACCAAGAAGGGGCGGAGATTTCGGACCCGGACAGCATCCTCTGCATCGATGACTGCATTCTGGGCATAGGGGGCACCTCAAGAAAAACCCTCCTGCGAGCTATCCATAGGTGGCATCAATGTCATTATGGTAGTGGACTCTGGATCGCCCTACACCATCATCCAGAAACAGTTCTGGGATCAAGACTTCGTCCAAGTGGTGGGCGACCATCTGCACCCCACGGACGTCCATAAAGTCACATGCACGGGTGAATGGATCCCCATGGTGGGCTTCAGGCAGCTCCCGTTCGAGTTCAAAGGACGACACACCACAGCGAAATTGTACGTGGCACAAAAGGGCCCATCGGTTTTGGGTTGGGCCGATCAGGGTGCTCTGGGGATTCAGCTAAACCCAGGCAGCGACAAGCAGGTGCTACTAACAGAGAATACGTCCATGCCACCTTCACTCCTAGCAGAGTTCCCCATTGTCTTTAGCGACCAGATCAGGAAGTTGAGCAAGTTCTCCCACAAGATCGTCCTAAAAGATGGAGCAGTACCAATAGCCCACAAAGTCAGGAAAATCCCGTTCAACTGCCAAGAAGTAGTACAGCTAGAACTGAAGCGCTTAGAAGACGGAGGCATTATTGAACCTATCGAAGGCGCTGAATGGCTCGCGCCTTAAGTGGTGGTGCGCAAGCCGAGTGGGAAGATCCACTTATGCATCGATCTCCGCAAACTCAACAAGAACATCATTGTGGAAAAACTTCTGTTGCCAAAAGTCAACGAATTGCTCGCCCTGACCAAAGGCGTCAAGTGGTTCTCCACCATCGACCTCAAAGCCGCCTACCACCAGGTATCACTTCACCCGCCATGCCGAAAACTTACATCCTTCATCAAACCCTTTGGGTGCTACAGGTTCAGACGCATGCCCTTTGGCCTCGCATCCACGGCAGCCGTTTTCCAAAAACGAATGCACCAGCTGTTTCAAGGTGTCCATGGTGTCCTCTACTTCCAAGATGACATCCTCGTCATGGGAAAATCCATAGCTGAACACGACGGCACACTGCACACCGTCCTACACACGCTTCCAGCCAATGGCCTCACAGCCGAATTAGAGAAATGCAAACTCGGTCTCCCCAAGGTCACATACCTAGGGCATAATATCAGTGACACGGGAATCACCCCCAAGGCAGCAAATGTGGAGGCCATCTAGTCAGCTCCCTCCCCGACATCCAAAGATGACGTTCGTTCATTGGAGCTCTATAGCAAGTTCGTCAAGAACCTTGCAATGAAGACGACAACTTACGCCAACTGCTCAAGGAAAGAACAAGTTCGCCTGGTCGGAGGAAACGGAAGTGGAGTTCTTGGCCATCAAACAAGACATATGCAAGGCGGTTCCCTTACAAGGATTTGATGGCTCTGCATCCAGCATACTCACCACGGATGCCAGTGACAAAGGGCTGGGAGCAGTCCTCTACTAGCGGGTCTCCGACGGTACCGAGACCACCGGGGGCTTCGCATCACGATCCATCACCCCCAGTGAAGAGAAGTATAGCGTGATCGAGAAGGAAATGCTGGCTGCCATATGGGCGATGGAGAAATTGCGACAATATCTGTGGGGGTCAAGATTCACACTCCACACAGATCACAAGCCTTTGATCAAAGTCCTTACATCCAGCGGCAACGTAACAGCCACGCCACAAATTGACAAAATGACGTTGCGTCTGTTGGACTTTGTCTATGACGTGGAATACATCCCAGGCTCAAAGAAAAAAGTGGCGGACTTCTTGAGCAGAGCGGCAGCCATGGAAGGACCTGTCACATAATCAGAGTGGGATGAGTACAGTGTCGCCTTCATGACGGTTCATGAACACACCATCAGTGCACAAGACTGGGCAGAGGCCTAAACGCAAGACATGGAACTCTCCCAGGTCAAAGGGTACGTCACGCGAGGCTGGCCGGAGAAGAGACACATCGACGACAACCTCAGGAAATACTGGGAAGTCCGCGAAGAACTCTCCATTGGTGAAGATCTCACATTTCTGCTACGGGGAGACAAAGTGGTGCCCCCTAAGGCGCTGTATGACCGCATTCTTCACATCAACCACGAAGGCCACCTGGGCATCGTAAAAGGCCAACGACAGATAAAACTGCTATACTGGCGGCCCGCCGTGGATGGCCAAGTGGAAAGGTTTGTGAGGGACTGCGCCCATTGTGCCAGAGTGGACAAAACCCTGGTCACCCTGAGGCCCCCCATGGGAGAGCTCTCCACTCCCAACAACCCATGGGAGGATTTGTCCAATGACATCGTAGGCCTGGTTCTAGACACCTGCGGCACACCCAAACACCTCATTGCCGTAGTGGACCACTACTCCAAGTGGCCAGAGGTCGAAATCAGAGGCTCTGTAGATTCCAATGCCATCATCACTTTCCTCACCAACATCTTCTTGAGGGAGGGCATCCCCAAGTCCATCACCAGCGACAATGTACCCCATTCCACGTTGGCAAAATGGACAGCCTTCACCAGCAGAAACGGGATCCAGCCGAGGCACACCCCGGTCTACCTCCCGGCAGGTAACGGCCAAGTAGAATGCTTTAACCGGGTGATCATGGGCTCGATACAAGCAGCCATCAGCGACGGAAAAAAATGGGAGTCTGAAGACAGGAACACGGTATGGGCATACCGCATCACACCCACCTTGACAGGCTACAGCCCGTTCAGGATCTTAAGAGGCAGAGAACCGTTCACCAGAGACAACACAGCCTGGATGACCATGAGACTCCAAAGCAAATGGTCACCAGCCATTGTCCGCAGCAACAAAGAGAAGGCACAAAGTATCTACAAAGCACATTATGACAAAAGGAACATTGTGCGTGACACCTCATTGGCAGAGGGCGAGTGGGTCCGAGTTAAAAAGGGCTCAAAGGAGACAGCAAATTCAGTGACCCCTGTGGGTGGTAGAAGCATACTCCCGCTCTGTCTTATTGAGTAACGGCAAGATCTGGACCCAATCCAGAATGGCCAAGTGCAACAAAATCATACATTGGGGCATAGGCGACAGTGAGCTGGGAGAAAGCCCCGGTGCAGCAGCAGCGGCCGCACCCCCTACAGACCATGTGAGTGAGACCGGACCAGCCAGGGCTGAAGGACAATCCCCGGGACAGCCAACCCCGTATCTGCCCAACCAGGTCGCAGAGGAAGGTGGCATCCCGGGCAAGACACCCACTGCCATCCAGAGAGATCAAGAAGAAGGCACAAGGTCAGACGGATCCCGCGGAGGAAGAGAGCAGGGCACCGGAACACACACCCGCAAGGGCCTTGTGGTGAAGCTACCGAAATACCTCAGTGACTTTCAGTTGTATCCCTCTCCTTCTCCTTTCCCCATCTTTGCCACTTTTCTCTCTCTCTCTTTACCACTCCAACCAGTTCTCCCACACTTAGGGGGACGCATCTACAGTTGTCTTTGATTGTTAAGGGGGAAGATGTGTAGTGTGTGGTCTAGCTCCCCGCGTCACATGACCCGGCCAAGGATCACAAGAGATGGTGACGCCGGGGATTGGGCCACTGGAGACCGCGATACGGAGGACAGCTCTCCCCTCCCTGTATTGTACTTGTTCTATAAGGCCAATAAAGTACTCTTTAAGTGCCCTATAGTTTCCGCACCTTCTTTCCAAGGGACATCGCCCCTCCCCCACATGGATCAACTGGGCTACTTACCTTAACCTACAGGGTTCTACAATAAACAAAAGAAAAACTAAAATCATGATATTCCCGAACAAACTTATAAAACCAACAGCCCCGACTTACTAGAGATTGAACAATGATGACACAGACCTGAAAAGTGGAAAAAGAGAGAATATGTGACTGACACAATACATGTTCCCATGCACTGCCCTAAGTAAGGAGAAACAAGATAACAATATAAGATGACAATCTGTACGAAGATCTTTATTTTTACAAATCTGAAAGATAAATTAAAGAGAGATTTAAATCCAGAAAAAATACATTGCTACCCAGAATGACCTGCACTCACAGTGCCAAAAAATGTTGATAAACATATAATTCATTATGAGGTGCTGGCTGAGATGGACTGAACAACAGGTGCATTAAAAGAGGTGTGTGGACACAAAAAGCCATGGCTGCTAAAAGTTAACTCTGCAATATTTCCCACACTTTTATGAATTATTCCGTTGATATACAGTTGTTCCAGTATGCAGAAGAGTTAAGTGTTACCCGGAAGCACTGGCAAATATCTACACAAAGCAGTCTTAAATCCCTGGCCCAGCCTTCATGAATTAGTGAATGGTAATAGGACGATGTTTTTGTAAGAAGGGGAAGTGATCTGCGGATTACATCCCAAAGAAACCCTAAAGACGCAGCCGAACCTCAAGGAATGCTGAAAACCTAAAAGTGTTTCTTTTCCAACTAATCTTAGGTGTGTGGATCGAGTTTCCCTAACCAGAGAGGAAAAGAAAAGTCAACAACATACCAGGGTAGAAAAAGCAAATGTACTGTAGTTGTGTTTCTCAGCATCCAGGACTACGTTCTGCTGGAAAAGGAAGGCATGTTTGGCACCTGATTTATGAGACCTGAATACAGGAAAAATAGAAGGTGAAATGCATTAGACAGAGTGACGGAGGAAATTGCTGCCAAGCACCAGGATATTTTCTCAGTGGCACTTTAGGAGCTGGAGATAACAAAATAAATATATCACTTGCAAAAATGAGTGTTTTTGAGGTGATCGGAGCAGCATTTCTTTCGTATATAGTAATAATGCAGCTGCGAATGTTGTCCAGCTTTGAGTAAAGCAGGACTTTTTAAGTATGTATAAAACCGGGGCAGCTAGCATTACAAGGCCGCTCACCACTCGGGATTTAATTGGCTTTGCATGTTTTGTTAAGTACCCCTGGGTATGCATTCACTGTCTGATTTTTACCTTGAATGTGTTTGTTACTATTCGGTTGAAGGCACGCCAGTTTGGGAAGCTGTGTGCCAAAACTTAACATGCCAAATGTTCACAAGTAGCTTTTTGGTAAGACAGGGTGAAAATAAATGATTGTTACGCTGGCGTAATATAGCTCAATTTTAAGTTTTTCGTGTTATGATTGTTACCTCAAATTCCTGAAATGACTCCATTACACCACTTCACGGAATTTGAAGTTTATTCAGGTAAAAACATTGCAAATGAGAGCGAGCTGCTGTTGTTCGAGGCACTTGCAGCGTTTTGTATTTAGCACAACATGCATCCTTGTATCTAAAATGGATGTGAGGATGGATTTAGCACTAAAATGTATTGCTGCCAGACTAGCATTTCATGTAATGTTTCATCTTTTTACCGAAATTTCATGCAATTATGCAAAAGTAAATGATGCAAGCGTCTCAGACCCACTCTATTCTGCAGGATTGCTAGTTGTGTCATGTGAAATAACAAATATCCAAGAACTTGTTATAACAGTTTGGCAGCAATGCTCCTTCCCGTATATACTTCTGTATAAAAATTATTCTGAATAATAATAAGCAAATAGGTACAAGTCTACATTAACACACACACGTTTGCTTTCCATGAGTCATCACTCACTATCGTTATACTAACAGCAGGTGGGTAGCTATAAAATTGCTAAACAATAAAAATAAATGTGAGTTGTTATCACTAAATCAGATGTTTAAATCAATAGAAAGAGCAACAGTCAGTAAGTGATTTTAAACACTCTATAACGCATTAAGCTAGCACTCTGTCACTCCTCCTTGAACTCGTGCATACATTTATCCACCCAATAACTCATTCTAACATTCATACACTAACCAGCCACAATCAAATACACAGATAAACTCAATCAATCAAGCGGTATTTATAAAGAGTGGCTAATCACCCGAGAGGGAATCCAGGCGCTGTGCTTCGGTTGTCAGTCGAAGAGCCAGGTCTTGACTCCCATCCTGAAGTGAATCCATGAGGGTGGGGTACAGAGGTGGAGGGGAAGGATATTCCAAGGCTTGGTGGCGAGGAGGGGGAAGGAGCAACCTCCAGTGCGGCACTGGCGGATGTGTGGTATCTGTGCGGGGGCAAGGTGAGCAGAGCAGAGGCTCCCTGGAGGTTGGTGGAAATTCAGGTGGCGGTTCATGTAGTTGGGTCCTAGGTCATGGAGGGCTTTGTAGGAGTGGGTCAGAAGCTTTAATTGGCATCTTTTCTGGATGGTTAGCCAGTGGAGGTCATTCACATGCTAGATGATGTAGTTCCTCTTGGGCATGTTGCGGATCAGACTGGCTGCTGCATTCTGGATCGTCTGGAGTCTTTTCATGAGTTTGGTGGAGGTGCCTGCATAGAGTGCGTTGCTGTGGTCCTGTCAATTGGTGACGAGGTTCTGCATCACTGTTTTCCTGGTGCTGTTGCGGAGCTACTTGAAGACTTTGCAAAGCATACAAAAAGTGTGGAAGCAGGCTGATGAGACGGCGTTGATCTGACATTTCATGGAGAGTTTGCTGTCCAGGATGATGCAGAGATTGTGGGTGTGGTCTTTTGAAGTGGGGGTTGGCCCAAGTCCCAATGGCCATAGGACTCATTGCAGAGAGAGGTGTGTCTCCCGAAGGCCTGAACATCAGTTTTGTCTGCGTTGAGCTTCAGGCAGTTGCTTTTCATCCATGCTGAGATGTTCTTCATACAGTTGTGGAAGTTGGTCTTCATTGAGATGGTGTCCACTAACAGCGAGAGGATGAGCTTGGTATCATCGGGGTAGGAGATGATGTTGATTTTGTGGGTTCTGATGATGTCTACAAGTGGTGTCTTGTAGATGATGATGAGGGTTGGACTGAGGGACGAACCTTGAGGGATGCCGTAGACAGTGTGCTTGGGTTGTGAGGTGAAGGGAGGGAGACTGATTTTGTGATTGCGCCGCATGAGAAAGGATGTCATCTATCTGAATGTATTGTCCGTTGTTCCAATCCGGCACAGTAGATCAATGAGTGTGTGGTGGGAGATGGTTTCAAAGGCTGAGGAGAGGTCGAGCAGGACCAGAGTAGCTGATTCCCCTCTGTTGAGTTGGGTGCAGATGTCATCAGTAGCGGTGATCAGGGCTCTCTCTGTGCTGTGATTGGCTGTGAAACCTGATTGGGAAGAGCCCAGCAGGTGGTTTCTCTCAGGAATTTAGTTAGTTGGAGGTTGATGGCCTTTTACAGGACTTTGGTGGGAAATGGGAGCAGTGAAATGGCGTGGTAATTCTGGAGCTCACGGGGGTGTGCAGAGAGTTTCTTGAGGAGGGGTATCACCTCTGCATGTTTCCAGGCATCGCGTAAGATTGCTCTGGTGCTAGAGGCATTGAGGATGGTGGTGAGCTGGTGGCTGATCTCGTCTCAGCCAAGGTTATAAAGTCATGGGGGGCATGGGTCGGTGGTTGCTCCAGAGTGGATGGAGTTCATTAGAGGAATTATATTGGGTGTGCTTAGTCGTTAGCATTCGGTGAGCGGGTGGGTGGCAGTGGTGGTTGATGGGATGCTAGGGAGGTCAGTAGGTTGGGGATCGAAGCTATCTTAATCAATGCTATCTTTTTGTAAAAGAGGTCGGCCAGGGCTTTGCAGAGTTCCTGTGAGGAGGCGGTCGAGTTTTCGGAGGCTGATGCGCAGGTCAACTCTCTGACAATACACTGGTGAAGAGTTCCTTCATGTGGTTGGAGCTGGTCTGAATCTGGTGTGTCAGGGCCTCTTTTTTTGCTGCTTTGATCTGAGGGTGGTAGATATTTAGGGCCCTCTTGAACGTGGCTTGGTTGGTAATGTGTCTGCTGGTATGCCATCCTCTTTTCAGTTGTTTGCATCTGTGCTTCGACATTCAGAGTTCCAGGGCATACCAGCTGGCTCGTTTGGAGGATCTGTGCATTTTGTCTAGTTTGGTGAGAGTGACTTGGTCGGCAGCACTTCTGAATCAGGTGTTGAAGTTCACTAATGCCTGGTTCAATTTGGTGGTGACGGGCTTTGTGATGCTGAGGGCATCAATCAATTGGTGATGAGTGACCTTGTTCCAGCGGTGGAAGGGGGCAGTGTGCAGATGGGGTGGTGAGGGGAGGTCCAATGAGGGTGAAGTGTACATTGAAGTCCGACCACGTTCCGTGTTGTGGCTGTATCTGAGTCTGATGCTGGATGTGAAGATGAGGTCCAATGTGTGTCCTGCTTTGTGCGTGAGGTCTGTGACAAGATGCTCTAGGACGATGTTGTCCAGTCTTTCAAGGAGGTTGGTGGAGTTAATGTCAGTGGGGTCATCCAGATGTGAAGTCATTGGGGTCATCCAGGTGAAAGTTGAGGTCTCCCAGGAAGACATAGTGTTTGGATTCAATGGCGAGCGGGGTGATGAATTCCGCGATTGTGTCGCTGAGATCAGTTTGTGGAGCTGGCGGTCACCAAGTGAGGAAGCCTTTGATGGCGGTTTCGTCATCGGTGCAGAGCTAGAGGTTCATGCTTTCCATTGTGGTTTTGTCATTAGTGGTGGTGCAAGTGATCGATTCTTTGTATGTGATGGCGATGCCACCTGCGTGTCTGTTGGGGCAGTCACTGTGTTTCATCTTGTGGCCGCTGGGTGTTGCAGTGGTGCTGTCTGGATAGAGGTTGGGATGAGCCAGGTATCTGTAATGAAGGTCACATCGGGGGCGAGCGTGGAGATGGTGTCACAGACTTTGATGATGTGTTTGCAGAGCAATCTGGCATTATTCAGGAGGCAGATGAGTTGTTCCGGGGAGGTCTCAGCCACTAGGGGATAGCATGGTTCTGGTTGCTGCAATGGTGGTAGGTCCTGGGGTGGAGTTGAACTGGCAGTGGATGCAGGTGAAAGTTCCCATTGTGCATCGAGTCGATGGGAGACAGCAGTTGTTGTCGCAACCGGGGTTCATGGCACCGAGGACTGTGGCAGAGTATCTGTGGAACTGCAGGGGGCAAGGCTTTCTGATGCTGGATGGCGTCCAGGCACAGACTGGTGCAGACAAGCATGATTTTGGCGCGCCAGCAGTGCGGCCGTGCAGTGGCCTCCATTAGTAGTCCTGGGAGGTGGGAGGGGCTGACTTGGAGGCAGGAGGCGGCGATCGAAGAAAAAAATGGAGGGAGCGGGAAAACATGGTGGGAGCGGGCAATGGCCAGGAACAGGTAGCTCGAAATTAAGACACAAGCCGTGGGGGAAATACAAGTAGAATTACAATAAAACAAGCACAGATGGGCCGATTACAGTGAAAACAACAGGCACTGGAGGAGATATGGGAAAAAAGAAAATCACAGGTGCAAATGGGCCAATCACAAAGAAAACACTAGCACTCAAGAAAAAAAGTTCAACTGAAAATAAGCAAGCGCAAAAGAGCTAAATACTAGTGAATTAACGTACACTTAGTGGTCAGTGGGACTGAACTGGCAGCCTCAAGGGCGGTGCACTAGGCAGCGGTCACGAGGAGCTGGGCAGTGCCAGCTGGGGGAGCGACACAGGGACCAGGAGGCCAGAGGCTACTCAACCAGCATAAGCAAGATGAGCTAAAAGAATGTACATTGAAAATAAGAAAAAATGTAGCAGCACATGGCTGGCGTATGCTTTCTAAAACAAATAGGTGAAAGAGGTAATATATTAATGTGCATTCTGTATTTTATAGTTCCAAAATAAGTGTCACATTTAGAAGTAACGTGTGCACCATATTGGATTGATGAAATAGCAATAACATGGGCTTAGAAGTGATCTATTGGCCATTCCAAGATGCCCACTTGACTTGGAAGCAGTGGCCATGCAGAATGCAGTGAACTGCAAAGCAGCCCGCTAACACAGTCTGTGAATTGTTGGTGCTTCTAAAAAATAAAGAAGTAAAAGTAAGAATAAAGAGGGAAAGAACTGAGAGGGGCTTCTAATATGAGAAAATTTAAAATGAAAGGACTGATTCGCGCCATAGGACTGAAGCACACGAATGAATGAATGAAAGTTAATTTGTATTGCGCAAACTTAGCCCAATGGGCATCAAGGCGCAGTCCACACATAAACATATATACTGATACAGAAAAAATTTAATAGTAGACCTGAGAGAAAAGCCAAGTCTTCAAAAGCTTCCGGAAAGTGGCCAAAGAGGGTTGGTTGGAAAGTTCAGGGAGGAGATTGCTCCACAATTTGGGAGCCAGAGTAGAGAAGGCTCTTCCACCCCATTTCACCTTTTTAAATCTGGGGACGACTAGCAGATTTCTTGAGGATGAACGGAGGGATCTTTTAGGGGAATAAGGACTGACAAGAGTCCTTATACCTTCTGGGCCAGAGCCAAACACAGCCCTATGGGCCAAACAAATGAGCTTGAAGGAAATCCTGGCATGCATGGGAAGCCAATGGAGATCCTTCCTGGCCTGAGTTGCGGATGATAGCCTAGGTAGCTTTAAGACCATCCTAGCAGCAGAATTTTGGACCATCTGAAGGCGATGGAGGGATTTCTTATTTATGCCCCCATACAACGCATTACAATAGTCGAGCCTGGAAAATACCAGGGCGACTGTTGCCTGCTTGCGGGCGTCAAATGACAGGTAGGGGGCGATCTTTTTCAGCATGCGGATGGTATTGCAGCAGGTGGATACTGTTCTGTTGACCTGAAGGTCAAAGGAGAGGGCCGAGTCTATGAGGACACCAAGGTTCCTGGCCGAGTTGGTAGGTTTAGGGCAGTCTCCTAAAGAAAGGGGCCACAAGTCTTCGGACCAGATGTCATGGTTTCCTCCAAAGACTAGGACCTCCGTCTTCTCCCCGTTGAGCTTTAAGTAGTTACGCACCATCCATTGCGAGACTGCCTCCATACAGGTTCGACATTTGTAGGCCGCCTCTTTGGCCGGTGAGGTGGTGGAAATGATAATCTGGGTATCGTCAGCATAGGACAGGATTTGATACCCAAAAGATCTTTTTACCTCAGCAAGTGGGGTTACGTAGATGTTAAATAACAAGGGGCTCAGGGAGGAGCCCTGAGAAACCCCACATTGCACGGCCTGGGAGGGAGACAGAAAACTACCAAGCTGGACCCTTTGTTGTCTCTGGTAGAGGAAAGAAGATAGAACACTCAAGGCACTTCCCCCTACCCCTATCCCCTTCAGCCGGTCTACCAGGATTGAAGGGGATAGGGTATCAAATGCTGCTGTAAGATCAAGTAGCACTAATAATTCGGTCTGCCCTCTGTCTACTTCGGAGCGGATTTTGTTAACTACGACAGTGAGGGCAGACTCGGTGCTATGGGCAGCACGAAACCCATGCTGGGAAATGTCAAGAAGACCCATCGTCTCTAAGTGAGTAGTCAGGTGAGAATTAAGATGGGCCTCGAGTATTTTTGCCGGGGCTGGGAGCAGAGATATTGGCCGGAAGTTTTTCAAAACTTCCGTATTTAGGGAAGGGTTCTTTAGAAGGGGCTTGACAACTGCCGATTTCCAAGGGGTTGGAAAAGACCCCTCATCTATGGCCATGTTCATGACCTGCAGGAGAGGAGGAAGAACAGTCTCTCTGCAGGACTTCACGATCTTTAGAGGACATGGGTCAAGAGGCGAACATGGTTTGGTGGAATCAAGGAGGCAATTCAATTCGTCCAGTGTTAAATGTGGAAATTTGAAGAAATTAGACGAGGGGCCCACTTCAGTCGTTTCATTGTATACGACGGAGGAGGGAGGGGACAGGAGAGCCCTATTGGCATCCAGTTCTATATTGAGAGATTTAAGACAAACATAGATGTCAGAGATTTTGGTTAGGAAGAAGCTTGCAATATCATCCCAAAGCTCCTGCGACTCATTCACTGATTCGATAGCTTTAGGTGTTGATAGAGTGTCAATGATTTTAAAAAGCTCTCTAGATGATTTCAGTGAGGTAGTGATCTTGCTGAAGTAGTTCTTCTTTTCTACAGCTATGGCCTTTTTATATTCTCTCAGGGCAGACTTATGTAGATTTTTCCCCTGAGGGTCGCGACAGGCATACCAGGCTCTCTCCTTCTGTCTGCATTTCTGCCGTAATAATCTAAGATGTTCCGAGAACCAGGGTGACGAGGGACTTTTCCGGGCAGAATAATGCTTTTTAGGGGGTGCTAGCAGGTCCACAGCGTTGGAGAGAGCAGCTGACAGGCCTAGGGCAGCTTCATTTACATCAGGCAGAGAGAGAGGGTGGAAATCAGCCAGAAAGGGGGAGAGTGTAGTGTTAGATATATTATTATAGTTTCTTCTGTTCACCTATCCCTTCCTGTTGGTTTGATCAGAACCAGAGGAAGTCATATTGAGAAAGAAAGGAATTGCCCTATGATCGGACCAGGACAGAGGGATCGAAGTTGAGAAGATGCAATCTAATGTATGTCCGGCAGTGTGAGTGGGGCCTCCAACAAGTTGATTAAGCCCACAGGAGGTTAGACCCTCGAGTAGAGCTTTGGTGTTATTATCCTCGAGTGATTCCAAATGAAAATTGAAGTCACCGAGGAGAGTAAAACTAGACCAGCTGATAAACGGTTCTAGTAATGTGAATAGATTATGACAGAAATTAGTCTTTGGGCCAGGGGGCCTATAACAAAGAATACCAACAAAAGAAGCAGAGGGATCTAACTGTATGGTAAAGTGCAGTGACTCATAATTCAGGGATGGACATGTGCATCTGATTAGGAGAAGTTCCGTCACTCAGAGAGCCAAAGTGAGCCTATAGGCAATGTTAGAAATGGGCTGACCCATTGCCTCATGCTATGTGGTGTCATAGGTAGAAACATAATGTGAATGATAGTCCAACAGACCAATGAGTGAGGAGGGCTAAACTATGAATTGTTTTGATTACAAGAGCCTGGCAAACAGAGTTTCATAATAAAATGTTCTGATTTCTGATATAATGTGTCCCAACGAACCAATTGGCTTATAGACTTGATCACTGCCTTGTCAACTTAAACTACCGAGGCCTATTGTACTGAGTATAATCTGTGCAATACAAACACTTTTTTCAGTTCAAACACACAATTTCTGCCCAATCGCATCCTGTGGGAATGGGTGGACGTAACCAGAGCCCCTCACAGAAGCGTCTGTTTAAAGGTCTTGATATGTTGATCAATAAGGCTTGGCTCCAACTTCGCTGTCAAGTAAGGTCTAACAAAGAATCAATTAAAAGAAAAACAATTTATGATGGGCAAGCTGCATAAAGAACATAAGGAACCAATTTGCATTTCGCTGTATTCAGTTATATAGTTCTAAAGACTTTTGCCAAATACTTCTACATTATTGTTCTTTCCTCTAAATAAAATGATCACCCAGTGTTGCAAGGGTTGACAGTTCTGAGAACTATTCCTTAGCTTTAACTAAGTATCAGATTTCCATATTTATAAAATTATCTTTTCTTAGTAGCAATTGTCCTTTACATCCAGAATTTGATGCGACAGTCTTGTATATGTTGAAATCCTATTACCATTTGATTTCTACAATTTAGTTCATCAATCGATTTATTTTGGAATATGATAGAAGCTTTTCTTCATAGGTGCCTTTCTGTTACAAGCACTGGCAATTCAGAGTTCCATTCGGAGTTTTCTTATAATTCCAACTTTCCAGCAAGTAGAAATTTCCAAAATGTGCACTTCAAGTAATATGGCCAATCTGCATGTGATATTACTAAAACCAGGTTTTTTCAGCACGCATTTTACCAAATCAATCCGGGTGAAATTTGTCCCCAAGGTACAGCCCTGAATTCTGGAGTTATCTGAGGGAATTGGTGCGGTTGTGTTCACAAAAAGAGGACAAAGTTCCTATACCAGGGTGCAAAAGTCACCCACGTATCAGAGTGCAAATAGTCACCCATACATTAAAAACAGGGAAGAAGGGGGAAAAGTAATCCTAGGTAAAAAATACCCTGATGGGAGAGGGAAAGACATACTACATCCTCTGCTGCCCTCACACACCCCAGAGGATGTCATGCTTCATCATCGGGCAATGTTGCTCCTCGTAGGGCCGGCGCTGCAATTCCCTACGGGTCCCTGAAGGGTCACTTTATCGGAGATCTTTTAGAGGATTAGCCGGATGTTGCATGCAGGTGTGTGGGGAAGGGTAAGGGAGGGTAAATCAATTACGTGCAAACATGATAGTGTGATAAAATCAAGGGTATGGAAGCAGCGACAAGATTGTCTAGGTAACCCTTGGCAGTTAAAAGTACTGCTTAAAAATGTCTGACCCCACAAGGCCCACTATGCCTGGGTGTCACTAGTCAAGGTCAACATGTTTCGCGCCTCTATCGCCCGTAGGTCATTGGCGCTTCGTCAGGACCAAAAACAAAGAGAAGTGCACGTGAGTAAAATACATAAAAGTTAAAATGAGAACCCTCTTATCTCATCCAGGGCGGATCAGGAGACCTGTGTCCCCACTATGTGGTTGTAGCTGTTACATAGAAGCTGCTCCTGGATGATACCTAGAAAGAGAAAAAGCAAAGTAAGCCGCATGTGAGCATCAGTAACAACTTGATGCATCACAAAGTGTCACTTATGTGTACACAGCGCTTCAAATAGAAAGATTACGCGGGCACACAAGACTGGTCCACAGTAGATCGGGGGCTGCTAGTTCAAGGAGCCCTTAGGCTCAAAATAACGCATATATAATGGTGTTAAAAGGCAACTAACCTTGGCTGTATAAGGTTGATTAAAAGTATAACAACTATAGGGTAGAAATCTGCCAATGTTGAAAATTGGTGAAAAGTACCAAACCGTGAGGTGGGTAGTTCACTTCACAGTGCTTACCAAATATTAATTAAAGCTCTCCTCCAGTGGTCAAGGGAATGGACGCCTGCGAAAAGTCGGGCTGTGGAAGCAATAGACACAAACCAGGTACATAAGCACAACGGAAAAAGTACCGGTGAAGTAAGGTGGAATTAATTGAAATGGCACTTACTAAGTAATGCGGGTGTAGCCTCTAGTACACCTACCCCTGTCCAAACGCTCGCCGAGAATGAATTAAAGGCGGCGAAATGCAGAGTTTAAATAAATGGATCTGGTGGTGGGTGGAAAAAAGGGGAGGCGGTAACTCTTTACGGTGAAGCCTCACAAGGAAGTGTTTAACTGCGCATGTGCGAAACAACGCAGCAGCGGCGCATGCGTATTAGCCGTGCACACTGCTCCCTCGCTTCTGCGCACTGGTTTCATAGTCAAGGAAAATAACAAGGCCGGTAATGATTAAGAGTTCACACAAATCTACAAAATTAATCCGGTTTAAGTTACTCCTCACTAGTTCAGTCCTTCCCGTATGAGACAGGTCCTAGTATCATGATTGGACCACACCTCGAAAATTAACTTCAATCTATGTAGGAATTTCCCGTTTGTGACATGTCCTGATGTCGTGACTGGACCACCCCTTGAAAATTAACTTAAATCTATATGGATGTTTCCAAATTCACAACCATCAACATATAGTTGACGCTTAGGCCATAAAATGGGGACTAAGAGAATACAGCCAAATTGCCTACACCAAGGACAGTAATGTAAGTCCTCACGTATTTTAATGCAAAGAATTAATCCCCCGGAATTATCCGAAGTTACCAATTCAAGGCTTAACATAAAGTCAGCACCCAACGACCCCAAGGACCCGTCTCGTGTGCCCACTTGAAAAGGGAAGGAAATAGGGTAGGTCCCGCGGCCGTACAGCCTGCATAATCAATTCAACAAAAGAGAGGGGGGGGGGACCAAGGAGCCAATAAAGGTCCAGTGTCCATGCTCCTAAACCAAATCTGTTCACAAAAAGAGGACAAAGTTCCTATACCAGGGTGCAAAAGTCACCCACGTATCAGAGTGCAAATAGTCACCCATACATTAAAAACAGGGAAGAAGGGGGAAAAGTAATCCTAGGTAAAAAATACCCTGATGGGAGAGGGAAAGACATACTACATCCTCTGCTGCCCTCACACACCCCAGAGGATGTCATGCTTCATCATCGGGCAATGTTGCTCCTCGTAGGGCCGGCGCTGCAATTCCCTACGGGTCCCCGAAGGGTCACTTTATCGGAGATCTTTTAGAGGATTAGCCGGATGTTGCATGCAGGTGTGTGGGGAAGGGTAAGGGAGGGTAAATCAATTACGTGCAAACATGATAGTGTGATAAAATCAAGGGTATGGAAGCAGCGACAAGATTGTCTAGGTAACCCTTGGCAGTTAAAAGTACTGCTTAAAAATGTCTGACCCCACAAGGCCCACTATGCCTGGGTGTCACTAGTCAAGGTCAACATGTTTCGCGCCTCTATCGCCCGTAGGTCATTGGCGCTTCGTCAGGACCAAAAACAAAGTGAAGTGCACGCGAGTAAAATACATAAAAGTTCAAATGAGAACCCTCTTATCTCATCCAGGGCGGATCAGGAGACCTGTGTCCCCACTATGTGGTTGTAGCTGTTACATAGAAGCTGCTCCTGGATGATACCTAGAAAGAGAAAAAGCAAAGTAAGCCGCATGTGAGCATCAGTAACAACTTGATGCATCACAAAGTGTCACTTATGTGTACACAGCGCTTCAAATAGAAAGATTACGCGGGCACACAAGACTGGTCCACAGTAGATCGGGGGCTGCTAGTTCAAGGAGCCCTTAGGCTCAAAATAACGCATATATAATGGTGTTAAAAGGCAACTAACCTTGGCTGTATAAGGTTGATTAAAAGTATAACAACTATAGGGTAGAAATCTGCCAATGTTGAAAATTGGTGAAAAGTACCAAACCGTGAGGTGGGTAGTTCACTTCACAGTGCTTACCAAATATTAATTAAAGCTCTCCTCCAGTGGTCAAGGGAATGGACGCCTGCGAAAAGTCGGGCTGTGGAAGCAATAGACACAAACCAGGTACATAAGCACAACGGAAAAAGTACCGGTGAAGTAAGGTGGAATTAATTGAAATGGCACTTACTAAGTAATGCGGGTGCGGTCACACTAATTTCTTCAGTCATTTTCCATTCTGCATTGCCACATGTTATGCCTCATGTACAACAAGCAAATTCTAAAATAATGTGATAATATCATGAGGTGATATTATCTCTCATTCTGAATATTACTGGATGATGTGGAATTGTCTCTCAGTGTTCACATAAGTATTTTATTTAATTCGGTAAAATTAATGAAATGCTATAAAGCACAGGTTTTTAATTTTGTATGGCTTTGTTTCTGTGTCTATAAACATTGGATTTTACCGGTACTTGCCTGCTGGCTATATAGATTTATTATCATAGGTAAATACACTCATATTAATTTTTATATCCAGCAATCAGGCTTCATCTTCTATACTCTTACCATTTAGGCCTTTACTCGATCCAACGCTTGAGGGCTAACGTCAAAACACTGATGCCAGAGATCTGGTTTGCCTAGTCAGTTAGGTTGAAATGGCTTTTGGGATAGCCAATATTAACATTTATCTGATAATCTAGAGAAGGACCCAAAGAAAGGTCGCAATATGTCACTTTTTAAGACACGTTACTGCACACTGCTGCACCAATCCAACAGATATAGATGTTTTAAATGGCAGTTCTTGTGTAGAGGATGGCAGCATATGGATGTAGACCATAATTAGGGTAGTGCACTATATGTTTTATTTTTAACTTTATCACATTCCTATCATCCAAGCACACATGTGCTGTCCATTTTAGGATTCATATAAAAACATCTCAGATGGTTTTAAGGAAGTTGGATCCTTTAATAAGGGCCTTCATATTTAGTAATTCTTTAATGAAAAAGCTAGGAGAGTAGAGAATGTAATTCTCAGAATGAACTGTGTTCTTACATATCTAGCGGCTGCAGTCACCCCCATGAGCAAGGTTAAATTAGATTTTTCCAAATACCCATTGATAGTAGAGAAGAGCAATTAAAAGGGACAATAATTCATAAAGTTCCTACTTAAAAGGATGATGGGGCTACATCTGGGCTTTTTAGCTATTCCTCAAAAGACTGGAAGTATCAAGCCAAATAAGGCTGAACTGAGGATAAACGAGATCTGTGCCTTCTTTAGGGCCTACGACATCTTCAGTTTGACTTTAAGACCCCTTGACTTCTGTCAAATTTTCCAAGTCATTCCATATTTTCGCGAGGATGAGCAATAGGGTCTACGTGATTAAGGGGCAGCTTTTGAAAATCAGTCTTGACCCTGTTCCTCATGGGAACAGTCCAGTCCGAACTACCAGGCCAGGTCCTCCCTCGACCGGAAACAATCATCCTGGGACCGGTTTCCAGGTAAAGTGTGCACCATTTATCTAATATTAAACCTTTGCTTTAAAAAAGGCCCAGATATTTGACCATGCCTTTGTTTCTTTGGTACAAATGGGAGTGTTGGCATATTTGATGGTCAATAACCAAGATATTCCTTTCACAAGATTCAGTCGCATGTTCTCTCTATTCACTAATTTATCCTTCACAATTCTCGACATTTCCAACACTTTGAAAATATTATGATGTGTGCAGTACAAAGTAATTTCACCCAAGACACAATTGTAAGACCTAATCTGGAAACTGGTATGAAAAATATCTGGATTCTTAACAGATATTCCCTAGAATATCAAAGCAGAATAACATAAACTATAATAGAATACAATTGCAGAAGAACATGTTGTGGATATATGTAGGGAGATGTTGCCCAAGAAGATGAGTTTTCTCCAGAAGAAAAACTGCTTTTAAATATGCAGTAACTATGAGTTCTTTTGAAATGAGGAGCCTACAAATAGCATGAATATATTAATTGCTTGAAGAATGGAAATCATGTTAGCTGTGCATTGTACTAATTGACTGTGTTGTGGCGCAATCATTTGACCTGATATAGAGAGCTACATCTTATTGTCTGGATCACCATATTCAAATACAGACAATTCATATTCTGGGTGAATCCAACTTCATGTGAATGTTCTTGCATTGAGATATATGCTGCGTCAGCATGGCTAGAACTGCTCCACTTATCATTTCCCCCATTTATACACCACTCATCAACAAAACTCCTAATGATGGATAGTCACCTGCAGGCGCAAGCATTACATCATCTTTTTGCTATCTAAAAATCCCACCAATGACCCAGCTACAAGAGTGAGCATTAGACCTCTCGGTTCCTCCGCCCTGTGCATATATTCTTAGAAATGCCAGTCAACACACAGTTCTTTGTACCCCACAAGATGAATAGACTACCAATTGATTATCAGCCTGGATTATGGCCCCATCATAGCACTGAAACCACACTCATGAACATCAGCGAAGAATTGCTAATCAGTAATCACTAGGCACCGGGGAATTGAATGTTTCTTCAGCATGCTAGGTTTGACATTCATGAATTGATTTTAGTTTTCAAAGAGCACCTTTCACAAAATGCACATATTTACTGTCATCCATAATTTCTAAACTTTCATTTCAAGCATTGAATTTTCCATGTCTTGTTTTACCAGAATATAAAATATCAGAATATCGTCTGCCATCATTATTCAATCCTAAATGTACTTTCCAAAATATCACTTCATTAAGGTAAGTAATATAATTTTTACATCCAATATCGCAATCGTTTTGTAAACAATGTTTAGGGCATGATATTTATGTCAGAAAATATTTCCTGTATCTTGACATATAACACTTTCTGGAGTGCTTCTGAAAAGGGTATACGTGAGATTATAATTAAATTCATAAACGCTGACAGTGACCTTTTTAATGGACATTACTCTTTACAGTTACTGTTTACATTTTCTCTTTTTTTCAGATTGGATCACTTGAAAATCACTATTTATTCAGACATAATAGTCACCCGAGAAGATCAAAAAGAAGTGCAATTCATGTAACAAAGAGGTTGTCAGATGATGAGCGTGTAAGTATTACTCCTACACATATTATGTGGAACCTAAACGAGGTTATGTGAAAAATGCTAATGGTTTTAAAAATTTAATTTTTTGTTTTTTTATTGGGAAGAAAAAGTAATGAGCTGAGTATTGCACCTTTTTGAAACACAATCTTGATAAATTATTGTTGTAAATACTGCAGATTGGTGATCATTATTATATATTTTTGTGTTGTCTTATGGAGAACGGAACAATCTCACACTAGGTATTACATAGATTATCAAGGAACCATCCCACCGCACCATATCGTACACCATTATCCCACACCACACTAACTAACACAAAACCAGTCTTTCTTCAATCATCCTATCACATTCCAGCACACCCCTACGCCATTTCACCTCTAATCATGCGACCATCACTTGACACCACTATCTCTCCATACATGTGCCAGCAGATAACACCTTAAAAACCCCTTCACACCAGCAAACATCATATTTGACACTGTATTAAAACCAGATTACACTAGACAACAAATCATCGTCTCTCCAACCAATTCCACATCACACAGCACCACATCACACCATATATTAAAATATCTTCATCAGACTCGATCCAGAGGTGACCTCGTCTGAAGAAACTGATAGGAAAAGGACGAAAAAGGTGTATGGTGCAGGTGCCGGAAGGCACACCACATCGAATGTCATATCAGATGCAATAGGAAAATCTGATTTTGGTTTACATAGGAACTGCAAGGTGTAGGTGCAACTCTCCTGGGAGTTAAATACACCAGGAGATCCATTACAAGGAATCACAACCAGGTATTGCATTTTGAGTAGAGATAGGCATTTCCCAGCAGACCACAGGAAATAAACATATTCAGTGTGATTGATTGACTGGGCCACCAGATCACGCCATCCACCTACTGATCAAATTCTGTGACCAATTCTGTGATCACTATAAACTGTTTCCACTTCTTGACACCACTCTAAATGGGACAGGCTCATCAGTACAAGCACCGCTATTTCCCATATGGATAATTATGCTGAATGTGAATCTCAGAAACACAGATAAAGGAGAAAGTTTGTTTCATTCTCAGGAAAGCTGAGACAATGTGGGGGACATGGATTCTGAGATCATGGAGCTTTGGAAGTAGGGATGTCCCAATAGCTCTTGGGAGACATGGTGAAAGGTAGACACTTGGAAATGGGACATGGAGAACCAGAGACTGTTCTCCCAGTGACACTGGCCCTGGAGTTATTAGGCATCAAGAACAAGCAACAGTAGTAAATCTGTGAACCATGAAAACAGTATGAGAATAAGTATAGTACAATCTCAATGATTATGGAAGGGAAAACAAGACTTTGGGGGTCCATTGGTGCTATTTGAACCTAGATCAGAAACCAAACACTCAAACAAGAAACAATACAGTTACAACATACTAACTAAAAATAAAAATGGTTGTGTAACTATTGGTTAAAAATGATTTATAAATAGTTAATATATTTAAATGTATTCATTATTTAATACACATTTAATGGGTTAATGTGCTGTAACATTATAATTGATTGATTGTTGGCTAATAAATATTGTAACAATTTACATTTGTATTCTACATGAAAATATGTTTTTTTAAAGAACAATACACTTCAATAAATGTTCTTATGCTTTCCAATAGGAAAAGAAGCGGCCTAGATCCCCATCATGCATGTTCCATTTGAAGTAACTATGCACATGCAAATCCTATTGTAGGTGATGGAGATATAAATCTGCACCTTGCAAATTGTAGAGTTACACCGCCGTGTAGTAGTACATGTACATATGATTAAAGACACACATGTATATTTAACTTCATGACTAGGCCTGATATGTCCAGCAAAGTGTTACACTGCAGAAATGAAACAAAAATGGGAGTCATGGCAGTTCCAGGGCAAAATAGTGGAATGGTGGACAATGTACCAACAGCTTTATTTGCCAATGTGTGTGGAGTAAAACCAACTATTACTTGCTTTTATCCTCATTACACAACTAATTGCGTGCTTTGAGCAAGAAAAGCAACCACCATTAGCCACTGATCAACGCACCCATGCAAAAGATGTTCCTAAAAAGTGCTCAATGAATACATCATAAAAGGTTGTCATTATAAACATTTGGTTTACTAACTATACTCTTTTCAGAAGTTCATGTATTTAATACAGTGTTTCTTAATGTTCCTCCCAATTTTCGTATCTTGAAGATTTGTCTCATCCCATAATACTAAAAAGTATTGCCAGTGTCACAGAGAAATGCTTTTATGGTGCACAGGTAACTGCACAATTTTGAAGAATGAAATTCTCTTATGTAATTAGTTAAATATTTGTTGTAACAATATGGATAACCTGAGTAGCTATGTGACCCTTTCCACAAGTTCAATTCTTGTCAAATTGAAACTAATTTCAAAAGTGATGAAAATGGCAAAACTTTTATTACTAGGGGTGGGTGGAGCTTGCAGAGTTTCACTTTGCAGAATTCCCCTGAGTTACAGATGAACTCAGTCAAATTCCGCTAAGTTCTGGAAGCGGGTGGAGTATCTTCTTTATCTTATTTCCACTATGGGATGCCTGCAGTTGCCCCTGGCTCTATATAGAGAGCAAAGCCTACAGCCCTAGGTGCTACTCCCCTTCCCTACTTCCCCCCCAAAAATAATTCCATGCAATGACCCACATAACATACAGCGTCTTCCCAGTTCTGCCTCTACTTTGGACGTTACAGGTCAATTTTAACAATGCTACGCACAAGTGAGATGAGATTTCTAATAAATACATATCTGTTTATTTGAAAGTACTCTATATCTGTTTAAAATTTCTGTCAATTATTAGAAAAAAATAAGAAAAATGACGTGAAGATACTGACATTCCCAGTTGTTATCTTTTTCTTTAACTGTATTACTAAACCTAAGACGAAGGACAAGACATTGCAACTATGACTTCTGTTTCTATAAGGGCGGCCGGTGGAATTGGGGAGGTGGTGTGCACTGACAACATGGCGTCTGTTTTAAACCACATGAAAATACATTCTCATTTCCTCTCACATGGTCCATCTTTTGGTTAAGAAAAAACTTCTACATTCTACCGCTCCGTACAGTTCCTCTTATGTGCAATGTGACATTTACGCAGGTTTCCTTAATGAACATAAACTTTTTGCTGCGGTGGATTTTTTAATAAGATGAATGAGTGTGTATGGCACCTAATGGGTAACCCCTTTACACAGTGGGACATTTTCCTGCAACCAATATACATTTACGGTGGTTGTCATAGTCTGATGATAAGATAGGCAAGCACCACAGGTTACAAGGCTGAAGGATTTTTTGGCGTACAGACTCGGGAAAGCAGTTATTTATATCACGACAACCTTCAAATAAAAAGATAATCCTGAAAGATAGCGAGCATTTTCTACTGAGATCTTACCTGCCTTTCAATTTCAGACATAGCTCGGCATCCGTGAACAAGGTGCCATGATGATAAAAACATGAAGCGCGTGGGAAGCAGACCAAAAGAAAGGCTCACGGCTGCCACACATAAAGATTAAGGGGGCACTCTTACTGTTTGATACAAAGACAATGACGAGAGTACTGGGGGATGGCCCAGGCAGCAGACACTTCAGCACTTGTGTAGATTGCTCACAAAGGCGAGCGATGGGGCGGAAAGATAGACGGAAAAATGCAATGTGAACCAGAGTGGCCACTGGCAACTGATAAATGGCACGGGACAATTCAATGAAAAAAAGAGTGCGCCGAGCAATGGATAAATAGATCCTAAAGTAATGGGGCATGTAACAGGGCCAGTCACCACGAAAGGTAAAACACATCCAAAGGTGGGACAAAGAGCAATCTTTCACCAATCAGCAAATTAGACAGGCACACAGCAGAACAAATGGAAAGCGGTCAGCGTAGTCTAAGCCCCCAGAGTTGATACATCATACTTGCAGAGCAGGCATGCGCACTGTTAGGCTCGACCTAAACAAGGAAAATGAAGAGATGTTATAAAAGGAAATATGGGAATGTGAAGAGAAGTTAAAGATAAGCAGACTGTGGCAAGCTGAATATGTAGAAAGCATGAACACAGATAAGAAGAAAGACCTAGATACCGACAGTTGCACTAGTCGTCCAGGTGAGTGAGTATAACACCCTGCACCATGGCGTGAGTTGAATTACATTGAATTATAGTGTGCAGGACATCCTGTGGGGAAAGCCATTTTATAGCGGAAAGCCATTTTATAGCTGTATAAATTTGTCGATAGTTAACAACCATTACATACCTAATATCTTCTTGGCAAGTATTAATGTTACAACGTATGGTGGCAGACTTCAATATCCATTCGAATGCTTTGTTTGGAATGACTGCTTCTAGGTCACATCCTATACCCTCCGCATGCTCATCTATCCCTGCCCTGTTTTTTAATAACTATACATATGCAGCACTGCCATTTATTGCGTCCTTCTAAATATATAATTAAACAATGTATGTAGCATCGATGAATGCCATATTCCTCCATTTTTATTACAAACATGTTTTCAGTCCTGTGCTTTCATATACAAAAGATAAAGCCATTGCAGCTACTCAGGTTGCTAAGTTACATTAAATACAAATTTCACAATCCAGTGAGATTCTCCAAGATTTGTAGGTAACATGATGCTTTAACCAAAATGAAAATAACACAGTATATGTTGGACTGCATGCATTGCTCGCTGTCGTACTGTGAAAGAGGATTCATCAATACATCAAAAGGCAATATTTAAACAAGATAATAAAGTAGGTTTAGCAATTTATAGCATCCCCAGACAATAAAAATGTCCACAGTTTTCCTCATTTACTTGCAGAAAATACTTCTGTTGCGTGTGTCATAAAATCGTAAGCAAAATAAACAAGCGCCTATTTATTTCCTTTGCCTTTCACTTAGTTAACTTTCCTGGTAATTGTAACATGCATTGGCAAAGCCAATAGGTTTCACCTACGAGACCATTCAGCTTTGACAATGATTTTTTAGCCAATCATGAAAATAATGTAAAAACGCGCTATAATGGAGCCCTCACTTCATTTTGTAGGTGTACACCAAGATAAATGTGCAGCACTACAAAATGAAGTGCCATTTTTTTTATTTTTTTTATTACCAATCTGAGATGGATTAGTAAATAAAAAGCTACACAAAACGAACTTTTTTGTAATATGCGCTAACACACTTTTTTGACAGAGGGCTAATGCAGTTAAAAAAACTGGGTAGGGAGTTGGCTGTGGAGAACAAGTGAGGGACGAGGTAACACGGAGGAAGGGAGGTGGGAGAGAGAGATACAGGTTTAGCTAACGTGTGTTTAATGTTGATTGACAAAAGTGTGTGTGTTCGGTTTGGTCAGATCAACATTCCAGTGTGTGTATTCTGGTCTCCTGTGAATGGACTCCATGGTTCCTGTGTGATCATTGGTCATTGGCTTATCTACTAATCTGACATCAGCATGGGGTTTCAAGCATTGCTATAGGTGTCTCCTGTCCCATTCACGCCTTCTCGGCAGATTCAGGTTCAAACAGTTATTTTTTGTTTCTCTTCTCAAAAGCGTTGCAAAAACGAAAGTGATTACACTAATCATTTACATAGGGATTTCAAGTGTAGGCCCAGGATGCCAGGGTGCCTTCATTTTCAGATGTCCACAAAAGATATACTTGAATACAAGAGATCTAAACACAACCCATTTAAATAGTCAATTGTGTGCCTGAACATTTGGCAGTGGTCGTACGTTGGTTAGCCAAGATGCATATGATTCATGGGAAGAATAACTTTATTTAAATAAACCACAGCTGAATTCCTGAAAATCTTTTATAGAGCCAGCTCTTGTATGCTAACATATGACACGTTTTTCCACGAATTGGTTCCATATTCAGTATTAACGAAGCATTTTCTCTACAAACTCTTGTGTAACTTCTTACTTTTCCTTCTGTCTTCACTCACAGCCCTAATACCCGGGGTAATCATACACAGAGAGAAGGAACTACAACACACCTCCTCTAATAGCATAGGTCCTAGAGTAATGAATGTTTATGCATACAATTTGAACAATCTCAAAAGTTCTCCTCATTTTAAATCTCTGAAAGCAGCGCAAGGTTACAGAAAATCAATTAAGATAATTTGGTCTTAAATTGCCCCATATTATGAACATGCAAAGCGAGAAATGCAGCTTAGTCCCCTCAGCAGCACAGCTGTCTGTCTGCCTTTCTGTTAACCCTCTTTAGTCATTATGCACCTCTCTTTGTACCAGTGCTTAATTTGAGCTGGTGATATCTGGTGCCTGGCACTCGCACTTAATTGTCAACACTGGCACTGATAATATTCTACCACATGGTGGCACTGTTTTTAGGTGCACACAACAGTTCTTTAATGAATTAATATTCATTAAAATGACTAATACCTACCGCCCAAGCCATTATTATAGCTTTGGGGACCTTGATAAGTCGAACTTTTCACACTTGTAGGAAGGTGATGCTTGGTAGTTGTATTGGTAATGCCATTTACAACCCTGGCAGGGACATTGGGAAGTGCAACCTGGCACTTATTTTTTCTACAAATTAAGCACTGCTTTGTATCGAACAGACACAGAGAAAAGCTATCCTTTTCACCCATTAAGAATAGCGAGTGCTTAAACAGACTCCGGGCAGTTAAAGTACTTTATTTTTACCATTGCTTTCTGTCTGCGAAAACAGTAGCAGCATGTGCTTGCTGCGTCAGCGGTAGCAACACAATAGTATTCGCTGTGTGAAATGCTGCACTGGACTGCCAATCATTTCAGCCCCAGAATACTTGATTACAGCGCTGGTGGAGAAAGACATTCAGCATCTGCTCCCTCGCGAGTTAAATGCTCGGTGTCAGGCGCGATGCTGGGCTCGGTTCACTTCTCCATGTGGAGTTGTCAATATTGCCAAACATTGTAATTAGTCTCGTGGTGTTTACAGCTGATGATGTTAGAGGAAAAGTTAAAAAGTTGAATACCCTGCGGTGTGTCAGACAGCCCAGTGTGTACAGCAGTGCGATGAGCGCAGTGTTGCATGAATATATGGCCAAGCCACTGTGTAGACACACACGTTTTCAGTAAAACTCAGAGCAGTGTGGCTTGACCCTGCTCCTCGCACCCCACTTCAACTGATAGGGCCCAAATGGCATAGACTAAAGGTGCTCCCACACTCCTTTGTATTTGGGCTGTCCTTTAGAACTCTAAATGAGGTTGTAAAACCACCAATCCAGCGCTAATGATTGCTCGTTTCCATCAGGTCAGTCAGTCAATCAAAAAAGAAGTTTATTTAGACCTTGGTCTTTCAACTAAACCACATAAAAACATACTGAAACATTCCTTAATATTTTACACTTTACAATCTATATAAACAGGGGAACCATCCTACACTAAAACAAATACTCTTCTTGTTGCACATAATTTTCATACCATTTATAAGCAGCTCGTTGTTAAGATCCTTTTAAGAACTTATTTACTAGTATCGAAAATCTTTTTATTGCTGATGATGCATTCAGGTATTTCACATCAGTTAAGAGCTCGACTATTTGCCAAGGTTCTAAAACACCATATTTAATAAAAGTTGGTCTTAAAAATACTTTACGAAACATCAACAGTTTTTGACAATTGTTTAAAATGGGAGTCTCTAGTTGGCAGAGGGAGGTATCTTTGTCCAAGTAGGGACACTTGCTTCTAGTCAGGGTAAGGGGGATAAACTCTTTAGATAAACCCTGCTCATTCCCTTGGTAGCTTGATACGAGCAGACAGGCTTATCCCAAAGGCAATGTGCAAAAAAACACACAGAAATACAGTGATAACACAACAAATGGACACCACACCACACCAGTTTAGAAAAATGAAGTATCGTTATCTAAACAAACAAAACAATAAAAATCCAACATAGAGGTAATGAGATATGACTTTAGAACAGTTATTGCAAAAATAAAGCATGTAGAAAATAAAAAGCTCCACCTGGGGCTATTGCAACGTCGTGACAGCAATAAAGCCAAAATACGGTGCCGTCTGCCAGTTGCGCGGCGTCGGGCACGGAGTCACACGGACCACCAAAAAAGCATCACCTTGGAAACAAAGTCTAAGAAGATGCACAGTGTTGTAGAGGTGACGTGTCAGTGCCTAGGTTGAGGTTTTCTTCCTGGCTGCCATGGGTGAGGTAAGGCATCGTGTCCACGAGGAGGTGACGTGTTGAATCTAGGACAGGGGAAGTTGGTTGTGCCGGCAGTGAGTCGTTGGTTCCAGTGATGATGCAAAGTCGGTGAGTTCGTGGATTCACCCTCAGTGGTTATTGGTGCTGCGATAACAGGATGCAGGCACTGGTGCTGACAGAGGCGGTGCGAGCGCTAGCGTCAGGAATGCAGATAACTGCAGGCATCAGCAGGTGTCAGAAGATGTCGGAGCTGCGGTGCAGGTTGGACAGTGAGTCGTGCACTTCACAAGCTGGGCCCCTGGGATTGGTGTCGGTTGTGGCGTTACTGACGGCGTTGGAGACAGGTTTTCTTTCTTCCCTTAGGTTTCTTCAAGCTCCCAACAGCAGAAACAGCCCCCATAGGCCCAAAACTGGGATAGGCACCTCCTGGCAGGTTAGAACTCTTGGCAATAGAGTTCAGGGGAGCTGGGGTGGAGTTGTTGTGTCCCTGAGACTTCAGAGCATGAGGCCAGCACACACCGGCTCTTGAAGATTCTTCTTCAAGCAGGTTCATATCAAAGTTCCAGTTCCAGATCAGTTGACTGGGGGTGAGTGCTTGCAATGTTCAACACTCTGTCCATCATCTCCTTTGGTTTTGCTTTGTTCGTCCCCAGTCCCTGTCACTCCAAAACCAGTCAGTCAATCCACAAACAGGCAGAGGCACACAGAATGGTTAAACAAGAAAAGGCCTACATTCTATAAGTGGCATTTTCAAACACACAATTTAAAACCAATCTTTACTAAAATATGTGTTATTAAATTTTGTGTTCAGAGAGCCTAGAATGTATTCCTCTATCTTGTCCCTATGGGAAGTAATACTTGTAGGATGTTACAGTATCTCCTATTCTATCCTATGGGACAGATAGCCTTTCAATAGTGAAAAACCAAATTGACAGTATTTCACTATCAGGACATAACAGACACACACCAGTACATGTCCTGCCTTTCAGATACACAGCACCCTGACCATGGGGGTTCCTTGGGCTTACATGAGGGGTGTCTTATAAATAAGAAAAGGGAAGGTTAGGGCCCGGCAAGTGAGTGCACTTGCCAGGTCAAAATGGCAGTATATGCCAGGTCAAAATGGCAGTATAAACTGCGCGCAGACACTGCAGTGGCAGGTCTGAAATACATTTTAAGGACTTTTGGATGGCACAATTAGTGCTGCAGGCCCACTAGTGGCATTTGATTTACATGCCTTGGCACACTCAGTGCACTTTACCAGGGACTTACCAGTAAATCAAATACTCCAATCAGGGAGAACTAATTGTAATAACAATTTACACAGGGAGCACTTGCACTTTGACACTGATCAACAGTGGCAAAGTGCCCAAAGCATCTAAGCTAGCAAAAACAAAATCCATTACATCATCAAAAATACAGGAGGTGTAAGCCAAGAGGCAAGGGAAACCTCACCAAAGATGCCAAGTTTAACAACAATCTAGAAGAATGTGCAGGCAATCACACATCCCATTTAACCCACAAGAACATTTTCCATTGTCATTTTTCACTGTTTCCCTCCTGTAATATGTCTGATTCTAAATTTTAACAGCTCCTTTCTAAAGGAAGTTTTTGGTAAGTGTTGGGCCTGACATTCTTGGTGCGATTTCCCCTGCAGCATTTTGCCTTCAGACCTCCAGTTTTTGCACTCTGAAATCACTTCCCCTGCTAACCAGTGTGAACATGTTTGCACTCTCCCCTTACAATATGTTAGATTGACTTATAACCAGTTGGCATTTTAATTTAGTTGTAAGTCCATATTAAAGTGGTGTTACCGGTGTCCAAGGCCTGTAAATTAAATGCCACTAGTGGGTCTGCAGCGATGATTGTGCCACCAATTAAGGTAGCACTTTAAACATGTCTCAGACCTGCCATTAGAGGCTGTGTGTGTGCAGTTTTAAACTGCCATTTCAACATGGCAAGGTAAACCGTTTGTCTGGCCGAAATCTTCCTTTTTAATACATGTAGGCCACCTCTAGGGTAGACCCAGGGCAGCTCAGAGGGCAGGGGGCACTTTATTTAAAAAGTAGGATGTGTACTTTTAAGTTTTGCATATCCTGGCAATGAAAAACTCTTTTATTCATTTTTCACTACTGCAAGGCCTGCCTCTCCCTTAGGATAACATTGGAGTTACCTTACTACATTTTAGAAGTGTAATTTCCAAATGGGAACAGGTGACCAGTTCATGTTTGGGGTCTCTGGAATTGTAATAAAAAACCCTAACTTATGGTGAAGCTTATCTGAAGGACTGCTGCTCTGCTGGACTGACCTGCTGCCCACTTGCCTGGGTGAGAAGGACTGGTCCAGCATCTCTTGAACCAAGAACCTAGAGTGACTCCAAGTGCTAGTTGTCTGGCTTTCAGATCTGAAGCCTTAGGGACGAAACAAGCTTCCTACAACCTTGAACCTTCACCTGAAATCAGCCATCTGTGACTTTACCCTTCCCAGTAGTGCAACACCAGTCATGGACCGGTGCAGGCGGGCTTAAGGTGCTCTGCCAACCTCTATAGATCTAGCAAAACTGACCTCTGCTACATGAATTGTGCCCATCTCAAAGACCTGCGTTGCTACATGGATTGGGCCCATCAGAACAGCCACTGCATGAAGAGCCCTCGGTTGCAGTCCCTTGCATCCCTCTTTGATGGCAGCCTCGACGACGATGCCAGACACTGTATCGCAGTCTCACCGCCCTTCTGAACAGACGTACCATCCTGACTGCAGGCCGCATCCTCAGTGCCAGTCTTTGCATTTCAAGCCCCATTGACGGGATCCTTTACAACACTGCAGCCTTGCTGCATCTCGGAACTGATGTATCGCTTTGGCAGCATGATGAATCTATGATGCAGATCTTCGCAATGCTCTGCAAAGCATGATTTAAGGTGCTTTGCTCAAAGGGCCTAACTGGGTCCCAGTAGCCAGCCCATGCTCCATCGCAGCTGGCCTAGACTTGTGACTTTGTCCCGGTCTCACGCGACCAGATATCAACGGTTGGTGCTTTGTACCTTTTGGCACTATTTTCGATAAAATCTTTAAAATTGCAATTCTACAGCTCTTCTGATTGGATTTTTGCTGTTTTGGTCTTACTTTATGTATCAAAGAAGGTTCTACTTTTCTACTTTGGCATGAGATCCTTTTTGTATGTTGTTTTCACTTTATTACTGTTTGAAGTGCTGCACAAATACACATTGCCTTGAAGTTAAGCTTGACTTTTCTGTGCCAAGCTACCAGAGGGTTGAGCACAGGTTAATTTAGGAGTGACTTGTGCCTCACTCTGACGAGGATTATTGTTGCTGCCTGACCAGGGCTCACACCTCCATCAACCAACAGCCCAATTTCTTACTGTAAGGTATCTTTATAGGGAAATCATTCCTCTCTCTTTCAAGATGACAACATGAATCTGGTTGATGACGTACCACTTAAATACCTGAAGTCATGTTCTCTTGTATGCTTTTTTTTTATTACACTGAGTTCTGCCTTTGAGATGGATATTTGTAAGTTTTGGCCTTCTACATTTATTCCCAATCCCCAGCAAATATCATCCCGATTTTTTCAAACTCCCTTTTCCACTTTTACTTGCTCAGTATAATCTCCTGCTTGCAGAGGTTAGAGATTTGGTTATTCCCCACTTTACAAACGTAACCAAGATCTCACCACCTCTGCCAATACGAATTAGCTCCAAGCAATTACATTTAATTACATTCTGATGGCCTGGACCGTCGATGAATTTGGTAACAAAAATAACCTCTTTATGCACTTCTCCTCTACCTTTTCCCAGTCATGTTTACCACTAAGACTTGAATTCAAATCCATATTGAGATTGTGGAAGAATCTTAGCAGTACAAACTGTCAGGACTCGTCTCAAGGTCGTCCCACCATAATCTTTAAAAAGAGCATGCTTTTGATTCAAGTGATTCAATGTGTTGCTTTCACTGTAATTTCTCCTCAAACCATACCCCTAAATATTTACATCTATTTTCTTTCTCTATTTTAGTGGATCCTAAATGGCAGTAATACCTTACTGACTTTTCAGATCTTCTCTCAAATGTTCACACTTTGGTCTTATTTACATTCACTATCAATTTTTTCTTCGTGAAAAATGCTCTAAAAGTATCTAGCTTCCTCTGAAGACCTATCTCAGTCACATCTAAAATGACTAAATCGTCCACATATAGAAGGTATTCAATGTGCTACCCACTCATTGTAGGGTCTATGCCCTGTGATGTACCTAACACAGAAGATAGGTCTGCTAAAAATGGGGAAAAGGTAAAGGTGCCAGTATACAACCCTGTCTCAAACCATTATTAATTTGTATTTTCTGTGTTAGCCTTTCTTCAATATCAACAATTACATGTTCCCAGTTCTGCTGATGTAATTGCTTTAGAATAAGGCAAACACTAGTTGGAATATATACATTTAATAATGTTTCCCATAAGGTTTCCCGATCCACCATGTCAAATGCTACTTGAAAATCCATGAAGCAGCAGAACATATTACCCCTGCACTCCACAGATTTGTGCGCCAATGTCCATAAGCTAAATCAATGGTCCATTGTGGAGTGTCCTTCCTTAAACCCACTAATCTATGGAAATCATGTTATTTGTTTCTAATTCATTTGGCTCACCCAAAATTATTTTAGAGAACGCTTTTTCCCCTACACCAAGTAAGTTGATCATTCTGTAGTTCGTGGGGTTTTTTGCATCATCCTTCTTAAAAACGAGTCTTATAACTGTGCCCTTCCAATTTTCTAGTAATAGACTTGTAAGTAATATTCCATGAACCACAAGCTGATAAAATTTAACCCACTAACCCATATTTGTTTTCATTCTGACGGCAGATAAATTATCTGGATCTGAAGTTCTAGTTAATCTTAGTGATTTAATGGTATCCTTAACATTCTTCTCAGTGAACAGCAACAAAGTATTATTCTCAATTATATATTTTTCCTCTCTTTGCTCTTTCCCTCCTTCCTTATCATATATTTCTTCCAACTATGACACCCATGCCTCTTCTTCCATTATACAACTAATTTTTCCTCCCTCCCTTCTTGATCCATCTTATACCAGCTGGCAACATTTTTTTTACATTTTCTGTTTCAATCGCTTTCACCGTTTCTCCTTTTGATTCCTTTTCTTATTGTTTATCAATTGTTTGTACTTAATTTTAGTATTGAGATGAATGGTGTATCTCATAGTCATTGTAAGATATATCATAGATAGTCATATTACCATTTATTTCTTTTAAAAGCTCCTTTTGGAATTCCATTGAAGCCAGAAATATTTCATAAAGCCATTGAGGTCTCATGAATACCCCTGCATGACCTTCAAATACCACGTATTCTGCTCCAGTTTCTGCTGTGGCTGGGCAGCCCCACATGCAGTGAATCACAAGAGTAGTAACACAGCTTTGGCTACCGTTTCAAAACTGTTGCCAAGTGTGCATTGTTCGAGACTGACACAACTGATGCTGGGCGGCCATTTTGGAATGTTCTTGTCTTTAGGTCAGCACACCGGCTCCAAACTCACGTCATCATGTCCAAAACGTTCACTGCCTGTTACCAAATTATACTAATCCTACACAATTATGTCAGGTAGAACATTGAAAAGGCACACCTCTTGCTACAGATCTTTGTCAATTATTTGTTAATGAACACCCTACCCACATCTCCAAGCCACCGAATTGTCAGCTTTTTCAGTGATACATGTATATCTTACCGTCACTAAAGGCGGTATGCTGCCGGAGTTAAATTGAAAACAAACTTGCCTTAAAATACCTAGAAATACCGTATAGAAATACAGTTTAAAAAAGGAGAGCTACCACTTCCTACTTCTACGTATTTAAAATAACATGCTTTTTCTTCATATTGTAACAATTTCATGTACTAGAGCCTGCAAAGGAAAAGTGTAGTCTGTTGATTTTATGGTACTTGCATCTTTAAATATAAAGAGATATATTACTTTTGCTAATGCTCGTTTCATTTAGGTCTGTGTTTTTAGGGCATTTTATTGGGTATGATTGATATGGCCTTGTTATTGCTCTTAGGTGATGAGAATTCATGAAATTCTTTCTGTTACAGTGGATTAACGTTTTGTATATTGTGTACATAATATCAATAGCAATACGCCGTTTTGCGCATGTGGGATATATTGCATTATCGCTTGTTACTGTGCAGGTTCTCAAGATTAACTGGTCTCTTTTTAAATGTCCTTTCAAACGTTTAAAACAAACAATTATACAAATACTGATATTAATGACCTAATTCCCAACTCAAGCTTTGTGCATTTCACATCTTTTATTCACATCTTCAGGTCCACTTAAAACTTGACACAAAATGTACTTCCAAATTTTGTATAGTATGTTTGTATATTTATTTTTTCTCGTGATCACAAACAAGGACAGATTACAAAACTGCGATATATTTCTAAGATATCTTGATTAATTGCTTGCAAATTCCTTATCAGCCTCTCTCTCAAAATTGCATGTGGGCTTTTGTGATCTGTTCCTTGTGCAAATCAGCAGACACCATGCACCAGGAACATGTAATGCCAGTAAAAAAATCCCTATAGAATTAACATTTACTACTAGTAAGATTATAGGGTGACCACCTTCCTTCAGGCCATTATGGACACTGTTTCCAGTCCTGCACATTTGCGTGACGCAGCCTGATGCAGTCTGGGTGTTGTAGTCTTGTTTCACTATGTATCCTAAAATCAAAGATCTTTGGATGAAAAGTTCATAACTGGAGTTAGTGTTTATAATGACCTTGAATGTTTTGGTCACCCTTTTGGAAATATCCACAGGTTTTATAGTCCATTCACTGAAGAAGGAATGCTATAGAAGTAAGACAATGTCTCCAAATGGGATGCAGATATGCACCCTCTTTTGTGGCAGCAATACACGTTGCATAGAAAAAACGGCACAAATGGAGGTTTATGAACTAATGTAACCTTTACTTGATAAATCACTCCGGCTAAGTGCCGATCATGGTGGACGTGTAGCTCCGGAGCTCCGTCCTTAGCCCGTAATATAAGCTGATTATCCTGCTATCCTGACCTGCAGCCCACCTGCACTCGGTGCCCAGAAGACCCGGGGGCGACCGGCATACAGCGGACGGGTGCTGCTCCTCCAATGCTCGCACCGAGAGAGCGCCGGGACCGTGGTGCTGCTGCGGCCTGTGACACAGAGTGAGGCCTCGGCCTCGATTTGTGGACTGCCCGGCCCAACCTAGGTCATTGGCTGGCTGTGAGAGGGACCTCGGCCTGGAGAAACGGCGGACGCTTTGCCGCGACCTCGGGGTATACTGCGGGCCCCCCCCCACGCCGCCTGTGACCTCACTGCCTCCTACATTGGCCCTCCGGACACTCGCTGGTCTCCCCTACTGCGGGACCCTCTGGCCGGCCGGGACTCTGGACCCAACATAGCAGAATCGCCACGCAGCTACAGCGCCTGAGCCCGGACCCCCCACTGGAGTATAGTACGGGTTCTGCCGGAGGCAAGGCCCGCCATCGGCACTGCACACGCGAAGTCTGCTCACGGCACAACGCGCCGGGAGGCGAAGGGAAGCCCGGCAACGAGAAGGTACTGCAGGCGCCATTTTATTTGCACCCCGGAGCGGGGTCCAGGACGTTGGGAACTCGATCCCGGCAATTGGCACACCCGGACACCGGCGCAGGCGGACATTCCGCAGTGGGAGTACGTGAGGCTGTCTACTTCCAAGGTTGGTGCCTACTAGCATAGCGGCATACCTGCGACCTCACAAACTGGAGAGGGGGGCATCGGGCACACGTGGGGGAAAGAAGACTCGCCCGGTGAAGCCCTGACGCCACGCTGCACACCTAGCGCCTGCTGCGATACTGACCGTTGGCGCTGCCCCTACTCATCGCCTTCCCCGGCCTGTGGACTCCCCCTGCACCCTGCACAGCCAGGCACTTACCGGCTCTCAAGACCACCAGCGGTGCCCCACTCCGCCTTGTGACGACATCGCGACCCGCTGACCGCCGTCACCCGGACACAAACTGGCCTGAAACACTCCCAACTGCCCATAGACTGCGTCGCAATCCCCTGCATTCAGCGGAACCTGGGTACCCCGCTTTCAAAGCCCGACGCCCTTGCGTGAGCACTTGCATAGGGGAGACCGGACACGAATACTCTAGCGTCGCCCTGCTTACCAGGTCAATGGGTAGACACAGGGGCAGGAACCAGGACTTAGGCGCCCCGGCAGATATGCAGTCCACGGGCTCAGAAGACCCACTGGCCCCTTCGAACGCGGACATCATACCGCCGACAGGGAAAGGATCTCAAGACGCCAAATTAGACCTAATCCTCAACGAAATACGCGCCACGCGCGAAGCGTTGGAATCACGCATTGATAGCATGGCGACCGGCCTATCCCTATTGCGGGCTGACCACAACAAGCTGGCGGAGCGAGTCTCGGAGCAGAAGATTGCACTAAATGACCTCATACCCCAGCAGACGGAGCATTCTTCGAAACTGGAGGCCGTGGAGAAGCAGCTCAAACAGCTATGGGACAGAGTGGACGATGCGGAGGGACGTGCCCGCCGCAACAACGTCCGCATCCTAGGTATTCCGGAGCGAAGCGAGGGGAGGGACCCCACCCGATTCGTCGAGGACTGGCTGCGGAAACTGGTGGGCCAGGACGACCTTACGGCCTTGTACAGCGTGGAGCGGGCACACAGGATGCCATCGCGCCCCCCGCAACCGGGAGCGCCCCCTCGACCATTGATTGCGCGCCTACTCCATTTCAAAGACCGAGACACTGTCTTAAGAGCGGCAAGGGAGAAGGCGCCTATACGCTTCGAAGACAAAACCATATCAGTGTACCCCGACTTCACGCCAACGGTACAGAGAGCCCGGTCCACTTTCCTGGGGGTGAAGCGCAAACTCAGAGACAGAGACATGAAATATGCGCTGTTATTCCCTGCAAGACTCAAGATACTACTCGGCAATAAATCCCACTTCTTTGACTCGCCGGAGGAGGCAGAGGAATGGATGGAAGTCACACTCACCCCTCCGGCCTCACAAGACCCATTCGCAGATGACCACAGTGGGGGACACGAAGCATCACAGGGACGACGAAGCACTCCTTCCACTTCCGGACATCACCCCGCGCGAGGCGCACAGATGAACGCTCGATCACCCGGGGACCAAACAGCGGGTCCTACTTCAACTTCAACAGCACGGATGCGATTAACAGAGGAGGCGCTGGCCGCCCACGACGCGGGAGCAACCGTGGACGGGGGCACCGTCACCACCGACACCCACACTGAGGTTTCCGGGTCGGTGGACAGCCTACAGCTGTTCCCCAAGATCACGGCCCAGATGGCAGAGGAGTTCTGACTATCGGCATGACTGATCCTCTTCAGGTGGTAAAGTATAACCGGCCCCTCTTCCTCATACATGGTGGGTTGCAGGAGGGCTCACCCTATTCAGGGCTACCATGCCAAAGCAGGCCATCAAGAGACAGTCAACAGAGGCCTGCTTCCCCCGTTTTGAACATGGAACACACTGACTTGTGCCCACGTTGGGCACCCTTGTTTGGCTCCCGAGCCCGTTGGCCTGGGAACCTTTCAGTTCAGGGGTTATATGTTTACATGGCACTCTTACCTGGCACCACGACGAACCTAACATGGTCACTTACAAGCTTCACTCCACCACCACACACAGATGGCTATGGGACCTCTTAATGTATATCGTTTGTGCACCTGGAATGTACGGGGACTGGGCTCGATACACAAACGCCACAGAATCCTGGCCCAACTTAACCGCAGAGGGACACAGATAGCTTGTCTGCAAGAGACACATTTAAACAGTGCTGAGACTGTGAAGTTACGCAAAAAATGGAGAGGACAGCTCTTTGCTACCTCCTATTCTGCGTTCTCAAGGGGGGCGGCGATTTGGCTTCGCAACTCTGTCCCCTTCAAGGCATTAGAACAAAAGATTGATAAGGAGGGGCGATATGTATTTGTGCGGGGTTCACTAGATGGGGATGCTATTGTGTTAGGATGTGTGTACTCCCCAAACACAGGCCAATCTGAATTCTTGCTCACACTAAATGGGATGCTGGCTGACTGGGCTGACCACCAGTGGATTATTGGGGGGGATTTCAATGCCGTACTCGATCTTACACTGGATAGGTCACACCCCCCCCTGTTGGCCACTGAGAGCAGAAAACAGGCGGAAGCCCTGGCACGTTGGGCTGAAGGCTGGGAATTGGCAGACGCATGGCGCAGCACACACGCACAGGAGAGGGAATATACCTTTTTCTCCCCGCCCCACCAGCTCCATACGAGAATTGACCATGTCTTCTGCTCCCGCTCCCTGACGACCTCAATTGTACAGGCCCAACACATGGGCAAAACCCTGTCAGACCACAACCCAGTTGAACTCACCTGGCATTGGGGCAGGTTGACGCCCCCAATCCCGACATGGCGCCTACCCCCTGACCTGCTTGAAGACACAGTTTTTAGATCGTCCCTTTCCGACACTATAGACACATACTTCACCACGAACGCGAACACAGCCAGCACCCGTCAGATCGAATGGGACGCATTTAAGGTCTGTCTAAGGGGAGAGGCGATGGCCGCGCGAGTGGGCAGAAAGAAAGAGGTCATCAATCAATTGAAGGAAGTGGAGGGTTCCCTAGCGTCCCTGGAGAGTGAGGCAGCGGGCACTAATGCACATTTCACCCCACTACAGGAGGCCCACATCAGACACGCAGAGCTTCTAGAGGACCTGAGGCTCCTGGATTACAGAGAACACACAAATAGGCAGCATACGCAGGCAGACCGGGCTGGTACCCTTCTGGCCCGGATACTACGGGATTCCCCACCATGCCACCCAATCTTAGAAATTATGGACCAAACAGGCACTCCTGCTACCACACAAATAGGGATTAATACGGCGTTCAGGGACTATTACACCACGCTATATAGCCCCCCCCGCCCCAAGCGGAGTTCACTTATGAGGCCTTTATGGGGGACCTGGTCCTGCCCCGGCTTACCGACATACAAAGCAAAGCCCTACAGCGCAACATCACACTAGCGGAAATCAGACAAGCGATACGAGCCCTCCCTAGGAATAAGGTCCCAGGGACCGACGGCCTCCCGGCCGAATTCTACACAACGTTCATAGATCGATTGGCCCCACGTTTACATACTCTCTATATGGAAGCCTTACGAACTGCCTCCCTGCCGCAATCGTCCATGCAGGCATTGATCACATCTCTCTTAAAACCAGGTAAAGAAGGGCTCCAGCTGGCCGACTACAGACCCCTGTCCCTCCTGAACACTGACTCGAAGATCTTGAGTAAAGTGCTGGTGACGAGACTAATTCAATATATTCCCCTGTTGATCCATCCGGACCAATGTGGTTTTGTGCCGGGCCGGAGCACGGCCATGAATCTCAGACGCTTGGCCCAACTGATGTTGGGAGACACGGGGGGGCGAGCCAGGAGGGCTGCATCACACTAGACCCGAGACAGGCGTTCGACTCCCTTAGATGGGACTACATGTTTGCCACACTCTTGAGATTCGGGATACCGCCCGAATTCATTGCCTGGGTCAGGCTTCTGTACACTCTCCCTACAGCGAGAGTGCGCACTTCTAGACATATTTCGGGTCCTATAGCTATAGCAAGGGGCACCCGACAGGGCTGCCCGCTTTCCCCTCTCCTATTTATCCTTGCCCTCGAACCTTTGCTGTGCAGCCTCAGGGCGAAGGCCCCCCGCTATGGCATCCAGAGACATGGGACGACGCACATTGTGTCCGCCTATGCCGACGACATCATACTGTACCTTCGAGACATACGGGGAGATATGGGCCCTATACCCCAATTGTTTGAGGACTTCAAGGAGATCTCAGGCCTTGCTATAAGTGAACCCAAGTCATATGGGTACACTTTCAGGAATACAGACTCTTCCACTCCCCTACCCTTCGCTCCACACGAATTCCAGATATCGGGTACCACCTTCCGATATCTAGGGATACACATCTACAGGGAAGCTGACATGATGATTGACGGCAACCTTGGCAGAGCCATGAGAGCACTGAAAGCGCAAATTCAGTTCTGGCTGACACTGCCCCTCTCTGTTGCTGGCAGAGTGGCCATCTCCAAGATGGTAATGCTCCCTCGCCTAGTTTACCACTTCACCAACCTGCCATTCCTGATCCCCGCCGCGACGTTTCAACATCTCGACACACTGCTCACGGAACTTGTGTGGGGACACGGGCGCAGACGTATAGGTCTAGCCAAACTGCAGCTCCCCTCAACTTCCGGTGGTATGGGCCTCCGAGACGTTAGGGCGTATAACTATGCGTGCCAACTACAATGGCTGGCCTACTGGGTGGCGGGCCGCAACCTCCACGAGCTCAATATGTCAGAGAGGGAACATGCAAGGGGGGACATACACAAGTTGCTCCTACCCCATTCGGACATACCAAGACATGCCCCGCCACTCCTCCGGCTAGCGGTGTCATACTGGCGGAAGGCAGTGAAATACACTTCCCCCAAAACATCTTATGCCCCCACGATCCCGCTTCTGGGCATTCCACTGGGCCCGGGTACACTGACAACAAACAGACTGACGCAATGGCAGGACGCGGGGGTGACCCATGTGGGAGACCTGTTCGCAGAGGGACGCCTACTGTCCTTTACAGACTACAGGGCTGTGCATAACGTCCCCAGAGGCTCATTCCTATTACATGCAGGCCTTAGACACTATATAACACGCACCTGGGCGCCTGAGGGACGGGAGCCAGCTACCAACCCCCTGATAACGATGCATTACCTCATGGGCACGGGCAGCCACCTAACCAAATGGCTCACTGCTAGCATAAAGGCAGGGAGGGCGGTCCCTCTAACAACTCTCAGGTCAGCATGGGAAGGCGACATAGGTAGGCCACTGAGGGACAAAGAATGGGAACGCATCCTCCAGTTCCCCAAGAAGGTAGCCAGAAACCCCAAATACAAGTTTATTCAGCTGATGCTGCTACATAGGGCCTACCTGACCCCACATCGCCTGCATATGATGTTCCCTGACACAAGCAGCAACTGCCCCCGATGCGACGCTGACGATGCATCACTAATACACATGCTCTGGCAATGCCCCAAGTTGGGTCATTACTGGGCCACCATAGCTGACTCGCTTGAGAGTGCCGGCACCCTGTCCCGATCGCTCACTATAGAACACACACTACTGGGGTTGGGTCCGTCGACACGCACAAGGACCGTGGCGGCACGTTTCACAGACCTGGCCTTACTGCTAGCAAAACGAGCAATCACGATGAGGTGGAAGTCCCCCAGACCCCCTGACCCGGATTTATGGAAAACAGAGGTGATTAGATGGGGCAAGGCAGAGGGCGAGGCTTTACAACGAGAAGAACACAGAGGTCTCAGGAAAACACTGATCTCCCTGGACTGGTACACGGTGCTGGGGGCCTTCGAAACTGGGGGGGTGGAGGAAGGGGAGGACACAGATGACTCGATACAAGCGGGATGTTAGGGTCCGGCCCCGTGGGACATTCATGAAGTGAGGTGCACTATGCTGGGGTACCGGGAACCCTGTACCATTGACAATGCTATGGCCGCCGGCCCCTGTGTGTGGGGCGAAAGGAGGAATAGTCAGAATTACTGTACTTTACGGAGCAACAGGTGACCAGGATGTAAATGTCACATTTACTCGCATATGAGGGGAGTGCCGGGAGGGATTTTAGCGGGTGGGGGAGGGAGTGGGTATGTTAGGGGACTGTTCAGTTGCTGTGATTTCAGACGAAAATGGAAAATCAAGGTTACTACACGCTTGTGAATGTTGAGCAGGCATATGATTATGACGTACTGATTATTGCTATGCCCGAGTATGTATGTAACTGCTCCAATTACTATGCTAATAAACAGATTTAAAAAAAAATAAATACTTGATAAATCACTCCTAGCACAGCATCCAGGGGGCGGTGACTGATATAGGCAAACATGACGGTCCCAGAGGCTACCAATAGAAATAGTGCACCAAATTCGAGGGAAAAATAGCATCCTCTGAAATATTGAAATCTTCACCTTTGAGAGAACGTATCTCAAACTTAGCTCAAGGGAAATTAATATCTACATAACGTCAAAAAAGCCATTTCAGTTTTCCTTTTGAACATTTTTAGGTATCCTGGGCAGAACAACAGTATGAAAAACAGAGGAGTAAGCGTGGAGTGATACCAGATTCAGCAGAAAACCTTTTCAACGACCCAATGTGGAATCAGCAGTGGTACCTGGTAGGAACCAGTTTTTTTACACGTTTTGTTTAAGTAAGTACAAAAAAACATGACTGTCCCACTCTCATGAACAGAACAAATCGGCTACACACTTCAAACAGGAACATAAGATCTACCAACCGTGTCTGTGTCGTATTCGCTACCAATAGTATAGCAGGTCGTGGGGATTGATACTTTTCTGGAATTACTTCAATGCTATTGAACCAACATATTTTTACATGACTTTTCCTTACTTTCTTTACATCACAAAGGTTAACAAATCTCACACGCTCAATTAGCTCTTACCTTCCCTTTGCTGCTTGTCTGCTTTTGCCAACAATTCCTGGGATTCTGTCCAGAGATGTCTGTCAAATCGGACTATGCTCATAGCAGAAAATTGCCAAAATGCAGGATCATTTTTTTCAAGCTCAACTTGATATGTCATGAAGTAAACATCATAATTCTTGAGACCTCCAGGCGGCAATTATAAGAATACCACAAGGAGGCCCCATTCACATGTAGTTTGCACTCCAATGGATTTATTTTCAAAGATAAAATTGTTCATCACAGTCTCTCATGAGGACATTCCCATGGTTTGATACCAGTACTGCCAACTAGTGTTTCAGACATACCACTTCCTCATGTCTGAAAATTGAACAAAAAACACAATATACTATCACAAAAAGAATTGAAAGTTCATTGTATTGTTAATATTTTATCACATGCAAAAATATGAGAAAAGACTGTAGAAAAATGGGATATATCATCATGCTATTTCTTAGTGACACTCAAATCTCTTGGTTGAATTCAGTTTTTCACAGAATCCATTGTGAGAAGGAACTTCAAATTCAATGTGCATTTTATTTATGTGTTATGTTTAACATAAAAAAAATCAAACTGCAAGCTCTCTAAATGGCAAGACACCATCATTCCTAGTTTCACCTAACTCTACTTGTTAATACGATTAAAATTGAAGAAATTGGAACGTTCCTAGTTGATTAAAATGAAAACAGATTAAAGACAAAGATCATACCATGTTTAAGAGCTTAGCATCAATTCTATTATCATAGCAATTATCTACATAATACACCTGTACATGATAAAACTATATGTGTACTCCAAACATAAACATTAATCACTAAATCATTATCGGCAACTGTTGCATTAAACCTTTTGCCCATCAACTAAAAAAGGTTCCTCCTGCGGTTCCTGGGGTGCTTGGAGAAATGCACAACATGTGTCCCCCTGTGTGCATGCACCAAGGGTCTTGCAGAGTATAGACTTTACAGTCCATGCCGCACAGGAACTTTTTTGGCATTCCCATTACGGTGCCCATTTTGAAAGCCACCACCATGGGACCGGCAAAAAAATCCGGCCTGACTAAATAATCGTAATCTGGCGGGCGGCCCGACCACAGGTATGGCGATGCTGCAGAAGGCCACAGGCATGGCGGTCCGCTCTCGCAACTCCAAACTCGTAATCAGGCACTCTCTGGCAGATTTATCAAAATGTCATGTGACATAATGCAAAAAGACAACTTGCTGCACTGCATGACTGAGAGAGAGCAGGAATCCACAATATCCACTAAAATATGATGCATTCCTGCACTCTCCCTGCACAGACAGCCTTCATCCATGGTGCAAGAGTGCCTGATTTACAGGCAGGATTGTTTTTGTCAAGGAATGGACACATTCCTGCACAAAAACAATCCTTAGAGGCATTTGCCTCTTTCGACATTTACTGCAGAATGTAGAAAGCGGAATTAAATAGGAGCGATTAACATATTTCTCCTTATTATGCCTCTGTTGGGAAAGCATACTATTTTGACGTATTACCAGGTTTACTACCCTTAGTAAATTTGGGATTGCCTCAAAATCCATGGGTGTATAAATGCAAATGCACATGCTCCACCCATGGAACCCCTTTGCAATGCAGAGTAATGCAAGGCAGTGATTTTCACTATGTTGTGTTACTCTGGATTTACTAAGTCATACAGAGGCACGCAAGCTGGTTTTGTGTGGCTTAGTAAATCTCACTTAAACCCTTGCATGGGCAGCATAAGGGTTTATTTAATCTAGCCCTAGAAGTTTAACTTTTCATACCTCTCTCTAGTGAAGTCTACTTGATGGTGGACTTTACATGTCCTTTGTTTTGTGAGAACATTAGAGAATGGCCAGCAATCTGCAAATATTTCTGTACACTCAGGCATGAGTGGAACCCAAGAAGAAATTATTTTGATTGCACTACTTCTAAAAAAAAAAAATGCTTCTATACTTAAGTAAATCCAACCACACAGAGCAGCGGATGGGATTATCCATCCATCCTATTAACCATGCAGAATTTCTATGGAGATTAATGCAAGCAAATGCTCCTGCAGCACAACTCAACACCAGAGCTTCAAGAGGCTTAGTCACAGTGACAAGGCCTCCTTACCGTGTGCCTTACCTCATCTTCGCTCAATAGGCATTAATTCACAGCACAGCCCTACCGTGAATATCCCATTTCTCCAAATGTCATGAGGGCATCACGCAGAAAGTGAATTAAGAACTGGGTTTAAATTACTCTCATTCAATCTTTTACCCACATAGAAGGAATTTGAATATCCAGATCTGCTCCTATTATCATTCACAATATTCACTCTGCTAAAGCATAATGGCATTTTCTGCTTAATGATCACACTCTGGCCCCTAAATAGAGTGCCTGGAAAATGGGTCAAATATACAGTAATCGGATTACAGCAGTTCAACATGTTCTGTTTAGTCATATTTAAAAAAGTATAAAGCATTACATCACAGGTAAACTGTGACAGATACCACTGGCACAAAAACTAATGCTGAGTACTCTGTACATTAATATGAAAAACGTGCATATTAAATTAGATTGCCGCAAATTGTTCCTCATTCATCTGTGAAATCGCTAAATCACGGGTTGTCCCGCTGTTTCAGAACTCCGGTACTGCAAATACAGTGCAAAAGTACTGTCCCTTATTTAGTATGCCGACTGCTGCAGGCTCAAGCACTCCATCCGTTAGTGTGACTGATCAGCTAAGAAAGAAAGTTGGTAAAGAGTGAACGCTGATACAGGAGGATGCTAAAACACATGGTCACAAGACAGTGGTGCTTTCCCCATTAATATCAGAACAAACCTGTTCCTGAGTTTTGTATAGTTAAAAATTGCTATATGTAGTTTTGGGGCAGATGGGGTTAGCATATACATAACTGCTGAAAATAAATAGGAGTAAAAAAGAGGATACATCCGACCAAAATTCTTAACTGTTTATGATAAATACTGAAAAAGCATTGGCAAAGGCATTGGATCTCGGCTCTAAATGGCCGACCTAATGCATTTATCAATGTTTTTTTTATTTGCACGTGTGCACATGCGAATATGATACGTATAAATGACTAGAATTTTCGGAAGAGGCTTTCTACTAAAGAAAACGCATTCCAAGATAGCTGCTGATGTGCATGCAGGCATCATGGCATGTACATTAGGAAGTCTCTGCACACGTCTGGTGTTACGTGTGCGCATGCGTCATGATGAAGGCAGTGATTTTTAATTTACCTCCGTAACTTGGCAGATGGGTATTTAAGAATAGTAAATTAAAATGTTAAAAAACAAACGCAGTGTGCGTGATAAAGAAAGCAAGCAACCCTGCACCATATTGCAGCTGAAATCTATCGTAGGGAAAAAATAACATTGGGAGCAGGGTGGGGTGCATTGGGGAAGAAATGCAACTAAAGGAGGTGTGCGCAAAGCAAGTAGCCTAGCACTCTTTGCATGTAATGGGACCGCCCCAAAAACACAATACAAATAAAAATGTTTTAAAAAGAACACAGGGAGTGGAATAGAGAGCGGGCTGGGAAGAATCAAGGGCAGTGATACAACATAGGAGGGATAAAGATAACAAGCATTTGCAATGCAACGGTCTCGGCTTTAGATAAGCTTAAACAATTCTGTTTGTAATTAGGTGGCTTTTTAGTTTTGCTTTTATTAGTGTTTTTTAAAGAACCATGTACATAACATACATATGTGTGCATCTATGTATATGTAAGTATGCATTAATATTGGTATTGATATAGATATGCAGATGTGTATATGTTTATATATGTATGTATATATACATTTATATACACATACATATATTTACGCATATATATGCATGTTATGTTCATGAAAGTGTGAAAAATACTAATAAAGCTAGCCACCTGATTACAAACAGAATTGCTTTATGTGTAATAAAGATGAGACCTATGGCATGTTGTGCACTAGTGCCTTTAGGCAAAGAGTTAAGGTTTGGAGTAAGGTTAGGCTGTTTTTGCAGATTGAGTAGTAGAGAGTGAGTAGTACATAGTGAGTAGAGAGTATTAGAGAGTAATAGAGAGTGAGTACTAGAGAGTAAGTAGTGTGATTAGTAGAGTGAGTAGTACAGAGTGAGCAGTGGAGAGTATTAGTAGGGAGTAGTATTTAGTAGAGAGTGATTAGTAGACTAATAGAGAGTAGTGTTGTAGAGAGTAGAGTAGTAGTGAGTTGTAGGCAGTAATAGAAAGTGAGTAGTATAGAGCAGTATAGAGTGAATAGGAGATAGTGTGTAGTAGATAGCGAGTAGTAAAGAGTAGTAGAGAGTGAGTAGTAGAGATTAATGAAGAGTACTAGACAGTAATAGAGGGTAGTAGAGTGAGTAGTAGATAGTAGAGTGAGTAGTAGATAGTAGATTTAGTAGAGCGAGTAGTAGAGAATGAGTAGTAAAATTGAGTAGAGGTTAGAGAGCAGTAGTTAGTGAGTACTAGAGAGTACTAGAGTGTAGTAGAGTAGTAGAGAGTGAGTAGTAGGTAGTGGAGAGAGTAATAGAGTGAGTTATGACTACAGTGAGTAGTAGATAGTAGAGAGTAGAGTGTGTAGTAGAGAGTGAGTAGTAGAGAGTGAATAGAGAGTACTAGAGAGTAGTAGAGAGTGAATAGAGAGGAGTAGAGTGTGAGTAGCAGAGGAATACTAATGGCATTTTTTGTGTTGGAGCGTCATGAATATTTTTAATTTATGTTCTGAAACTGTCACTTCTAATAAGTGCCAATAAATGCACGGATACAACCTAATATACTAAAGTGAAACGCTCTGACTTGTTTAAGGAATACACTTTTTAAAGGTCTTTATCATATTTGCCAGGTTTTTTGTTGCGTTGTTAACGTGCCAAATTCATGTGGTACAGCAAGACTGCACAGGTTTTATGAAGAGGTAACGTGCACTACTTCCTGTTTATCCTTTAGAAAAGGAACAAAACATACAAGAAAATACAAGGCAGAACCCTCTGAGGCTCTTGCAATGAAATCGCTATTTAAAACAGCGTTGTGCTGCAGAACAAAAAGGGGATGCACAAAGCTTCCAACATTGTAACCAGAATACAATAACAATACATCGTTAACAAACTAGTATATTGCGAAAAACACATAACATACCCCATGCACTAGAAAGGTTGTTTGACAAAACGATCCGAGGTTGATAGTGTGCCCACAGATACCATCGTATTTTAAAATAAACGTTTTTAGGCCAGGACTACTAGTGCATGTTTTGCAATCCTTTCTTGTGGCGCCAGCTGAAACTGCGTGGTCCACTAGAAACCATGCGTTGATACGGAGCAATGAACAGTCCGAACCCAATACAATGTAGGCCTCTACACTGGGCCTCAGGCGATGAACAGTCAGTTCAGGTTTGCAAATAAAAATACAATTGGAAAATCCACATTGGCAAAAAAATGGCACAAGATCCGGCTTAGTTTAGTGGGGCGTATCAACCTTGTAAAAATGAAGATTTTGCCCAAATTATTATATCTATTCAGGGCCATACCTCTACAACCTAGCAAACTTTTTTTTACAAAACTGGAAGGTATTTGTAGTAGCTTCGTATGGGGCTACAAAAAAGCGTGTAGGGCTATGAAATTCCTGGAGCTACCAATCGAAAAGGGGGGATTAGCTTTTCCCGACTTTAGGCTATACTTTCTCGCAACCTTTTTTCGTCATATACGAAGTTTTTTTTTTTCAGAACAAAAATCGTATACGAAGTTTGATGAAAAATGAGAGCTCGCTATTCTATCATCAGTACATATTGGGACTTGATTGCAACCAATTTTTATTTCATCTACACGATCCTAATTATTTCAAACGAGTAAAGTTTAAGACAGCTAGACATATTAAAAAAATTTGGGACCAAATCATGATCATTGATAAGACTTCTTTCTATAATGCATAGCTCAGATTATGGGGTAATCCAGGCCTACCGGATATTTTCTCAGACGGGGCAGGAAACCTTTGGTCTAGACACAGCATTAACACCTTGGGGGATTTGTATGGCCCAAATTGTCTCTTGGATTTTGACACAACAAAAACTCATATTTGAATTAAGCGACGATATGTATTTTAAATATATTCAAATAAGACATCACCTGCTCCGAAAGATGAAAATCTCTGAAGTGGCCCAATCGGACACATTAGTATGTCTATATTTTGACAAAATAAAATCACTTATTAGCTTGGGCTATGGACACTTAATCCGTGGCAAAACTGACGATAGTATCAAAATGGCGGCTAAATGGTCTTCTAGACTGGGATTAAATATCAACCCCACACAGATTCTATCTTCACTTTGTCACATAAACTCGATAGTCCATTCCTCAAATCTGAGGCTGCAGCTATACAGAACCATTACGCAGCTATATTATACTCCGCAAAGAATATTTAGTTGGGCGCAGGGAAATCAAGCTAATGACAGAACAAAATGTCCGAAATGTGACATGGAAGCTGCTGGCATAGAGCACATGCTTTTTTCTTGCCCGGGGTTACTTTCATTTTGGAAGGGGATAACTGATGTTCTAATTAGTAAACAAATTACTACCCCATTACTTACAGCACATTTGGTTTTACTGGACATCCAAGATGTTAACTGTCAGCATAAAGATTTAATAACCATAATATTCGCCTGCGCCAGGCTTGTTATAGCAAGATCATGGATCTCAAAAGAACCCCCAAATATATTTGAATGGTGGACTTTGATAAACGAAATAAACGTAATGGAAATCTCGTTAGCAAGACTCAGAGATCCTATGGCATTAAAAAAGAAGGAAATATTCTGGCAAACTTTTTTTTCTTTTTGAGCTCTGAACTATGAACTCTTTACTATCATGATTGAAGAGGCCAAGCTAAACCTACGTTGACTTCTGCTAAAAACTATATTTGTTTTCTGAAAATGTAACATCTTTTCCTCTGTCTTCGATTTTAATCGATTTGCTTTTATTTTCTTTTGTTTGCATATCTTATGTCATGTAAAATTTAACTGAGTTGTCCTTCTTGCAATAATAAAGATATTTAAAAAAAAAAAGTAAAATCCACATTCCAGGCTATATAATCAGCATGAACATTTATGTAACTTTAAAGTGTGAAGAACTTACAATAGAAGTGAAAGTAGGAAAACACATACGATCAAACAGTGGAAGGGAACGTTTTACACTTTCTATCCATATGTAAAAGACTTTTATGAGATCGTAAAGTGCAATTTAACGACCCGGAATGTTCAAAAGAAAAAAATAAGGAGCCGGGATAGCAATCAGATCCGACAGCGATTAGATGGAAGCAAATTTGAGATAGGGGTGTTACGCGTGGTGACAGTGGCAAAGCTCCAACCCCAAAACAGAAAAGTAAAACATGTAAAGAGTGCGCACGGCACCCCGCCCCCTTCTGAGAAACCATGTGTGTTTCAGGTTACAGTGTTATGCAAGTGAAAACGGACATGCAGGAGAGTACCTGGGTGTAAATGTTGTTTTTGCGAGGAGTCAGGTCACCGAAAGCAGATATGCAGCACTGGCAAAATACATTTGTGAATGAAAAGGAAAACTATGTACTCTGCTTTTGCAATTAGAACACTAGAACAGCTCAATGAGGACTGCAGGCATCACATACAGAGCAGCACGGCAGCAATGTAATGCTCCCAGGTACTCCAATCATAAGGCACACCAAGATATCCATACCTGGTGAGACGCCAACTACACTGCGGGTTTACCAGTGATAACCAGACCTAAGTTGCACGGTGAACAAACCCCTTTCACCTCTAGTAAGTAATACAGCCCTGGCGAAAATTTTGACTGAAATGTGTCCAGCTGGGTGCAGCTAACAGAGGGGCATGTCCCCTTTCCCTGACAGCATGCACTGATGGTCATATCCAGGAAGTTATAAGAAATGGCAAGACACGTTCCCGTGATGGAGCCCGAATGGAGAACAAGAACGATGCTGCAGGTTAGCAAGAGGCGCCACATGCCTTTCTGGAGTTAGTGAGCACTGTCAACAAGGCGGGCAGCAGCCACATTGCAAGGGAGTATAGGGGTCACATGCTGTGGTTGGTTCCTTGCAGTTTGGCCTTAGATCTGCCACCAAGGAGCATCGCCCCAATGCCCGTGCCTTAGGCTTATGGTGTCGGGGCATACATCTTACACGTGCAGCTAAAGCAAGATGGCGGGAATGTAAAAGCTTACGGTGGCTCGATTAGAAAGCTGTGATCACTCCTCGCATTCTATAACAGGCACACAGTGCACCAGTGTGTGTGTGTGGGGGGGGGGGAGTGAAAGCTGCACTTGAATAACTATACCTGGGGAAAGCTTGGGGCCTGGAAGCAGCGCTTCCTTTAATATTTTGGATGTTATGTTTAAGTGTGGAAATGTGGCAGATTATCATTTAGAATGGTGTTTAAGCTGGCGAAAAGTCCACAACACAAGTAATGGCTCGATTCTGACACTATGCACATGTTCATAACACAGCCACATCGTTTTTTGGTGTGCTAAAGCATTACATAGCTGGGGGCAAGGTTGTAAAGCTTTTGCGATGGCCTACTGAAAGCATCGGGGTAGGCGGGGCTCCGGCGCAAGCAATGGTATTTGTCCTAAAAAAAGGGGGGGAGGGGTCAGTACTTCCAGTGATGATATCAACGTGCTCTTACTTGGTGAACGAACACATCAATAGGGTCGTCCAGGGGACTGCCTTGGCGACTGTTCATGGAGATGAAACCGAAGCCCATGTGCACGTTGAACCACTTGCAATGACCGGTGCCTCGCAGCACGGCCCCCGGTTCCTGCTCCTCCGGCTCTACCTCCTCCAAGCAGGACGACTCTCTTGCCAGCCTCTCAGGCTTCCGCTTCTCTCCGCCGCCGCCTCCTGAAGGGGAAAAGAAGAGGTGGTCAGCAACTGGGCGCACATGGGCAGTCGGGGCCCCAGGAGAAACACACGCCCCCAGGCACACAACGGCATAGACTAGCTCTCCATTTGGCTGGCTGCTCGGAGGCGGTGGTGTGCGTGGTTCCCCCTCGCCGCTCAGCTTCGCATCCCGCCTGCTCTGAGCACCCCCGGGCAGAGCTCGCATGCTCTGAGGTGCAGCCCCTGCTCTGGGCTCGGCTGCCTGCGGCTGCCTCCCTCCCCCGTCCCCTGGCCCTTGCGCACATGTGACTCACCTCATTACACGCTTCCTTGCTGCTAATTTTGCGTCAGCTCTTGGAAGAGACTGTCAGGGAAAGGGAGTGGTGGTTGGGGGGAGGCAGGCGGCCCGCCCCGGCCGGGGTTGGATGAGGGGACGGCACCGGGACGCGACGCCGCATGTAAACATACTCCGCTGCCACCCTCGCTTTAGGCGTACGTGCAGCCTGGACCGCCATCCACCACGCACAAACGGAAGCGCGCCCACTGCTTTGTTGATTGTTAGAGTGTTCCCAATGCTATGTCTTCTCTGGTCACCTCTGTGCTTGCTCTGTTTGCTATGCCCATCTGATCCGAATGAAGGACAGTTATTTCTCTAATAAAAAAGGTTCAGTAGCTGTCAAGAGCATCACAAATGCTTTGTGTACAGCCTGCAATCTTTTGGCATTTCAAACAAGCGCTGGAGGCACAAGCCATGACAGACAGTTTTCTCTTTTTTGGCCGTCCCATTCGGAAGGTCTCGGGCTGACTTACTGCTGCAGTAAAAGCTTTCTTATCTTCTTTATGGGGCCATCTGTTTTGCCCCATAAAGAAGATAAGAAAGCTTTTACCGCAGCAGTAAGTCAAGTAAGCCAGTCTGAAAAGGACAGGGCTTACAGAGAAAGAAGAACGTCACTAGGACCTCTTCTCTAATGGCTGGCCACCGTTAAGGACGCCAGCCAATGGAGAAGAGGGGCGGGGCTTAACCTCGCTAGCAAACAATCCTCTATCTCATTAAATATCGCCAGCTGGACTGCGCATGTGCGCAGTCTTTCGCAGGACGAGACCTAAAAAAGGGAAATGGAGAAAGGAAAGACATGCACTTCCAGGGAGTGCTCAGTAGTAAATAAAACAAGCATTGGTAAAGCCAGTAGGCCTGGTATTGGCTGCCATTCGTTTGGCTTTGTCGATGCTTGTTTTGTTTAGTCATCGTTTTTTGAAACTTTAATTTTGAGAAAGCTTCCAGGACCTTACGAATATAAAAATGAAGAAAACATTGGCTTAAAGCAAAGTTTCTTTGGGTCTCAAAAATCACACCTTGCCAGAGTAGTCCCTGGCATTGAAGTGTGCAGACGTGCTCCTTGTGAAAGAGTAGTGTCAGCACTCACAGTGAAGTTAGCCAATGGCTGAAGTAGACTGACCCTTTGCCCATACTGTAAGCTGCAGTGATCAAAAGTAAATGTGAATGACATAACAACAAACCAATATGTGAAGAGGGCTGGCTGAAAGCCTTTATAATTAAGTTTGTTACATTCAGAATTGCAGTAAAATGGAAAGGTCTTGTCTAAGGCCAGACCTAAAGAGCCCCCTCAAGTATAAAGTAGAAGAACACAACTCATCTCATCGGAGCACTGTGCCCGAAATGCTCCTGGCCGGGAAAAATACAAGAATAGGGTGGAAAACCTCTGCATTGGGACCACATAGCTGAGAAACACATCAATACATTCCAATCATGAGCAAAGGGCTGATCCAAAGCCCACTTTAGGGTTATGTTATGTATTGTTATGTATGATATGTGACAGCAAGCATTTCCTGAAGCCAAGGCCTGAAAAGTAACTTTAGCTCTAGTGAAAAAAAGAAATGTACAGTTTAAAGTAATGGATTCATACACAAAAAAAAATAGTTTTAGCACTCATTATGCACAGTATTGGTATTTATATCTACGCTGGCTGCCTAGTGGTTCTAGTCCTTGTTTTCAGTGTAATTTACTTGTTTTGTTTCCAGCGATTATTGCATGACTAACGAAACCATTTGCTCCCTTTTAAGTGGACGTCTCTCTAAATTTCACCTTTCTGTAGCGGTTAGTACTATTTTGATGATTGTTGCAGATGTATTTAATGTTCTCATTCTATTTCTAATTGAGGAATTGGCCTTGCATTATAACGTGCATACTGGTATAAATATGATCTTTTTTCCCTTTTTTACCACCGACAGAAGTAAATTAAGTCCCACCATTCAAGCCCTTTGTCAACTCTCGAATTGACCAATGGGCTAAAGGCGAGGAATCGTCTGTTAAGACATTGAGAGTTGACATTTTTGTAGCTCCATTGACAACACTGGGGTGGCCGTGGGCTATAACCAGTGCTGGAGACCACTACTTTCAGTATTACATTGGCCTCATAGACAGGCTCTGCCTAGAGAGAGGCATATATATGGTTTTCGCTTGGTACCAGTGAAGAGTCTGTCCCCTCCCTCATGTCATAACCCTGATGTCTTTACAGTGAGAGCACAGTCCATGGAGATGGTGAGGCGCCTTAGCTGTTTGGACCTTTATATTTGGCATGGTAAATTACAGGAGAAAAGCAATTTTACAAGGAAGCTGGAGAGAAAGGGGCGTAGTCCGTATTTTTCTGTGGGCCTCATCAATTAGACAATGCTGATTGCTTCTGTGGCCAGATTTGCCAGTATTTCTAGCTTTCATCGACAATCACACAACTATCATTCTTTGACTGTAGGAACCATGAGATGAGGAGGTGGGGAAGCTGCTGGGAGCCACTGGGGTACTTTTTATGGAAGCATTCCTTTCTCACAGAAAATAAATGTTCCATTGCCTCATTGCTCAGTGGAGTAGGCTATTTTTGATATTATAATTCTGCCCCGTTGGTATTGCCCTACCACCCTACCAAAGGCAGGTCTATGATTCTGAAGATGTTTTTTTTTCCTTTTTTTTAATCCGCATATCATAACTGTGTCTGCAAAACTTAGACCGCCTATTTCCGTTCTAACTGTCCCTTGGTCTATTGCATACACTTTTTTCCCATCGCACTAAGGCGAGCCAACCAGGCTGGCATCCTGAGCGATGCCATGTTGTAATCATTAGGTCTTATATAGATACAGCAGTGGTTTGCTCTGATTCGGCCCACACTGTTAAATTCCTTTCCGAAAAGCCTACCATGTCCATATGACAGGTCCATTTGGCTGCCAAGATCCAGTCTATTATATTTGGGGATACAGGGTCAATCCAGTGTTTGCAGATCTCCCTTCTAGTAATATCAAAACAAAAACAAGGCCAATTTGATCTCTACTTAGTATACTACATTACCCACAACCAATAGAACCAACATGGAGTACAGTGCGTGCCGACATCCAAGATGTCTTTCAAAATAATCTCAATATTTGCCCAAAAGGATTTTATTCCATGACAGTTTGGGAGGTTACTCTGGAGATACCCAGCTTCTCTCCATAAACAAAGAGGATTAGGCACAGCAAGCCTTTTAACGATTACAGTATCCAGATGGCAAGGTTATAAGGCTCTATTAGAAGAGTGAAATGTTGGGGGCTGCATTGAAGACAATTGAATGGATGTCAGCTAACCACCCTGGTTGAGGGAGAAGAGGCTTCTCTCTCCCTCCTCCGCCACTCCCACTGACATTTTCATGCACTCTCAGAAGGAGCAGTAATAAGAAAGGAGAAGTCTCTGCAGCCTTTCCATCTCCCTGTGTCCTGCCAATTTACAGGAACAAAGTGGTTTGGCAGAACAGAGAGAGACGTGGGAGTTGGTAGACGTCATCCCCCTCACACACAGGCAAGCCTGCGACCCAGTCAGCAGGCGATGTTAGATGAGAGTGCGAGCCGTGGGAGGAGAAGGGGGAGCCTCCCACGGCCCCCTGTAACTCCTGGGTAGGATGATTCATATGGCAGAATGCTGTAATTGCATTGTAGCCCACCCACAACAGGCTATGCGGCTAAGTAAAGAGAGGAAGGACAATTCGAACACTGAAATATCCTTTAAAAGGATCAGATCTCAATGATTTTCCAGTCAGAGAGATTCTTTATTTGTAATATTAGTTGGCCAGCGTATGTCTTCAATATTGCTCATACACGCGTCTGGGGGGATTTACTCCCACTGACACCTGTGCGATCAATATGCGCAAACGAGTAAGTATTCCAATCCAAGGCTCACGCTCATTAGTAGGAACACCGTACTATCCCTATTGCATGCTAATGACACTCTGTTGCAGGTGCAGACATCATATGTGAGCACAGCAGAATAGTCTGATGCACACAGCACTTGCTTGATGAAGACAATGCAAAATCTGACACGACCCTATGATTGTAGCACCATAAGCACAGTAGGTTATTTGGTAGCAGGTCCCATGAATGCTCAGCAAATTAGACAGGATGCTATGAATAGGGCAGAAATGGTTTGGAAAGCAAATAGGCCAGGATACAGTTTATGGAGCTGAGATTATTCCCATAGCACATTTCACAAAATAAAGTCTTTCGGGCAGTAAAGATTATCAAAGCAGATAGGACAGTATGCATACTAAGGGGGGACTGAATAGTCTCAAAGCAAATGAGACAGGATGCAGTCTAATGGGTAAGAATAATTTTTAAACCAAATGATCCAGTATGCAGTCTATGGTCTCTGTAGCTGCTCCCGCAGTCAAAACCTTCTCAATGGCTGCCTTATGTCCCAGGCTGAAGGTTTCGTTTTTCCAAAAACGGATGCATAGGGACTTCTTGCACTTGTACTTGTCTTGTCTTTCGGTATTATGCAGCAGGCTGCGACCCTGGAGGTCTGATACCTACTGTCCTAATTTCCTTGCGTTCAATGCAGCAACTAGTCCAACATTCTCTGCAACATATCTTCTTTTATGAGACAAAACCTATTTTATGTTATTCTCTGACTTTGACTGCTGTAACAAAAGGCGAAAACAAGAAGGTCAAATGACTGTCTTAAAGGCACTCTCTTTGATAGTCAATAGTTCTGGGGCCATACTGGAAAACCCTTAAAGATAATACAAATAGAATAAATATCTCACAATAAAATTGGCTTTTCTGATCGAACTGACTGAATCAAACACAGTTTTGTCTATTATGTTTTCCCTTAGTGTTTTCTTGTTTTTTCTTTGTACTTCAGTATCTAAAACAAAAAAATTAAAAATAATGAAAATACATATTGATTTAAGTATTAAAATCATCCAAATATGCACACACGTGGAATGTGATACAGTGCATAATTCAGGGTTTCACTTCACTGCAGACACATAGGTCCCCTTTCAGAGCTGATTTGAAAAGTGTAATTCCAAGGTGCGATAAAGTCCACACCCTTGGAATTTTCCCTAATTAAATATAGGTAGGTCAAATCTAACTTAATTTAACAGATTCAAAAGACCTGGTAAGAATCAAGGGGGCATATTATCAAGGGGCTTTATCTCCGCTTTTTTGGCTTTAAAAGCCAAGAAAGCAGAGATAAAATTATCTCCCTATTACCAAGCTGTCGCTAACACCAGTTAGCGACAGCTAATAGGAGATAGTGACGATCTTGGGCCCCGCTTTGCATGTCAGTGATATTTATCACTAATGACATGCAAAGTGGGCGTGCCAAGATGTTAGCGACTGAAAACAGTCGCTAACATCGCTATCTCCTATTACCAACTTTTGGAGATATTCGCGCTAAGCGCGAATATCTCCAAAAGCTAACACTTGCCCAGGAGCAGTTCTTAGCCATGTTATCCAATGGGAGGTGGATAACATGGCTAAGAGCATTTGCTCGATAATGCATGAATATCGCTGACTTTTCAGCGATATTCATGCATTGCGGCCGTTTTTTATCGCATTTGCGATAAACCTTGCTAATAGCAAGGTTTATCTGCGATAAAAATCACCGATTTGCGGCGATAATTATTGTCTCTAAACAAGTTAGAGACAAAAATTATCTCTATTGGTTGGTAATATGCCCCAAGATTTGTTCATTTTGGGGATGGAAAGCACCATAATCTTCTTATCATTTCCCATTGTTAGGGAAAAACTTGAAATAGGTGCTATTTATTGCAACCGATAAATTCAGATTACTGACTTTTAATATTACTTCCAGATTTAACGCGGTGTGCGCAATGAGGTTGGCAGCATTTTAGAGGAGTAATAAAGAAATCATGGCAATGTTGGTCATTATGCAATTTTCAGGACATGCTGTGCACTTCTATTTATTGTGTCTCCACACCTATGACGCTTGATCGATAAATAATTGTCATAGAAATGATGCCCGCATTGAAGCTCTAGGGGCTGTGTTTTTTTAATATGCAGAACTCTACTTGAAGAGGAGCTGAGTGAGTCATGCTATCTGTGTGTTTTTTCACCCGCAGAAACAATTTGCATTAGTGATTTGTCATTGGACAGGGATTTCCAATTGCATGGACATTTCCTTTACCGCACCGTAATTGCTAGCAGGGGCTCCGCCTTTGCTCAATAAAGGAAGAAGCAATTTATTTTCCTGCAATAATCTACATCTCTCTGTCCTGACACATGGAAGATCAATGCTTGATTTTTTTATTCTTTTTTTTTTTTTTAGCAAGATACAAGGACGACACCAGCCCTGCCAAAACTGGATCTTCACGTCATTCCTGTGTGGAAGAAAGGAATTACTGGCAACGGCGTGAGAATCACAGTGCTTGACGACGGCTTGGAGTGGAATCACACTGATATCTATGCTAATTATGTACGTTTTTGGGCTGCATTTCAAATACTGCATTCTCTCCACTGCATCTGTATATAGCGCCGGCCCCCACGAGCACAAAACCTGCCCCAACCCCTCCTGGCCCACCTGGGAAATGCCTGGTGCCCGCTACGGCCAGTCCAGCCCAGGGCCTGATCTGCCTGATTGGAAATGCCTTAGGGCCCTAATTAGATTCTGACGGATGGCCTGTTATTCTGCCAGGGGGATGGAGTACATTACTCCGTCCTCCTGATGGAGGGACCGCCTACCGAATTTAAAACTGCCAAGCTGGTGGTTATTTATAAAGTATTGGCAGGAGATGCCACCGCAGTGGTTTCTGCCATTGCATTTCGCTGTTTGGTGCAGGTCTGCGTCAACTTGACACAGCCCTGCACCAAACAGTTTTATTTTTTTAATTTTCAAAAAAAATATCGTAAAACAATATTTCCTTTCTGGAAAAAAAAATACCCCCCTCGACGTGGAAGTCATGTATGGATTACTGACTTTAAAAGGTAAGTAAACATAAAAATAAATACAACGAATTTCGTTGCACACACTGCATCGCATTTGGTGATGCAGTGTGTGCAACGAAATTCGTTTTATTTATTTTTATGTTTACTTACCTTTTAAAGTCCGTAATCCATACATTACTACCCCCCCACCCTGCCCCTCCCCCACCCCACGTCACGGCCCGGCAGGTACTCCCACTACCGGCCGCGGTTGATGGGGGGGGGGTAGACTATTATGTTGGCGGTATGTATACTCCGTCACCGTAGCAATGGAGTATACATAACACCAACATATAAATATGGGCGTAAGATTTTGCCTTCAACCAGTGTCAGCTAAAAGGGCCAGTAAACAGAACATACTGCACATTTGGTGGAAGGTTGTTAATCTGCGAAAATGAAGTGGCCTCCCAAAAAAGAACAACGAATGACTTATTCACTAAAGCGAAATGTATTACTCCATGACACACTTTGTTTCTTAAAGAGATAAGTTTTCGTAGCTTACAGAGATGCCTTATATGTGTGTGTGACTGTTTGTTTGAATTCTTCACATTTAAAAATGCGAGCCTAGTAGTAAATTTGATTTAAGACTGATTATGAGTGCAACAAGCTCAAAGGGGGCCCTTCTTCGCACTGACTATATCCACCAGAGCAGTACGTGTGTGCTCATTACCATACAGACTAACATCAAATAAAGCTGAGTCAATGAGAAAATCACTCTACTGCAAATCATTTAATATGCTGCTTATGCTGAACCTACACCACAATATCTGGGGTGGGGGACAATAGAGGGTGAGTGGGCAGAGACAGGCATGTTCACACTTTTTGTGTCCCAGGGAACTTTAGTATTATGGATGGGGTCACAGAGGCTAACTTATTCGGTAATAAAGATTGTGCAGGTACAGATGCGCGATTCCAGGGGGATTTTACTTATTTGTCTGGGGGTGTGAACCCCTGCAAATGAGGTGTCACATTTGCACCATAACCTGCACCATGTTCTAGCTCAGCAGAGAATAAGCCATCAAAGGCCCTATTACAGATGGGTTGCACTTTTCCTATTTGCACCATGGCGCACCTTAAAGCAGGTGCGCCAGGTGCAAACAGGGAAAGTGTGTCCAATTAGGAAGAATGCACTGCCCTCAGGGCAGCCGCGAACTTGCAGTGAAGCACATTTAGGAGAAATACATAGCAGGTGTTTAAAAGCTGCTCTGTGTTTCTCTGTGCAGGCAGTCCCCACCTGTAATTTTAAAAGGAATTTGCGCAGTCGCGGCTGCTGTCTAGAAGCAGCAGTGGGGTGGGTGGGTGGGGGCAAGGAGTCGTTGGGGATCGGGTAAAACAACAAATCACTTACCCCTCGGCCAGCCGCGGCAGTCTGCCGCCGCCTCTACTGTGTCCCGTTCCGCCCACTTCCTGGCTTCTTGTGAAGAAGCAGAAAGTACCAGGGCTACCATGCTCACCGCAGCCAACTACAACGTTGCAACGCAGCGTTGTGATTGGTCTGAGTGCAGTGACACAACCCTCAACCAGGGGCTGGAGAGGTGGGCATGTTCTCCATACAGGCTGGAATGCAACCTGCATAGAGAGCAGGGGCATGTGCATGACTGTTTTGGGCAGCCCCAGAGGGCCTTACCTAACAGTCATTGTGCACAGGAGTGTTCTACAAGTCCTCCCCTGCTCTGCCGCCCGCCCCCTCATGCACACTGCCACAGCAGGAGGACAAAATAAAATTATAATAACAATACATTGTTATCATTTTATTTTTTCCTTTCTTTTGTTGCTTCCTGGCAGTGGGGCGATGCTCCTTCGCCTTAGCAGAGAATGGATTAGCGATCCCCTTCTGATGGGGCAGTGAGTGACTGCACCCACCTGCACAGACGTTGTCTGGGTGGGTCCATGGGACCCCTTTCATCGAGTGAGAGGGCTGCCCTAAGGGGGTGCACTGGCAGTGCACCACCTAAGGGCATGTTTGCTTCTATGCCCATTTTGGTAATATGGCACAGGCGCAGAAACAACGTGATTCCCTCATTTTCATGGGGTCACACCATCACGCAAATGAGGAAACACCCCCCTCATGAGAGTACTAGTGCTACATGTGTGCCAGCGCTATGAAGGGGCCACACAAACATCTGCGGCTCCCTTCTGTTATACCAAAGTGACTAGGGGGTACACAAAGAAGATGTAAACAACCGTTGTTCCTCGGGGGTACTTTAGTAATACAGCCTCAGGAGGCTCACTGATTGTGCTCCACATATGAGGAGGTGCACAGCCTCCATCACAGGCTTGAATTCACTGGAGACAGCACATGTTTTACAAATTACTGTCCCTGTCTGCGTCAGGAACACTCACTTGAGGGTAAGTAGCACACAGACAGTGCACCACTTTTTCTATATTTTCTTTCACATCAATGTATTGCAAAGCTGGATAGTTTAATATAAGAACAAGTGTTTAATTCAACATACAAAATTCTCAAGTTCAGACTTCGAGCAATATTTTATTTGCAGTCTTCTTTGACTTTTAGAACACTGAGAGACAGGTTGGCTTGAGGTAAGGGGGTTAGAGGGTTTGCGTAAATGTTTTAAATAGTCAAAACATTTCACTTTGGGATTATATTTGAAAGGAGATGAAAACATTTGACTTTCAGGCATTAACGGGTATTTGTTAAATAATGCAGAATATCTTTTATGTAGGATCCAGATAGCAGCTATGACTTCAATGATAATGATCATGATCCATTTCCCAGATATGATGCTTCGAATGAGAACAAGTGAGTTTCTATTCAGAATATTGATCAAGTTTTGATTGTTAAGTCATGTAACATGCTATGTTTATGTTATATTTCACTGGTGCCTTACCATGTTCTACAAACCTCACTTTGCATGACATAGTTGAAAGGTGCCTTGAAGTGCTGATGTGTTATTTTTTGCAGCTGTTCAATGTTTGTTTTTAGCATTATCATCATAATTATCTCATCCACACTGCCTCTTAGTATGACTCTATGGTGGCATAAGTATTTGTCAATTAATACCACATAGTAAAATGTATTTTCACAGATGGTTATTTCGATGGAGACTGATATATTAACGTGCTGCATTGAAGGGCCTGCATGGAGATAATAGCTATCATTCTTACTGATTTGTGTCTGCCCAAATTATAGTTTCTATCATTGGATTTGTAGCATCTGATGTGTGGTGTCGGGTCAATGTCCTTCGGGCTGACTGTGAATCTAGTTGGATCAGGCTAAGAATGACCCAGCGCAGAACAATGCCATGTGTACGCTATAATGTGTTCACTATAATGTGAAATGTTCTTGCTGAGACTCTTCCCTACAGATTCCAGAAATAGATCACCAACATGTGATCTACATTCAGTGGCCTTAAATGGACCCTAACAGTCCTGGTAGGGTTCAAGGTAGAATTTATATTTTGAGATATTTAGAAGTAAAAAGATACATTCCTGTTATCCAATTATTTCTCAATGTAGTTGTCAGGCCATAACATTTGATAAGTACACTTGTATGTACAGAATCAGTGATTTAACAAGTTTTTAAAAATCATTTACTTTTACAAAGAGTTCCATTTATTTGGGGGTCACCAGACACTCATAACAGCTTGGGGAGTTGGCCTAATGGCTCGGGCGGTCGACCTCAAATCTGGGGAACTGGGTTCGAGTCTCAGCAACGACACTGAACATCCTGTGATTCTGGGCAAATCACTTAATCTCCCCGTGCCTAACAACAAAATGAATGTGTCCTCATGTAATGCAACAGGTGCTATGTAAAACGCTCTGATTCCCAATACCTTTGGGTCAAGTTCCCGCTATATAAAACTGCGTAAAATAAAAATATAAAATAAAAAATATAGTTATTTACCAACATACCATCTTGCTCATAAACTCAAGGTCTTTCCCAGACCCTGGTTACTAAGGGCCTGATTTAGATTTTGGCAGAGGAGAATATTCGATCACGGACATGACGGATATCCCGTCCTCCGTATTACGATCCTATTATATCTTATGGAGATCGTAATACGGCAGATGGGATATCCATCACATTTGTAATACAGAATTCTATCAGCCAAAATCTACATATGGCCCTAAATCATTTTACATTGACTTTCATAAAACATATAATTCACCATTAATGTAACTAGTGTTCAAATTAAAGTATGTATTATATCATTAAACTAATGTATCACCAATTTCTTAGCAGAAAGCAGACCACATTTTCTTTTGATCACCTCCATCAGTGTGCCTACTTTTAAGTCCTGTGTTCTTTCCACAACCTCCTCTCAAATTCATCCAAATCTACAACTAGGAGAATAGCCTGAAAAAAATGCCCTAAGTGCCATGATTTTTTCAGTGCAAGATGTTATTTGTGATACTGCGTTGGGACACTAGCACTAATACATTTCTTCACACAAAGGATGCTAATTTAATTGATCATTAGGGAGTACCTAAACAAATGAGAGCTCTGTACCTTCTATGGCTCTTCTCTACCATTGTGCCACAACATGTGACAATTAATGTTTCTAAAAGCTCCCCTAACCAGTCACATAGCCATGGCATTCAGGGCACCAAGGAATCCCAACACTATGTTATGGTATTGTCATTTATGTAGCGCCAAATCACCAATGGTCTCTAAGCGCTTGTGAGAAATGTAAAACCCTACCAGAGCTACACGGCCCAAACCTCGGTCAATCTAAGTGAAGCTTAACCAAAAGCCTGAATAAACAAAAGAGTCTTTAGTTTCCTCCTGAAGGGGAGAAGGGAAACTTCCCTACGCAAGCTTTCTGGTAGCTTCTTCCAAAGCTCAGGAAGCATAACGGAAAACACTCGACCCCCCCTCCCCCCCAAGGTGGCTTTATCAAACCAAGGGCAGGCCAACAGACTTGCCTCGGATGAAAAGAGGCATCGCCCTGGCACATAACTCTTCAGCCATTCCTTAATGCAGTCAGGTGCCGTTCTGTACAGGGCTTTATGTGCAATACACAGGCCCTTGAACCTGGCCCACTGCTTGATTGGAAGACAGTGAAGTTGTTGCAGCAGTGGTGTAACATGTGCTCTCCTAGGGAGTTTGAAGATGAATCTCTCCGCATCGTTCATAACCACCTAGAGCTTTCCTGATAGTTTATCAGATAGCCCAATACAAAGCACGTTACTGTAGTCCAGTCGTGACACAATTAGTGCTGACACTACGGTACGCATAGTGGAAAAGGACAGAAGGGGTAAAAGTTTCCAGAGTTGCCTCATAAGGCCCACACAATTCCCCACCACAGCGGTCACCTGACTGTTCAGTGTTAGCTTGTCATTCAACCTGACGCCCAAGCTCTTCACAACAGGTATTGGTAACAGAGTAGTACCTAGCTCTTGTGGCCAGAAGGAGTTGGACCAGGGTTTGCCTCCTGTGGTAATAGCTAATACCACTATCATATCCAGATTTACCTTCAGTGAATTGGTGGTCATCCAGTTCATAGAGAACTGGTTGATATTCGGTACATTCGACTGTGCCTGTGTAGAGCTGTCGATACATAAGATTAGTTGTGTATCGTCGGTGTAGTAGAACACCAGACATTCTAATTTTGCCAGCACTTCCAGGAGTGGCTGCAAATAGATGTTGAGAAGCTGGGCGGACAACGCTAAGCCCTGCGGGACCCCACATAGCAAAGCTCCTTTCCTGGACACACAATCCCCTAATTGGACCGTTTGTGACCGATCCTTTAGAAAGGAGGCAATCCACTGGTATACAACTGCAGTAATTTCCAGCACCTGAACACGGGTCAGCAACTGAGCATGGTTCACCGAGTTAAACACAGCTGAAAGATCAAAAAGAATCAATTCCAACAGCTTATCCAGCACTGAGAGCATCACCAGCTCTGTACTGTTGTGGGACCTGAAGCCCGCTTGCTGCACATGGAGCAGCTGATGTTTCTCCAGAAAGGAGGAGAGTATTCTAAGTACATGTTGCTCCACTACCTTAGCCAGAAAGGGAAGTCTGAATATGAGGCAGTAGTTCTTCAAGTTATTAACATCTGCCCTCAGCAGCGGAGTCACCATGGCTTCCTTAAAATTGAGAGGAACCTCCCCCTTTACCAGGACAGATTTAGTAAGGACAACAATATCTCTGGCCCCATCACAGGAAAGATCCTTTTTAAATACCCTGGGAGGGCAGGGGTCCTCTGGAGAGCCTTATTTCACTTCAGCCATAATGTGCGCTAGGTAGTCTCGGTCTAATGTTGGAAAGAAACAGGTAACCTCCCAGGAAATCCAATGGATCCACCACTGAAAAAGGGCATAAGCTTATGCAAGTGTTACCTATTTCTATAAGGATATCATTGATTTTTGCCAGGTAAAGGTCCTGTATCCTATTGCAATCAGCCCTCTGTTCCTTCGTTTAACTCAATTCCCTCAGCACCTTGAATGTCTCTTTCTGAGTGTCCTTGGCCTCCTTGATCTGCCGCTCATAGTACTCAGATTTCTTTGCGATAATTGAGATTTTGTGGAGGGCTAGCTTTGCTTCATATTTCTCCCGAGCCATCAGGTTGTATGATTTCCGACATTGCCTTTCACACTGGCGTAGGGCCTGTTTTGTCCCTCTTAGTTCCACTGTATACCAAGGGGCACCCTTCACTCTATCCCTTACCCTTTCCCTCTGTGCCGGGTCCACTTTATCAATAGCATTCCTCAAACTGCCTGCAAGCTTCTCGTACTCCAGATCCGGGTCCCCCGACTGTCTCCCTGGGTGCGTTCTCTCCCCCAGTGCCTCTCTCAAATCAGCTTCCTCTATTTTGTGCCAACTCCGTACCGTCCTCCATACTGGGAGTGCATATTTCGGTGGACTGGGCACAGGAATCCCAAAGCTGATCAGAAGGTGATCTGACCAGCTGCACGGTCTGTACTTGTATACTTGAACATCGGACACTGAAGTGCCGATAAGGTCTAGAGTATGGCCCTTCTCGTGGGTGGGGATCTCCACAATTTGTTTCAGCCCTAGCTTGGTCATTGCCTCTTCTAACCTGCTGGTCACTGGCTCTCTAGGAGCCTTTTCCCACTAGAGAATGCTCACAAGGCACAGTTGTCAACTATCCTGAATTTACTACGTTCATCTCCCAGTCTGTGATTTAACATTTAAATAAAAGAGCAAAGTGCTGCTTGACTTCAGCCTGACATGACACCCTCCTTGTATGATTACATGTTCTTGAATATGTAAATGCAGCATAAAAAATCAATAAACATAGCAAGGTGAGAAGTTTATGGGATCATTCCAAGAATGAGACCTCTTTCAACAGTAGGATTGTCTACTACACGTTCACAATACAAGATTTTCAGATAGATTTGAGGAAGTATATTAACAGTCATGGTCCACTTCATACGACGAATCAAAAAGGCACTTGCTAAAACATTTCCAGGTTGACTGATAAGGACTAGTAGATTGTATTTACCAGGTTCATTTTAGGACTATTTCTACATATGGTAATTAAGACCTGTTCACTGATATGTAACCCCAAATCACATGTATGGGTAAGGCTTTCAAACAATTACAGCTGCATATCATGTCCGGTAAATATTCTGAGCCATTCAGACATGAGGTAGCAGTGCTTAATTTGAGCCAATGGTGTCTGGTGCTCGGCACTTAGTTGTCAACGCTGTCGCTTGTGACTGTTTGCCAAAAGCTGGTGCTGCCTGGCTAATTTAGAGATAAACACAACAACAGTTTGTTATTAATTTAATATACATTAAAAATGACTATTACCCCCGCGCCCAAGCCATTCTTGGCTTTGGGGGCCTAAAATAGTCCGAACTGTCTCACTTATAGAAGTGTGATGGTTAGTAGCTGTGTTGTTACAATCATTGCTAGGAAGGCAGAGGCAATATGTGGTACAAGCTGCAGAGTGCTACTGAAGAGAGCCCTGGCACTTATTATTTTTACTAATTAAGCTATGCGAGATAGTAGAAAGTTCCAAAGTGTCAACATTAGAAGCCATTTTATACCCTCTGGCTAAAACTGGCTCCAACAGGTTGAACCCATGAAATTCATGTATTCTAACTTTGCAGTAAAGGGGTTGGACATAATTTAGCAAGATATATGCACTAATAGTAGGCTCTGCGGCAGTGCCCCTACCTACTGCTCTATTTGCTTCAAGCTTCCAAAATACAATTGAATCCATTGCGTGAGTTATATAAACATATGCACCAAGTATTTCTGTAATACAGGAAATTTCTTGTTTTGGTTCAGTTTAAAAATGTCTTCTTCGGCTACTTATGCTGCTTTTAATAGAACAATTAGATTGTTTATGGATTTTTCTTAGGGATGGACATATAGCTGAGCATGTCATCCTTGCTCTTACAATATATCCATCTAGAGAATTCACTTGGCAGATGTTTTTTGTTTCACTTGGCAGAAAAAAATTATTTCTTGGATTTTCTTATGTGTTCTATAATTGGCCTGTCATGCCAGACATGATCAGCACAAAGCTGTCCACTGGAATTGAGCTGAATCAAACTTAATCAAAGGTCTCTGATCTCCTGGGAGCCTAATAGGAAGCTAAGTCCACAAGTGCATTCTAGGTTCTTGACATCAACATTCATTGTAGATGGGGAGGTTGGGTTTGACATAAAGTCAATGACACAATTACTCGAAACATTGATGGCGTTTGAGAAATATCGAAGTAAATTGTCACTCTCCATCCATCAAAGTAGAGAGTAATGCTTAAACTCTCAGAAATGTTTCCTTACTAAAATTAAAAACATTAAAACATTGGAAATCATTTATAACCTAACCATTGGGATCTCAGATTTTCATATTGTGTTTTATAAATTATTTCTAGCACCCTTTCACCCAACATTGGTTCCTTGAAAGCCATCTTTAAATTGTCTGCTTCTTTTACTTACAAATAAACAAGAGCAACACCAGCACTCTATAGACGTCAGTCCCTGTTTATGATGAGGTAATTCTCTGAGAATATGTTACACATTAATCATTGTCTTATCGCCCTCCAAAAGCTTACCACATGACCCCAGTTCCACAGAAATATGGCTAAAGGAAAAAATGAAAATACTACCCAGTTCCATTCCATCATTCTCAGTACCAGCTGCTTAGAGGCAAGGATAATCCCAGCTATTCTTCCAACCAGGGTCAGATTGGTAAGGCGGGCATTTGGGCAATGGGTCAGTGCCCAAGATCCAGCTGTAGGCTGCTTTTTTGTCCAGCGTGGTAGCTGATATGGGCTGTGTCTGTGCAGTTCACATGCTGCTACCGGCCCAGTGGGGGGATGAGCGGCCCTTCCGGAGGCAGATGAGCCTCTATTACCTCCCGTTTACCAAAGGGGCAGAGGCGTTATTCCCAGTCTCTCGCTGGGCCAGCCCATTAATGTTTGCAAATTAAGCAGGTGCAGGGGGCCTTACTTATATTCAGGTGTGGTTCACCATTGTGAACTAATCCGTGCACAAAGAGACCTGGAAATATGTGAATTTATTTTGTTCTTAGAGAAGTTAAGAAACCATGCCTCTTTTATTGAACCCCCCCCCCTTCTTCTTCTTTTCATAACACTTAAAACACTGAGGCAGTGTTTTTTTAGAAAAGACACCATCCGCAAATGCGAGCTACTTTTTTTAGGGTGCCGGGCACATTTTTTATCCCAATCCAGCCCTACTTCCAGCATTTAGCTTCAGGCCTCCAAAATACAGCACGCATTCTCGGAGCACAGGCACAGTTTGCATCCGGATCAGAGAGCAGAACTTTTCCCCAGCACATATTTTGGAAGTTAAAACTTTGTTGAACGTATGCAGTGAAAGGAGCATGCTCGCAAGAGGGGTTAAATGCAGAATCGCCAACACCAGGCGTTTCTGTGTTGGACTGGCAGCTCACACGAATATTTTTCTTTAAACTTGATGGTCATTTATCACTGCCAAATAAATATATTTTTTTTTAACACCAATGGCTTCTTTGTGATTGTGAGAAACCTAGGCACTGTAAAGCAAAAGCATCAGTTAAGTATTTTTTTGTTTTGCACATGTTATCTAACGTGAGGTGCAGGATTTCAGTCTCATTTTAATTTAAAATGTGTTATTGTGGATGATGGAGTGGTAACAAGCTGATGGTGTTCATTGATTTTTAGTGTAGATTGTTTTCTTCTCAGGGTTCTAAATGAATGGATTTTGTGTGGGTTGCGCCAATGTTCTAGGGGCAAAGGACAACTCGGCGTGACAGAAATGAGAGATTGTATGAATGTATCCATCTCCTTTTGTATGGTTAGCAGAGACTGCAGGGACAAAGTTATTTACTTTTACTTTAACATTGATTAGTCCTTCTTGTCATACATCACACAGCTCTTATTTCTTTGACCTAAGCGATCTCTGGTGTGGATTACATCTTGCTTCTACGGATCCAAAGATCTGTGGGAAAGTTGCTGTTCTTTAATATTAGCATCTGTCAGTGGCAGGCAGATGATTATTGAACTGAGGTTTGCTGTGTGGGGTTCCTCACAGATCGTTTTACCTTTTCTCTGTTGCTTCCATTCCCTCAATAAATCCTTTACTGTCCTTCTCTGTTTTCATTTCTTATCTTTTATTATGTCGTTCTTTATTCCTGTACATTTATGTTTATATAATTTCTATCTATTTCATTTTTTTTTTAATACTTGTGGGTTGGATAGTTTCACCTGTCATTTACAGCACTGAGAGATATCAAATCAGAACTGCCTTTCTTACTTTCTCTTTTACTTGCTTTCCCCTAGTCTGTCTCTTCCTTTCCCCCATATCCTGGGACACACTTTCTATATCTATCACTCGCTTCACTTTTCACTGTCTTCTTTCATTTTTTTCCAGCTCTATAATTCCCTATTTTCTTCTATAACTGCGTATCCCCTTTCTCTACATCTGCCTCCTTGCACTATCGTGCGTCAGCATTTAATTTATTTTTTACAGCTGAGTGGTTTTTATTTGTAATAAAAAAAATAACAGAAAAAACCATCAGTGAGCCAAAACGGTAACAAAACATACGATGATTGATTTGTTGATTTACAATATGTGATCAATTAGAAGTGAATAATTGTGTTTAATGGTTTTAATAGTTGGGGGAATCAGATTTGGCATTAGCCTTCTTTGTCTTCTGAGCAGCAAAGAATATTGTGAAAGCTCTAACAGAGACTTGAAAGGCATCCAAATTATTAATAATTTATGAGTTGGGAGGTTCACTAAACTAAAAATATTCTTTGACAAATACATTAAACTCAGTAATGAAGTTATTATCAGATAACACATTAATATTAAATCTCCTCATACCGGATTTCAGATCAATATCATAAACACCCAAAGATCTTATAGAGGGAGCATGGTCAGAAAGGAAAATGTAGACTATTTAAGCAGAATGTAACAGCTCAATAAAGATTTAGAGGCTTATCACGATGTCGGTGGGAGACATCGTCTTCTGCTCTGGACCAACCGTCCTCCGGTCAGAAGTTCCGACCACCTGATTACAATCGCATACTAACTTTTGCCTATGGGAGATTGTGTCAGAGCCATAAATCAGCTGTAATACAGGCTCCTATAAAGAAATGGGTGTGGGTAAAACCCTGCACCCTGTGACAAGCACCCCGCGGTCCTGCCACACATTGCACGGTTTTACAGGTGGGTGCCTTAGGTACCCCCTCGACCATCAACCATAGACCATGGAGGCAAAGGGGCCCAGCTAGGGGACCCCAAAGTCGCTTTCTGACAGCCTTTCCGTGTCGGAAGGGCCGGCATGGAAAGGCTGTGGGAAACCAATATCGTAACGCCGTCCATAGGGGATGACTGTGCAGTTCTGACTAGCTGGAAGACTCCGAGAGCTGGTTGGATCCGAGTCTAAATGACTGGCTGGTTTATGTTCGGACGGTCGACATCGTAATCAGGCAGTCGGACTGCAAACCGAATATGTCCGTGAGAACGCTTCCAACTGAGGTCGGAAATCTTCCGACTAGCGGTCAGAGGCTTTCTGACCGACATCGCAATCGGCCGCTTAGTGTCCCAGATGTTTATTGTGAGTTTGGAAATCTCATTAAAATTTTACAAGTAGCTCTACTATAAATTTACTGAGCAAGCCTCCAATTTCCACCACTCTGTGTCAACGAATTTTGCCAGCATATTAGAATAAACATCGTCTTCAGCATTTGATGTCCATTCAATAATAAGATGTTTTATTTAGTTTTAAAAGTTTATTTTCTCTTTAGGAGATTAGCCTGTATTTTTGTCTTTTTATTCAGATTAGTCAAATACATCTATTTACAGAAATCTCGAGAAAAGTTTGGTTAAAACAAGCAATCAAAATAACAGTGTGCCCCATAAAGGTTTCTTTTTGGAAAATAGGAAGACTAATTTTGAGCACAAAACTAATAACTATGAAAAGGCTGAACTCACCATAAACAGTAGTTCTGGAAACTCAGCTAAGCTCCCTAACAGCTGCAGTAACACAGAATTACTAAATTACTCCAATTCTGCCGGCGGAATTTAAAATTCCGCCCACCCTAGTGTGATTACAGTAAAGCAACCACATTCTTATAATCAATTGAAAATGAAAAGAAAGCATTTCCAACCAAATGCTGTTTTGATTTTACTGTTTCAGACTCATTACAATACATTTTTTGCAGAAAAGTTATCATTTTATTGAGCCTAGACAAATGCAAACATACCTTTTGTCTTTTAATGGGGTGATTAATGCTATTTTGTTCAGTTTTCATGGGTTCCCACATGTTCATTGACTGTTCTGTAGTAGAGAAAGTTCCAGCTTAAATTGATATATGTTCATGTGGAGATTAATTAAGTCCTTCCCAACATTGTTTTGCTCTGTGACTGAAAGAAGCATACTATGCAACATTCTACGTATAGCTTAAATGTTTCAACCCATTAATGTACCTGGAGCCAATGTTTAAATGTGCCCCCAATCATTCATTATTACAGTTATCATTGAGTGTCCCCGAATGTAAAAGCAATTACTTAAATGCTGAGAAGATTATTGTGAAAGTTTGACTTTTAGGTCCTCAAATATTACAAATGAAGAGAGTCTCTTCAGCAATGTATTTCCATTGCAAAAGAAAAGCCTAAAGCAAGGCCAAGAGAGATAGATCTAAGCTGAGTGCAACATTAGCATTGAAATGTTAGTGTTGAACAATTGAGGGGTAAAATGATCAAAGGGTAGCAATTGCTAAATTAAGTACAAGAAACATGAATCAGCATCTAGCCATGGAGCCAACCAAACTGCCTGGAAGGTTGAAGTACAATATCCTCAAATAGTTGAAGACACAATATCCAACCATTTGCAAGGGCTAGAAAACTTCACATGGAAGAGGCTGTCCCAAAATGAATCACAAACCACTGCATATTCTGATAGACATATAAAAAAATTGTAGCAGTAAGCGAGGCACATTGACTTTCAAAAATTACAAAATTATGTAAGTATCCATATGAAATGCTGTAACCATTGGTCTCCGAAATTTCGACTTGAAGAAAATGAGAACTACAGAGTTACATTGTATTAACACTAGCCAGTAGTGTCAAGATGAAATGATGCAGTCGGTATTCTGTTAATGCCCAGAATTATCGTGTCCTTTTTGCAGGCAGCCCAGTTTATTCTCAGGATGTTTATTTATTTAGTGTTTTTGCAGCGTTGCAAGCCATTTGAGGTACCCCCAAGCAATTTGAGATAGTCTCAGTGAATTATTTATCAAATAACGTTAATATTGAATTGCAATTATATCACATGATCTGATATGTTGAAGCCTTCAGTTGAGCCTAAGTGTGGGAATAGGGTGGAGTTTCTGGTTTTAGAAATCTAACCGGCAGGCCCAGCTCTTAGGAAGCTAGTTGCAAATCTGAAAGAAAATATGATGTTTAAGAACTTCATAACTATCAGAAAGTCATTTTCCAGTCAGGTGCAATGGAAGTGAGTTCCAGTGGAATGATCCATGTGTATGTAGGGACCTTCCACCTGTACAAGGGCTTTTATTGAAGATTTTGAAAGTCCTATATTTACATAAAGAATGCAAATAATCAACCCTTGTATTGGCTAAGTTTTGGAATACATCAGACTCTTAAGTAGAATTAAACTCCATCTGAATATTTGGATGACCAAGGAGTTTATTATTCATACAGCAACCTTGAAAATCATATCTCTGACGTCTTGTGACTAAGCAGAAGGTATGGTACCACCATAGCTTCAGCATGCTGTAATATTTGTTCTGCAAAAGGAAAATTGCTCATGTATATACTATGGTAGTATGTCCACACTACTATTTATTAATGCATTGTTGGTTAATATTACAGTATGTGTTAGTAAATTGGTAGCAAGTAACGTTCAACAAACAGTAATACGTAACGCATATGTATCAGTGAACTACATTACCAATCTGTCATGATTTGGTGTAAATTCTGTTTCCATGTGCATTTCATCTAGACATGGCACCAGGTGTGCAGGTGAAATCGCCATGCAAGCAGATAACAAGAAATGTGGTGTTGGGGTCGCTTACAATGCCAAAGTTGGAGGTGAGAGATTATTGTGTAACATGTTTGTCACTGTGCCATAATTCTGAAAATATTTGCACAACATTTCTTATGGAAGAGATATAGCTCTTCCCTATTATCTGTCAGTATCTGTTAATCTCAGCCTGATCTTCATCCTTCATAATGGTGTATTTCTGGTGCATTTAAATAGTGCATTTACGGTTGTACCAAAAACGAGAATCTACTTCATTTTGCCTCTACAGAAACGGAGGAATTAAACTTTTTCTTAAAATATTTAAATGTGAAAGAAATAAGCTAGCCTAGTATGAATTAATATTCTCACTTGTAATAAAAGTTTTGATTCTTTAAGCAGCCGGCATGTAACAAACGATTTTCAGAAATGAAAATGTTCAAAGAGACACTTAAATTATTTATGATATTGATTACTGTCAAAAATTAATCAATGGAACAGCTCTGTTTGCAAATCATATCCACAACAGAAAGGCTTGAGAGAGGACAAGCTGGAAAACATGCATTAGATGTCAGTTGAAACAGTTTGAAACAGTGGTTTATTTTTAGGGCTCCCGGTTTTATGGTATTTTGTTTTTAACTTTTCCGTCTGTATTTACCCATATTTATATGTTGGCCATCTTATTGTATTTATCTGTATTTATTTTCCGTGTTGAGAATGCATGGAGTCAAAAATTGTATATTTCCAAATTATTTTACATCCTCGAAGTGCACTCAGACATGGATGCCTGTCGCATTTTAGCAAATTAAGCAGCCACATATAACAAAACACTACACCCATTGGTTTATATTAGTGTTATACCACTAATGCATGTTAAATTAAAACAGTTTACATTCGTTTTACCATGTCACTCAGAACAATTAAAGGATTGCTTTCCATTTTCAATAAAATGTGTTTTGCTGCATACGAAGTCATGGAATTATTAAAATGGGAATGCACTATCAATGCACAGAGCTGTGTTTCTGTGGATTGTATACTATCCTTTTCTGCAACCAGGGCTTATTACCATTATACTTTACTGAGTGATCATTGGTCGAATTGGTAACTCCAGAGATCTCCATGTTTTAATGTCTTTCTTCTCTTTTTGTTGTGATCCTTTAATTCATCTTATCCTGCTCTTCAAAGTTATGCTAGAGCTAGTAAAATTTAAGCACAAGCTTACTTTGAATTTGTCAATCTGTAATTACTTTTAAAAATAGGAATCCGAATGTTGGATGGAATTGTGACCGATGCCATCGAAGCCGGCTCCATTGGTTTCAATCCAGAGCATGTGCATATTTACAGTGCTAGTTGGGGACCAAATGATGACGGCAAAACTGTGGAGGGCCCAGGAAGGCTGGCCCAAAAGGCTTTTGAGTATGGCATCCATAAGGTAATCTCATCCACTTGTTGAGGTAAATGTGATTGAAGCTACATGCCCATTTGCAATGTGTGACTAATGTTCTTTAGCCACAAAAATTATCTACTGAACGGTTGGAAAGAGAAACAGCTACAGTTAATAATTTTATTTAATAAGTCTATGTATCATCATTTTTTGTTAATTTTGTATTTGGAGAATTACCTATTGATTAAAGCTGAATGAATAGTCAGGTTACTTTTGAGGTTAGAGTGGCTTTATTTTGAGATCGCTAGTCCACATCCAAACAAGAAAAATAAGCATATTCTTGGAAACTCTAGGTTCAGAGACAGCTAATTCCTTAATGTGATACTTCTTCCCCGACCCAGGAGGGCAAAAACCAGAGGCCCACAGCAAGACCTAACACACACGAACAGCCTTGATGCTAGTTTGTGAACCCCTGACAAGTTGACAAGAAAGTGCCATGATACAACTGTCTTTTAGTGTGTGGAAATGCAGCCGACGATCATTCAGTACAGTTAACGCTATCTAGTGTAACTACTTGACTTTGTGTACAACTTGAACTAAGATTAAAGGGTGAGCGAAACAGCAATTTTTCAATCAAATTCTTCAAAAATTATGTGAAATTATGAGAACATTTGGTAAATTAATTAATTGGTTACTTGCTTGATGTGAGGACATATTTCACATTCATAACACTTGCAAAGTACCAGCAGCAGACTGGTTTGACCAAAAACTGTCTCACACAAGACATTTTCTGGGCAAACCAGTCTTTCATAGAGATAAATTCTGCAAAAGTTCATCTCTGCACAATTCAAACATTTTGTGAATTTCATGAGGATAAAAAAAAACTTTCACCTATGCCTTCTGCGAACTTACTCCTTTAGACATCTGTGCCAGTGTCTAAAGGTGACAAAGTTTAAGGTTTTCCCCACCTGGTGCTTAGAAGTGTTTTTAGTGTTAAGCGCAAAAAAAATGCTGTGATGGTCATGATCTGTGATATTTGTAAAGAATACCAAGCCATAAGGAGCATACGTTCAGTGGATATGTATCAATACTACCATTGATGGGTGTCTTCTCCGTATACCAGTTTCTTACAGGAATACCATTATTTTTGTTTTTTAGGGTCGTAATGGAAAAGGTTCCATCTTTGTCTGGGCATCTGGCAACGGCGGCCGGCAGGGTGACAACTGTGACTGCGACGGGTACACAGACAGTATCTACACCATCTCAATCAGCAGTGCCTCCCAGCAGGGCCTTTCTCCCTGGTATGCAGAGAAGTGCTCTTCTACGCTGGCAACTGCTTACAGCAGTGGGGATTATACCGACCAGAGAATAGTAGGTTATTATTGAAATGGAATGAATTTCAAATTCTCTCCTCTGAACAGAAAGAAAAGCAAAGCATCTCTCCCGTGTCTTTCCAGAACATAGCAATTACCATGTTGGAATAATTGGACAGTATGGATATCTCGGTGTTGTAAAATGTTTAGAGAGATGTCAATATGGTAACCAAAAAGTGGGGGGCCCAATAAAACAAAACATTTTCAGGAAGTCTTAAGTATCTCACTTTTAGAGAGGGGGTGTTGAATCAGCAGTTCAATGGCTGATGGGAAATCAATTTTGGCAGGTATGAAGGAATTGACAGAAGTACATGTTTGAACAGTTTCGTAAGCTTTAAAATTAGAACTTAAAATATGTCTAACTGCCAAATTAAAAACTGTATTTTTAAAAATAGATACATGCCCTTAGCGGTTTTATGAAGGTACCACAGTTTACAATACTTGCATGCATGAAAAACTGATACATTTATTAAAAACCCTAAGTTGGAATACAAATAATTCAAAAGAGGATTGAGAAATAAGTCGATCTGAACTAATATTTTACATATTCATAAATTCACATGTGCAAAAATGAATTCAACAAGGACCTATAAATTTGAACAAAAGAACATAACCACATAAAACACTACTTTATGTATTCTTTTGACGTTTATTAGAGGCAGTTGAGGAAATCTGAGCACCTGAATCAGTTGGAAAAATAACTGTACACCAGGTGTTAAAGGCCATTTAGCAAACGCAAACCCTACTACTTGCAAAATCGAAGGATTTATTTTAGAAATTGGATTTCTGGTTAGCTGAAGTATTCACCCTGGCCAGGCAGGAAACACCACTCTAGTCAAATAGATACACACAAAAAGATAGCATGTGCTCACCTTCTGGCAGCTTGGCACACAGGAGTCAGGCTTATCTAAAGAGGCACTGTGCAAATTATTTGTGCAACACACACGCACATAATAACACAATGAATAGAGCACAAAAAGACTCCTCAGTTTAAAAAGTGAGATCATTAAATTTTGCACAAAACAAGACCAAGACGTCAAAAATCCAATGTATAGAAGTTGAGATATTGAATTTTAAAGGAATAAATGCACTAAAGCACTTAAAAACAAGTAGAGCTAAAAAGGTAACTTTAGGTTGCACTGGACCTGGACAAAGCCAAAATTCAGGCCAACCTCCTGGAAGTGCAGGATGGTTGCAGGACCCACAGTGAACAAAGTACCTTTTGTGGTCCCAAGCAACAAAATGGGTAGATCTCCCCCATGCAGTGAAGGCAATGTGTTGGTTCTCACTCACTGATTCGGGTCGATGTGCCGAAGTCGAGCCTTGCCGTCAGGACCTCGTATCGGAGCTGCGTTGTCCGCAAACCTCCCAGTCAGGTTGATATGTCGAAGTTGAGCCTCGTTGTCGGGACCTCGGATCTACGCTGCAACATCGTCGAACCTTGCAGTCAGGTCCTGCATCTTCTTTGAGCTAGGCAGGGCTGTCTCCGGATCGGCACTGCATCGGCGTTGAAGGGCACTGCGTCAGTTATGATCAGTGCAGTGGTGACGATGTGTCTATTTTTAAGCAAAAGAGCTGCTAAACCCACATCTGAGGCCCACAACTGCAGAGTGCACATCAGGCAAAGGGAGTCCAGCAACACCAGCAGGATTGCAAGAAGGGTTTTGTGACCCTGAGACTTCAGAAAACAGGAGCAAGTCAGCAAGCCCTTGCACATCACTTGGAGGGAATGTCGAGACCAGCTCTCCTGCGGAGTCAGATAGCAGCAGGCAGCAGGTCAATAAAAAGAAAAGCAGGCCTTCCAGATCAGCAGCCCAATTGAGTCATTTAAGCAGCACAGCAGTTCTTCTGGCAGAGCTTCAGTTACAAGTCCAGTAGTGTCTGATTTAGGGGGACTTACACCCAAAATAGCCTTTGATGAGGGGGTGACTTCAAAGCAGCTCTCTGAAGTGCACAAGTATCATTTCAACCCAGTCCTGTATGCCAGGCTATCTGTGAGGGGCAATCAGCCCTTTGTGTGGGGACAGGAGACTGCCTATTCAAGTGAAGTGTTAGCCCCTCCCTTCCATTCTGTCCAGTCAAGGTCATTAGAATGCAGATGTGTGTAGACAGGTAACCAGACACACCTATCATTCTGGTGTTGTGGCTGTCCAGAGGGAATGCATAAAGTGTTGTTGTCTCACACCCCAGACATGTATTGGATACTGGCTGTCAGGCACACAGAGCAGTAAGTACAGAGAAATATTCACTTTATAAAAGTGTCTTTTTAAAACAGTAATGTGAAATTCAACTTCACCAGAAAGGAGTATTTACAATTATCATTCCAAAAACAGGAAAAATGTAAAAGCTACTCCTCTCTGATCATAAATTACAGTTTAGAAGTGTATTAAGGAATTCCCAATGCTAGCCTATGAGAGAAGTGGGCCTCACAGTAGTGAAAAGTAAAATAGGTTGTTTGTCTGTACCTGGACATGTAAAACATAAATGTACATGTCCTACCTTTTACTTACAAAGCGCCCTACCATTAAGGTTACTTGGGGCATACTTTAGGGTGACCCATATGTAATAAAAGCAGAGTTTGAGGCTTTGCATGTAGTTTTAAATGCCAAGTCAAAGTGGCAGTAAACTGCACACACAGGAACTGCATTGGAAGGCCTCAGATAGGTTTGAAAGGTTACTTCTGTGGGTGGCACAATTAGTGCTGCATCCCATTAGTAGCATTTGAAGTACAGTCTCTGGGTATATGGTATACCATTTTACAAGGGATTAACAAGTACATCATATATGTCAATCAAGAATACACCAATGTTGTCACCTTTATAGGAGGAGCACTTGCACTTTATAACTGATTAGCAGTGGTAAAGTGCTTAGAGTCCTAAGGGCAATAAAAAGAATCAGCAAAAACAGGAGGTAAATGACAAAAAGTCTACGGGGAAGACCACCCTAAGAATTCCAGGTCTAACTGTTTGCAACAGCAAAAAGCCTTTTAGGTATGCTATAAAACCCATTTTGCGAGTTAAAAAAGCCTTTCAGAGTCACAAAAAGTGTATTTTCAAGCTATACTGAATTACCTTTAGGAATTAGCACGAAATGGAAGTCTCCTGCTAGTTGTAATTCGGCATGGTATGAATCATTTGTTTGAGACCACAATTGCAGTCACAAACTATTGATCAATTACTGACAACTCAAAGGATGTGGCAAGTGTTTCACAAAGGGAAATGTGTCCCTTTGGAACTCTGTCCCATGGGATACCTTCACTTGTGTGAATGGTATTGGGATAAGTTGGTGGCCTAAGCAAAAATTCTGGGGACCACTGACTTTTCCTGCCCAAGTTTCCCCAAATGAGATTTGATTATTTAAAAGCAGTACCTGATCCTTTATGAAAGACAGGATGCTTTTAGAAAAAAAGTTTCCCATTTAGGAATGCAAACATAGGGATGATGGTCTGTTGTTTTTGGCTGGTTACCATGCCTGAGTGTAGACAATCACAGGGGATGTATATAGTGACTTGCCTACCTAATATTCAATAGGCAGGTTGTTCTGTGACAGTCTGTAACTGGAGTTTGTGCAATGTGGCTTAATAGTGCATAAGTTGCATTGAAAAATCAAGGACAGGCCGCAAAATGTCAATGTGCAATTTGTGTCCACCCTTTGTTACCTTTCACTTGCTATTTCTGGCCCTATCTCTGACAATTATTGGAATGCTACAATTGGTGTGGCAGGGTATACTCAGACATGAGTCCCTTGCTCACTGCTCCATCAGGATTCAAGCAAGCCGGGCCGACGAGGCTGAAATGCCAGAAACCGGTCCCCGGTAGATTGTCTCCTTTCTGGTGAAGAATTGGCTTGGTAGTTTGGTCTGCCCTGTTCCCATGATGCACTGGGCCAGGGACAGACTAATTTGCATATAGCCAGGTTCTGAGCTGGGATGGGGCAGTGAGCTAAATAACGGTGATGGATCAAGCCCTGATCTTTGGACTGGGTAAGAGTGGTCTGCTTAATTCAGACACTCTGTTCATCACCACCCCCTTTTCTGAATCGTTTTTGGCCACTATAGGTGTGGCAGGGTATACTCAGACATGAGTCCCTTGCTCACTGCTCCATCAGGATTCAAGCAAGCCGGGCCGACGAGGCTGAAATGCCAGAAACCGGTCCCCGGTAGCTTGTCTCCTTTCTGGTGAAGAATTGGCTTGGTAGTTTGGTCTGCCCTGTTCCCATGATGCACTGGGCCAGGGACAGACTAATTTGCATATAGCCAGGTTCTGAGCTGGGATGGGGCAGTGAGCTAAATAACGGTGATGGATCAAGCCCTGATCTTTGGACTGGGTAAGAGTGGTCTGCTTAATTCAGACACTCTGTTCATCACCACCCCCTTTTCTGAATCGTTTTTGGCCACTATAGGTGTGGCAGGGTATACTCAGACATGAGTCCCTTGCTCACTGCTCCATCAGGATTCAAGCAAGCCGGGCCGACGAGGCTGAAATGCCAGAAACCGGTCCCCAGTAGCTTGTCTCCTTTCTGGTGAAGAATTGGCTTGGTAGTTTGGTCTGCCCTGTTCCCATGATGCACTGGGCCAGGGACAGACTAATTTGCATATAGCCAGGTTCTGAGCTGGGATGGGGCAGTGAGCTAAATAACGGTGATGGATCAAGCCCTGATCTTTGGACTGGGTAAGAGTGGTCTGCTTAATTCAGACACTCTGTTCATCACCACCCCCTTTTCTGAATCACAATTCTAATACAGACTCAATTAACTAATGCACAAGACATTTCAAACCAATGCGTAAGTGAAACAGAAATATCTTCTGGTATCTTTAATGCTAAAACACTATATCAATGACACCCTTGTAACTGTACGCAATCTACCAAGGAATTTCAATGAAGTAGACTTTGGGGCATTGCCAGTATTATTATACCCAGGTGACTTTATTGTGCGGGCCAACATGGTCATCCTTCTGCAACAAGTTCTATCTACAACACTCTCTCACTACAAGAGGCAAGAAAAGCCACTAAGCCAGTATACGTTATAGAGAGTGGCACAGGACTACAGAAATCAGCTGAAAGTAAGAACAAATCATTAAGCTTAATGCTTGTGATGAATGATATTAAAAAAAACGAGCAAATTCCCTTTCTTAGGATTGACCATGATAGTCAAAAAAGCTGGACTGTGCACATACACTTGTTGACCAGGAAGGAACGGACAGTTGTAATGGACGATAATATTTCTAAAACCAATATAAACCATACTCAGGACCCATCTAGAGAAAATCCTCCAAGCTAAAGAGGGGAGTGTAATGTACAAGGACAGAAATTTGAGCCCTTACCTCAAAGGGTCTTTCGGGCCTAGCGCTAACACCTTGCTTGCTTTCTTTTCACTTTCCCTCTCTCTTTTTCCCTCTCTCTCTCCCACTCTTTGTGACCTCTGGTGCCAATTTTTATCTTTGTTGTCTCTTTGTGCCATTTTCCTCTCTCTTTGTGACCTTCAGAGACCTCAATGTGGCACTTCATCTCTCTCCTTTTGGCCTCACTTTGACTCTTCCTGACCTGTTTGTGTCACTTTCCTCTCACTCGCACAACCTTTGTGACTTTTGTGCCATTTTCATCGCTCCTTTTGACTTCTCTGTCTCGTCTTTCACTCTCTCTGACCTGTTTGTGCTGCTTTTCCACTCACTCACTCGCTCTTTGTGACTTTTTGTGCTGTTCTTCTTCTCTCTCTTTGCGACCTTTCTGTGCTCTTTCTCTCACCCTTTGTGAGCTTTTGTGTTGTTTTTCATCTCCCTCTCTCTCTCTTGTGACCCTTTGTGCCATTTTATCTTCCAAATTCCTCTCATTCTTTTGTGTTCTTTTGTGTCACTTCTTTCTCATTGTTTATATCCTGTAAGAGCTCTCTACTCCTCTGGTTTTGTGTTTGTACCCACTCTGTCTCTGTGTGCCCCCTGCCGTGCGCCTTTCCTACCATCTCAGTGATCCCTTCCTCCTCCCCCCGCTCCTTACCTGATCAACACGCCGCTAAAACCTGACATAGGCTAGCCTCTGACGCTCCCCTCAAGGAGGCGGGTGGCTGTCAGCGCAGGATGTGTTCTCCGAAATACCTATTTACCAATGTGTGTTTTCCCGCCCTCAATAAACGAGAGTTCATGTTTGTCTCTGAGCACCACTATTACTCACGCGGAGTAATCTGATTGAGGCCAGCCCTCTCTCTTATTCCGAACAAGCAGCAGACACATGGCCTGTCAGGACAGTGATTCACGCAGGAAACACTGCAGGCCATAATTCAGCAAAATGACCTGCTTTTATCTGTCTCCAGCTGGGCGCAGAAGCCGGCTGCCCATGGTGTCTCAGTGCCTTATCTGTGCCTGGCTGGGCGCTAAGTATCACTCTCCTGCCCACATGCCTGTTATTACACCTGTCAGGCCACCTTCATGGGGCCCTGGCTTTAAAGAGCTGGAGCGAGACCCGACCGTGTCAATTGGCATGCAGTCTGCGCCCCCTGGGGCCGGAGCAGCCTCCTTCCTGCCTACTGAATTTCAATACCGTCGAGCTCTGGAAAGCCCTTGCCGCCGGTGAGCGCGCGCGCGCAGATCTTTACACTTGCAGTGGGTGTTTAATTTGCAAATAGCATGCCTGTCTGATTTGTAAATTGCAGTGTTTCCCTTGCGGAGTAGAAGGGGAGGGCAGAAAGGCTCTTGGTTGATAACACCTCTTCTGCGTAATTGCTAAGTAGGCAGCCATTTGAAAGAGCGAGGCAAAATAGCGTGCCCTGCCATTCATACTGCTTGGTAAGCTCTTTGCTTCGCTCGGATATCGCTCTGCTGCTACTAAATTAAGATGACATGTTCATTTCGCGCGATGGGTTTTTTCATGAAAAATTCATAGTCTAAAGGAGCCAAATGCAGTAAATGAACTCGCGCAGGTAGGCGGAGTTGTAATATAAAGCGGACTGAGACATCTAGCGCGTGGTTGGCTGGGAGCAGTCAATGGCGGAGATTTCATTTTGCATATATTTGGCATGCTGCGGATTTCTCATTGAGTTGGGCTAGACACTGAAAGCTCGAGCCAGGCTCGAGCCAGGCTCGAGCCATAAAGATGCCTGACTCTGGCTCAGCTCGAGGTCCTGTTGAGCCTTCAAGCTCAAAAGAAGCCGAGCTTTCATGTGGCTTCTGCTTGCCACCCAAGCTTTACCTTCAGGTGCCAAACATTACAGACAAAACTGACCTTTGATGTAAAATGGCCTGGATTCCTATGTAGTGTCTAGATTGCACAGTGTGAAATAAGAAATCCCGGCTTCCCTGCTTGACCAACTTGTGAGATCTTATGTAAATATATTATTTTATAGAGCCTTGTTTTTCTTCATTATCACATAAGAGCACCTTTGCGGAACAAAAACCTTTTTGGTTTAATAGACAATAATGTTGCTCAACCTGTGTGAAAAATCAATAGGGAGATCATGACAGCTGACTTGCCTCTTCAACCCCTTGGGCGTGGCGGCGATTCTGTGCCTGTGCGGCACTTCTAAAGAGTGGGCGGGATCATGACGGCCCCCAGCCATCATCAGCACACGCCCACCATGTTGCATGACGGACGGGGGCCGTCATCAGCATGGAAGGGGTTAATGACATTTTCAAGACGGTGGGGCAGGAATGATATTAGGTTTCTGTTTAAAAAATATCACTAATACTTAATACTCTTCAGTGCAGTGATATCCGCTATACTGGGGGGAAATGTTTCCGCATGTTAATGAAATACATTGGTTTTTAATTTTGTCAGACTTTATCGTATTTTACATGATATTTGTTGCATGATTTACATGTCAAATATTTTCAGAGCTTGGCTTATATACAGGCTCTTGGAGCCAAGCTAGATCCTTGGCTCGGCTGTGTCTCGACTCCTCCTGTTAGTTTTTTGGCTCGCCCATCTCCACCTCCATATAAGTCTCTGTTAACCTGTCCTGTTTTTCTTTCATCTCCAGACCAGCGCTGATCTTCACAATGAATGCACCGAGACCCACACCGGCACCTCTGCGTCAGCCCCTCTTGCCGCTGGGATCTTCGCCCTTGCTCTTGAAGCAAAGTAAGAAATTCTGATAAATGAAACTGCAAAAACAACTGTCACAAGAAATTTACACAATGGAGGGAATCAATTTGGTGGAAAGGTTGTTTTTCCGAAGTATGCTTAGAAATAAGCCCCGCTAACAGGCGAGCGGCATCACAGTTATTGACTTTGACTGAACAAATGAAACCAATGCACGTAGCTTCCCTGAGACTATGAGGCAGCCATTACTGGCAATACAAGAGGTAATCTAGGCCTCCCCCGCCTCTTCCTAAGGCCTTTCGATTTCTCTGAATTTGCACCCGTGAGGGCTCAGTGCTCACTGTGGTGAGTTACAATGTGGGTGGCTGGGATCTGAGGTCCCTTACAACATTTTGCACAAGACTCGCATTTTGTATGACAGCACTGGTGATAATCAGTGATGAATCCTGAATATTGATCTTCCATGAGGTTGGGAATAAAATGTAAGAATATGTTCTTTTAAGCTTTTTCCATTGTTGCGAATGTCGATTGTTGTTTTGCTAGACCTTTGTACATAGGCTTCATATTTGATTTTGAGGCATCCAAGGTACTTTGTGGTAAAAGTGTTGCATCTCTAGTTTGCTATCGACAGAACTGTTCTTACCTTCTAAGAAGTTTATTTTGATAACTGTATTGTGGATTTTTGACGTTTTGGTCTTGTTTGTTTTAGATAAAGATTACCTATTTTTCTAAACTGGTGTGGTTTCTATTTGTAGTGTTTTCACTGCATTACTGTATGTGTGCACATATGCTTTACCCACTGCCTCTGAGATAAGCCTGTCTGCTCATGCTAAGCTACCAAGGGGGTGAGCAGGGGTTATTTTAGAAGTGTAACCTCTTTTCCCTGAATAGGAAGAAGGTTCCCTACTTGGACAAAGGTACCTACATCTGCAAACTAGAAAATTCCATTTCTAATATCCAACAAATAGCAATGTCAGGAGGACATACTATTGTAGTGCCAAATGGCCATTTCACTGTGTATGTTGTTGGCCACTATCACAGTGTAGCTCCAGAGACAGGTAAAGTACTGGACTTCGCATTAATTCCTGTAGTCCAGGCAAACTATGAATACATGCATTTAATTAATTAAAGACAGCAAAGTGAAAATGAATGAGACCACCTAGGTTTTCATTAGCAGAAATGTATGTTGCAGGTTTAATAAATATGCTAACGAGGTTCATTTACAGACAGCCAGCGGTGATGTAACCCAAACTAGGCCAACCAACAGTTATTGAGGTACCCAAATGTCCCAAGGAATAATAGAGTACTATGGCTTGCATCCCGGATTCTGTACATAAGAACTAATGGCGTGTTGGCCTTCAGCCTTTTTGGACTCTTTGTGCTGGTTGCTTCCTCCACCGAAGTGACCATGCTTCAGAGGATGTCAGCCTCAAGAATGGGCTTCTCCCATCCCATTACCTATGTTGCTGTATTCCTGCACATCACTGAGGCAAAGTGACCCAAACCAGTTGTTCTCCCACTTATGTATTACTGCCACTGCATAGTGGTGAGCACCATCTGGGGTAAGCATACAGAACCTAAGTTATTTTGCAGTGCAGCAGCTTTTAGATAGGCACACGCTTGACAGCATAGATTACACAAATTGCATCTTAACCTAACAAATGATTATTGGTCATATCCTTGAAGCAACCCAGCTCATCAATGTTTATTTACTGATTCATCAAGTTTATGAGAGCCACCTCGGATTGTATAGTAGAGAACGTATTCAATAAGCTACCCTTATTAAAGGGAGGTACCATAGTGCCTTATGCACTAGTCCTTCTAGGTGAATATCATCATACAAGTTGCAAATTTCTCACTAGATGAATTGATATCAAGCAGGGCACTCACCCTGTTTACATACCTACCATTTGGCTGCACTCGACTCCCTTATCTTCATTATAAGGCAAGTGCCACTGCTTCAGTGGGGCATTAACTTAACAGTTTACAGTCTTGCAGACTCTGTTTACGAAAATCATCCTTGTTAAGATGCTACTCGTTTTACCATTGTTGAGCAATTATGCTTCAGTGGCAAAATTCTATAAGTTATAAACATCGGTTCTACCAGCTCAGCTGTTGCCCCTAAGATTCTCTAAGATAGGGGAGAACCCTACGCCAAACCCACCTCAGCAGTGTGCAATTTCAGAACATTTGGTGCTTCTACATCTTCTGTGACAACCTGATCAGGAATCCTTACTATTCCCCGCTCTGCTGCTGCAAAGTGGAAAAGCAGAAACTTATTTGACTCCACTCTATGTTCAGGCACATAATACCTGGCCGAGATGGTTTATTTTGGCCCACTGAATGACCTTGCAGTGCAGTGACATTTGTCGGCTCTTAAGACAGCAGTCTAGCAGGGTAAACTTGCTAGGGGCGAATATTATATGAACTATTGGGAGTTCATTTATAGTTACCCATATATGCAGGAACTGCAATTGGGTAATAACCTTGCAAACTTAATGAAAGGCCATGGTGACTGCTGGTCCATGGGCAACCTCTGAAGCAGAATTAGTTTAAGCTAAAGTTAAGAGAGTCCCTCTGTAACATGCACAGTTCTGTAATTCAGAGAGGTTTATGGCTCCCCTTAACAACCAACTCCAAATGAATTATTTAAATTTTACTCTTTTAGCATGGTTCACACATCTAATGAATGGAAGGCCATGGAAGTATGCCCAGTGATGCACTTGATGCAGGGTCAGCCCACAGCGCAGTGCCTGCCATATTTCGTAAAGAACTCACCAAAAGAAGTGCCTCATGGATCCAGATTTATTTATACCTCACTCCCGTATCCGCCCCGAACTGATGTAGCTGGAAGGATTGGTGACATCGCTGGCACCTGTGACTTCCTTTATTCGCCCCTGCTCACTAAAGGGCTAAACCACCAGCTGCAGATCAGGAGACTATTTGTTAGAAACATTTTTGATGCAGTTCTTTTGAGAAATATTTTAGTCAGAGCTCAACTTGTGCTTCTCAAATCTCTAACTTCACTTAAGTTGGCATTATATATGAGTCCACGATTCTGTTTATGTATATCCAGCACAAACCTGATTGTTTTTTATTAATCTTGAAGTCATTGTCAAAACGTTACCAACTCTGTTTGAAACCAAAAGTCTCAAAAAAGACAATCATAACAGATGACACATTTCCATGGTATGCTTGGATGTGCAGCTTTTAACCAGGTCTACTCAGGAATGAGTGCAGGAGGGGGTGGTTTGCCACCCACAGACAGCATGCGCCTCAGAACTTACTTTCAGATGTAGGCATTGCTGAGCAGGTAGGACCTGGCTACACATATGTAAATCAAAGCAGCCCTGAAAGATTTAGTGTGAATCCTCCTTCTGGGAGCGCACAGCCAATAATCAGCAAGAAGAGAGTGTACTTGGGAGCATGTTCGCCCTTAAATACTGATGAACATGGTGAGATCGGAGCATCATAAAGGCATGCCTCCTTCCCAAGAGACTGCTGATGCTTGTCCTGCTTCTCCCTCCTACCATGTCCTGGGCTCTCTGCCTCTTCACCCGTCACCAATGGCCCCGAGGACTGCACATGTTAGATTCAGAGCACATCTGCAGGTCTGCGGTATGAACAGGCTTTGCTTTTGAATGGTGTCCAATGAAGAAGCCGCACCTTACATAACATCTTGCAAATTTATTGAGTACAAATCACTCCTTACAGGGTGCTTTGGAGTGAAACAGCACTGAAAGGGCGAGATTTTGATCGATACCTTATATCTATTGATCCAAACCTCGATCTGGTCGACTGAACCTTTGTTGCCTGTCTGTAAGGAAAGAAAGTGCACCTATTTCCAAGTTAGTTCACCCAAGAAAGGACTCTACTCCCAAAGATCACGGACAACTTCTAGTTTTCCAAAGTTTATTGTAAAGAAATGATAAGCTGCAAATACAAGCATCTCAGAATGAGATTCACGAGATACACAGGTCCAATTACATACATGTGCTCTCGAAAAGCCCTCAGACGAGCAACAGAAATCACTAACACAAGTTCTAAGAATAATAAAGCTATCAGCATAGACGCATATCTCTCCTTCATTTAGGTTGGAGGAAAACAAACACAGGTTAGGCGTCCCTACCCTGCTCTAGATGGTATCCCTACTTAACCAAATCCCAACCTAACAAAGGTGTCAGCAGTGAATGACCCCCAAGGGAAGTCACTCACTCTAAATCTCTTGGTGAAAACCTATAGTTCTCCAGTCATGACCCCTCACTGCCTACCCATCCGCTCTCTAAAGGGTCCTCAGGTATATGCTCTAACTCCACCCAGGGGTGCTGTCCCTAATACAAAACAGTCAACAACATTTGAGACGCCCCTTGCGGAACGCCCCTCACGTGGTGCAACTTCTGGCTTTTTCCATGATGCTTTGTCTTTGGCCTCATGCGTTAGAGTTGACCTTGCTTCTCAGACTCTTCTCCGGCCCGCTGATACCCCTTAAACATTCCAAAATCCTCCTCCATGTCTGGGCCGTCCACTGAACAGACCTCTATTCATTCATTTATAATTGGATCCCCCCTCTTCCTGTTGCAGACAGATATCTGTAGCCAAGAACCCAACTCTCATAGACTTCTAAAAAGGCTTGCAACATTTCTCAGCCCAGACATGTACGTATAAATCAATGCTAAAACATTTCAGGCCTACAATATTTCTCATTATGATTATAGCATTCAACTTCTTCATTTAATTAAAGCATGTTAATACTCTTATTCTATTTTTAAGTAAACATTTCTATAAATCATGGCCTATTTAATGCAATGACCAAAAACATTAATGCAATCTGTGTCGTGAAAAGAACCACCTTCCCTTTCCCTCCAGCTCTGGCTCTGAGGCCTACCACGTTCTGCGTTTAACCACATACCATCTTATGTTTTAGCAGCTTCACGACATAGATTCAAAATAATCACATCTAATAAAATCATATAATGTTACACATTTCTGTATTAGTTCCACTTCTACTTAAATCTCTACATTAGCTATACATTCAGAATATAATTGCAGATACTATTAGCACTCATGGCATTTCTCTTCATGATTTGTGCTTACTACAGGTAAGTGTGATGTACTCATACATTTAAATCATTTTGCGCTCTCTCAGTTCCCCCCTTTGATGACCTCTCGGGGTCATCACTAACATTTAAACTGAAGTTATGGGTAGCATTCTCTGCGCTTCCAGAGCTCTCAGGCTCCTGTACTGATTATCTTGTATGGCAGCCAATCTCTGCAGCTGCTCTCTTTGGGCCCTTTCTGACCTTCTTGCTCTGTACCATTTGAATACCCTCACCAATCCCCACAATATTATCCCACAGATCAATATTATGATGATAGGCTTTAGAACATACCATACAAAGCTTTTGCCTAAGGTGGAAAACCACCCTCCAACTGTACTCATTCCGTGGCCCACTTTTTCCCAGACATTTTCTCTACTCAAGTCTTCGATCTCCTTGTGAACACTAGTTATGTTCTTAATAACTTTCTCAAGGGGCTTCGAATTGTCTGGAATGTAAGTGCAACATTCCTGGACCTTCAAAGCCTTACAGACTCCGCCCTCTTTTGCTAGTAGGACATCTAATGCAAGACGATTTTGAAGAACCATAGCCCTTATCGATTGCATCTCTCCTTCTACCAGCATTAAGGACTGAGCAGTGCTGGCAGACAACCTGTCGACAACTGTTGCCAGTCGTCTAATTTTAACATCATTAAGGATTATTCCCAAAAGAGGAAACATAGCTCCAAAGACATCTCCAACCATTTCGGCATCACCTACATCTCTCCTTCCCCTCGATGATGTCTGACCCTCAATGATCACTAAGTCTTGTGCATGATATATTTTGGGGAAGACAATTGCCAAGTAACATGATCCATACCAGTTGTCAGGTAGTCTCACGTAAGCATTTCTTCCACATACAAAATACACATTTGGAATCACTTGCATTCCCTTTAGGAAATCCTTAGTGTAGTACTCTAAATTAAAAGCATGTTCACAATCAACTTCACCCACGTATACATTTTCATAATACGTTTTGGCTCGGTGAAGACATAACTTTCCTCTCTGCGCTTTATCTAAAGCTATTGGACCACTACTACCCTTTCTCTTATGTGACTTCTCTTCCTCGGTCCAATCTATTTTCCCTTGTCCTGATTTTTTCAAAATCTTTTGTCTCCTGTAACGATCATCCACCTGCCCTATGAACTTCTTCTCGACTTCTGACACCTTGCATGTCAGGTTATTTCTACGGGCATGTGAAGTATCTAAGGTAATCCAAGGAATGAAGAACTTGGCCAATCTGTCTTCACTCTTCCAGTAGTCCCATTTGTTCATCTGCTTATAATTTGGGACTTCTGGCAACACTGAATCATAATTAGAGAAATAGTATTCAAAACTATCTCTCTCATAAAATATACTAAGCAATAAGCTACATGTAATGCCATATGTCAGAGGGAGGTGATGGTATCTAATACCCTCGTCTACAGATGCCGGCAACTGCATGCAGACATAACAATCCTTAACCTCCATGGCATCCACGTATTCATACAAGAGTTTAGCATAAGCATTCGACCTAAAGTCTCCTTGGGACTCGTCTACATGTAACCTGCGGGCTTCTGCAGCTAATAACGCTTTCTCTTGAGTGTTTTCCCTTTTCTCACCAGCAACAATAGGTGTAAGCGTTACTACAGAACTCACATCAGTTACCTTTACCTCTTCCTCATGTCCCTTTACATACGAAATTGTTACCACTAAAGCTATTAATATTATCACTCCTACTATTAGTGTACCTATTATACATTTAGCTCTGCGGTTCGGGGTGCCGGCCTCCATTTCGTCAGACAATCTGGCTCTCTCTTATCTTAGCAAAAAGTTCTTTTCCTCTCGTTCCTTTACAGTCTCTTTTCAATCCTTTTGTCTTTAGAATCCACACAACTGGAGGCTGACAACCTTCTTCGCAAAAGTTCTTTAACAGTTCAAAAAAGACAACCCTAGCCCTTCTCCATCAACTCAAGGGAAGTTCCCTAAAATTCACTGCTTCCTGGGCGCTAGGTAATCTTCTTTTTTCTGCTTGCTTTATTTACAAAATCCTTTAACAGTCTACTATCAGATTTGTGGTTGCAGCTTCAATAGCATAGTTCAGTATTTCCAAGCGAAGATTGTGCTCTTCATGTGCTGTTATCGTTGTACCAAAGTCGGGGAATTGCAATTCTGTAAGAAACATGTGTTTTAACTTGCTGAGGCGGGGAGGTCTGGGGAGCATGAATGTTAGTGACCCTTCTTGTTCGACACCGGGTACCAACAGTCGTATTTCCACGGTGATAATGGGCTCAGAACTGGACACCACCACCGCTCGGATCCTCCCTGTCTCCGGTTTCACAGACATTTGTCGCCAGATATGTCCACTCAGGTGTGGAGTATCTTCTGTTAGGCACACGCACTCTTCTTGACCTTCTTCGGTCCGGTGCTTCAGCGCCCTGAGCACCTTCTTCTGGGTCTGAGTCTTCTGATATCGGAGGAAGGGTTGCTTCTGGAGTTGACCTCAGGCTAGAGCTCCTTCTTTGCGGCCAATTAGCTTCTCCACGTGCCCTTCTACTCCTTCTCCTTCTGGTCTGTTCTCGCTCTCTTTCAGACCTGTCAGGGTCAGACTCGTACTCCCAGCTGCTTTCTCCTTCTGTAGCGTCGTCTGTTTCGCTGTTGTACTGACCGTCCTCAGCTTGGTCAGACTCGTTCCCTGCTTCCGCTGGCACCTCTACAGCTTGGCTAGCCCCCTCTATGGCTTCTCCATCCTCAGCTGGACGTCTATCCGAGAGAGGAGCTGTTTCCAGAGGTGCTGGAACCCTTTTCGTATGTGACGCGTGGATCCAATTGGGCAGGCCTCCCACCTTTACAGCTGTGTTTGTGATCAGGATGACCTGGAAGGGCCCACGCCAACGAATATCCAAGCAGCTTCTTCTCACATGTTTCTTCACCAGGACCCAGTCCCCAGGATACAGGTCATGGCAAGGGCCCTGGCACGCTGGAACCTCGGCAGCCTGTACCTGAAGAGACACAGAACGCATGGCGTCAGACAGCCCCTTACAATAGTCCAAGATCATATCATCTGTGATATTTAACAGTGCAGTAGCTGGAATAGATGGCAGCCTCATTGCTCTCCCCATTAACACCTCATGTGGTGACAACCCTGTTCTTCTGTCTGGGGTACTACGAAGGCTCATGAGGACCAATGGCAGGGCATCAGGCCAACTCAGGGTCGTTGAGGAACAAACTTTTGCTATCCTGCACTTAATCGTTCCATTGATCTGTTCCACAATTCCTGAGGCTTCTGGTCGGTAACTGCAATGCAGCTTTTGGTCAATATTTAGTGCTACACAGATCATCTTCACAAGCTCGCTGTTAAAATGTGTTCCCCTATCTGATTCCAAAAAGGCCGGCACCCCGAAGCGAGGAATGAGTTCTCTAAGCAGTAACTTGGCCACTGTGAGGGTGTCGCACCTACGTGTAGGGTATGCCTCAACCCATCTGGAGAACACACAGACAACCACCAAGACATAGCGGAGGCGGTTGCACCTTGGCATTTCAATGAAATCTATCTGCATTCGATTGAATGGACCTCCAGACCTTCCTATGTGACTTAGTGCAACTGGTGTTCTTTTCCCTACGTTCAGCTGCTGGCAGGTCACACAACGCTGGCACACTGCTTCTGCTGCTATTCTAAACTTAGGATTGTACCAAGTCTGTCTAAACACTCTCAGCATAGCATCTCTCCCTAAGTGTACGGGACCATGTATGAGCCTAGCCATTGGACTCACCATCTCATTGGGCAACACTGCTCTGCCGTCTGCTGAGACCCAAAAATGGGTCTCACCCATTACACATCCTGCCTTTTCCCATGTCTCTTTTTCAGAATCAGGAGCATTTTCTTGCATGGTTGACAGTTCATCCCAAGTATCAACAGTTTCCAGTATCATGGCTAATTCAGTTCTTACATTTATTCCACCCACATCCACCTCTGTGAAAGAGTACCCTTGTTCCGCGCAATACCGCGCAACTTCATCAGCATATCTATTGCCTTTCGAAACAAAGTCCTCATTTCTGGTATGTGCGGTACACTTTACAACTGCGATACTTGCTGGGCATTGCAATGCCTCTAACAACAGGCGCACAAACTCTCCATTGCGAATGGGAGAGCCTGAAGAAGTCATGAACCCTCTTTGAGACCATAACTGCCCGTAATCATGAACTACCCCATACCCATACTGGCTGTCGGTGTATATGGTGACTCGAATTTGATTGCCTGCTAAGCAAGCACGTGTCAGGGCAATAATCTCGGCTACCTGAGCGGAGTGTACTCCTTCCAGGCACCCAGCTTCCACAACTCCTTCAATTGTACAAACAGCATAAGCTGCTCTCAACTGCCCAACTTCGTCTCTTACACATGAGCCATCGACAAAGAAAACTTCGTCTGGGTCGGTCAGTGGCTCATCTACGATGTCGGGTCTGGGTTTGGTGCATAGTTCAGTCACATCGAGACAGTCATGGTCTGTATATTCATCATCATCATCGATATCATTTGGAAGTGGCATCAAGGTAGCAGGGTTCAAAACAGAGCATCTCTTGAGGGTCACGTTCTCTGCAGCAAGAATAACTTGCTCATAGCGCGTGAGCCTGCTGTTGGTCAAATGCTGTGTTTTGGTCCTGGTCATCAACAGTTCAACAGAATGTGGCACGCACACCTCTAACGGGTGCCCCATAACGATATTTTCACATCTTTCAATGCTGACACCCGTTGCAGCAACGGATTTGAGACATCCGGGCAACGCTGCGGCTACTGGGTCTAAAGTAGCCGAGAAATAAGCAACTGGTCTACGGGCATTCCCATGGATTTGGACCAACACAGACAACGCGCAACCTTCTCTCTCACAACAGTAAAGAAAAAATTGTTTAGTGTAATCAGGCATTCCCAATGCCGGAGCACGACACAGGTCCTCTCTCAGCTGTAGGAACGCCATCAAACAGTCTTTGTCCCATGGTACCGGATCACTCACCTCTTTGTGCGTCAGTTTTTGCAAGGGCTTTGCTTTCAGTGAAAAGTTCACAATCCACTGTCGGCAATAACCCACCATCCCTAGAAACATCCTGACCTCTCTCTGTGTCTGAGGCGCATTCATTTTCATGATCGCCTCTATCCTGTCTGGTGACACTTTTCGTTTGCCTTTCTCAATTCTGTGTCCTAGGTACTGCACTTCTGTCAGGCAGTACTGCAATTTTCCCGGGGACACCTTATGCCCATTGGCAGCTAGGTGATTTAACAAAGCAATGGAGTCTTCCCTGCAAGCTTCTTCTGTTTCTGACGCCACAAGGAGGTCGTCTATGTACTGGACCAGAACTGACTTCTGGGGCAGCACTAGACTTTCAAGATTTTTCTTCAAAAGCTGGTTAAAGATCGATGGACTCTCTGTATACCCTTGAGGGATACGACACCATGTTAGGACGCGATTTTCCAGCTTAAATGCGAAAAGAAAATGGCTTTCTTCGTCCAGAGGGATCGAAAAGAAAGCCTGGCAAAGATCGATCACAGTGAACCACTCAGCTTGGAATGGAATCTGAAACAGTATCACTGATGGATTCGGTACCACTGGACAACACGAAACGACTATGTTATTAATCTTTCGAAGGTCCTGCACTATCCGAAATTTCCCATTTGGTTTCTGCAGACCCATAATCGGGGAGTTGCATGGACTACCCACGATTTCTTTCAGTATTCCCTGTTTAATCATGGACTCGATCACGGGTTTTATGCCTGCAATCGTTTCTGGAGTCAATTTATATTGGGGCGTTCTTGGGAACTCAGCATGCGGTTTCACTACAATTTTCACTGGGTCCACCCCTTTGACCAATCCAATCTCTTCCCCAGTGAAATCCCATACTTCTGATGCCACTGTCTCTCTCAAGTCCCAGGGGAGCTCATCTACTGTCAAAGTAGGGTACAGCTCCACGCATATTCTTGAGTTTGCAACTTTAAAATCTGCATCATCATCATTAGTCAATACCTCCACTCCCTGGGGGGTACAATATATAGTACAATTCAATTTACACAACAGGTCTCTTCCTAGCAGACACACAGGACTTGAATCGCAAACCACAAACTGGTGCTCATCACTGTACTTCCCTATTTTCACCTGCACCGGTTCTGTCAATTGGCTGGTTATTCTCCTGTTTGCGACCCCTACCACCTGTATAGTCTCTCCAGACATGGGCAGGTCTGGAACTGCAGCTGATCTGATCGTGGATCTAGTGGCTCCTGTGTCCACCAGAAATGTCGTAGGGCACCCTGCTACTTCTGCTTCAACATAGGGTCCCCTCTGATCTACCTCCAAGGCTGCCCCGAGGGTGCAGTCTTCTCTTTCCACTCTCTGTCCGGTTAATGGGTCCACATAATAGCACTCTTCCCCTTCCACAAACAGGGGCATTTGTCTATAGGTCTTACCCATACTCCCTACTCGAGGAGGTTGCGGGAACTGGGCTCGGGGAGGAGCCCCCCCCCCTTTGAGCACCTTTCCTTGGTATGGCGTTACCCCTCTTGTAGGTGCGCTCTGGACCTCTTCCTCCTCTATCTCTTGCTCTCCTATCTCTACATTGTAAGGGCACTCGCGTTTCCAATGCCCCACCTCGTTACACTGGTGGCACCTAGTCGTTTTCTTCAAGGCAGCTATGTCTATTCTGGGTCTAAAGGTGGAACTCTCCTCGTTGCCCTTGTTCTGACTGTACTGCTTCTTTCCTCCTGTACCTGTTCCTTGCTGCTGTTGCTGTTGTCCCCCCTTCCCTGCTGCCTGCATCTGTACCACCATCAACTTTTCTTTTAGTTTCTTAGCCTTGGAATCTATCTCATCACAGCAGTACCTGGCATATCTCAGTATTTCATCTAGGGGTTTAGTTTGCCAACAAATCGAGTGTTGCTGAATCATTAAACTAATATCCGGTCTCAGTCCCAGGACGAACTTGGACACAAATTGCCCTATGTCTTTTGGATCCATTACATCCAAGCCGCTATACTGTTTAAACGCCTTCAGCAATCTCTCGTAATATTCGTGAACTGTCTCTTTGGGTTCCTGTCTCGTTCGGTCTATTCTGACCCAATCTATGTCTTGCATTGGCACCTTCTCTTTCAGCCAAGTCATCACTCTCTCGAATTTTGCCATCACAATCTCGGACGGCCCATTAGTCTTGGCATCTCTCTCTGGCTCCGTTATGGGCCACTCAGCGCTAACCTTGCATGCTGTCCACAGATCTCCTGGTACTACAATGTCAAACAGCGTGTTCAGATCTATCCAAAGGACCTTTGAGATTTTTACAAATCTCTCCACTTGCTTGTACCACTCCACTGGGTTCTCTCGTAACTTGGGGAAAGAGGTGGTAAAAGCAGCTAAATCTCCCCTACTCCAAGGGACATGTACATAGTTCCCATTTGCAACTTCACGCAAAGGGTAAGCTTCTATTCCCTGCTGTCCTGGTGTCATACCAATCATGCTTCTCCTGCCGGTCCCTTTCTTGGACCACCTTTCTTCCCACTTATCTAGTGCCCTCCAGGTCCTTATTCCAGTAATCAGTTCCCTTATGTGTGTTTTCAGCCCAATCGTTCTCCTCTCATCTAGGTCTCGATCTGAGTAATGTAGCCTGTGGTTACCCTGTAATGCTTTGGTTCTTGACAAGTCCACCATATATTTGCCTGCTAGTTCGACTAACTTCTCATGGACTGCTCTCGCTTTTCGAGTAATGTCCTTTGCCATATACAGTATTTCATCCTGTTCATACATTTCCATCCTTTCTAAAGGCAGGGTACCATCTACCATGTCATCCAGGTCTGACCTTAAACTGGAGACATCGAGTCTCTTGGCTTTTATCTCAGCTCGCAATATGTCTTTCGAAGGGGGCTCACTGGTCTCCCTACCATCCCAACTTCGAGCTCTACGTTTGGGCTCGGGAGAGTTAATGGGTGGCCTCCCTTGCTCCCATCTCTCCAGGTCCCATGCTCGGCCATCTGATCTTGGAAGGTGATGGAACACGGGCCTGTTACCCCTACTCTTGCTCTGCCCACTCTCTTCTTCTTCTCTCCTCTCACCGCACATCTCTCTGTTATTTTCCCTCTGGTCGCTACACTCCCTTTGCCTCGTATCGCTCAGTATCCGATACGATCCTTCCTGGTTCCCCATATTCCCTGGGCTGCGCTCATTGCCGTCATCACAGGGTCTATGGTGCGACCTCTCACAACTCCCATTCAGTTCTCTGGTGCCGGGCACACAGTGTGGACATTTAAAGCTGTTTCTGTACTCTTGTGCTCTCCTCTCCCCTTCACTGAGTATTGGGCGCGCCACCCCTTCACTCCCGGGGCCCCCGTTTTCCAGGTCTGTTCTACCTCCATTCCGGGCCCAATGGGTGACTCCCCTACTCCCTCTACAGTCCCACTCCGGGCTACTCTCCCCAGCCCCGCAGTGAGTCCGCGCTCTGCTGTCCTGACTTTCCCTTTCTGCTTCTGCAGCATTGATGCTCTTTTGAGCCTTCACTGCCTCATCCCACTGCTTCATGTACTCATTTAGCTCTTGAAAGGATTTTCGTCCAGATCCCCTCAGATCCATTGGCCATCTAGGGCCCCCAGGATCTCCTCCTGGGTCCCCTGCTGTGTGCATCGGTGTGCTCCACTCTCTGGGTATCGGCATCTGACTTGGGGAATTAGTGGTATCGTTCCTCCTTGCCTCCTCTGCTCTTTCTCTGTCTTTCCGTTTCCGTTCTTCCCCTCTTGCTCTCTCTTGGTCATATATCGATATTATAGGACCTATGGTGACAGGTACCTGTAGTGCATCTGGTAATGGGTAGGATGTGGCGCTTTCCGTTTCCGGCGCTCTTTGTACCACAAACCTCCCGACTACCTGTTGCACCTGATTAGGCTGGGACAGCTCTTTCTTTGGCTCAGGATCCCACTCTGAACTGGGAAGCGGTCTATGCTCTCCTGTATTGCCCCCCTTTTCCCCTTCACTCTTCTCGACCTCTCCCCCTGCTCTATTATACGGGGGTGGCCTGTCTGTCAATAATCTGTTTATCAAGCTATCCTCTGTTTCGCTCTCCTCATCTTCTTCCAGGGGGGTTTTATTTACGGGCGCCTCTAACACTGGGTACAGTTTATTTACTTCCATGTTATGCACTCTCCATCTTTTAGCATCCGCATCCCACCTGGCATCCTGTACTGCCCTTACCGATCGTTTCACCCTTTCTTGTCGTCTGTTCATATTCTTTTCATGCGCTGCCCTAAGCCATGCATCAAGAGCTTCAAACTGGGTTGGTCTAGGCAAGGGTCTCATTGAGGTCATGACTGATTTTAATCGATGTAACACCTCTAATCTGAACGTCCCGTACTTCGGGAACGTCAGTTCCTCATTTCCTTCAGTAATCTTACTCCACTCTGATATCCAAAGGATCGTATGCAACCCAACATTTACTGCCATATAACGAGCTGGCGTACCCTCTGGCGGGGCTTCTTCCCCTTCATACGATCCCCGCTTCTCTTTCTTAAACACCGCTTTCAGCCACTTAAAACACTTCATAATTATGCGCACAAAATCCAGCCTCGCTACTCTGTTTACTTCCTGATGACAATCCACCAATCCTGTCGCGGCTTTGCTAGCTTGGCCTATCACAGCGCGGTCTTTCTCCGGTCAGCCAATCACGTCGCGACCCTGTCTGACGTGTTCGCTAGCTGGCCTATCACAGCGCGGTCTTTCTCCGGTCAGCCAATCACTGCGCGACACCACCTGACGTCTCTTTTCTCCGCTTCGCAGCAGCACCCCTCCTTTCTCAACTCGTCTCCCGGTTATGCATGCGTCCCATTCATACACCGAAAAATGACTACTTCCGACCAAGCGGTCACTTCTCTCGACTGTACGTCCACAGTCTATCTGTAATTGTCAACACAACTGACGAGATGTCTATCGTCTCTCTGATAGGTTGCTTACACACACAGTAACTTCCGACCAGCGTCCGTTACTCACGCACTCACTCTTACGTTCCCCCTATCTCGGTCTCTCGGGTGATCAATGGTACCTCATGACCCCCTTCACACTAGTTGACAATTACTCTGGGTGTCCGATACACCCGAACCACTTAAGCTCTCCTTGAACTTAAGATTTCCACCGGTTGCGCGCGCTCACAACCTGTTCCACAGTCACTCTACAGACATTCAACTCCGCCAGACATTACAACATAGATACAATACAAAACACCGCAATCTAACACGCATAACCCTTTATACTCACTCTCAACCGATACTGCTGCTTTTTCTGTCTCACGTCATCCGGATCTTCTCCAGCGGGCTGTTCTTCCGATCATCGATCTCTAGGGGCCTTGGGGTAAGCTAACCTGGCCTAGGTCACCGTCCTCAAGAAGGCAACCATCCTCTATAGCTACCAACTGAAAGGGCGAGATTTTGATCGATACCTTATATCTATTGATCCAAACCTCGATCTGGTCGACTGAACCTTTGTTGCCTGTCTGTAAGGAAAGAAAGTGCACCTATTTCCAAGTTAGTTCACCCAAGAAAGGACTCTACTCCCAAAGATCACGGACAACTTCTAGTTTTCCAAAGTTTATTGTAAAGAAATGATAAGCTGCAAATACAAGCATCTCAGAATGAGATTCACGAGATACACAGGTCCAATTACATACATGTGCTCTCGAAAAGCCCTCAGACGAGCAACAGAAATCACTAACACAAGTTCTAAGAATAATAAAGCTATCAGCATAGACGCATATCTCTCCTTCATTTAGGTTGGAGGAAAACAAACACAGGTTAGGCGTCCCTACCCTGCTCTAGATGGTATCCCTACTTAACCAAATCCCAACCTAACAAAGGTGTCAGCAGTGAATGACCCCCAAGGGAAGTCACTCACTCTAAATCTCTTGGTGAAAACCTATAGTTCTCCAGTCATGACCCCTCACTGCCTACCCATCCGCTCTCTAAAGGGTCCTCAGGTATATGCTCTAACTCCACCCAGGGGTGCTGTCCCTAATACAAAACAGTCAACAACATTTGAGACGCCCCTTGCGGAACGCCCCTCACGTGGTGCAACTTCTGGCTTTTTCCATGATGCTTTGTCTTTGGCCTCATGCGTTAGAGTTGACCTTGCTTCTCAGACTCTTCTCCGGCCCGCTGATACCCCTTAAACATTCCAAAATCCTCCTCCATGTCTGGGCCGTCCACTGAACAGACCTCTATTCATTCATTTATAATTGGATCCCCCCTCTTCCTGTTGCAGACAGATATCTGTAGCCAAGAACCCAACTCTCATAGACTTCTAAAAAGGCTTGCAACATTTCTCAGCCCAGACATGTACGTATAAATCAATGCTAAAACATTTCAGGCCTACAATATTTCTCATTATGATTATAGCATTCAACTTCTTCATTTAATTAAAGCATGTTAATACTCTTATTCTATTTTTAAGTAAACATTTCTATAAATCATGGCCTATTTAATGCAATGACCAAAAACATTAATGCAATCTGTGTCGTGAAAAGAACCACCTTCCCTTTCCCTCCAGCTCTGGCTCTGAGGCCTACCACGTTCTGCGTTTAACCACATACCATCTTATGTTTTAGCAGCTTCACGACATAGATTCAAAATAATCACATCTAATAAAATCATATAATGTTACACATTTCTGTATTAGTTCCACTTCTACTTAAATCTCTACATTAGCTATACATTCAGAATATAATTGCAGATACTATTAGCACTCATGGCATTTCTCTTCATGATTTGTGCTTACTACAGGTAAGTGTGATGTACTCATACATTTAAATCATTTTGCGCTCTCTCAGCACCAAAGCTGTGAGGGTCCTGACGAGGGTGTATCTTATCAGAATACTGATTATCACAGTCTAGCGTTTGAGCAGCACATTCGTCACGGTCTTCCTGCTTCACCCGAAAGGGCACTGGATTTCCTTTTATGGAAACCTCTGTACCCTCTCTGTATAAACATTTGACTACACAAGGAAGGCTTTTGGGTTTTGTTTTTTGACTGTTGGTCCTGGAAGTGAAAACGACCGTGAAACCCATACAAGACAGATCTTAAATTAAAGAAAAGGCAATGTCTACTCTCTGAGTACAACTGAAAACTGGATGCAATGCTTGCAGATTAGTAACATACACATGGAAAAACATTAAACTTCCATGATTCAAGACATACAGATACAGCAAGAAATTTCGACCTGTGTTAGCTATGGAGCCACAATATAAAAGCCCATCCTACGCGTTTTTATTTAGCTCTAACTGCCCCTACCAGCAGGCACTGTGATTCTTCATGGGTTAGCTAATGCTCCCAGCAGGCTCATAACAAGAAAAGACAGTGAAGGGCATCAAAGGAAAAAGGCAGCTATAACATAATGAAATGATTCAGTCATTGTGCAGCTATCTCTCACTCTTCTACACCCATCAGACACTGCTAAACATTGTCTTCCATAATAGGATAATGACACCTCTGTAGTCATCAAGGAAAACATTGGAACACTTCCCACATAGGTTGAAAACAAAGACAACACTCTTCCAACCACATAACCTACACTGTGTAGCATGCTTCTTGTTAGAAATTGGATATTTAGTTGGCAGAGGTATGCACCCTGTCCAAGTAGGGACTGCAATCCTAGTCAGGATAAAACACAACACAATCCCAAATTATTCTGTGCTCACCCACTGGTAGCTTGGCACAGAGCAGGCAGAGTTAACTTAGAAGGCAATGTGTAAAGTATTTGTGTAATAACTCATTCAACAATAGAGTAAATGCATCACAAAAAGACCCCACAATAATTTTGAAAAATAGAGAATATTTATCTGGGTAAAACAAGACAAAATTGATCAAAATCCATCAAGTAGAAGCCAAGATATTAAAGGTTGAAGAAATAAATGCAGTAAAGATCTTAGAAACAGGTGTTGCTAACAAGGTTACTTCAGGTCGCCAGGGAGCGGTGCAAATCCAAAGTTCAGGCTGACCGCAATGGAGCACAGGCCAGCTACAGGGAACCACTTGGGCCCATTAAACACAGTACCTCCGATCCTGGGGTGCCGTCTGCGCGGTGAGGTTTTGCTTTGTCCATCGTCGGTTCTGAGAGCTGTCCCCTGTGTGGCAGGGCTTTATGGAGCTTACACTGCTTCACATCAGATTTGGCAGAAACTCAGCTTCAGAACTCACTTGTGAGGCCCAGAACTTGGAGGGGCACTTCAGACAAGGGTCGGACTCACAAAAGGCAAAGTTCAGCAGCACCAGTAGAACTGCAGAAAGTGTTTTGTGTCCCTGAGACTTCAGAACAAGCTAACAAGCTAACAAGCCCTTGGAGATCACTTTGGAGGGAAGATAGAGTCCAAGTTCTCCTTCCGCCAAGTCAAGGAGCAGCAGGCAGCAGGGCAACAGGTAAGGCAGGAAAACAGTGTTTCCAGAAAAGCAGTCCAGTTGAGTCATTTGAGCAGCACAGCAGTACACTGACAGTGGTACAGTTCAAGATCCACGAGTGTCTGATTTAATGGGGTCGGAGATCCAATACTTATACTCAAATGTGCCTTTGAGGTGAGGGAAACTTCATGAAGTGGTTTTGAAATACACTACTATCCCTTTCAACCCAGCTTTCCTCTAGACTACCAGTGGAGGGTTATCAGTCCTTTCTGTGGGGTTAGTCTCCTACCCTTTGAAGTGTCTGGGAGAGCCCCTTACTCCCATCTGCCCAGTAGAACCCCCTTAACCATCGGGTTCGAAACGCGTTGACCGGGTACCATGTCAGACAGACAATATGCACAAATTGTGTGATTAATTCTAGATTTTGTTAAAAGGATACACAATCTAAGAAATTCAGTGTACTTAGAAGATTATTTACATCCATTGTTTGTTTAATTTTGACATTGGGACTTTTGTTTGTCTCCTATGGGGTGATGTTGTTTTTGAGTGAATGAGGTATGAGGATAAGTGAGGTTTGAGTGTGATGGCCAAAGATGTTTGTGGATGTGTGGTGAATATGTATATTGTGCGATTATATTGTATATAAAGTTGTTGTCAGTGTATTCAAAACATTTTATGCACAAAAAAGTTTTGTTTTTGCAAATAATGAATGATTAAATAAATCATCTAGTGACGTTATTAAAAAAACAGACCGTTATGTTTCATTCATAAAGGCCTTTGTAGGAAGTACGTAGAAAGTCTAGTCCAGTATTGGCATTTGTTCTGTTCCTTCACTTTCTAAAAGTGGCATTTCTAAAATAGTAATGGTAAATCCAACTTTACCAGTAAAGAGGATTAATCATTACCATTCCACAGATATGTAACATGAGAAACATACTCCTTTCTGATCGGGAATTACAGCTTAAAGGTATTTCATGGAATTACCAATGCTAGCCTATGAGATGAATAGGCCTCACAACAGTGAAAAACAAATTTAGTTGTTTGTCATTACTAGGACAGGTAAAACATAAAAATGCATGTCCTACTTTTTACTTACGTAGCACTATGCCCTTTGGGGTACCAAGGGCATTCACTAGGGGTGATTTATATGTAATAAAAGTGAAGTTTAAGGCTTGGCAATTAGTTTTAAATGCCAAGTTGAAGTGGCCTTGAACTGCACACACAGGCCCGGCAATGGCGACCTGAGACATGGTTAAGGAGCTAATAATGTGTGTGGCTCAATCAGTGCTGCAGGCCCACTAGGAACATTTAATATATAGGCCCTGGGCACATGTAGTGCACTTTACTAGTCTCTTATAAGTAAATTCAATACAGCAATTTTACAAGCACTTTAGCACTGTTTAACAGTGATAAAGTGAGCAGAGTCCTAAAGCCAGCAAAACGAGTACAGAAAAAGTTAGGCAAAAAGTTGGAGGAAGACCACCCTAAGGATGTCAGGTCTAACACTTCCCATGTAGGCAAGCACTTCAGCACCCTACATTGGGTAATAAGTGCTAAATAAATGTAATACTGCAATAGAAGATTTCCATCACTGCTCATTTTTAGAAACCCTTGCGGCTGTCTGCAACAGGGACAGAATTGGGAGTTACCCCTTTCTCCCAAAAAATACATGTGTACCAAATACTATGTCTGCTTTATGTGTTACTGATATACTGCAGGTTCACCAGAGTGATTGCCATGAACTAGCAGAAAAACTGTGGTCAACCACTAAGACTTAAGAATAAAACACCACGAGTTGATCCTCAAATTGAACAATAAGAATAAGAAATTGCCAGTAGGCCAAGAGCAAACAAGTAGAGTTAAAAGAGCAGCCACCAGCACACAAGAGGGACGATTTTCAGCTTACAATGGTAGGATGAAAGCAGACAAGATAAAGGAAAGAGGGTAGATTTACTCATTAATAATTAAAGTAATGTAAAGTGATAAAAACAATTGTACAAAAATATCTCTTAATATGTGCCCTAAAATTATAGGGAGCAGGTGCAGGGATCTGAAAACAGAGAGACATGGACAAAGTTCCTAGTGCATCAACCAGCTGGACAAACATCTAGTCAGACGGCCTCGAGCTAGCCAACAAAATATTTATTAAAGCAAAGGTATATTGCATTTCATCAACTTTAACATTTGTCAATCTATTTTTTTAATTAGCCCTGATTTGACCTGGCGGGATTTGCAACATATAGTTGTTTGGACATCAGAATATGACCCACTGGCAAACAATCCAGGCTGGAAGAAGAATGGAGCAGGACTGATGGTGAACAGTCGATTTGGATTTGGACTGCTCAATGCCAAAGCCCTGGTGGATTTAGCGGACCCAAACACCTGGAAAGGAGTGCCTGAAAGAAAAGAGTGTATTGTAAAAGACAGCAATTTCCAACCACGGTAAGATATTTGATTAGTGGTAATATTACATGTTAAGAATCACCGTCTCATTGGAGAAAACGCCCAATTGCAAACAAAGCGCACTTGATTCCATTGTGTGAAACTGTACAAACCAAACTGTACAATTGTTACCTTTCCTCATCTTACGTAGATATTTTCAAAGATAACTTTATCTGCAATGAGCTACACATACATGCATGATGTTTTGGAATTTGCAAACCCTCTTGGGTTCACTACAAGCTTTTATCACTCCCACCTTCCTACATTCTCACGGGATTGTTCCCTGGTCATGTGCAGCTCTCCTATTTTCCCTATCAAATACATAATAATTCTCAACTATTTTATTAAAATTCAGTTTATAAGGTTTCTGCAGAGATTCGTTGCTTTGCTGCTATTCCTGGTCAGTCATTTCCTGCTTGAGTTTCCAACATGGTCTTCCCTGTTGTGTTCCATGGTAAATCCGAATTATGAAATCTGAAGCTTGTTAGGCAGTGCCTTGTCTTTGCCCTTATCCATGTTATTACAGCTGTGAGTCCCGTAGTCCTGTCAATACTGTGATGTCATCAGTGGTCTGTGAGGGAGTGCTATGTTTGTCAGCGGATGGCTGCTCAGGGCACCAGAGGGTAGTCATAGTGTCCTCTTGTTCCTAAAAGGGTGTGTGCTGTGTATCTGACTGCCTACTGCCTTGGTAAGAATACTAGCATTTCAGCAGAGAAGGAATGCTCTAGCACTGCAAATGACTGAGCATAAGAGCGCCCAAGGACCACCCTGTTAGAGAAGCTTGGAACCCGCAATGATATTGTTTAAGAGCTCTGAGCTTTTGAATTACTATGAAGGGTGCGATGCAGTTTGAATTCGGCCTACAAAGTTCTGACCACTTTGTATGTAGTGAAAATTCATTTTATGGCTAAACGTCACTGGTTATTTTTAGGCATGTGGTGAGTGTGACTAAGGTACAGGTATTTGAGCAGAGGTGATTGGACCATGGCACCCTCTGAAGAGCGCCCAGGCTTTGAGGCCAGCATAATGCACATGTTTGCCCAAACTCACAGCGCTGAGGTCAGGACAGTACTAACATCCTGCACATCCTGTAGGCCCCAGTTTATGTGTTACATCTCTATTACCGCTGATTTGTAGGTCACCTACGTTGCCTGTATTCTTATATATGGTTTGAAATTGGGCCCATTCTAATGTAATAGCAAGCAATTGCCACTTGGGACTATACTTGCAATGCCATCTTATGAATTTTGGGGGCCCGACAAAAAATAATCTTGGGGCCCCTGTTTGGAACAACTCTGAATTTTATTGTGCACTTTTTGCCAATTCAATCCCAATGTTGGCCAAAAATCTTGAATTAGATGTGAAAGTCTAAGATACAAAAATACACAAAAGTAAGTAACAGAGGAAGTTCACTTATCCAGGGGCCCCTTGGGAGGAATGGACCCTGGGCAATTGCCCACTTAGCCCATGCCTTAAGATGTAATGAATATTTTAAAAAGCCTCCATTTGACGAGAAAGACGAACAGCCATCCTCCTGGTGCAGCAGTGGTGCAGATCCGTTATCAGCAGAGGAAGGATAGCCTACAAATGTGGGAAAGTCCTGGAACTCATTTTTTCCCCTTTGAGGTCCTATGCACACTGGGATTTCATCTTTGTTCTGTAGGAGCGTTCAATGTTTATCAATTGAGGGGAGATTAGAGCACCAGGTAATAGCAAATTGCAAATCCTTTAACAGCCAGGCTGGATGTACTCCATTCAGTGGTGAACACTCCAATTATGAGCAGTGCAGGTGTGCCTATGAGAGGCAGGAGGATGCTGTCCCTAAACCAGCAAGAAACCAGCCTTCCACTATCAAGGGATCTGCTACAATAGATTTAATACAACTGACTGTTCAACATAACCCAATCGAATTAAAGGTCTTTTGATACCTGTGCATTGGACATATCACTTCTTCGGGTTCACCTGGTTGAGAATGTATATGTACCTGAAATCCTAAATGTATTTTTGATTACATTTAAGAGCATATTAATGAAAACATTTGTAATTTCTTTTAGTTCCCCAATGGGTGTTTCAAAGGAAGAATGGATACATGAATAACTACACCACCAGTGCACATTCTGCTATAAGGCTTTCTTCAGGAAAAGCAAATTAATCACTTACAAATAAAAGCATTGGCAAAGTGCGATCTTGAAAACTATTACAATTGGGTTTTTTTACGGCAGGAAAAAAAAGAAAACACAAAGCCACTTAAATTTGGCAGCTATATGTTTGCAGTAAAAATATAAGGAAAACAATAATTATTGTATATAGTATTATCAGATCACTTTGGGTGCTTTGTAGTAGGCAGGAGAACTTGCAAGAGGTATGGAAAACCTTTTCTGGGGACCACGAATGGATAGGTCAAGTCTTAAGCTATCCTAGACTGGCTGGCCAAGTTATACAGAAACTCTTTTCATAAGCCCGTAGGACCAGTTATAGAGATCTATAAAGCCCAACTAAGGAGTGCTGCTATGTATGGAGCCGAACTCTGGGGGCATCGTCTTCCCAAGACCATCAGTAAGACTGAGAACAATTTCTTTAGACAACTGTTCGGCCTACCAGCGAGCTCCCCACTTGTTCCACTGTGTTTGGACTTAGGGGTGAGACCATTTGTAGAGAAAATTGGCTGTAGACCCTTAATATTCTGGCGTCGACCACAGGGGACCCCTGAACTGGCCGCAGGACAGAGCTACAAGAAATATTGGGATTTCCCGGTTTAGGTAAACTGGCATGGTTTGCACACATCAAGGAAGGTCTTCATACCACAGGTAGAGATAGCCTATGGAGTAACCCGTAGGTAGCCTGTACTGCAATATCGCACAAACAACTAGTTAGCAGTTACATAGGGGGTCAACTTCATGAAAATTCTGCCACCGGCTTTCTCTCAGTTAATTTTCTGAAAATAAAGGATACCTATATTTTGGAGCCATGCTTAGATGAAATACAACCGGCCCTAGATAGGAAACTCTATGTACAGTTCAGGCATGGCTCTCTCCCTCTGTGTGCATTTTCTAACATATGGACCTGTAGTTCTTCCTTGTGGTGCCCAGCATGCAGTAGGGAAGAGGAGACCAAACTCCACTTATTTTCGTTTTGTCCTGGATACAAATAAATTCGGCAAATATGGTTGGTACAACTGTGTAGGAACATAGGTACAAGGCGCTGTGAAGAAGCATTTAAACTCCTGAAACACAATCCCCAAATGTCAATTACTTATGCTGTATCTCGTTTTCTAACTTTTATGTGGTGGGCTTGTAAGGATTTTTTAGGAACCAGCAATGGACCTAACGTTGATTGACCTTTTTCTGATCTTGTATCAATTTTAGTGAGTTTTATTGGGTTTTAGTTTTTAAATCTGTTTTTATACATCGAATGTTTTTTGCAATGCTCTTTTGCTATTCATGGACTGAAATAAAGAAAGATTGGATTGGAAATCCTTTTTAGTTTTAATGTACATCTCAGGAAAATATTATTCTTATTGGTGCAACGAAAAGGTAATATTGGCTTTGAATAACTGTAACCAGAATGGTTTAAACACAAAAGGATGGCAAAAAATAAAAGTTAAGGGATGGAAGGATAAAAAATTCCCAAAGTACAGTATTAGCTGGTGTGTAAAAGTGCAAAAAAGTGCAAAATGCCAACACTCACAGTGCAAGAGAGTCAATGTTTGAAGTGGGTTGTATTTGGCACTGTCCAGAAGAAAAATATGAAGGACAGTTGAACTGCCCGGTGGATGAAGAAGGTTACCACAAAGCCCATCTATGCATGTATCTAGTTATTTATTTTCACATTAATTATTTTGATTACCTGAGTCTGGTGAGAAAGCTAAAGCTGTCTGTAGACCAGAACTAAAAAGAGAAAAATGATCCTGCCTAGCTCTATCGAATCACCTTTCCCCTTGAGGTCCACACAAGTTCTTGTTATGCACGTTATTGTCAGAGTTATTCACTTTCTTCTGCAGTCAAGCCACGCTTGTTCTTTAGTTATTCTTTGCTCTCTATAAATGTCCTGGACCACTGCGATTCGGAAGGTAGGCTACCCCCCACTAGCTACATGACTATAAATTACCTGGTAATAAAGTGATAAATACTAGGGTACAATTGTGTAGGTATGCGGAGCACAATTCATAAAACCTTTTATAATTATGACTATAACAAGCATAGGTCTGTGCCTGACAAACCCCCCAAATTTACTTATTTACGTTTTTGCTAAAATATGCAATATACATTAAAAGGGTAATAATATTAAAAAGAAAAAAAGTGTGCGGTCTAAAGGTGATGTGTATGTTTGCAAAAATGTTCAAACAAGTAAGCAAAAAATTAACCATTGGAGAATAAATTAAAAGAAACATGAATTGAAAGCAGGACTTTCCTACCAGCCCTAGCACTGAAGTGGACTACTTTTCAGGAGGATACGTACATGTGCAAGTAAAAAATTCTGTCATTTTCAGTGAAGACAGTCAATGACTGACGTGGGCTAACCCACTGTCAAATAGCGTAGGCTTTAGTAGGAATTTTATGGAAAGCATTAAGGAAAAATGCAGAAATTCCCAGCAGGGTTTTGAGCCCTATGTGCACAACTAAACTCATACGGCCACATGCATCAAACGATTTTGGAGCCGCAAACGGTGCGAATCGGAAAATTCGGCCGTTTGCGATTCCAAAATCATTTTTTGGTATGCATGAAACAATTTTCCAGAAACAGCAATTTTTGGGAATTCCTAAAAATGCGATTGCATTTAAGGAATCGCATTTGTGCGATTCCTTAAATGCAATGCATGATTTTTTTTAAAAATGCTAATTTTAAAATAGGAGGTGCAAATTAACACGAGGTTGACCCTCGTGTTAATTTGCAAAATCCTCCAAAAAAGCTCAAAAAAGCATTTTTTAAAGTGTCATGTTACACACACACATATCTTTTGGACATGTGTGTGTGAAACTTGCACTTAAAAAAACATTTCAAGGGTGCAGGGGGGGTCCTTTGGACCCCCCTCAGCACCCTTGCAATGCATCAACAAATTGCGAATCCTAAAAAAAAAAATGCAAAACGGCATTGATTCCTATGGGCCTCTAGGCCCATAGGAACCAATGTAATGCCATTCCTTAATTGCGATTCAGAAATCGCAAATTCAGAAAATTAAGAAATCCCCCAAAAATTTCGGATTTGTTGATGCATAGGATTTTGCAATACCTAAATTGCGATTCCTTAATTTTCGCAATTTAGGAAATGCAAAATCCTACAATGATGCATGTGGCCGATAGCTGCCAACATTTGAAAAAAAATCCAAGCACATTTTGCAGCACAGGGCTGCTGCAGATAGAAAATTATTGTTTGAGTACTTGTGTGTAATAAAGAGGAACAGTTTCTGCAACTATATTACCCGGGACAGTCTCCAACTTGCCGGGACTGTCCCTGCAAAAACGGGGCAGTTGGCAACTATGTCTTGTGTAAGGAAGAAATAGGGTGAGAACGGTCACAATCACAATCATATTTTCAGACTGAGGAGCACAAGGCTTTTCTATCCAGTCTTCTCTACAGACCACTTGAGCCCTGTAGGTAAGAAGCAGATGCAGACTGAAATGTTTCTCTAAGGGCAATGAGTGGGCGAGTTAAACAGGCAAATTCGACCATCAATCAATAGACATTTTGTTTAAAAAAAAAGTTGAGCCAAATCAACCCGACTCCCACAAGACATTTGCTAAAATGCCCCGACTTTTCCTGGCAGTTCTGAAGGAGGACTCGATTAAATAGTCCAATGCTTCAGGGTCTGCCACATCACTTGGAGGCAGCTGCTCACGCAAAATCAAATAAAAATGCTAGATTCGGCTCAGCCATGCCACCGATTCATCCACCCCTGAAGTCGGGAGCCCCATTCTGCTGTGCCAAGGCAGCCTTCAATCTCGGAAAATATAATGACATGGTGTAGGGGGTCAGTACCCTGGTGGCTTGCTCAATCTTGTGAGAGGCATGTATTTCAGAGAGGACTTGCATTTTAAATGTTTAATTAGGTTTAAATGGTATCTGTGAAATCGCTTGTGTTTTGAAGTTCACTGCAACTTTTAATTATGGCATTAATAATGAACTTGGGTTCGGTCCTATGCAGTAAGGGACTAGAAGGGACAAAATATCCCTCCTTCTCTTTAAAATAAGTAGCATTCTGTGTTATTAAGAAGTTAACGCAGAGCTATTCAAATGATCCTCAATGGATTGCTATTTTAGCATAAAATCACTAGGCCATGGCAATGAACCTGAAATCGGAGCTGCAACACACAAACAGCCTCACAGCGCGCTGCCAAGACATCCAACTCCCGCACTGTAAGATAATTATAATTATTATTTACTGTTTTTTGCATAGTGCAACTTTCACTCTTTATGGAGTCTCTTGGGGCCACAGATATCCCTGATGGCCATACACAGCTTGCCTCTGCCAGTGTATCTCATCCTGGGCTGCCGTGCCCTGCTTTGCGGAACTGACACATATGCATCGCTTGCTAGGGCACCTTAACCCCGGCTTGTAACTCCCTTGATTTCAGCACTTATACCCACTCACTGCTCTGCCAATGCACCTCTGTCCTGATGCACCTGCTGCTCTTCTTCAGGTGACATCTGTCAAGCAACATTGCTACTGATCCACTGCACCCCTACTGCCCCAGTACTGAGACTCCTCTACTTCATATTTCAGCGTTGGAATCCATCCTCAGCCTTGAAAAGTACTCGATCCCTAGCTGTAGAGTGCCATCTGTACACAGAGGCATCAACATACACCTGGACCAGTGCAATTCAGTTTGGAGATGTAACACCCAGTGCTCTTCAAGATGACACGCACACTGCGCTGCATTGTAGAACAGTCCTTCAACCCCAAGCCTCTGCCCATGGTGCCAGCTTCCCTGCTTTTATTGGATCCATCTGTCTTGAGGTTGTGAAGTGCCAGAGGTGCGACTCGGACATTAGACTCTTCCAAAAGCCAGTACTGCTCTCCCCTAGCCTCTGCATCAGTCACTGCCATTCTAAGTAATGGCCTCGTGCCTAGCGAGTGGCTGGGGCATTATGCAGCTCATTACCATCTATGGTGGCCATCCATCTCCATGTCATTCCAGATGCCGCCCCAGGACTTTCCCCTGAAAATAAGTGCTATCTGGTATCTTAGCCAATAGTGCTGATTGAAGCAGGGCAAGACTAAAATACCCAGAATATATTAAGTGGTGACACAAATGTCCAGGATCCGAGAACTTCTCTGTAATGACATAGAGTGAGGTAGTCACCCATAACAACTCATCAAGTCTGGATGGCCCAACATTTCTGAGTTATTATTTAAAGGCAATCATTTTGGCTTCTGCACAGATGAACCATCTTTCTGAATATATTTCTCTTAAAGCTTAAAAGGGCATCAATATTATTAAAATTCTGAAAAAGCTTTACATAATGGTTTACATTTAATTTCAAACATTTCAAAATGAGTGCTCTAGTACTAAGGGCCACCAGTCAGTCTCAAATGGAAAGCTCTGACACATTTTTCAGAAACTGACACAGCCACCACAAAAGGGAGGAATGCCAGAAATTCTGTGTTGGAGGCTAGTGGACTGTTTTTCCATATCCTTAGCCGTTCTGTGGTACCCCATTTGTTCACCCTCACTGTGTTAAAAGCGATGTACAATTCCAATTCTTTTCTGGGCTTTCCCGCCCCACCCACAATGACAACCCATCGAATGAATTCTTGTTGTGTCCATTCGAGTTCTTGATGTGCCATGTGAAGTTCAAATACTGCTGCAGGATCACCTAGGAAAGTGACTTGAGAATGGCCTCCCACATGTATTTCAGTAGCAGAAAAGATGAGCTGTCACATCAGAGTATATAATAGCATCAGAGTAGCCTTTAGGTCCCGTCTGGCAGTGCGCATGTGCTGTATTTGAGTCATGCTGTATTCACTTCGTGGGCTTCGAACCCGCACATCGCTATCCAATGGTTGTTTCGTATGGCTTTCAAAATTCCTTTACTGTTATTGCTGAATACTTTACATTTGTCTTACCTTTTCGCTGTTTGATTCCTGCCCTGGACACTCTTCCTGCTACTTATATCCTTTCACTATCGGCCATATGTTTAGTTTCTGTGCTCTCTTTTTTTATATAGCTCGGGTTGCAAATCTGGTTGTCGTCTGCTTGATGTCTTTATGTTTCCCATGATCAGAGCGGCACGCCGCGCTTTATCTTTATGTATGGCGACCATTCTTTCTTTTGTTCTGTCCAGCGTAGCTCCCCCACCTCTAACTGTAATTTTGAAGCGACTTTAACATATTTTCATACAATGCTTTTTGCGCGATTTACAAATCTATATATTTTCTTGTCTCACCTTGTGCAGCACAGGCTCTTAAAGCCAGAGATTGGTTCTGGCTTGTTTAGTAAACCATCAGTATATTCACTCTTAACATTTGTGACTAGAACCAGTAGTTTGTTCTTTGTGTAAATATTAGGTTCTGGATGCCACCTACCATCTATGTTTATGTTTATGTTTATGTTTATGCCATTTTTAGAGCGCGCAAATACCCGTAGGTGTCTCGGCGCTAGGATACCGAACCATTGCTGAGGTGATAAGTTATGCTGGGAAGAGCCAGGTTTTCAGTTTCTTCCTGAAATTAAGGAGGGTTGGGGCAGTTTTAATGTGGAGGGGCAGTGTGTTCCAAAGTTTGGATGAAGAAATAGTGAAACACTTGTCACCCCAGGTAGCCTTTTTTGTTCGAGAGACTCTCAGCATGTGTGCCGACGAGGAGCGGAGAGTTCTTGGATGATCAAGCGGGCAGAAAGCTGCTCTAAGGAACTGTGGGCCTGTGTCATTGAGTGCCCTGTAAGTAATACACAGGGCCTTAAACATTATTCGGCTCCTAACCGGGAGCCAATGTAATTGGCGGAGGTGCGAGGAGATGGATTTGGATTTGGGAATGTTTAAAAGGACTCTGGCCGAAGCGTTCTGGATTAATTGAAGTTGATTGATAACTTTTTTCTGGGCGTTCAATAAAAGAGCATTGCAGTAATCGGTTTTTGGAAAAACCAAAGTACTAACCAATGTTTTGCCGGCCGATGATGGCAGATAAGGGAGTAGTTTTTTAATTCTTCTTAGGACATAAAAAGATGAAGAGACCACTGAATTGACGTGATGCTGAAATGTCAGTTTATCGTCAAATATGACTCCAAGGTTGCGAACCTTGGTAACAGGTTGAGGTGGGTCTCCTAGCTCCAATGGCCACCAGTGAGGGGACCAAATAGGGTCCAACCTCCCGAATGTCATAACCTCTGTTTTGTCAGAGTTTAGCTTGAGGCAATTAGATGACATCCAGGAGCTTATGGCCTTCATTCCCATTTGAAAGTTTTCAGCCACTGCTGTCCCGTTGTTGTGTACTGAGAACACAAGTTGGGTGTCATCAGCATAGGTTGTCAGGGCAATTCCATAAGATTTTATTACTCTCGCTAAGTCCGACACATGTGTCTGTTTTTGTCATTGGCTGCTTCGAATGTCTTTGCTCATGGTGATAGGGTGCTTAGGGCTAGTTTAGCATGTCTGGTTTCAAAGCTGCTCATTTGGCCACTGAAGTCAATCTATCCTGGCTGAAGACAGCTGATAGCCAGAAACCGGTCCTAGGTTGCTTGATTCCGGTCCAGTGAAGACATGGCTTGGCAGTTCGGTCTGGACTGTTCCTATGAGGCACAGGGTCAAGGCTGATTTGCATATGGCCATGTCTGAACTGGGGTGGCTTGGTGAGCAAAATAACAATGTTTTGCCATTGTGCAACATTCCGTCCATCATCTTGTGTGTTTTGCTGCTCATTCGGCGGCATCTGCAGTGTGGACGGAAGTTATGTTTTTCAGGTAAAGGCTAATGTATATCTTTGAGTATGTCTGATAATGGCGGACTGTAAGGTGGGTTTGAGCCGCTAGCGCTGGAAAATTCAGGTCCTGGGCCATTCGTGAAGGTTAGGGAGTGCTGGATGCACAACCTCTACCTGCTCAAAGAGCCAGTTGTGTGTTGTCGCTCCCTGTGGTGGTATTCGCCCTTCACATATACTGTGTTCTTAGGCACTTCCCCGTGCCCAGACATTGTTTGCTTTTTGACCAGGACCAGTCTCTAGAGATGGTTTCTTGCTGTTCTTAATTTGCATTAAAAAAAGAAAGTTTCCCAATCCAAGTCCATTGTAATATAGAATATTGTTCAAACTGGTTCACTGAAGTTGACGTACAACAGCACTTACCATAATCCATTTGGTTGTCAGGATTAGTGTATAGTGTCCCTGATAACCTTGAGTTGCACAGAACATTAATTTGCACATGTCACTAGTTTTTAAAACTCACCGCTTCGGCTCTGATGTTTGTTGCTTCAGTTTCTTGTTTATTAATGCAATGACAGTACCTTAAGGACAGCTTTCCACGCAGCTGTCCATGCCTCAGATGTGTTTGAGCTTCACTGTACTGTATTCTTTGTGAGAGGGAAATTGTCATTTTCCTGAATTAATGATCAAAAATGTAATCATATTTTTTTTGTCGTGTTGGGATGGTCCGTTTCAGATGGCTTATTGGTTATATAAATGTGCGTCGGAATTATTCTTGCAGAAAAAAAAGCATAAAGATGAAGATGTACACTTGAATAAAAACCAAGTGGCTCTTGAGGGCTCAATACTTATTTAGAAAGCATTGACAGTTGGAAGGTTGAACTTCCCTTCTCCCTGACAAACCTTTCTCCTTCTTCGAAGATTGTATGTGTGTTAGACCTGGCATCTTTTGGCATGGTTTCCCCTATCTTTTTGCTTCTGGCCTCCTGTTTTTGACTGTGTGCTGAACTTCGTTTTTGGTGGTTATAGGACTCTGGGCACTTTACCACTGCTTACCAGTGCTGGAGTGCATGTACTATGTGTCTGAAATGTAATGGCATTTGGTTTCTGCATGATTGGCATATTTGATTTACTAATAGGTCCCAAGTACAGTGTACTATGTGTGCCAAGGACCTGTAAATCAAATGCTACTGGTTGGCCCCCAGCACTGATTGTGCCACTCACATGAGCAGCCCTCCAAACATGTCTCAGGCCTACCTCTGCAGAGCCTGTGTGCACAGTTTTTAACTGCCATGTTGAGCTGGCAATTACACCTACTTGCCAGGCCCAAACCTTCCATTTGACCACAAGAAAGGCATCCCTAAGCTAGGCCCTAGGTAACCCCATGGGGAAGGTGTAGTGTATTTAAAAGGTAGGACATGTGGTTTTATATTTTACATGTCCTGGCAGTGAAAGGCTGCTACATTTGTTTTTCACTACAGTAAGGCCTATCTCTTCTATAGATTTTGCGTTAGAGCTGCCTTGTAACACTTAACACGTGTATCTTCCAATTGGGAGCTGTTAGAAAATTTGAGTTTGATGACTGTGGACTCACAATTGAAAAACACATCTTTTAGTGAAGTTTGTTTTTAAATTACAAGTCTGAAAATGCCACTTTTAGGAAGTTGGCATTTTCTTACTTTAAACGTTCTGTGCCTCTGCCTGTCGTTAGAGGACTGTTGGGCTTTATGAATTCACTATAGACAATAACACACAATGGGAGCTGAGGTGTACCCTGCATACCCTGATGACCCATTACCAGATGGATGGGTCTTCCTGAGCTAGAGTGGTGGGAGGAGTTGACACTTGCACCTAAATAAGGCTGTGTCTGTCCCCACACAAAGAGCTGCATACCCCCCTGTAGTGTGTCTGTATCAGAGACAGAAGGGGAGGGTCTTGTGCACTATAACACCTTTTGTTTGAAGTCTCCCTACTTCAAAGGCTAAAATGGGTATGCACACTGGAACTCTGACACCATATACTCAGAACACTTCTGGACTGAGGAGATTCTGATAAGAAGAAGAGCTGTTGTGCTGTCAGGAGGCACTGTCACTTTGCTGCTTGCTTTTCTGTGTTGGCCTGCTGCCTACTGCTTCTGTCTTGGGAGTGAGAGAACTCAACTTTGCTCTCTGCATCCTGCTTTCTAGAGGTTCTCCAAGGGCTTCAATTGAGCTAGCCTCCTGGTGAAAGTCTCAGGGCAATCAAAGACTTCACCTGCAGCACCTGGGCTCCTCTGCCAAGAGCCGTACTCTACCAAGTGGTGCCAATCCAGTTCCTGTGCCCTTCGAAGTGAGTTGCTGTGCTAAAAAGAAGAAAGCAACAATTTGACTTTGAATGCCACACTCCGACACTGTGCCGCCTGCACTGAAGCCGTGTTCCCCGCAATGCAAGCCCAATGCCACTGTAGAGCCTCCAAAGAACTTCCACTGAGGGAGTCCCGGGTACCGTCCACGAAGTCTGTGGCGCCGACTCCACCACCACACCAGTTGCACCGTGGTGTGATATCAGTGCTGAAAATCAATGTCTTGCGGCTTGACACTCGATGCTTCATTGACCTCGCACGGCCAGCAGAACCGATACCTCACCGCAATCGCTGCATCACCTCCCTTGCACCTTGCATTGTTCCTGGACATCAGAGGCTCAACAACTCTGCACCTTTTTCAGGAACCAATGCCTCACTCGCTTCAGTTGCACCTCACGTCCGTTGTGTGACGCACTGTCCCCGAGCGCCGATGTACCAACAGGTAAACTTAGACTGTACTACACTTACCCTGACTAGGATTGTGGGTCTCTACTTAGACAGGGTGCATACCTCTGCCAACTGGAGAACCCTTTTCTAACAATAAACCATTGTATAATGTTCCCTACTGAAGATATGGTTCAATGTGAGTAAACCTGTTATCAGACTTGTATTGAGGTGCAAATGAAATAACACAAGTCCTTTCATTAAGATGTTGCATACATGCCAAAGGTCCTGAGACAGACAAAGAAAACACATCTATTCACCGAACAGTTCTCCTCTTAAGTCTTGTTTCAGGCATTAACTTCCCAGTTGCAGCCCGAGGTCAGCTTCTTACTGCAATGTGATGGTTCCTTAATGTTGGCATAAAACAGTCGGTAGTCTGCTATTGATGCTCAGAGGTGGAACCTGCTTCCCATTTCTCCTAAGGGTGAGCCAGACCTCCTGAGGTTCAGGAGACTCCTGAAGACCTGGCTTTTTCCTGGTGTTTAATGAAAATTGAAGCATAAGTCAGTCCTTGACCAGATTTGAGCTCCAAGATACCCCAGTGGGGTGATAGATGGCCTCTACAAGAAAACAAACATAATCATCCTTAAATTAACAAAAGTAAAACTGGAGCCCATCACACCAGTCATGTTTGCCAAGTTTATAGAGGAAAGCCACAAATGACATGGTTCTGTGGGCTTGTCTTTGCCACTGTGATTTTTCTTTTGTATGGACACTGCATAAAGAAGAGGTTAGACTTTGAGGGGACCATTTTCTATACTCATTTGTCCTTTATCCTTGCAGTAATTCTAAAATGTGCTGATCAGTGGGATGGGTTAGGATCCCTCTGAAGGATTTACCTTTGATGTATTATTGTGCACAGGATGCAGCCCAGTATGGAGAGGTTATATTCCTAGGGAGCAGTGTGCTGGGTTAGTGAATGCAAGAGTTGCAGGCACAGAAGGCTGGCTAGTAATCTAAGGGTGCATGTCACATGATTAATTAGGGACCTTATATTGTAGTGAATTGTAGTTGGTTAGCCTGCTTAAAGTGTAGTACAGAGTGGAGGGTAACTGTCACTAAGGAGTTTGTTGAGGATAAGCATACTTTGGAGGAGAGAAAAGTGCAATGTGGTTTGTTAGCATCTTTGTGGTGAACTATTGTCTATTATATTAAGGGCAGAGTCCAAAGCATTCATCACAGTATAATACAATAGTGCCTATAGGATGCAGCACAGCAATGTGTATCAGTGGCTTTAGGATATAGTACTGTCTAGTACATTATTTCTCTTTAGTGCAGTGCACTGTGATGTTTTACTGAGCTGAATGTGCAATGTGATAAGCTAGCGCCTCTGAGATGCAGTGCAATGTGCTATATTACACCAGCTGCCATGCAGTGTAGTATGGTGAGTTTGTGTGTGTTGTGTGGTTGTATTGTATTCCTAAAATAGAGTGTGTGTAACTGTCAGTGAGTGGGCATAGGCTTCAGCTTGTCGCGTTAGAGTTCCTATGATGATTAGTGTGGTGGTTTCAATGACTTGATGTTGTGCAGAATACTAGTGCAGCGTTATAGCGTCTTTTTATAGTATTAGAGTGACATGATTTGGGCTGGAGGAGGTATTAGTGTGGGGGTAGTACGCCTAGATGCAGAGCAGCGAGCAAGAGTTTTTGTGCCTAGAATGTAGTGCAATTAATTGGTGTCAGTAGGGCAAGATCCAGTCTTGTGCATATGTGTCATCATGATGTAGTGGCAAGTAATCCCAATCTTGCATATTTGGGGTCATCTTATGTAGTGTGAAAGATTAGTGCCTCTTGAATATATTGCATTGCTCTGATGTGTATTGTGTCTGTAGGATTCAGTGCAGTTAATGGCTTAACCTTTTGCAGAGCTCAACTATCACCCGAAGGCATTTTAGCGCTGCCCAGACACAGAAAGCAAGAAGGCAGATTAATAATTATTAGAGCTAATTAATAAGAGAAATCAGACAGCTGAATTTCAAGAAATGTTGTACTGGAACTATACAATACGCTGGGTGGTACGTTGAGATATTGCTTGATGCAAACATGTTTTACCACCATATTTGGAAAGCAGGTTTCTGAACATGGTATTACATTACAGGAATGTTTGTGGATGCACATTGTGTGCCATTTTGTTTTGGTGGTGATATGTTCTTTTGATTTTGGACTGCTATGTATTTGTTCTGCATTATTTCATTGTGACTAGTTGTTTTGTGCAGAGGTTGTTATGTTGCATTCTGTTTTGACCGATTGGTTGCGCTTGCTTTTCTGTTAATTGTGTTATTTTTCTTAGTGTATGTTGTTTTATATTCTTCTTACTTTAGAAAAGTTACATTGCTTCTACATTCGAGCCAAAATGCCGCGCATACCTTTAAAGTTATTGTGACAAGCAACCATGTACTACTCTCTAAGGAGGTAAAAAAGCACAGCTCCTGCTCTTGCACTATTTAAGGCACCTGGCAGCTCAAAACCCTGGCAAAGAAGACGTACCTTAAGTGATTATTTGGAGTGCTCAATGTATGTGATACTGCCCCGGTTTTTTAAGGATTTTATGACTTTCTACAGGTGTGGCTCAGAGCAGCTCGAGAGGGGTAAAAGATTTCACATGGAACCAGCTGACAAGAAAAGCTCTGTTGACAACTGTGGTTCCTTTAATTTGCTGCACTAGAAGAAGGAAAGGACCATCGGCACCCAGAGAATGTCTACTCTAGACTGATACCAACTGAAACGAAAGCAAGCTTTTGGTCGTTCATGATTTTATGTAAATCAAAGAGATTTAAAAGCATGCCCGTGTCTTCACTGAGAGCCAATGCTGAGAAGTCTGAAAAATGTTTAGAAAACTTTGCAGCACCAAAGGCATGCTCTAATGGTGCAACATTAAACGGTGTCAGTCATTATATCATACTTCCGAGTGAAGAAAAATCCAAAGCAAACCCCTATGAAACTGTGTTGGTTCCAAAGCGGAGCTGCGAGGGCTGCAATGAGAGGTACGTGCCGAGTTGCGTCATGCTGCATCAGTTCTGAGGAGGTGCGGCAGCGGTTGTGTTGTGAGGTTCAAGTTGCGCCACACTGCATCAGTTCCAAAGAGGAGCTGTGAAGGCTGCATCTAGTTACAGCATGCTCTGTTGGTTATGATGGGAACCACAATTGGGTTGGTAGGGCACCTGAAAAATCAAATCCAATGATTAACTCAGCTTTTTAATACATATTAAGGAAACATCATTTTTATGACGTCACCTTTTCTCTGCCTGAAGTTCCTCTGAAGGCTAATTTGCATTGGCTTTCTAACTTCTTCTAGCCAGTATTTAGCCTTGAACTGGTGTTCATGGGTGTGAAATGTCTCCCAGATCAAACAATAGGCTTCCCTAAATAGGCAAGATATGACTCATCTTAACTCCAAAGAATATGAAGGGTAGGGTATGTGTGCATCCTTATTGACACTGCAGTGTCAAATCCTGATTGGTAGATCTGCCGGTTTCACATATAACACGTTGGTTGCACATATAAGGGGAGAGAGCAGGGTGCCCTTACAATTCTTGTGAATCCACTGTCTGGTTGTTGAAGGACTCTTCTTTTGTCCTACCAGACTCATGTCTCTAGGTTTAAATATAACACTTGTGGCACACTTGAAAGGGGAGATAACAGGATGTCAAGACAGTTGTTATATCCACTGTCTCATTGCTGAAGGACTCTGATTTCGTCCTACAAGACTTCTGCACGTGGGTTCATTGTGGATAGCTTCAAGTTGTGGAAGGACACTAGGTTTACCATAGGACACTCAACAAACATACCTTCATCCCTTAGAGCGCAAGATTAGTTTGGCCATAGCCTTTTGCCATCTTGAAAATGCCTAAGTGGGTAGGGTTGGCTTTGGGAATTTTTACCACATTATTAGAGTGTGCCCAGAAGTAATTCCACCCACTAACTCACACCAGGCATAAATGTGACAGCTTCAGGCCCCCACTTCAGAACACTTCCTGGACCTGATCAGAAGAGAAGGAGACCCGCTGTCTGCAACCCAAAGTGGAGCCTTGAAGGACTATACCTGCTTCCTCTTGTAACCAGGGAGAAGACGTGGACTCAAAGCATCATATGGCAGACCTTCTCCTCCAGGAATCAACAAACTGCAAGAGGCCTTTTCCTGAAATTACCCAGCCATGGCCTGGCACCCTGTCAGTCACTAAGTGCCTCCCGTGAGGGTCTAGGACGATTTAGAAACGTAATCCTGGAGTGAATTGGGACATAAAAGTCTAAGTCAAAACGTACAAACCTTGTTGCTGTATTTGACTTTCTCTCCATCACGGTTAGCCTCAAAATTTGCCTAGATCCCAGTCTCCTGTAACCAGTAACTCTCATTGATACTTTGTGCTTTATGGTGCTATTTCTACTTAAACCTTTAAAATTGATTGATTTTTATTGTTTTTTTAAATTTTTTATTTGACTATATTACTGTTCTAGTATCATATACATATTTTAAACAGTGCTTAAGCCTGTCTGCTTGATGCCATAGCTGCCAGGAGGTTTAGCTCAGGTTAATTCAATGACTTAGGGGGTTCACCCTGGCAAGTGTTGTGATTATTCCTAGTGGTAGGTAGTCATGCACCCCAGAAAATAAGCCCATTTCTTACACTATCAATAAGAATTAGTATTTTGTGTTGCATAAGGACTATCTGTACACTTGTTTTATGGGTCAAAGTAATTTATGAATTAGATCATTGCTGTGCATTATTTGTGCAACTATGACTAAATTGCACAAAAACATTGTGATAATAGTCAAATGTACTTTTCTATATTTAGCCCGTCAGAACCTCATGTTACAATGAATGTTTAGTACTGTTGAGACAGGATCAGTCATTCCTTCCTTAAAGAGCAACTCTGTGAATAAATGTGTAAGTACGTGTATACCACACCAGATTGTATCCCTTTTTACCAATACAGAAGCGTTAGTGGTTGCTTATTACCGGAACCCTAGAGGCATGTGCTGCCAGCGTTTGTAGATATACTTAAATGAAACAACACAACATGGCACAATATCAGGCACATGGTAATGTAACAGCTTCATTAAAGGTAACAAGGAGCACAATAACAAAATAATCACAATAGAACGTAACACAAAAGCCTCAGTGCAACACAACAAACCATATTCCAATAATGCAGCACAAAAACACAGTAGCACAATAATTTGCAGAACATGTCATCACCACAACAAAATACCACGCAACAAATCTACACAAACATTCTTGTCAAACATTAACTATAATCCTGTTTTCATAATGTAGTGATTAAAGGTGTTTGAACTGAAGCAAGCACTGGTCCTCAGTTTCCAGGTTGCTATTTCCTTTCTGCAGGTTGAAGGAGTTGTAGCTGTAATTACATGAGGGTAGGCTCATGCTCTAAAAGCATCTCACTCTTGTTCTGTTTTGGATAATCACTATCATCACGCCCTAGGAGCTATATCTCGAGTAAAGAGCACCATGTACTTGTATGCACTTGTTATGTTGCAAGGCACGGATCAAACACCTGCTAGAGACGCATCGCAGTCATTGCACGCATGCATGCAGACAGATGTACCTGGAGCACGGACTGCTTTGACTCTTTCCTGTACTTTTTTTACATGATGCACAAAATGTGATTTTTCTACTTAGTATCATCACATTTCCCATGCCAGTAAAATCTGATTAGCTGCTTTAGCCATCAAAGTTTGTCTAAGTGTGAAATTTAATTAAACAGTTCCTCTTCTGCACATTTTTACTTTTCATGCAGAAGTGCCTTGTCACATAATAAAAAGGTACATTTTCAGGTTTTTCCAGTAATTTGACACAGTGGCTGCTGGCATGTATGCAGGGTGCTGAGGCAGGTGTGAGAAAATTAAAAATAAATAAACATAGTAAAAAATAACTACACTTACCTCCCTAGCACAACGTCCTCTTGGTTCTGGTCTTCTCCAGGCAGGCAGGCTCGCTCCAACTCAGGATCCAGGAAACTGCACTAAGAAATCCTGGCGCTGATCTCATGCAGCAGGAAAGCAGCATCAGGATTGGAGGGACTCCTTTGGCGCTCCAGAGGACACTGGACCCCAATGCTTTCTCTAACCCAGCTGTCCTAGACAGTTGGGTTAGGGAGGTTTAAAATGAACTTCTAGCTGGTCGTCGCAAGACGGCTGGCCAGTGTTAATTTGAAAAAAAACATAAATGCTGGGGCTCTCGTCGGAAGGCAGCTTGCACCAGCTCATCTCTCCTGTTAGCGCCACCTAAAACAGAACCAACTACTGATCATAAATGTAGGGAGAAGATGTGGTGTTTCAGCCAGAGCTGCCAATTTCGCAGCAGGGGAACCAGGTTTGAGTCTTGGTCTCGGTTCAGGATTCTGTGACTCTGCCACGGAGTTGATAATTAAGTGCCGGTGCTGGGCACTAGAAACCAACGTCTCAAAGTAAGCATGGCCAAAGAGACATGCACACTTTAAACTTGAAGTGCCCTGCCCATCACTGCTTTCTGCTGCTGCCTGACTGGCAGCAGCAGAAAACCCTGCCTGTCCTGATGGTGGGCTCGGGACGGAGTTTTTAAAAATAAATTGGTAATAAATTAACTTTATTACCATTGTATTTTTCATCTCTGGGGGCAATTTGATTCGTGGGGCGGTGTTCTTCTGCCTCCATGGAGGAGCCACCCCTAATTAAGCACCACCTTGTGGTGGTACCATAAGACACAAGTCTTGCATTGCCTTAAGGAAGGTTGGTCCTGTAATCCAGGCCATAGATAAGTCTTTTTTTTCCTAGGCCCTGGGTGCATAGACCAGCTAAGCCCTGTACACTATTCCATTCTCCTCAGGGCCAGAGAGAGAGGGTTCTACTGCAAGCCAGAACTGACTGTGTGTCTTGTGAAGCAGCATACAGAAAACAGATCTTCTTCATTTGACAGTGAAAGCTGTCATTCTTTAAACCTGAAATTAATTAAATATATTTACTTTACATACTGGGCATACTGGGGAGAAATGCCTATTTGGAGAGAACAACCTATGTTCTGCACCTGACATCCTTGGCATGGTTTTCCCCCAACCTTTTGCCTATCAACCTCCTGTTTTTGGAGACTTTTGTTTTTGCTGACTTTAGGATTCTGCAAACATTACCACTGCTTATCAGTGCTAAAGTGCTTGCTCTCTATCCTCACAACATGGTAACATTGGCTTGCAACCAATTGGCACATTTAATTTACTTGTAAGTCCCTAGCAACATGGTAATACATGTATCCAGGGTCGTAAATTAAATGCTACTAATGGGCCTGTCTAATTAGAAAAAGGGGCAACCCAGTAACTCAAGGACCTTGGCCGGACAATTAATAAATTATAAACTGATCCCTATGAGGGTAGTGTAGCCCTTGAATACCACAGCAATAGTGTTATATTAGAGAAAGAAGGAAAAAACAACTCCAATGAGTAAGTTCTAGTCATGTGTTTAGTGCATTTATTTACACATATCTCATTTATGAATATATTCTTCAATTCACACATAATAATGAAGTACTTATACAAGGTGCTCCTAGAAAGTGAAAGTGCAGTGAGGGTGATATATAGTGACTACAATGTGCATTTGTGCAATGAACAGCATATATATATATATATATATATATATATATATATATATATAAAACAAAAACGGCATTCACCATGTCTCCTCTCTGAAAGGAAGGAATAACTAGAGTAAGCCCAAGTTTTTCGTGCAATTTTCTTCGGTGATTTATTTATTCCATTCAATTACAGCAGACATCCGCCATAACGCGTTTCACCTCCCAAAACGAGGCTTGATCACATGACGTATGTTGAAACAAAAAAGGGGTCTTAAATACTTCAAAAAATAGGCGCGGCATATCATGCTTGTATTTAAAGTGACAAGTGCATATTTATCATGTTAAATCAGATCAGAATTGCGGGCAAGTGCCCATTCACTTCAATCCCATATGTCTCAATCATGTCTATTAATAAACATAGAAATTCATTTCCACTTATATACATAGTTAATTATCATTTATACATGACTTATAAAATCAATCATCTATATACAAATTCCTGTATCAAAAGGAAAAAGAGACACTCATTGTATATTCATCAAAAGTATCAAAATTATCAAAAAATACCTATAAAAAATATATATATATATATCTTAATCTCTATATAAAAGCATTACCTTTATATACATATGTACACATTAAAATTCATCATGTATACATTTGCTGTGGAAGTTTAATATTCTATTTATATAATCCCATTTAACTAATGTACAATAATCAAACTCTTTGTATAATGCTTTTTTCATCCTTTACACAAAGGTGATCTAACCAGATTTTGCAGATATGCCAATGTTTTCTTTTTAATCCATGTGAGTACGGGGACCCTTAAAAGCAGCTGTGAAATATGTGCCATTCTAAAATAATATAAAGTGCTCGTGCTATATAACTAACATAAAAACAAAAATGTGTTACCTTTTCGTAAAACATGAAAATAATTTTTTCACAGAAGGGATGGAAGTTGCGGTTTTCCAGAGTATTTAATAGATCCATGTGGTTATTTAATGGCTGTGTAAAGATCAATCTAACACATCAACCGGGGTATACTCAGCAAACCCAACCAGAGCATAACCAAGAGCGACTTCCAATACCCAACTCAAAAACGAGAGAAACGTCATACATTATAGTATAAAATATATAGAACTAATATAGTTAGATGTAGAGATTGTTGACAGAGTTTCATAGCTCTTTTAAACAGGTATATAAGTCCTCCCGGTCATTTAGTCCCGCCGGACTCTTACTGTTCATTTCCAAAATATACCTTGTTTCTAAAAGGCGTAGCTTGCCTTCCCTATCCCCTCCCCGCTTCAATGGCAAAATCGTGTCCACTAGATAGTATTGAAGCTCACTAGGGTCACTATGATGCATTGCTTCGAAGTGGCGCGCCACCGGGTAGGATTGGTCTCTGCCAACTATAGCTCTAATATGCTGGAGTATGCGTTTATGCGCCGAGGGCCGCGTGCTGGCTATATAATTTAGGTGACATGGGCACTGCAACACATAAACCACAAATTCCATCTTACATGTCAGTCTTTTAGTGATGGGTATGGGATTTTCTTTAAATGGACTTATGTAGTGAGTTTTATTCACTCCATATTTGCAAGCTTTACAAAAAGTGCATTTCTTGAAGCCTTTGCTTAAAGCCTCCCAGGTACCTGACATGGTCGGCTCCAAGTTGCTGCTAACTAGGGAATCTGCCATCGTGGGTGATTTGCGGAAAGTGATCTCAGGTCTTATTGAGACATCACCTCCAATTATGGGATCCCCCTTCACTAAGTTCCAATTCTTCTGGAAAATCTTTTTAATCTCAAAATGCTGTTGGCAGTAAGGGACTATGACTCTTGAATTCACTTTAGAGCTGTCAGGATTTATCTTATTTTCCTTGACCTTTGGTATCAAAGCTTCCTCCCTTGTTATAGCTCTTGTTTTCCTCATTGCTTTATCAAGGACATCCTCTTTGTACCCTCTTTCCAGGAAGCGTTGTTTGCATTCCTGTTGTGCCCTTTCACAGTCAACATCCTTGCTGCAAATTCTTCTCAGCCGCAGCATCTCCCCGTAGGGGATGCTGTTGATGAGATGACGCGGATGCTGACTTGCGGCATGGAGTACCGTATTGCCTGCTGTTATTTTTCTGTGAAGTCTAGTCTCAAGCTTTTGATTACTGACAAATACTTCCACGTCCAAGAAATTAACTGTAACATTGTCTATATGTGATGTAAATTGTAAATTTAGAGTGTTCAAATTCAACAATTCAACAAATTCTTCTGCAGCAGTTTTTGCACCTTTCCACACTAGAAAGAGATCGTCAATATATCTGAAATACAGCATGACATTTGTTCTCATAGTGTCACCATGTACATCCATGAGGACCTGCTCCTCCCACAGTCCCATGTGTAAACACGCGAAACTGGGGGAGAAGCAAGCCCCCATGGCGACCCCTCTCAATTGCTGGTAAATTTGCCCATTAAAGATGAAATAGTACTGTTCTAGGCATAGTTTTAACATGCCCAAAATCATACGAGTATGACTAGAACAGTTCTCTGGGCGCTTGGACAAATAGTGTTCCACGGCCTTCATGCCATCGCAGTGTCTTATAGATGTATACAGTGATGTGACGTCCAGTGTTATCAAAATGTAATCGTCCTTCCATTCAAGATTGTTTAACTTGCAAATAAAGTCTGTTGTATCCCTCACATAGGACGGTAATGATTTTACCCATTCTTGCAAAAAGAAGTCAATATATTTAGAGATGTTCTCCGTCGAGCTGTTTATTGCCGAAAGGATAGGCCTTCCAGGGGGGTAGACAGGTTCTTGTGAACCTTCGGCAACAAATACAGAGTGGGTATCACCGGCCAGTCTTTTTTAAGAAACTTAAATTCGTCATTTGAGATGAGGCCGCCACTCCTCCATGCCATTAATTTAGAGCTTTGTTCCGACCAGGCTGTCTTTATTGCAATGAGATTGCTCTTCCTATAGCAATCCAAGTCATTCAATTGGGATTCTGCTTCCTTGACATAGTTGTCCCAATGCCACAGGACGATGTTCCCTCCCTTATCTGCCTGTTTTACAATAACGTTTTTATCAGTTTTAAGTTTGTTAACCAAGTTATTGTAGCATTGGTTCCACCGGCTTATGATGGCATGTTTTTTATTTGTGGTAGCATAAAGTTTCTTCAAATCCTTTATGACAGAGTCCTGATACAAGTCTATACTGTCATGGGTCATAATAGGTGAAAAGGTGGATTTCTTTTTGAAGGAGGTGAACCTCTGAACATTTGGAGCATCATTGTCCGTCATTTGAGTTTGTCCTTTGAATAAGCCCTCCTGTTGCAAACCCCATATTTCATTGAGTGTTTCATCTCCTTCCGTTGCATGCAGTGTTGGGCTCAATGTACCCAAATTCTCACGTACTTTGTAAGGATGCAAGCGATGGTATTTGCTCAATTTTAACTTTCGAATAAAGCGGAAAGTATCCATCCTTAGGTTTGCATAGTTCATATTGCTTCGGGGACAGTAAGACAAACCCAAAGTCAGAATTTGCTTTTCTTTTGTGGTCAGAGTAATATCCGTTAGATTTATTATGGCTATTGTTGAGTTGAGGTCGACGCTTGAGGTTGAACCTGTGTTTGGAATCTGTTCCAATTGCCCCTGTTTCCTCGATTGCCCCTCCTTCCTCCGGCCGTATTTCCTCTCGTGGCGTTTACGGCGCTCAGAGCGCTTGCTGTTGGCACTTTGTTGTTTTGTTTGGTGTCTACTTTCGATCTTGATCTCAATGTGTCTCGACGGCTCTCGCAGAGGCAATTTACCTCTTGCGCCAGAGACAATTTGGTAAACCCCTCTTGCACGTTTTTTCTCCTTTGTTCGTTTTCCGAGTCGCTTTCTGCTGCCGAACTCAGATCAGTGGAGGAAGCCGATGTAGTGGCACTCTGCTTGGACCTTTGATTACCTTTTCCTACTTGCGCCTTAATATCATCAAAGCGCCGTGCGAAGGTGAAAATCTGGCCATGAAGATAGTCCAATCTGTCCCGCTCAAACTTGAAGGTTTTTCTTTTATTAATTATTTCTTCCTCCTTCGCCAACCTTATCATCATTTCCTCTCTGCATTTTGTAGTTTGCTCCGTGATACCCATTGCTGTCAGCTCCACTTCAACAGCTTCTATTGCAGTTTGCAATTTCATTCTATCATTGTCCGCATACTTTGCCAGAATATAGATATATATTGTGTCCAACAAAAATGCCCCAGCAATGCCCCAGCAATCAACCATATATATATATGAATTTGGCTGGCACACAAAATAAGTTAACCTACAACATGATGATCAGAACTCACTGCTCTTTGACTCATGAATATCAATAGAGCCCTGAATAATACTCATTTCATTATTGATTTCCTCTTAGTCCCACAATAAAAGAAACATTAGCACATGAATAATACAGAAGGTAGCTTCCATTAAACAGTCAGTGGCAGTCAACAAAACTCTATGACCCTTTGACTGCACACTTTTGTGAATGATGCATTGTATGTGCAGAGCAGACATTCTATTGTAGATAAGATGGAAACAGAGACCATCATCACAAGAAAAGCAAACACATCCTTTAATCACCAAGGAGCTAAACACCATTGCAGCTGATTTTGATGCAAATGAATAGTATATCAATCATTAACAAAAAAGGTCGAAGAGGCCAACCTCCTTCCACTTTCAGCCCGCCATGCAGCCTCAAATCTCAGACTAACTCTACTGTGTTTGCCACAATTATAGGTTACAATGCAGCTATCATTAGAAGGTCTCCAGTGCTTCATGTGTGCAGGTGGTCGCAGCGGCTTCCAATATGGGTGACTGGGACTAATTGTTCATCGTCAGGCTGAATAAGAGCAAGATGGACAAAGGTGGAAAAGGCGGAAAAGGGAGAAAGGAGGAAGAGAAAGATAGAGAATTGATGATATAATCAGAAAGCATGGATGAAAAAGAACCTGCATTGGTGAGATAAAGAGACAGGAAGCGTCAAGTGGTCGAAAAAAGAAGGATGAGGTGGGATCAAGACTAAGCAGTATTAGTGTGCTCAACGAGGGCATTTGACATCACCATATTTTCTTTACTTATATTTACAATGTAATCACTGTGAGTGTCTACCTAATGTTAAGGTGGATGTCTTATTGTAGGACATCCTGTGATCACCACAGTTGTAAATGTGATAGAATGGATCAGGCGCGCAACGCACTTTGGGCCCAAAGGCCTTCAGCCGCCGGACCCCCGTTGAGTGTGTCAGCCCTGGCTGAGACAGCTTCCAGGGCTGGTGACTGTCTTATTGCAGCCTCAATCGAGTTATTCACAGGTCTTTAAAAGACCATTTACATGTTAACAAGGCTTTGTTGTGTTTTCACCCCTTCTTGGAGCCGTGGCATCTACACTCTACCTATTGCTGGAAGAATTACCAACACTCACCCCCCCATCAGATTTTTTTTTTTTTTAGTCCTCCCTTGAAATTTGGCTCCAGTTGTGCCTCTGAAATGGATGATTTGATAACAATGTGGGATAACTGTGGCAATGACAGTACTGCGCTGTTCTTCAAAGCACACACGCACACTGTCACGTCGTCCGCCTCCACACACACACAAACACACGACGCACCCGAGCGCATAGCAATATAAGACTGCCTCCTAATTACCATGCAAAGTGACGCTAGCCTTTGTCCCGTTATTTATAGGAAAGCTAAACACTGCGTTCCTTTTTTTGGAAAGTTGAATCTGTCACAAAGACGAGTCAGTCACGCGGGCAATCATCTGCCTCTGATAATTTTAGCGCGAATACGTGGCACCGTGACAGATCAGTCATAAACAATTGATGCTCACCAAAGTGTCTGCTGCATAATTGAAGGGCTTAGAGGGTTTTTTTTCTGGAATCATTTAGACACATTCAGCTTTGACTAAAAACAGGCACTTTGAATATCTCCCCTTCCTCCCTCCCAGAGTGCTGGAAGACATGACGCTGCTTTGAGTTTGGCAACAATTTCTCTGACAGTCCCTGGAGGACGCGCGCGGAAAGCTGATCAGCTGCATGCATGCTAAAACACGGTGACTAAACCTTTCTGTTTCCTGGAACTCCTGCAGGTCGTTAAGATCAGACGGGGAGCTGAGCATTGAGATTCCCACCAAGGCCTGCGAGGGCCAGGCTAATCACATCACGTCTCTGGAGCACGTGCAGTTCGAAGCCACCATCGAATATTCACGGAGAGGGGACCTGCATCTTACCCTCACCTCACCCTCAGGTACTGTTAACATTTACCCCCTTACGCCCCACGTTTTGTGCTGGAGGTGATAAACCCTGGCGTCATTTTCATGAATAAATGACTTGTCTTGCTTTTATTTTGTTCCTTTCAACCAAATAAATTAAACATAAATAAGGACTTTAAAAGGTACCATCCGCGTTACCTGCCCACATTCCAGCACAGAACTCCACTTCCACCATCAGTGTCATCTGAAACTCATGCTGCTCTTCTGGTGATTGATCCCTTCTGACCAGTCACATGCACAAACCCATAATTGTGTAACCCCCTGCCTCTTTATAGCCACCACATTGAGGTATGCACTCTCACTCAGTGCCCTTTCGAACGCTCATCATGTTAAAAAAAACCTTTCTCTGTCCACCCAACAGGTCCAGAACTACTCCTCTCTGACTCCTTTTATGCAACAGCACTCTAGACACCACATTTAGCACATTATACCTTACTTGCACATTCAGCCCCTCCTGTCTCCATCATATTCTTCCATTTCCACAGTTAACCACACAGCGAAGACCCACTGATTCACGCAAATGGTGAACGGCAAATTGCCATGGCCAGCTAATGGAAAACATGCTGCCCTTTGCAGCCATGCCTTCCACTTCTACACTCGTTATCTCCACATTCAGTTTCTTCACTCACCATTTTACGACTGCAGTATCTTCTTCACCCCTGTGTCTTTTACAAACTTGCTCTTTGCTCAGGTATTTGAATGCCACTTGGGCTTCTGTTATTGGAAGTTCACTTGATCACTAACATTTAACTGTAAAGATTGAGGTCATCACTCACCCATCTCTTTTGCATCCAAAGCCTTTAAAATCCTGTCTATTTAACCTCTGACACTGTGCTCCCTTTCCCTGGGCCCTGAAGCTCTGATGTCCTTTGAACAAATAGAGATGCTCCCTTGTATGACCTTCACTGACATTGTGCCAGCAGCCACCTTCTGGACATCTTCCCATCTGCCTCCATTTCACCATCAGAGCAGCTAAGATCCAGATTAACATGCTAGTCCTCATTGAACAAAACTATAGCAAAAACATCCACAGTCATGTGGCAAGATGGCTTACATTGTGCAATAGGCCCCTCCTCAATTTCCGCAATCTAGTGTTGAAATGTATCCATTGACTCATTCTCCCTACGATTGTCAGGCCATCTTTGCACACAGACTCCTTACCAATGCCCATTTCTTTCATAATCGCACCTCTTGACGATCTAGGTCTTCTCATACGATCAGTTTCCTCGTATTCCCTCCCCCTTGACTTAATCATTGGCCCATCCCTGTGCTACTTCGGAGGGTTCCACAAAACAAGCCCTCCAACTCAAGCACTTTCTCAAGTGCCACACTGTGTGAGGCATGATAATTCCAAGGCCAGCCATTTATCATGCAAAAGTAGTGTGATATGGTACAATTTCTCTCACTTCCCTCCTTTACTAACACTGTCGTCTGTAATCATCTGCTGCTGAAACACGTCTTATGTACTGACTATTGAGACCCCTGTGTGGCAATGCCATCCATTATGTGCTTTGAATATCTGAATACAAATCTAAATACAATTATAGAACAACATAATTGGGGTAACCCGCCACAGGGGTGTTTATTCCGTTTATATAATGTAGTTAGGAGGCCAACAGAGCTGTGCTTGTTGGAGAGAGCCCAGCTCACATCTGACTCTGGCAGGTCGGAGTGTGAAACAATGAATTGCCATGCGTCATGCAAATCCATCTGCATCCTGTGATATCCCTCAGCTCTTCATCTTTTAGGAGTCTGATGGATAATGAATAGGTGGACGTTCGATGATGTACCCGCGGGTGATTGGGAGAGAGAAGTCGGTCTGGAAGTTGAGCGGCAATGGGACAGGGGAATGATGGCGAGGGCGGGACTGAGGATATGTAGATGGTAGGTCAGGGACTGGAGAGTGCCAGTGAGTGAGACCAGGGTATAAGCTGGAGAGAAAGGAGAGACTGAGAGCCAGGGCAGCCAAGGATGAGCTGAAGGTGATTGGCGGATGAGAGGGAGGGGATTGGTAAACACAGAAGGATGGTGAGTGTTTTGGAGGACAGGGTACAGAGGGTTTTCAGAACGAGAAACACAACTATTGTTATGTTAGTACACATACCAAAAATTCCCTACGCTCGAGCATATAAACCACGTTTTTGCCATCTCTGTGTCCTTTGTTGAACACCTGCAAGTCTATCATCCAAACTAGAAATACAGCATAATAATTTGTTAATTGCTAAATCTATCACAAACACATCTATACATAGTTCATAATTCATATTCTTAAGAGGATCCACCGCCCAAAGGCAAGACATCAAGTGACACCTACTAGGGGGAGCATGCAGAGTAGATTCAATAGCAAAAACCTGCTTACCTCTTTTCCATTATAGCTGTGGAAACCTTAGCAGACGGATGTAAATCATTTTGTTATGACCAAGCAGTAAGTGCGCAGTGCTTGGTTTTGAACTCCGTTGTGTTTGTTTGGCTGCGCTGCTTCCTAAGCTAGAGCGCGCGATGCCATTTGTAAACTCAGTAGCATTCAAGGTGCTGGTCTGCCTCCATTTCAAATAACTGCATGATGAAAAGTCCATTTTACTGTAAACGTTATGTACACCAATGTCTGTAGACCTATAATTTGTCTACCATAATCTGTAATTACTCTAATTGCTCACAGCAGGCCGCTCGTGTATTTGCATGCCTAACCTCTGTGTCCAACTTTGTTCCCGTAATGCAGAAACCAGCACCGTTCTTCTGGCGGAAAGAGAGAGGGACACCTCGTCTAAAGGCTTCAAAAACTGGGACTTCATGTCTGTGCACACATGGGGAGAGAATCCTGCGGGATCCTGGACCTTTAAAATCAGTGACCTGGTAAGTATACCTAATAACGCATAGATTCGGACGATCAGCAGCAGTCACAGCCAGGGAAACAGAAATATCTTCACTACAAGCACAAGACTGTACCACAGCTGTGACTCAGGTACCAGCAAACATTTGGGAATGGCCACCAGCTATATTGCTGAATGCATGAGGATTGCACACTGGCAGGTCCATTTTTTATATGGTCAGAGAAACTTGCCATTGTTCAAACAAATGTGGTGAGTATGGGCCAATCCCTTTAGTTCTACTCATTGTATTGGGTCACTATCCCCTCATCTGTTTAATCTCTATCTCCTCCCTCTGATCCGGTTCCTCAAAGAAAGGAAAGTTGCCACCTTTAATTACGCTGATTACCTGTGTAGAAACTAATTGGGGGGCACTACCAACCAGAATATAAGATCCTTAAGTATTTGCCCGGCGGTGTCGCCTCTTGAACCCACAAAGAAGTTAAACTATTGAAGAGGCAGGCGCTGGAGACTGGAAGGCAGGAAACAAGGATTTTATTCTCTCCGGAGGAGAACACAACGAAACGGACAGAAGGTATCGTTCTGAGGTGCTCTAACTGCATCCCTGAGGCCTGGCCTCTTATACACACGTTTATCTGTTTATTGCATGTAACACATTTTCGTCGATACTTTGATGTACGGAAAGACATCCTTAGAATCCCCCCCTTCCCAGCCCGTTCCCACGCAAGATTACAGTGGAAGTCCCCGCCCCGTTCACAACAGGTGATGATCATCGCGCGGCTGGATATTCCGCCGATCCACGGAGTGTGTGGGTTTCGATCGGATCTCGTGGGATGGGGGGGGGGGGGGCTTTGATCATCTCGGGGGTCCTTTGAGGAGGGAAGCTTTCTATTGTACGGGGAGGGGCAAGGGATTGGTATCGGCAGAGCTGGGTGTCGGCCTGGGAACGGGGAAGACAAACGGGCACACGGGGAAATGGGGTTTGCATCAAAGGGCCGGGGATCATAAATGGGAAGAGGGGAGGTGTCGCGCTGGGAACAGGACGAGGGTCTGGGGCAGAGCAGCGCTGAAGAGGGGTTTTATGATTCGCGGCAGGTGCAGGCAGGGGGGTTGTCAGTATGCGGGGGATGCCGGCGAAGTTAGGAGTGGGAGAGAGGCGCGCTGGCTCTCGGCGGGAGCAGGGAAGCCATGGTGTTCAAGATGGCGGCTGTTTTACGCGCACAAAAAGGTTAAGGAGAGCAAGAGGGCGCCGATAATGTTGACGGTTTCAGCCTACTTTCAACAGTCCTCCCTTTTCAACATATCTAGCCAACTTGCTTACTCAACGTCAATTTTCATCAAATTCCTAACTTCGGTATCATACAATGCTCTCATATGTTCGCTTCCAATGTCCACAGTTTTGGGAAAAATACAACTCGCACATAAAGAACACATAGGTGGCAAACATTGAATTCCTAAGCATAGGCCACATATTACAACTACGGGAATCAGGATAATGGTGAGCAGTCTCCAGCCCCAGCTTTTGACGGTGTCCCAGAACCAACCACCAAGCGACCATTCTTCTTGCTCTTGGTGAACTTCCGAAGAGAGTCTGTGAAGATGTTCGATGGCTTTGTACACTGAGGGTGAGTTGTCCGGTATGTATGTACAACAGCTGGACCCAATAATGCGGCATGCTCCTCCACGGTCCGCCAGAACCACATCTAGAACGAGGCGGTTCTGCAGAGCCACCAAACGGACCGCTTGGAGCTCGGCAGTGTTGTTGGCAAAGATGCCCGCTGTGATGTTCATGGTTGTCTCGACTGCCTGGGTCAAATGTCGGATGGCACGGCTGTTTGCCATCGGGCCCCAGAGGGGGACGAGTCCTTTCATAGCATCGAGGAACTGCGCCCCTGTTGAGTCGGCTTGTTCAATGTCTTTAGCTCGTTTTTGCCGGTGGTGATTCGCTGGGGCTACATAAGTCGGGGGAAGGACGAAGGAGATGTAGCAAGTGCCCCCCCAGCCTTTGGGGAGCCAGGTGTAGGCCTTCGTGCCGCAGATGAAATACATGTTTGGGGATGACACAAAGGAAGGTGGATCCGTGGAGTCCAAAGTTCTGGTAAAGCGGCAAGCGCTGTGACCCACCAGCTGTGTCCCAAGTCCTTCTACACACATGTGGCCTGTGACGTTGATGACCGTCAGGGCCACAGTCAGAGTGGCAGCCGTTCGTTTCCGCAGATAGGAGAAGGTGGGTCTGGTTGGATTGTCGAACACCTGCATTTCGATTCGTTCTTTAGCCGGGATGTCCATTTGGTTCGAGTCGTTGGGGGTCAGCGGGCAGAAGTGTGTCTTTGTCTTGTTTCGCCCGGCCCCGTGAGAAGAATGTGCTGCAGTTCTGCTGGAGGTGGCATTGCCCGTATAGCTCTCTTGCAGGAGGATCAGCCAGGCAAGGCAGGAGCCGTGGACAGAGAAGGGTGAAGGGATGAATGGTATTGAATGTCCAGTGGCATGGGGTAGCAACCCACAGATCCAGCAGTTGGTGGTATTGGTGGCAAGATTGTGCTGGTGAAGTAGCTGCACGAAAGAGTTGTTCCAAAACTCCTTTCGCCTCTCTCTTAGTTGAGGAGAGAGCGAAATTAGATAATGTTCCTTCATGGTGGTAGGCTGAGCAGTGGTTAGGAATGTTTCGTGAGCAGGTGCGTGTTCTTCCATAATCCAGAGCGTAGTCATGAGGAGAAAACAGAGGAGGATTACGATGAAGAGTGCAATTGTCTTTGAGCTATGGAGTCTGTCTATTCTCGGGTTTCTGTAGTGGGTATTTCCTGCTGTCTCCGTCGGCTTCTTATTTGGCGCTTCCATCATCTTCTTATCTGGCGCTTCCATCATCTTCGTCTTCAAGGTGCTCGGTAGTGGGCAGGACCACAGACTTAGTTTTAGCTTCTCTCCAGGTAACCCTTGGTAGTTTGGGTCACCGTTCTGAGATCCTTTAACCTAGTCCGTGGCCTACTTAGCCGAAGCTCCCTCCTTTCGACGCAGGAAATACCCTTCTCGAGACGGCACAGTGGGGTCAGGATGTTTTGAAAGTTCAAGTGTCTCAGTATCAGGGTAGCAGTTCAACGATGGTCGGTCCTGGTTCAGGAGCTCTTCTTGGGTGTTGACGGTGTCTGTCGTGGCCAGGGCTGGAGAGACCTTTTTGCAGTGATGAGCGTGCAGCCAGTGTTTCTTCCCCTCCACTCGAAGTGCGGTCCGAGTGGTGATCAGCACTTGCCAGGGGCCCGTCCACCGGGGTTCCAAACTCTTTGATCGCTGAAAATTTCGAATCAGCACGAAGTCCCCCGGCTGGATGGCGTGACCCGGACCCCTGGAAGCATCGGGGATGGCCTGCTGCACCTGCTGATGAAGGACAGACAAAGTTTCAGTCAATTTGTACAGATAATCAGACATTAGGACATCCGGAACGTCATGAATGGAAGTTGGTTTCGGGGCAGACCAGACGCTCATGGGTCGACCGAAAACAACTTCATAAGGGGTTAAGTGATGTCGGGTGGGGGTAGAGCGCATTGATAGCAATGCCAATGGGAGGGCGTCTGGCCATTTCAGGCCCGTCATAGCCACTATTTTGGCCAGTTTAAGCTTTAGTGTGGCATTGCGTCGTTCGACAAGCCCAGCAGATTGAGGGTGGAAGACTGCGTGGAATTTCTGTTTGATACCCAGCCCATTCAAGATGAGCTGGATAACTTGGGCTACAAAGTGGGGGCCATTATCACTCCATAAAACACGACAGAGGCCATAACGGGGGAAAAACTCCTTTAACAGAACCTTTGCAGTGGCCATAGCGGTGTTGTCACGGGTTGGATATGCTTCCACCCATTTGCTAAATGCGCACACCACGACGAGTACATATTTCAGGCCTTGGCATCTGTCTAGCTGGATGTAGTCCATCTGCAGGACTTCAAATGGGTGGTTTGGGACCCCAAATCCCCCCCGGGGTACTACAGTTCCTTTCCCGGGGTTGTGTTGCAGGCATATTAAGCATTGTTGGACCAGGCGTTTGGCGGAATCTGGGATCTTGTCATTGTGCCAAACCCTGGAGACAAGTTCGATCATGGGGGCTGATCCTATGTGGGCAGGGGAGTGTGCCATGGTTAATATGGGAATCAAGTACGAATCAGGTAGCAACCATCTGTTCGTGTCTTTTGTCCGCCAGCAGCCTTCATCGTCTTTCAATCCCACCCGTGTCCATTCAGTCAATTCGTGTTGTGTGCTAGTCGTTTGTATGTCTCTAATTGTGTCCTTGGCGTCAGTCCAGTTTTCTGCTTGTGACCTGGTCACGTACATATGTGTTGTCGTTCTATTTTCAGCTGTCGTTCGGGCGGTGATGTCGGCTAGTGCATTTCCCTGTCCAATAATGTCTGTTACTTTCTTGTGTGCCTGGCATTTGATAACGGCAAGTTTGTTGGGGAGGAGGACAGCTTCGATTAAGGCGGAGACTAAATCCCCGTGCAAAATGGGTGTGCCGTGTGAGGTCAAGTATCCTCTCTCCCTCCAGAGGAGCCCAAAATGGTGAACCACCCCGAAGGCATACTGGCTGTCAGTGTAAATGTTCGCTGTGGTTCCTGTTGCCAGGATGCAGGCTCGCGTCAAAGCAATCAGTTCCGCTGCCTGGGCAGATCGCTGGGTGATGCGGGCTGTTTCTACTACAGTTCGAGCCGTGGTGACTGCATAGGCAGCGGAAGTGGTACCGTCGGAGAGTTTGATGCAAGAACCGTCCACCCACAACTCCCCGTCGGGGTCAGGGAAAGCTGTGTCTCTGAGATCGACCCTACTCCTGGTCTGTTCGTCCGTAAGAGTCACGCAGTCATGTACGGGATGCACATTGGGATCGTTCTCTGGCAAGGGTAACAGAGTTGCTGGGTTCAGTGTGGTGCATCTTTTCAGGGTGATATGGGGGGCAAGCAAGGTCCGTTCGTATCCAGTCAGTCGTGCACTCGTCAGATGTTGTGTCTTGGTTTGGTTCAGGAGGGTGTCGACTGCATGGGGTACCAGTACCGTGAGGGAATTCGAGAGCACAATCCCCTCACTCTGTCGGATAGAGACTGCAGCAGCAGCTACAGCTCGAAGGCAGGCAGGCAAGGCTCTGGCGACAGGGTCAAGAGTGGCAGAGAAGTAAGCGCACGGTCGTTGCTTAGGGCCGATGGCCTGGGTCAGGACAGATAAAGCGCACCCCTCCCTTTCGTGAGTGTAAAGGGAGAAGGGCTTTTTGTAATCAGGGGTACCCAGGACAGGGGCTGAGATAGGGCTGTTGCAAACGTTGCTAACCACTTCCTCTACCACTCCTGCGTCTATCAGTGACTGGATAATCATTACCAATGCCTTCTCGCCCTCTGGCGATATCCGATATTGTGGGAGTTTTGGGAGTGTTGCGTCTGGTCGGACAGTAATGTGCACTGGGTCAATTAACATACGCCCTACGTCCGAATCCGCTTTGGCCCACAGATACGGAGGTAGAGTGTCAAGCAGGGACGCGTCAACGTCGGTGATGGAAAACATGTGTCGGGGGGAACAATGTCTAAGCAGAACGGGGTTGTCGTAAAGAAACACTCGAACTCCATCTTGAGAACACCTAATCGTCGCTCGGAAGTGTTTCAGTAAGTCAAGTCCCATAATGGCGTCAGGGCTATTGGAGGAAAGCAAGAACGTGGTGTCGGTGGTGTTGTTTTCTACGTCAAAGAGAATCGGGGCAGACAAAGGGTTGGTGGAGGGCGTTCCATCGAAACCTGTCGATGTTATGAGTGAGCCAGACAAGGGTGCCCTTGGAATCAGTCGTTTAGATAACGCACTACGTGTTGCGCCAGTGTCTACCAGAAATGGAGACTTGGTACCCAGGACCTTAGCAGTGACGTAAGGGCCCTGCTGGTCAACATAGAGCTCGACTGGATCCCTCCCTCGCCCTTGGCTGTCCTATGCGAAGGTGTGAGCGTCGTCATAGTCAGATTGTTGATATTGGTTCTGTCGGGGTCGATCGAACGTATTTGGTCTGCTTGATCTGTCATTAGTCGCGTCATTTGGGGGTCCTCGTTGTTGTCCCTTAGGTCTCGGTCCGTTTGTTACATCCCTGGGGTCTTTGCTTCTGTTCATTTCCAGAAGAACTGGGCACTGGGATTTCCAATGGCCAGTCCCTTTGCAGAAAGCGCACTGGTCTTCTCTAAGGTCTGTGCGTCCACTGTAGGAAGTCAGAGTGCGGTCCTGGGGAAATGTAGTCTTAGGGACGTTTGTCTGGTAGTTTCCTCGGTATTGGTCTCGTCCTATAGTCACCCCCTGCAGTTTGGCAATCATCACCCTCTCTTTTAAGTCTTTCTTCTTTTTCTCTGTCGCCCTATCGTTTTCATTTTTCTGATGCTCATAATATTGGGCCATTTGGAGAATCGCGGTAGGTTTGGAGGCTGCCCAACTACTCTCGCTGGCCTGTAGTTTCTGGGAGATTTCCGATGATAGGCCCTTAACATAATTCTGGACAAACAGATGGTGTCCGGTTGCAGTGGTCATGTCCTGGCCGCTGTAATCGGAGAACACCGTTTCAAACCGGGAGAAGTATTCCGATACATCCTCCTGGGGTTTTTGGCGACAGGCTGTTACTATCGACCAGTCCACTTTCTTTTCTGGGATTAGGGTTTTTAATTTCTCTACGATTTTATCTGGGAGGTCTAGAATGGATTTCAACGGCTTTTGTCCTGGTCCCCGTTGTTTGTCCAGGTCATCGAGTTGTGACCAGGTATGTCCAAACAGCTCAAGGTGGTCGACTTTCCGGATTTGCTTCCACACATCAGCTGGTAGACATAACCCGAAGAACAAGTCGATGTCAGCCAGGGTCATGATCGTTGAACCCAGGGCTGTACCCAATTCAGTATAGAAGGCAGTGGGGTTTTTACGTAGGTCGGGTAGAGATTTCCGGAATGTCAGTATCTCTTGCCGGTCCCACGGCTGGTAGACCCAGTTGTACACTACCCTTCCCTTCGCATCTTGGTTGTTTGCATCATCGTGAGTCCCTGTACCCCTAGGAGGAACCCAGTAAGGGGCAGCCTCACGTATTGGCATCATGGTGTTAGATTGCTCGGTTGGTGGTTCGGTCACTACAGAGGCTGCGGATTTTGCTCCCGGCTTTCGTTCAGTGAGGTGGCGGAAAACCTCAAGCGTACGCGTAAGGAGGTCCGACACATCACACTCGCCCTCATCCCCGATATCGACCTTCCGGTACAGAGTCCTTAGGCTCTCGGGACCTTTGTCTCGATATCGGTCCTCGTATGCATTCAAGACATGATAACACAGTCGTACGGTAAAATGTCGTCTGTGACTCCCTGTATACGAGCTGAACATATCTGTGATGTACTCTTCATCATCCTTCCTTTCTACCAGTGTCCTTGCTATTTTGTCGATCCCCGCTCGCTCATCTTTGTCTAGTCTGTTTGTTCTTGCAGGGCCAGCCCCTCGAGTCTCATGGTCGTCTAACGTCGTTATTGATGCGGGTTTTAACACAAGGGGTTCGGCTGGCACAGAGGCCATTGGGGCCGACGCTGTGGCGGTACCTTCGTTTGTACCTGGGGGTGGCGCGTGCTGCGCCACGGGTTGAGAAGGGGCATATGGAGGGGGCATGTAGATGATAGGAGGACCTAACAGCAGGTCCTCATTGGCTTGTCGTTTCGAGGGTAAATCAGGGTAGAGCATGGAGGGGGTTCTAACCGGACACTGGCTTGGTGTTTCCATTTCTAGTTTCTGTTTAGCTTTCTCTCTCTCCTTTATCTCTTTTTCTAGTTTCTGAGCAGCTAGGTGGGCTGCTTTTCGCAGCTCTTTTTCCAACCTACTCTCAGTTTTCTTTTTACGTTGTTCAGTTTCTTTTCGCCACATGCCGAAGCTGTCAAGCATAGTAGGTGTTGTCTTGTTTTTACCCAGGGCAGTTTCTAGCGTTTTTATTTTATCATCATCGAAGGATCCTATCAGGGGCCATTGACTTTCTTGACCCTTTTTTGTATATTTATGCCATAGTTTACTATAGGCTATAGCGGTCAATCCATGCTTCATGAACATGTCCTTATTAGGGGTGCCTTCCAGTGGGGCTGGATGGTCCATCTCTAATAAGCGGTCCGGGCTAAACAGGCTACCAATCAGTGGGGAGAAGACAGACATGACGGCTCGTAACGAGGGACTAAAAAGTCAGCACTGCCTATCTTATCACTAGGTGCAAAGACGGGACAGAATATTTCTATTCTACGTTGTTTGCAGGCAGTGAATACCTCATGGATCAAAATAACAAAAGACCAATAAATAACAATGGGGAGAATGAGTAGGTCCGCAAAAATTTGCGTTACCTACCCTTTTCACTATCTGCAAAAAGGGTGGTCTCTTCCCTGTTTGCAGACAGGGAATCTCCAGGAAACAATAGTTTTGCGAACAACAGTTCAGTTTCAAGTGATTATTGAGTGGGGGAGAAAAAATAAGCACGGCTGCTGCCCTACCTATCCTCCACTGTTTGCAAAGAGAGAGCCCGTTGTTTCTCCGTTTGCAGACAGTGAATCTCCAAATAAATAAAAAGAGCAATACTAGTATTTTTAAACAAACAAGCAATCAAGCAAATATTTCGCGACTTGTCGTGGTTACACGACCTTACCCGGACCGCATGGACAGTTTCCTGTCTTCCGAATCCAGCGCCCGATCGTCCTCTCTTCTTCATTATCCTCGCGGCACTCCTGATGGTTCCCAGTCAGGACCGTAGATCACTCGAGAGAGGTCTGTTCGGAACCAGTGAAGTTCGGATGATCGGCTGTCAGACGAGGGTCTATCGGACAGACGCGTTCCCGATCGTTGCAGTCGTTCACTTTGTCGTCAGGACCTCTCCCACTGGATCCATGGGTCGCTGATGGGCCCCACGCTTGGGACGCCAATTGTAGAAACTAATTGGGGGGCACTACCAACCAGAATATAAGATCCTTAAGTATTTGCCCGGCGGTGTCTTCTCTTGAACCCACAAAGAAGTTAAACTATTGAAGAGGCAGGCGCTGGAGACTGGAAGGCAGGAAACAAGGATTTTATTCTCTCCGGAGGAGAACACAACGAAACGGACAGAAGGTATCGTTCTGAGGTGCTCTAACTGCATCCCTGAGGCCTGGCCTCTTATACACACGTTTATCTGTTTATTGCATGTAACACATTTTCGTCGATACTTTGATGTACGGAAAGACATCCTTAGAATCCCCCCCTTCCCAGCCCGTTCCCACGCAAGATTACAGTGGAAGTCCCCGCCCCGTTCACAACAGGTGATGATCATCGCGCGGCTGGATATTCCGCCGATCCACGGAGTGTGTGGGTTTCGATCGGATCTCGTGGGATGGGGGGGGGGGGGCTTTGATCATCTCGGGGGTCCTTTGAGGAGGGAAGCTTTCTATTGTACGGGGAGGGGCAAGGGATTGGTATCGGCAGAGCTGGGTGTCGGCCTGGGAACGGGGAAGACAAACGGGCACACGGGGAAATGGGGTTTGCATCAAAGGGCCGGGGATCATAAATGGGAAGAGGGGAGGTGTCGCGCTGGGAACAGGACGAGGGTCTGGGGCAGAGCAGCGCTGAAGAGGGGTTTTATGATTCGCGGCAGGTGCAGGCAGGGGGGTTGTCAGTATGCGGGGGATGCCGGCGAAGTTAGGAGTGGGAGAGAGGCGCGCTGGCTCTCGGCGGGAGCAGGGAAGCCATGGTGTTCAAGATGGCGGCTGTTTTACGCGCACAAAAAGGTTAAGGAGAGCAAGAGGGCGCCGATAATGTTGACGGTTTCAGCCTACTTTCAACACCTGCAACTAATGTTTACTATTGACAACTCGTCTGAATCAACCCTCGAATTTCAGACTACCATGCTGCACATCTGCCACTGGATGGACAGCAACCATTTGAAGCTTAACCCAGGTAAGACCAAATTGGTCCTTACTGGCGCGGCCACAACTTCTGGGGCCCACACTTCTGGCTAACATAACTGGGACCCTCCCCCCCCCCATCCCTTCCCCCTCCGTAAAAAGTCTTTGTGTCACAATAAATAACGACCTGACAAAAACCCAAGTTGGCTCTGTGATCTCAACCTGCTTCTTCCAACTAAGGAAGATTAGAAAGATCAGCAGACCACTCACACGGGAAGCATTGATACAGGTTGTGATAGCCACGATCATGTCTTACTTAGACTACGCAAACTCAGTTTATTTTGGAATCCCACTATTCCTAACCAAACGTCTACAGCTTGTGCAGAATCAAGAGCCCAGACTGATCTACAAGCATTCTACGTGGCAACATGTCACTTTGCTCCTGAGGAAGTTACATTGGCTCCCCATCCCCCAGATGGCAAGAGCCCCAAATTCATAGATAGCCTTATTCAAAGGTATACTCCCTCACGCAACTTATGCTCGGCTCACCTTCACCTCCTGGCAACTCCTTCCTTCAAGCTGAAGTGGCAGGGGGGCTGTAGGTTCGCAACTCTGGCATCCAGACTCTGGAATTCCCTTCCTCTTGAAATCAGATCATGTACTGACCTGCTGAGTTTCAGAAAATCCCTTAAGACATGGCTGTTTACTCAAGCATACGAATAAACTCCAACAAGGTTCGGCACTTCCTAGAAACAGCGCCATGAAACCAATCGGTGTACATGTGCTTTACAAGAATTTTATAACATAACATAACATATGAACTTGAATTCTGGGACTGGATTAATGGCTGTCTTCCAATATTTTATGTGCTACTGTCAGGCCTACATTACAAAGCTATGCTGGAAATCATTGGCCCCTAAACGTTTTTCAGATGGACTTCCAGATGCCACATCTCACAGTCACAGCCCTAGTTTTTACATAAGGACTAAGTCAATCATGAAATGCTACCCAACATGCAGGGGTTATATTTTTATCTAGACTTCTAACCACCTTTTCATGTGTCAACATAATGGCTGTGTGTTGTTTGTCATTAAACCACCTGCTGTGTCTATTGCATTGAATTTATGAATATCATTTTTTTCACAATCTTCCTTTTCTTGACAAATGATAGAAATGTAGTAAGTCTAAAATACTGGCCAGAACAAGTGAGATTACAATTATGAAGGGTTACATCTCATACATTCTTTAATAGTGAGGTTTCCATCCCAAGTTTGTACAACATTTTAATGCCATTGCAAAAACAATGCAAGAGAATTTGGAGTTTTCTAGCAAAAGCAAACATAGGCCATACTTTCATTGAGATAACCACTTTGACCTTCCCTTTTCTTGGCTTGGGTGAGTTCATTTCTAACACACCAGAGATGCTAGCTAATGAAGGAATTAACAAACACACATTGAAGTAGAGCCTAGAGATACAAATGTTATGTTCCAGAGAAGTACATTAAAATTAGTAAATGTTCATTAACTATATACAGCAATGCTTGTGAGATGAAATATGATCTCTATGGATGAAAGTAGACATAAACCTTTAATATTATTAACATTCGAGACTTCACATAAAGGGCATATTGTGTAGCCTAATTAATTTCCAAAGGGATCAATGTTTGTTCAGAAAGTCTTCATAGTGGCTTCATGAGTGGTTTTATCGAGACAGAGGTTGTCAGTTGTGTGGATATGGATATCGAAAATAAGCTTCTTATTTAACAAAGTCAAAAACAACTTCCTATGTGGGTTACATTGTTGTGGACTGGCTTTGTTCCGCTCCTCAGCTTTGAGCTTATGGTGGGAGAAGGCATAACTGCAGAACTAAGCAAGACATGGCCTTCAGAAACAAGCCATGATTTTCCATAGGTTGGATTTCTCCAGATCGAAGCTGGGACCCAACGTCAGTGCGGGGGGAGTAGACCATATGCGATGTCTGAGGAGAGCTCTCTGACATGCATTAACCCAGCAGGAGATTACAGTATTGTTCTCAAAGATGAAGATATTACTGCAAGCTTGATGCGAGTGGATCTATAAACCTTTTGTAATCTGCTAATTACTGTGCCTAAAAATATTAACCTAACTGCACCAAGAGAATAAATTGAATTATGTGTATCTTTGGGTGAGAATTGATAGCAGAAAGTAAGATTTGCACCATCACAATAATTTCCTGTAGTAGAACAAAAGGTCAAATGTACAAAACCCCATTGTAGTAAGTAAACCTGTGATTCATAAATTCACAGGTTTTGTGACTACAAAAGAGCTTTATTCAATTTACAAAAGCCATTTGAAGAGCCGGTAAATACTTTTTGAACTGCGAAAGGGCTTCTGAAACCATTTCTGAATGGCAAATAGGCAGTGTATTAAAGGGACATCCTCCTCCTACTTTACGAGTCAGAAAAGAATCAATGGTATCAATGATTTTTGACCACAATGGTGGCCATAAACTATACATCAGTTATAAACCTTTGTATTATGATGGTAAGTGATTCCCTATGGGACAGCTTTTCTTTTGGGGATCATATCATTCTCTTTAAAGGAGCAGTCAGTGATCCACTGGACTCCTGCCTACTTGCCAAATAGGGACCATCAACTGCTGAGAAAAAGTTATTTCCAGTTTGGAATTGTAAATTCAGGGATGAACGTCTGATGTCTGCTGAAACATTGGGTCCAATTCACAACGATTTTTGCATGAGTACGGGTGACTTACTCCTGAATTTTCAGTAGTAAGCAGTGCCTACTGGTGCAAATTGATTTGTGATTGATGCTGTATTGGAAAACAATATTATTTTAAACCCTCTTGGATCCCTGGAAGTCAAAAGCTTGAAGTGCTCTGGCTGGAAATCAAAGACAGAGATCTCTGAAGATAAGCATTTTCTGACTGCAGGGTGAGATTACTGCATTCTTTAACTTGCATCAGTGGAGCATATGCAAAGTCCATTTACATTGTGGTTGAATGAAGTCAAGGTGAAAGATAATGTTGTTCTGTAAACTTTATGACATAACCAGTAGCCTCTCGATGGTGTATGTCATACATGAGGTATGCAGGGCTTCTTAGTTCTTTCTGTCAAATTGTTTTACGCCAGTATGAAATGCAGTTAGTCTGGAGTAGCTAGGCTTGGTTCTTAGAGGAAACTAACTAGCCAAGTCTGTACAGAGTCATTAGGAGCAATGTGTTTATTTTAGAAATGGGGTTTCTAGTTGGATAAGCCAGGCAGAACCCACCAGGTCAAGTAAGTTACACACCAAAGATAACCCATGCTCACCCCCTTGTAAGAAGTCAGGCTTGCGCAGTCAGGCTTATCCCCAGGGGCAAAATGAAAAACATTTGCATAACCCACTCACACCAGTAACACAATGAACACACCTTCAAAGAGAATCCACAGAGGTATATAACAAAAAATATATTGTATATTGTGCATATCACATGCACCAAAATGACATAATCATGAAAACTGTCCATATTATGTCAATTCTGAGTCAGTACTCATTATACTGACAAATCATTAAAATGACATACATCTTACCATCAGGGCAAGAAATGCAGCAGCTTGGTTTACAGCGATTAAATACAAGTCATCAAATCTCACCATATACATATAGGGGCAGTGTGTCTGCAATCCTATTAGGCTCGATATGGTAATCAGGCTTTAAACAGAGGGCAAAGCAGCTGCTGGGTGCCTATTACAGTGACTACAGTAGTTAAGGCAATCTTCCTCAGTGAACAAGCAGCATACTCAGTCGAGGTCTTACAGCGTTGGCAATGATCAAGAAATTCCCACGGTATGTATGTATGAACAACTTTGGGGGGCGCCATGCCGTGACACAAGTACCGCCCTGGGCCGGTCAGTGGCACGAAGAAGAATAAGCGAAGTTGCAGGCAGCAGCAAGGAGCGCAGTGAATCCTTTAGGACTGCTCAGGACTGGTCTTCTATGATCAGCTGTGACAAAATCCAAAAGCAGTATCCGATTTTGCTCCGCACTACCGTGGAGAGTACAACTTGATCCCTTCAACACCACTCGGGTCTAAAGACAGAAAACAGGGGCATGCACCAAGCCCATGCTGCTGGGTGTTCATGCGCCCCTGGTGGGCGAAAGTCACGACAGGCTCTTGGGGCCAGGGTGCACACACCGACACTCTCTGATCAGCAGTGCAGTCTCAGGAAGCGCTCACAGCTGTGGCAAAGGCAAGGCTCTCAATGAGGCAAGGAACTCCGAGCGCATGTGTCTGTACAGAAAGGGGATGCGGGCCAACAGCTACCGTGCAGGGCACCCTGCGTCTGGTAACGTAAGGAGGGTGAATCTCCCAAGCACTCACAGCAGCAGTGGCAGAAGCCAGGTACACCTGCGTGGTGCTTGTTTTCCTGGGCAAGACGCTGAGGTCGTGCTGGCCAATGTAGTCTCCCCAGAATAAGGAGAAATCTACCACATGCTTGAAAAGAGCGAAACAAAGAGCTCAACAAACGGTGAGGTCCAGAGAGGCACTTGGATGGGTCAAGGGTTGCGGCAAGCAGCTGGGCCAGGGCAAAGCAAATAATACTAGTGGCGGTCTCCCATAGCCATTCAGCAGTCCTCCAGCAATGTAGCCAGTCCCACACAGTAAATGGGCAAAATAAAGTCAGGGAGTAACTGGCATCAGGGCAACAGCAGGAGAGCAGTCCAGATGAGTCCTTTATGCAGCACAGCAATCCCTCTGACAAGGTTCAGTCCCAGTTCCAAAAGTGGTCTGCCAACATGGGGTCAGGGCCCCTCTACCTACAATCCAAATGTCTTTGCTGTGAGAGTAAATTCAAAAGAAACCTTAGAAGTCCACACAGCCCCCTTTCAGCTCAGCCCTGGCTCAAGACGTACAGCAGGGGGTAAATCTGCCCTTTTTTGTGAGGGCAGGATACAGCCTATACAAATGTAAGTGTGCTCCGCCTCTCTCTCTCCCAGCCCATGAAGATTGTCATTATACAGATGGGATGCAGATGCCTCTTTTATCACACCTAACCCTTCTTGTTTTTTGACTGTCTGGAAAAAATGCACAAAGTGTCAACCAGCCCAGACATGGATTGGAGTCAGGCTGCAAAGCACGTAGGGTAATAAGCACAGAGAAATGTCCACTTTATAGTAATACAAAATTCACCAAAACCAGTAAGCATGCTTTATCAATATTATTCTAAACATACCAAACATGGCAGTAATTCCCAATGCTAACCTATGAGAGGAGTAGTCCTCACAGTAGTAAGAAACAAAATAGGCTGTGTGTCACTACCAGGACATGTCACACAATAGGGGAACGTGTCCTAAAGTTTACTTACATAGCCCTGGGTATATGGTATATGGTATACCACTTTACAAGGGACTTACAGGGAAATTAAATATGCCAAACAGGTGTAAGCTAATCGTACCCTGTTTTAGGGGTGTGTGCACATGCACTTTAGCAATGATTAGCACTGGTAAAGTGTGAAGAGTCTTAAAGCCAGCAACAAGAAGGACAGAAACATAGGAGGAAGAAGGATAAAGCTGCAAAAAAGGGCCAGCTCCAACAGTTTATCTTATTTTATTTTTTATGTTTATGTACACTGAGATCTGTTCTAAATCTGGGAGATTTAAAGTATTTTACAACACTTCCAAAATATGTGGTAACCTCACAGCTTCCTAATTAGGAAGCTGCAAGCTTCTTGGGCTCTTGCTTTTTCTTTGCATCCTCTCTTCCTACACAGCTGTGAATATGTGGCCCAGGGCAAACAGAGATCAAAACCTTTCACATATTTGTGGGCATCTCTTTCTAACATGCAGTTCTAGAGTTCAGTTACATTATATTCTTCAGTTTTCAGCTGTATGTTGCATTAAGCACAACTAGCTACTCCTTGCACTTCCTATCACTCCTTTCCCAAATCCAGTATGCACTTGGGACATTGAGTCTTCATATTATTGCTCCCTATACTTTGATGGGGACAGCACCAGTCTCTTGTTTCTTTGCTCCAGCATAATATGGCTGGATTTTCCCCACTCTTCTGCTGTTGAAAATGTGATGTGGTTCAGATGAAGCCCCAGTGGGTGCCTAACGGGATCTTGCCACTTAATCCATAATATCTGACATAAAACTGACCTCTTCATTAAAGTGGAAGAAACATTGTGAACCCTGGATTTCCATGTCCTAAGTAGTGCTTAGGTAGGCGATATCAGCCGAGCATAGCCTGCTAACAGTCCCACTATGGCCCACACCGTTGCTGTTTGTTTGGAGTACTCTCCTGCATGTTTTTTTCTCAATTAGGGTTATGATTGCTAAATTATACTGTGAATGGCATTCTGGAACGTCTTGAACCTCGTCATATGATAACATTTTGCAGCCCTGAGGAAGTTGACGATGAATATGCCTTAAGACAAACACTTGTTGCTATCCTGTTCATGACTACATGTACCTTGTGTTTATAACTGAAGACCACAAGTTGGACAAAGGAATAAAGATAAATTGAACTTTTTACTCTTCAAAACTGATGATTGACTTTCTGAGTGTTCAAACCATTTGTGTTGTTCATTAACAGGTCTACCTCTATCACAGGGGTCAGGTTTTATGGTTTTCTAGTAGCTGACCTTGGTTCTAGAGCACGACCAGACTAAACAAGCAATTTACTACAGTTCTTTGTCTACTGATTGAGAGCTGTCTAATAGCCTGGCTGCCTTCATCTGCTTCTGATCTCTATCATGCAGATTTTGGGCATGCTGAGAGGAGGAACTGGAGGAAGCCAGGACAGAGAGGTTTATCATTGTTCCTCCTTCATTGGTAACTGCAAACCCACTCACATAGGCTTTTCGTGGACTGACACATAACATGTGTATTTGTAAAGTGCACGTTAACCCCATTGGGGGTGCTTGGTGCTGAATAACCAATATTTATTGTCACCCAACTCAATGTTAATCATTTTATCAACCTTAGATGGATGAAAGGCTGAGTAGACCCACCGAGATTTAAATCTGTGACCATGTGGTCGAACACAGGCCCAGGCAGTGGATGCATTAATCCACTGAGCCGGTTATCCTTCTCCTTACAAGATGTTACTCTCGTCTTTGGTATAACATATGGTCCCTCCCTACTTTTGGAGTATTTTATTGATTGACGGTCACACGAAGCTGGGAAACACACGTTTTGGAGTTATTAGGATCGCACTTTTCAAATTATTAGCAGCTGGGTTATATGAATAGGATTTGAGAGCCTAATTTTAGCTCTGAAAAAGTCTGTGGTCGATAACCACTAAAGACGAAACACGTTTTGGCAACGGCTAGATTGCACTAAGAAGGATCACTACAAAATAAAAGAAGAAGAGAAGAAACATATGACTTGTCATTTGTTTATTTATACTCTTTGATGTTTGTTAGCTCAGGATATACTTTGCATATGCATTAATCCACTGAGCCACCAGACCCGGCTGGCAAGCATGCTTAAGGAAAACAATTATGAATCAGATGCATGAGTAAGCAAGTCTTATCCAAGAAATTGTGTTAATAAGTCGGCCCAGATTCGTCTTGAATTTGGTCTTATATATGAAACAATAGGGAGAATGTAGACTACAATAAAGCTTTGGTACAGACCGAAACAGAACAAGGTAAACTCTCCACTTAATAAAACCCTTTGAACAGAACTGGATGAGGATAAAAAAATCATCATATAATTATTATCTCTATAAATCCCTGCAAACTACCTACACAACCGAGCTGTGGAACAACAACTTGCTATATCAGTCCTTGAAGCAAGTCATTAACAAAAGCCCCAAAATTCACACTCATTTGCTGTTTGATAAAATAATCTCAGCTCAGGGTCGCATGTCTGGACGGTGGTAAATAACTACAAGACTCTTGCACCGACACCTTACTTGAGTATCACATTCTCAATCTATTTAAAGAGACAGTTGATGGCTATACGATTTGGGGAACTACAGTCAATTGCGGACCAGCCAACCTGGGTGCACAATGGGCCTATATCATGTCAACTTTGCAGTAGAAACAAAGAGGATTTCATCCATATAATTTGCACATGCCCCAAAGTTCACAATGCACGAGTTACTTTACTTAGAAAAGCGCTAAATGCTGGAGGAATCAGGACCTGTAGAGCTGCAATAATTAAAGGGCTAGACCCCTCAGATCATCAATTGAATTGTAAATTGATTACATTTCTTAACTTCTTTGAACAGGCACTGAAAAGTTGTCACAGAAACATCTAGCTAGAAGGTGGTGATCATGTTTCTCCATAAGGTATGCCAGTGACTCAAATTTCTACAGGTCCTCATATTTAACCCTGAACGGCTAAAAAGGTTGGGATATCGTTGATGTAAATAGACTGAGATCATTGGTAACAACTGAGAATACTAAATCAACAGTGTTTTAATATACTGATTTGTAACAAATTCATGCTATGTCCTACGAATGAGCACATTTTATTGATTGTCTTATTTGTATTTTTTATTTACTATGAAATATTGTTAAAGTTTTAATTAACTAAACAATAAACTTACTTTGACTTTGTGTTAATAAGCCGTACCTAAGATTTGGAAAGGATACAACTATTCACAGAAAATGCTTTGTGAATGGGTCCACACTGTTAATATGTAGTTCATGAATATCTGTTAGTTTTCAGATGTGTTGTCCAATTGGACCTTTCCAATGTATCCCAATATATAGTGATTACTCTTATATGTGGATTAGAATTGCCCGCTCCTCAATTTATATCACCCAGAGAAGGCAATACTTGAGCAGCTGTGATGAGTTGGCAAATACGCACCTAAACCCTTTGGAATCTTATTTTCTGTAGGATCTCATGTGCGCTAGCTTACAGGGAAACAGCCTAATGGGCTTGTTGCATAAAACATGCAAGTGCTTTGAATATCTGTACGTCTGCCATGCACAAATGGTATCCCAGATTTAGCACATTAAATTTAATGCAAGAAATAGGGTCATTTGGCCTCACTGGCTTTGCTGCCAGCCTTGATCTGCAGCCAAGCACTGTCTCTGAGATGTGATAAAGTATTCCTTATTACAAACCAACCTTTAGTATGGAGTTTGAAGGCGGAACTACAAGAAGACGGCAAAAGTCTCAAACGAATGCATTCGTATTATAAATATGTATCATTAATGCTGGTACGAATTGAAGACAATGACGATGGGTAAACAAGCCAGATCTTTCGTGGGCAGAGCCAAGTTCAAGCTCAGCTAGAGTCAGGCTTGACTCTAAGAACCAAAGCACTAGGCGAGCCAACAAGAAACATCCTCAGTAAGATGGCAAATGAGGCAGTCTTGAGAGATACATGGTTGAGGGAAAGCGGAACATAAGTTTAAGGGTCTCTTTTCCAAGTTCAGTAGTGCAAGCAGCTTATAAGAACTTCGGCTAAAAAGATCCCAATGAAGGGGGGGACAAGAAGGAGAGGAAGAAGATGCCACTAGTAAGAGGGGGAGTGGAAAGAAATAGCAGAAAACACCGGTAGGTCAACCGTCCAATAGAGGATAATCAATAGTGGATTATTCACAGAAATTGCAATTATGTCTGGGGCACACACAAAAAGAAACATCAATAGTGATCCTTTACGATGGTTTGCCTGCGAGTTAAGCGGCTTCCTTGAAGCAGCCGCCTTCCGCTCGCGATGCTTGCGATCTCGATGAAACTGGCCATAGAAAAGGCCGTCTTTGAGGTGATTGCTTTTCTAGAATAACAAAGTGTTACGCTCTTTTACTTTTAATGAGGACAGGTCCTGGGTTTACCATCAACAGCCCTGATAATGAGGTCTATCGAAGGTAAAATAGCAGTGGTTGTAATTATTCGTGAATGAGAGGTGTTTATGAGTGTTATTGAACCTAATTACACAAAATGTAAGGCCAGGACACAGTTATTAGAACAACGTAATGTGCTTGTGCTGCACATGAAGGGGTATTACAGGTAACGACATGCATAAATAAAAACAAACAATCAAAGTGGAGATATACAATATTCATTCTAGGAATCTATGGGACATAGATGATTGTGTGCAATACGATGCAGAGAGAAACACATCACTGATTTGAATGCATAGGAGGAATTGACTGATGCTGTCAGCACTGGTGGTAAAAGGTTATGTTGCAACGAAGATTTAGTGGAAGATTTGAATGCCGACTCCTTCTAAAAAAAATGATCAAAAAGAGCCAACTGTGTTTTCAAGGTAAATAAACATAAGGTAAAATAGTGTGAAACCGCAAACCATCATCTTAATCGAAAATAGTGTGCAATTGTGTGTTTTCAAATGACACTGAATTAAAATAGAATATAGTGTGGTAATCCCTAACTTTTCTAAAACTTATAGCCATTTATAATTCATTTACTCTACCCTCCGTCAAACAGTTTTGAAGTGCTCCAGGTTTGCATTCGCACGTCTGATCCAAAATCCGGTACACAACTACTTGTCGCTGACAAGCAGTCCGCGACTGCTAGTTGGCTTGGCGTTATGTCTGGATATTTGGAGACTGTGTTAGGTATTTAGCCAACATCCATTTGTGTGGTGAGACTTGTAAGCTTATGATTACAAAAAGAAAAGCAAAACTACAAGTTCCAGAATGCAAATGCTGCTGGATAGAGACAGGCCCGGTCTTAGGATATGTGGGGCAATGGGCAGAATAGGAACATGTGAGGCCCCTACGCTGAGACGACGTGGGATCGGAACTGGCAAAGGAAAGTTTTTTTTATTTTTTATAATTAAAATTAAACCAAGCCCCCGCAACCCTTACACCCGCGACTCATGCTGGCCGCGACTGGGTTTTGTCAATGGTTGTTACCTGTTTAGGCGCAATGTGTAACAACAATAAATTATTTACCTTTCACCTTGTTGTTTTGACCAATAAGTAGATCCTTCACACAAATTTGCATAGAATCACAACTGGAATGCAGGACCATTGCTCTTTATGCTCTGCAGAGAGGACATATTTTGCATGATCATGTAATCTGAACACCTTTTTGACACACAGACACGCACAGTGTGAAAGTTCTACTGCCTCCATCCTCCACTCCAAAGTGCTCATTTGTAGCCTGTTATAAACACGTGGAGGCGACTCAGTACAAAGGGTGCATCATCCAAGAGTAATATGCTGTGAAATAAAATACAGAAACACACATGCTGGAATAGCTAGCACACTTGGGAAATGCAAGATTAAATAAAGCATGTGAAATATAAACAGGAACAAAGTCACTGCCATAGATTATTTTAACATCAGCACCACTGGAATTATGCGGCTGGAGGGGGCATAAATTATGTGGCAGGGTGAGTAAATTATGTGGCAATAAAAGGCAGATTATGCGGCATAATCCGGCACATTCTGAAATAGTATTACTTCATTTTTTTGCCATTTGTAAACTTGGTAACACTGTTTGGGCACTGGTCGCACCCCATTAGTACCAATTTAACACCCAAATGTAGCAGTGGGAAACAGAAAGTTGACCATTCCAGCTTTTCAAAGGGCCTTCCCACATGCAGCAAGACGTGTCGCTGCATTTTTAGTAACTTTTGAACCATATGAGATAGAAAGCCATTTTGTTGTTAAAATCTTTAGATTATGCAGCAGATGTTGGATTGTGTGGCAGATACATCAAATGCATAATTCCACAGAAGTCGCAGCTGCCGCACAATCGCATAATTCCAGTGGCCCTGCCAAACATGCAGCATCAGAGTGGGAAAGATAATAGGCCCAGTACCAAAATAAAAAGGGGCCCCCATTAGTGAGTTAGTTAGCTAGAAAAGTGTCCCATGTTTGTGTAAGTTTTTTGTAAGGTATGGAAGACTGCACTGATTTGAGTTTGGTGCAGGCAATGTTTGCTTTAATATCATAAAAATCAATAGTAATGACCGACTCACCTGACCATAAAGCAGGTCAACAACTAGCCAAAAAACGGCCTACATACTAACCTGACAGAAGAGCTTTAAGTGGGATGAACAAAACTGGGGGTGTCTTTGAAAGGGGCATTGCTGATGTAATTAAGGGTGTGCCTTAAAAACATGTAAGCTATATAAATCTGTGCTTAGCATAGTGTGCCATCCTACTGGTATTTTGCTGCCTCTGTCATTGCCTCCAGATAAATATTGCAAGAAGTAAAATTACACCTACAACAAGCCAGGACTATTGGCTTTGTCAGTGGGTATTAGTTGCATGAGATGAATAGGCAACATCTACGACTTCCGTGTATATAATATTGAAAATGCCGCAGTTCTGACATGACGAGACTGTGAAAGAACTATAACGAGTCTCTTTGAACTTTCATTGAAGGTAGCAGAGGGTGGCACTGCTGCAGAGTTGAGATTGTAGTAAATGTAAATGTAGTAGTACTTGTATAGCGCACAAATCGACCCATGAGGGTATCTCGGCGCTTGTACGCATACCGCTGTGGAACCCTTCCTGGCTTTTCCTTGTGAAGTGCCCACTCCTGGGCACCCCCAAGGTGAAGCCAAGCATCCTAGCGTAGTTGGGGCCATTGTGGAAATTAAGCAAGCTATTGCCCTGAGTTGCAGAGTGGGACCCATGATTAGAGTAGGCACCAAGGCGAGAATTATCAGGTCCGAGGAAATTGAGCCCAAGACCGGCTGAGGCGGGAATTGAACCCTGGTACCGGGCTAGACCTCTGCATCAGGGTCTGCCGCTCTAACCATTGAGCCACACTTCTCCACAGATTCGTTTTTTCAACTGAGGGTGAGGGTTAAGATGGAGATCTGGCCCGTCTCATCGCCTGCTTTTCAGAACTTTCATTCATTGTGCAGACACTGGATCTATGTTTTTGCATGTCAAATTAAGGACATGAATATAGGGCCCCTTTTGAATGTCCATTTTAATTCACTACCGGGTCTGAGACATGAGTGACCCAGCAGACTTTAAACCCTGCTGCATCCACTTTTACGTGCTGATTCTGCTCCTCTGCGTGCACCTCCTGTCTCCCTGCCATACGCAACCTATCTGCTCCCTGCACTCTATTCAGTGTGTCTTAACCCTTTAATCGCCCTCTCTGCTCTCTTTCCACTTGTCCTAGATGAGCAGTTTCCATTGTGATGCCTATTCTATCTTTTGTTCTGCGCCCAGCAGGATATTCTGTTTTTCATTGATACAGGGGCAGGGCAACCTTCACAGGCAAGGGCTCTTCAATAAACTGTCTAATTGCTGTCATCAACGTGCTGATGCAGCCACAAGGGCCACAGAGACAGGCCTGCAGGGGAGATTGTTTAAACAAAGAAAAAATCTAAACTCATAGGGTGCCCCCTGGGCCTCAAAAGTCTGGAGTCTGTAAAGGTGCGAGGCCCCATGGCTGTGAGTAGGTGCGGGCCCTAGGCAGCTGCCCACACTGCCCATGCCTAGCTCTGGCCCTGGATAGAGAACTAAAAGTTCCACAATGTTCCACACAAAAGCACAATGGCAATTAGCGCTGCCGTATTTCAAAGTACATTGATGTTTGTAAACTCCGATTATAACTCGGACAAATAGAATTGTTGTGTGAACAAATACCTGAGCACATATTTTCATATAAACACTATCCAGAGAGGGGGGACTAGGAGCAGTTTTTTGAAAAGTGGAAGGTACTGTACCTGTGCTCCTAAGGAAATATTCTACAACAAAGTGGTAACAGTTCCTATGAAAGAAGAGAACAAGGACTCTACAACCAATTTATGGTTCTGAGTCACTTGTGGATGTCTCCAAATAACGATTGAGAGTGCCTGAAGTGGGGATGAACCTCCTGTTGACTCTGGTGCCCTCACACACCCTTGCAAGTTTAAAGCATCATCATTGGGCAATCCTTCTCGTGGGGGTGGTGCTGCAGTCCCTCACAGGCCCTTCAGGAGGGCTCTTTGATGGAGATCTTTTTAGGAGGTGCAGCACTTGTGCATGAGGGTATGTGGGCCGAGTGAATCAGTGTACATGAAGTTAAAATTACCTTTCGGTACCCAGATACGTTTAATCTCGGGTCCTTTAGGTAAGTTAAAAGTAGAGGGGTTTGGAGAATCTCCTTCAACTAAACAAAGGGAGGGACCAGTGTGTTCCCGCCGCTCTCAAACCGTAAGAAAAGTGTGTGGTGTACTAAAGATGAATGGTGGTCGGCATGTTTTGTGCAACCTGTTGATCCCTAGTGGATCTCTGTGCGCTTCATCAGGACTGTGTGCATAGAGTGATAAATAATGGGAATCAGGGAAAGACAGCCTATAATCCCACTTTACCTATCATCAGGTCAAAATAAGATGTCTCTGCATATGAGAAAAGTGTTATTCATGTTCTCAAAAACCCAAACCTAATAGAGACAAAAAAAGGGATGGAAGAAAGAAAAATAGATTTATTGGGCTTGATGAGATTGGTCAAATAGCTCTGCCATAATTAACGGTGTGGACAAAGGTCCCACTTTACAATGAGGTCCACTAATATCATGCCCCTATTATTCGTAGTGTGGTGCGGTGCGTTATGCATTGTAATAAAAACTGAGTGGTTACTGGTAAGCTCCGCAAAAGCCACCTGCAAGCAGAAGAGTCTATGGGTGATACACCCACAGAGAAAGTGTGGTGTCAGGCAGCTTAGATACAAGGTGCTCGACAAGCATTAGAGAGAAGTCTGGATAATTAATCTTGATGTTTCCTCCTATAGAAGCTGGGAGGTAGTAGTGTGATGATCTATGTCATTTAGTGCAGGTCCTATCCCGTGTTCTGGTCGAGGATAGTGGTGTTATATGCCACTGAATAAGTCAGTATATGTTCCTAACAACAGTTCAGGAGACAATAGATAAACAACAATTATAATCTATTCCCACATAGGTTACTGCAAACAAATTTACATTTACATTTACAAAAGAAGAAAAAGAAAGAAAAAGGAGAAAAAAAGGGGGGAGAAATAAAAAGGAACCATAAATCAGATAGATCCAAAAAATTATTTAGAAAAATATCACACATTTATTATAAATACATAATAAAACAAACACAAGGTGCTCGGCAAGCATTAGAGAGAAGTCTGGATAATTAATGTTGATGTTTCCTTCTATAGTAGCTGGGTGGTGATAGTGTGATGGTCTATGTCATTTAGTGCTGGTCCTATCACGTGTGTCATGTTCGAGGATAGTGTTGTTATATGCCACCGAATAAGACAGGGCAGCAACTGAGATAGTGCTTGAGAGTACGTTTTGGGGTAGTCTGTGAAGACCGATACATTAGTAGTTGGTGCCATATTTCTTGGTGGTGAAAATATGGTTGTTAGTTCTTTAGAGTAAAAACCGCTTAGAAGAAAGAGCAACAAAAATGTGTGTGTAGTTTAAATAAGCACACTGTTTTATAAGGCTAGTTGTATGAACAGGACATGTAATGTTGGTTCAACATGACACACAAATTCAAAGTAAGAAAACACATGGAAGTAATGGTGGCAAGTTATGTGCACAATTTAGACATGCGTTCTGTTCTAAAAGCTAATGGCACAGCCGAGACAGGGATTATGGATTCGACATGGCAAATAAACGCATGCCATGTCATATTTGTATGCGCGGGTGTTATACATACATAAATATTAGACATAACAGACCAAACAATACTGGTGCTCATACCCTCCCCATGTTGAAGAAGGGCCACGTCGGCAAGTGGTCAGGCTGCTGAGTGGAGAAGCTGTATGTAAGAATAAGCGGCAAGGTTTTTCGTATCACCCACAGTTAAGTCCAACTATGTGGTGCAGTTAGATTACCTTGTTTCCGGTACTGGCAGCAGTCAGAACTCACCGTCTCTCCCTCCTTATCGTGCCTCTTAACCTGTCGCCTGAGCAGGTTTCGCCGGTGTCTTGCACTCACAACATTGGGTAAATATAGGCGAATACTTCTGTACTCATGAGAGGGGGGTGGGCGTGTCATCACGTGATTGTGATACACGTGATGATGTGTGTGGTATGCAGCATAGCCTAGCAGTGTAGGATGTTAATCCAATGGCCATCTTGGAAGATGTGACTTTACAGCGAGTGATTAAGCCTGAAGCTAGAAACATATTAAAGATTGTGATTTTGATTAAACAGAACCTTTTGATAGCTAGTATTTTATAAAGATACCCTCATATGTAGGTGGCTGATCAATGTGGTATGTATTGGGTGTCTGTCTCTATTTGCTCAGTCTCAATGGGAATTAGGGAGGATTATCATTAATAAGCTAATATTCTCTTTATGAGGTTCTGCAGTGGGAAACTCAGTGGCTTTGTCATGTTCTACCTATGATATCTTCTCCTTTTGGTAAAAGATAAGGAAATTGCTTAACCCCTTCGACGCTCATGACGAGCCCAGCTCGTCATGGAGTTTCCATTGATTTCAATGGAAATTACATTGAAGTCCTAAAATAGCCTTAGCATCCAAGTGGTTAATTTTACTGGCATAAGTGATGGTATGGCTGGTGAGTTATCGACCTATGCCCATGTTGTTCATTGTTCAGTTATTCTATTATGAGTAGTTACATGTCAATGATGGTCACGATGATATTCCCTGTCATTATAGGTGCCGTAATGTCAAGATTACTGTGGACCTAAGCTGAACGATCCCCTTTCGGTTTGCCTAGTTCATATTGTTCAAGAAACTAGTTCCACCCAAGGGATGTCATTGTTCAGTCCCACTTCACTGCTCTTTAGCCTAAACACCCACCGTTGCTCTTGTCTGAACAGTGCAGAGGTGGTCCAGTGAGGGTTGGAATCGATTATTGTCCACCTAAAGCTCTCTGGTGTGTGATTTTTCTCAAGACAGTGGGTCTGCAGCTCCATAGTCATTTTTTGGCATTGGATCATGCTCTTATGTTCCCCAATGAAGACCTTCACCGGTCTCATGGTCATTCCCACATCCCTTGGGTAGCACTAGTACATTACAATGCCATACCATCACTTATGCCAGTAAGATTAAGCAATTTCCATATCTATTACCAAAATGAGACGACATCATAGGTAGAACAAGACAAAGCCACTGAGTTTCCCACCACAGAGTCTCTATTTGTTCAGTTTAAATTCCCATTTAAACTGAACAAATTGAGACAGACACCCAATAGAGACCACATTGATCACCCAGCTATATATGAGGGTAGCTTTATAAAATACTGGCTAGCAAAAGGTTCTGTTTAATCGAAATCACAATCTTTATTATGTTCTTATCTTCAGGCTTAATCACTCGCTGTAAAGTCACATCTTCCAAGATAGCCACCGGATTAACACCCTACACTGCTTGGCTAGGCTGCATACCACACACGTCATCACATGCGTCACAATCACTTGATGACACGCCCACCCCCCTCTCATGAGTACGGAAGTATTCGCCTATATTTACCCAACGTTGTGAGTGCAAGTCACTGGCGAAACCTGATCAGGTGACAGGTTAAGAGGCACCACAACGAGGGAGAGATGGTGAGTTCCGACCACTGCCAGTACCGGAAACAAAGTAATCTAACTGCACCGCATAGGTAGAGTTGGACTTAACTGGACTTAACTGTAGGTGACACGAAAAACCTTGCCGCTTTTTCTTACATACAGCTTCTCCACTCGGCAGCCTCGCCACTCGCCGACGTGGCCCTTTTTCAACGTGCGAAACCTGATCAGGTGACAGGTTAAGAGGCACCACAACGAGGGAGAGATGGTGAGTTCCGACCACTGCCAGTACCGGAAACAAAGTAATCTAACTGCACCGCATAGGTAGAGTTGGACTTAACTGGACTTAACTGTAGGTGACACGAAAAACCTTGCCGCTTTTTCTTACATACAGCTTCTCCACTCGGCAGCCTCGCCACTCGCCGACGTGGCCCTTTTTCAACGTGGGGAGGGTATGAGCACCAGTATTGTTTGTTCTGCTATGTCTAATATTTGAATATGTATAACACCTGCGCATTCAATGTGACAAGGCATTCGTTTGTTTGCCATGTCGAAACCATAATCCCTGTCTTGGCTGTGCCATTAGTTTTTAGAACAGAATGCACGTCTAAATTGCGCACATAACTCACCACCATTACTTCCATGTGCTTTCTTACTTTGAATTTTTGTGTCATGTCGAACCAACATTCCATGTCCCAGCCATACAACTACCCTGATAAAACAGCGTGCTTATTTAAACTATGCACACATTTATTACAACACATAACACGTGCACCACACTATGAATAATAGGAGCACGATATTAGTGGACCTTATTATAAAGTGGGACCTTTGTCCACACCACTAATTATGGCAGAGCTATTTGACCAATCTCATCAAGCTCAATAGAACTATTTTTCTTTCTTCCATCCCTTTTTTGTCTCCATTAGGTTTGGGTTTTTGAGAACACGAATAACATGTGTCTCGGACGCAGAGACGTCTTATTTTGACCTGACGATAGGTAAAGTGGGTCTTTCCCTGATTCCCATTATTTATCACTCTATGCACAGAGTTCTGATGAAGCTCAAAGGGATCCACTAAGGCCCAACAGGTTGCTCCTTTAGTACACCACACACTTTTCTTACGGTTTGAGAGCGGCAGGAACACACTGGTCCCTCCCTTTATTTAGTTGAAGGAGAGTCTCCACACCCCTCTACTTTTAACTTACCTAAACGACCCGAGATTAAACTTATCTGGGTACTGATAGGTAATTTTAACTTCACTTGCACTGATTCACTCAGCCCACATACCCACATGCACACATGCTGCACCTCCTAAAAAGATATCCATCAAAGAGCCATCCTGAAGGGCCCATGAGAGACTGCAGCGCAACCCCCACGAGGAGCATTGCCCAATGATGATGCTTTACACTCGTATGGGTGTGTGAAGGCACATGAGTCAAGAGGAGGTTCATCCCTACTTCAAGCACACTCAATTGTTATTTGGAGACATCCACAAGTCACTCAGAACCATAACTTGGTTGTAGAGTCCTTGTTCTCTTCTTTCTTAGGAACTGTTACCACTTTATTGTAGCACATATTTTCATAGTCATTGACCACACTATGCTGTAGTTCATCGTTCACGTGCAAATGTGTAACTAATGTCAATACAGAAAGAGAATTAATAGTGATATATGTGTCTGACTTGGCATCAGGCTCGCAACGCCCATTGGGCTCAAAGGGGTTCAGCCCCTAGCCCCCCGCCCCGCATCGTGTGTGTCAGCCCGACCGAGAAAGCTTCCCGGGCACACAAGCAGCTGCACCTAAGTACTTCACAGGTCTTTAATGGACCATTTACTTGATAACAATGCTTTGTTGTGATGTCACCCCTTCTTAGAGCCCCTGCCTTTCTACTCTGCATATTGCTGAAAGAATCAGCCCCCTCCCCGAAATTTTTAGAAGCCCCCCAAAATGTGCCTCTAGTTGCGCCTCTGCTTGGCATGGTTCCACCTTTCATCATGGCGTGCTATGTACTGTTGATCCCCTCTGTTTGTCAGGGCTTTTTAGCAAATAACTTACTGTGTTAAGTTCCCTGGCTTCTTTGTTGGAAGGATATTGGTTTCATGTATGAGCCATCGTTTCAGTGGAATGCATTTTCAAATACTGCAAGTTCCACCATGGAAAATACAAATTGTATTTACATGTGTTGCTGTCAAAGTAACCATGTCATGTTTGACGTCCTCTGCCAGCTCTGGATTTCTAACTGACATCTATCTGAACAGTGAATATTTTCAGCCCATAGGTACACTGTTAAAAACAATACTACGAATCCCAGAATGCCATATTATTTACAAAGAACCCATATAGATTGTTGGTGTTTTACATTGTACGTGAACTCTTATCAGTTACATCGAGGTCAGAAGGAGAGAGTGAAGATGTCATATGGTTATTGGGAAACAAGAACCTATGCCTAGCTTCCAGGTGGTTACATGTGGCACCCTATGTCATCTCTGACTTTTTGGCCAAAAACATATTATGTGCTGGGACTTACAAGCCCGCTTGATTGAAAAGTAATACAATACGATAGGTTCCGGAATGCAAAGTGTGGTTGGCTGGAAGCAATATACGTGGCATAGTTTTTCATATAGAACAGCAAGACCATATATACAGAGCAAAACCAAGGCTGAGTGAGGCCCTCACAGCTCACCTGGAATTAAAGATGCAAAAAACAAAAACTGCCGAGACTGCAGGTGGCTCGTGGCATGTTGGAAGAAGTGTTCACACAGTCAGCCAAAGGGTCTACTCTCCGCTTCATTTGCTGGGGACACTATGTGCCCTCCTGCCCAGTGACAGGCACTTGGTCACAATGTGCTTTGCATGCATAAGGAGTGGGCCCAGGCCTGCCCGAGGCAGCACAAGCACACACCCATCTAGAGCACTGGATGGCCCATGCTCCCTTGGTCAACAGGAGTTCACTGTCAGACTTAATGAGGAAATCTAACTTACATTTCACATAACATGTGACCCCTCCAAGTCCATCTTTAATATTTAATATTGCTGAACTATTTCCTCTTTGCTGTACTATTTCTACTTTGTTATCCTATTAAGACTATACTTGTAAGTTAGGCATTTGTGAAATTTACATAGATTTCCTTTGAATAATTACCTGAAATTTAGGAAAGGTGATCTGAAATTGCTCGAAATGCAAATCTGTCATATAGCGCTATATTTCAGCGCAAAATGCAAACCTTGCTTTTTGCTTTATAAAAAGCATACAAAAATCACTTGTGCTGCGAACAAGAACCGCTTGCATGCTGTTTGTTTACTTTGGTCCCAGGGAAAGGAGTTACACCAGAATGGACTTGAATTATACAGTTTGCATAATGGCTTAATTTATTACATTTTCTATGTAAAAATTCAGAATATATATAAAACTTTCCCAGACTTTCCATGTCTCAGTGACCAGTGACCTCCTTGTCATGAAAAGGTCTCCAGATCACATTAAGCACACTCTGGAGGAGTATCCTCTCCTGGACCTGGATACCCTATCAGAAATCTTTGTCCAAAAAAAGTCTGGCTCCCCTCTTGACCCTGCGCCTCCCCACCTTTTGTGCAAGGTTAAAGAGGTGGTGCTACCGGATATACTGGACGTAATAAATCTCTCTATCACCAATGGCCATGTTCCACCTTCTTGGAAACACGCCATGGTGAACGCTCTATTGAAAAAGCCAAGCTAAAACCCTGACGTCCTGAGTAACTATTGTCCCATATCTTTGCGGCCCATGGTCTGTAAGGTCCTGGAAAACCATGGTAATTCAATTCTCCGACTTCTTGGAAACTTATGATCTTTTACACCACTCTCAGATCGCCTTTCATCCCCATCCTGGAACTGAACCCGCACTTATCGCCGTTGTTTAAGAATCTAAAAAGATAATCGAACAAGGAGGAGCAGTAGCCTTTATCCTCCTTGACCTGAGCTCCGCTACTGGCATGGTTAACTTTGACTGTCTCTTTAGCAAGCTTAGGAATTCCGGGTGTCAGGGGGAGCCGTTTTCTGGATCCATTTCTACCTGAATGGTAGAACATTTCAGATCTTCGCGGGGGAATCTACATCACCTCCACCTCCCACCTATGGCGTTCCTCAGGGTCATCACTGAGTCCTACGCTGTTCAATGTGTACATGAGGCCGCTCGCTGATATCATCCTGCAATATGGGATCAAAATTGTCACATATGCGGTTGATACTCAGCTGGTAGTATCTCTAAATCACCCGTACAATGTTCCATCTGATCTGGAATCCTGCCTGGAGAAGGTGGCAACCTGGATGTAACACTCATGTCTCAGACTCAATGGAGAAAAAAACAAAATAATGTATCTAGGCAATCTACCCAACACAGATCTCAAACTTCCCTGGCCAACCTGTCTGGGACCCACCCCCACTCCAAAGTCCAAGAACAAATGCCTGGCTGTCTGGCTCGACAAGTCACTCAAATTTGATCAACAATCAGTGGAAGTGACTGAGAAGTGCTATGGTATACTTAGAATGCTGTGGAAAGTTCTCCCCCTCCTCCCTATGGGGGCTAGGAGAACTATGGTCCAGGCCATGGTGATTTCTTGACTGGACTCCTTGTACCTGGGAACACCTAAATCCACTACAAGGAAACTTCAAGTTGTCAAGTACTGTGCCGCTCGGTTTCTGCTTGGCACACCTAGAACTTAATCGGCCAAGTCTTGCTTGAAGACCCTACACTGGCTGCCCATCATGGAGAGGATTACATTTAAATCCATTTGCTTAGCCCATAAGACCCTTATGGGAATAGGCCCTTTCATTAACAAGTCCCTTATTACCTGCTCTCGCCCCAGGAAACTCCTCTGCTCGGCGAGCCTGAGTTTAGCCGTAATTCCTAAAATCCAAAGGACATGAAGTGGGGGTAGTTCCTTCTCTTATACTATGGCTAAGCTTTGGAACACCCTCCCCCTGCATCTGCGCTCAGAGACCCACCATCTCACCTTCCGAAAGCATCTTAAAACCTGGCTGTTCCAGAACACTAACTTGTGAGCATCCTTCTCTACCCTGTACTGCCGCTAGCGCTGGGATGCCTTAGGGTAGCTATGCGCTTAAGAAATGCTCATTAATAATAATAATAATGAAATGTCACACATTGCTGAAAATAGTGCGACTTTACACTGGCGTAACAAAACAATTACCCTAGCCTAACATGTTTTTCAATTAATGGAATGGTTAATTTAAACCCTTGACAGTGATGCATTGCAGTATGCATTCACGTCACCCTTAGACACATAAAAGGATATAAAGTTAGTTCCATTTCAGTATTTAAACACGATACAATGTATGCTTTTATCTGTGCTTCGGCTCCTGTGTCTGCCTTAAAATGGAGATCTTAGAAGCATATTATTCCCTCTACTAGGCACTGTTTAAAAATAACATATTTACATCAATGGGCGTCTACAAGGAGCTCCTTGGGAGCTTGGTATAGAGATGTGAATGAGCTACAAGTCAACTCAAAGCATTCCCTCTGTCAGACCAACTTTTCCACACTGCCCACCAAAGTACATCACCTTCCCCCTCACCCAAACATTTCAGGTATTGGTCTCCTTGTTGAGATTGCCAATTTCATTGACTGATTTTATAAGAAGTTAGAAATCAATTCAAGACTGTTAAGACTAAAACAGGAAGTGCTGATTCCAAAGAACCCAAACCATATCAAAGCCTGTGACTTCATAATGATACTTTATGTAGTTGTGGACCTTGGCCCACCAGCCCCAAACGTAATCCCATAATTTGCTCCTCTTACTTTAAATCGCTGACCCAATTCTGGAAAGACCTCAAAACCTGGCTCTTCAAATGATCCCCCACCCAGTCCGACCAGTAGGCCCCTCCCCCACTGCATTGAGACCCTCATGGGTGAGTAGCAGCACTTTACATACCTCTGATTGATTGATAACTAAATTCAGGCTGAAATATAGCTGCAATATGCAGAGGCCTTTTGCTAATGTCCCACGGAAGATGGTACTTCTCAATCTAAGCCGAGGGGTATCACACATATATAAAAATCTACCAAAGTAATATTTACCAAGAAAGCATGACAAAATAAGTAGTTAAATCACTAAATGTTAGTGGAATAGATCAAGGGTCAGATTTTAGTGAATGAAATTATGTTAAATTGCCCTTTAAAGCCAGTGGATTGAGGAGGTGAAGTGGAAATTGCAATATAACCTCTACATAATCGGTTTATATTCATGCACTCACAAGTCTTGATTTTTAACAGTCCAGGCCAGATATATACCATGAAAGTCAGTCATCATCTCTGTTTCAAGGGCCAGTTCAGTTCGTGATATGTCTCTTTGTAAATGGCGTAAATAGTCATCCCATCTAAAACCATGTCGTTCCAAAGAACATGACAAATTCAGCCAGGCTGCTATGGAGCACCTGCTGGCATTTGAGGCCTATAATAAGTAGTGCTCGTTACCTCAAGAATAACAGACTAGAGGAAAAGAAGGGCCATACGTGTGATTCATTGTAGAAACTTTGCATTGTCCAATACAAATATAACTGACCCTGGGTAGTGTTTAGGACAGTCAAAGGGGAGAGCTAACCTATTCACTCAGTTTCCCACATATGGAGAAGTTTCAAAGAACACATATGAATACTGTGTAGTTGCCCACACAGCTGAACTTTTTGAATTGTTAGAGGGGCATTGACATCCCAAAAATCAGGAAAGCATGCTAAAAATAATACTTCGCAGCAAATATCAATCTTATGCTTTTGGATCAATATGCAATATTCCAGGTTAATACTGATATCAGTCAAGCCTAGAGATGCTGTCTACCGGTAAAGAGTTGGCTTCAGTAGCCACAGTTCTCACAGAGATTTTAGATCGTTTTAACGGTGGGTCAAGAAAATAGATAAAGGAGAAGACCATCTGTACGTTGGTGTTAATCAATAGGCCCAAAGGATGTGGCTTATACTTTGAGGAGGAAATATTTGGCCTAATCTTCCTAGTATACGCTCACAAAAGTGAAATACTGGTCATGGGAGATTTCAGTATTAGACCAGAGTCCTTATGTTCCCAATGTGCATTCATTATTTGATTATGTATCAGCACTTGTTTTCTAGGAATGGTTAAGACACCCCATACATGCCCATACATATATTCACTAGAATGCACTCAATGGCTACTGACTTTAGCCAATCTGCCAGAAGAACATTCCCATCATCAATTGACCGGAACACATAATTTTCTATCAGCAGGGTTTTCAAGAGTCCTCATTAATCAACCTTACTATGAAAGGCAGAATTATGAGCATTCAAAAAAAATCTTAAAAATCGAATGTTTGCTGTTTTTGAGTTATTTTTAATATTTGTATATTCTTCATTTTCCTCTTGCAGAACTAGTGGACCACTTGATCTGCCATTATAAGTAAATCCTGACCACAGTGCCAAATAAGGTCATAGATATACTGATATAGGTAGTATATTGTACCACTAAGAAAGTGAAGGGCTACCCTTCACGCAGTGACTCAGCACTAGTAAAAATCTGAATGCACATAGGACAAGTAAATCTCAGCCATTCTGCACCAGTACAGTAGAGAAGGAAGCAAAAAAAAAACTTAGAAAGAATATCAGCCGCATGGACCCATTCCAAAAAAAGCTTTACTATCCTAAAGGGTGTTGGCTGAGTATGATCAGAGCCAAACACAGTGGTCTGCTAGCTAAATATGTACACCAGGATTTCATTAGGGATAAGGTGGAACAATCTGTGAAAACATCCAAACTCAAAATGGTAGGGAATAAACCCAGAACAATCTCTGGTTTGGGACTCTGTAGGATATGACATGGTTTCTGATAGGCCGATCTTGGATGCAAAAAATACCACTTAATCATCCATTCTTATTAACCCTAATTTCTCTGGAAGACACTTCTTGCTTCCAATTCTCCAGACCTCTGCAAATTCATCAATGGTTGGGCGATAGAAAGTCTGATTATATACTCTATACAGAGACAGAACTGCTTCTACTTTTTTTTGTTGTTGAGTTTTATATAGCGGAAACAAGACCTGAAACATTGAGTATCAGACCGCTTTACATGAGCACCAGTTTCGTTACAGATGAACACATGAATTTTTTAGGCACGGGGAGAGTAACTGATTTGCCCAGAATCACAGGACGTTGAGCATTGTTGCTGAGACTCAAACCTGGTTCCCAAGCTTTGAGGTCCACTGCACTAGCCGTAAGGCTACATCCTCTCCCCTACTTTACATTCAAAAGCCAATGTTGCTGGCAGCCAAGAATGAGTCAGCAGTTCTTCTGGTGCTGCTGGATTTGCAGGATATTTTGAAAAGATTGATTACACAATGTTGCTTGATTGTCTGTCCAGCGTGACTGGTATGTTGAAGGATTCAATCGAGTGCTCCAAGATCTCCTTCATAACAGATTTGTATTGTCAGATGTCAGTACCACTTGTCATCCCATCTATTGCAAAATGTCATGTGCCGCAGGAGACACCAATGCCACCAGTATTTTTAACATCTGTATTGAACTATTGCACAGTGCACTGGAACATCTAACAGGTGGACGTGGTTCTCATATTTAGTGTTTTCGTCACTGAGTGATAGACATAGCTCTTGGAGAAGTGCATGATCCAAATTACTGCAGGCAACTTTACATTTTATCACGTCTCTCTAGTTTAGTAACCCTATATTTGCTGCCATTGAAGAGCAGTGTTACACTGATTAATCCTTATGCATCAATTTCAGCTTGGCTCAGGTTCTGCTCATTGGACAAATCTTATTTATTTATTTATTTACGAGTTTATATAGCGCTGGAATCGACTCCAACTGGAGTATCTCTGCGCTTTTGGCCGGTTTACATATACAAAGGAGATGAGTGATGCTGAGGCTAGATCTCATTTTTAAACAACAGGGTTTTAAGGTGTTTCCTAAATTTCAGATGCTCAGTGCATAGTCTGAGAGTCAGAAGGAGTCCATTCCACAGTGTGGGTCCTACTACTGATAATGCTTTACCTCCGTGTCTGTTTTTTTTGACACGAGGTACTACCAGTAAATGGTTTGTGCTCGATCAAAGTGATCTGGAGGGGATGTAGGGCGTGAATTTCTGTTCCAGGTAGGTAGGGCCTTGTCCGTTTATGCTTTTATGAATAATACAGCATATTTTAAATTTTGCCCTTTGTCGGATGGAAAGCCAGTGTAGTTTGTTTAAGAGTGGTTTAGATGCTGTTCTTGGAGGGGCATTTAGGACTAGGCGAGCCGCCGTGTTTTGGACTACCTGGAGTCTAGCCAACACTCCCTCGTTAGCGGAGAGAACCAAGCCGTTACAGTAGTCGATTCGACTCAAGATAAGGGCCTGCACTAGAGTTTTTCTAAAGGAGTCGGGCAGCAAGGGAAACATTGTGCGCAGCATGCTAATGATGTGAAAGCAAGAGCCTGCAATGAAGTTGCTATGTTGTTTAGCGACAATTCCTGATCGAGGCGGATCCCTAGGTTTTTGACGACCTGTTTGGGTTCTGGGACCGTACCTAGATCAGATGGCCACCAGTCCGGGGTTCACAATAATTTGGCCTCTCCGAATAGCATAACTTCAGTCTTGCTAACGTTGCACTGTAGATAGTTGCTAGACATCCACTGTGCTATGGCCTTCATGCCTGCAGAGAAGGAGTTCCTTAATTCAGCGTTGATTGTTTTAAACGGAAAGAGGAGCTGCGCGTCATCCGCATATGACACGGGGATGAAACCAAATTTGCGCATCACTCTTGCCAGGGGTGCCACGTAGATGTTAAAGAGTGTTGGGCTCAAACAGGAGTCCTGTGGCACCCCTTTTGAAATCTCAACCTCCGCTGACCGATATGCGCCCATGGTGACAGTCTGGGTGCGATCGGATAGGAAACTCCTTAGCCAGGCAAGGGCTTTGTTCTTAACTCTTACGTTCGACAACCGGTCAATAAGGATGTTATGTGACATGGTGTTGATCGCTCCCGACAGATCTAGTAACACTAGGATCACAGAGTAGCCTTTGTCCTGAAACATATGCAAGTCATCGGTAACAGACAGGAGGGTGGACTCTGTACTGTGTTTCGGCCTAAAACCAGATTGTGAATAGTCTAGGCCGCCAGCTATTTCAATATAGCTGGATAGGTGTCGGTTTACATATTTCTCTGTGAGTTTTCCCAAAAATGGTAGCAGGGAGATGGGCCTAAGGTTTGCTAGTTTGGTCCATGGTATAGCAGTGTTTTTCCTAATAGGCCTAACTAGTGCCTGCTTCCATTGTCTGGGGACAGAGCCTGTACTAAATGACAGATTAACACGTTTTCCAAACGTAGGACATAAGGCTTCCAGTAAGGTGGGCATAAGTCTGGCTGGAATGATATCGTCAGGGCTGCCACTTTTGATCTGTATAGTGAGTGCTGACAACTCCTTTGAAGTAATCACTTTGCAGTTTACAAGCCAATTATCTGAGAACACCCTGAGCCAATCTTGCAGCCATGCTATCTTCCATCAGTTCAACAGATTGTGCAGTGATTATTCAAAAAGATTTTCCTGAGCTTCCACTGGAAGTATGGCAGATCTTCAATGGAGCATATTGCAAGAGATGTGTGAAACCACGTTTGTCTCAAGGCGGTCGTATTACATGCTCACCTCTTTACCCCTTCACATTTAAGTGCTTTATATATCTAGTCCGATGTCAGGATTCAGACTTTATACAGTGCCTTATTACTTGTGTCCAGCCAACTTCTAAGCAAACCCACTTTAGGAAAGTAATCAAGTGAGGCACAAGGAATTAAAGTGTCCAGATTTACACAGTTAGGTCAAGGGGAAGGGACCAGGAATCTAACTTTACTCCTACTTCCACTATTAACTCTTTTAACACACTTTGAGTTGCTCATAAATTCTTTTAATGACGCGCCTTCTTCCATTCAGTGGTATCTAGTTCCAGCTTCCTTTAACCAACATGAAACTATAAAAAACACCCTGACACTTTCATAAGTTAGTGATAACAAAACAGAGAAGCACTGTCTGCGCCCTCTCTTAACATAGCACTCTTGCATCCACACCCATCCCATCCAGTCCCAAATTGTCTTAGCACTCGCTGGTAGCCTTGGCCACTGCTTATGTGCTATCAGTACTGGGCATGGCAAAGCCAGCATATGTTGTTTAACTCTCACGTATGCACACAGATACCACCACTTTCCCCTATAGATGTCCACATTGATTACCTTCACAAAGGATGTGAAGGCTAGGCTAGCCAGCACGCATTATTCGGATGTCTAATAACTCCTTTCTCATATGAATTACTGCATTGCATAAGTTGCCACATGAAAGTCAGATGTGTTGGCTTTGCCAATGCCTGTTTCATTCTATGTTAGTTGAAGACTATCTAGTTTTCTCTTTTTACTGCTCAAATACATGTCTGCATTCTTGGCATTAAATCCACTTCACAAAATAGAGCAAGTGGCTGTCTTCAGTAAGTGTTAACACTGTTTATCACTAGAGTATTGATTGCACTTTATTCAACTGTCATCAAACTTTCCTCACTCTGAAAATGTAAAATATCTAGGACTTGCATGAGGTTTTATCAAGACCATCTTGCTTGATATAAACTGCAAGTACTAGGGTAACGCCTGCTGGCTACGCGTTCTTTGCCTGGAACCTCACACACCCAGAGAACAGCATACATACTAGCTTCCAGCTGCTACAGAACGTAATGTTTCCTTAGAATAAATAAACCTGTTGTACTGTATCATCTTTGGGAGCCTGTGAATTCCTTCAACAAATACACGTGCTCCACTGCAAACAAAACAAATGGCGAGTCACACGGAGAGTCATAGGTGCCAACCAGAAAGTTTATTCATGACCGAAAAGGGAGGTTTTAAGAAAATAGGCATGTGCAAGTTAGAAATAAAACACAAATGAACATGTGAGGGCAATTTATATGTGTGTGCTCTGGGCATTAGCTTGCCTCATCTCTACAACGGCCCCCCAGAGACGCCGGGGATGCCTGGTTTCACCCTGGAGATACCCAGAAAGGGACCATCTCACAGGGAAAACCAGGACGGGTTCCCCAGCGGTCTACAGCGCCAGGACACTCGGGTAGAGTAACAGTGCGCTTTACAAGTATCCCACATTTACATTTACATACACGTGTTTGATGTGGGCTGTGCAAGCGTGCAATGCACACACACATACACATTTCGAATGCACTTGAAGAATATGCATACATATGGATACCCCGAGTAGCGAGCGAGGGCATGGGAGGAACATTGGCTTCACACCTACAATGTGCAGATTATGAGGATTTCATCAATGCGTGCACAGACTTTGCTACACGTATCCTACAAAATATTTCTCACCTTCCTGTATATCGGGTTAATTGAACTGAGAGTGGTTGAAATCCAGCATGATATTTACACGATTTGTAAGAAAAAGGTGTATACATATCGTAAATAATCATTTAGGAGCAAAAAAAATAAACTTTGTTGCATCTTTGTACTTTAACTGATTATCTCAACCCAATGTATGAATACTATATAAAGTCAGCATTATTAGTATTATTATTAAAAAATATATATGTACATACACTATACAATCTGTACATTATGCAAGTCACAAGGGAATGTACACGATTTTGAAAAAAATTTTTAAGTGGTGCAAATGGGTATGTTTTTTTCCAAATCGTTTTTTTTTTCCAGTGTGGCTTTTTGTTCTGTTATTTCAGTCTCTAAAGTATATTGACAGTGCATTTGGCATGAGCAATTTAATAATCTCTTAACTTCAGGGATATGTGTTCTTAAATTAGTTCTTTTCGGGGATTGACACAGGGAACGTGGGGCATAAAACATTTTTTGATGGGTGTTATTTTAATTCCTTGAGCTTTTGTTTTGGAAGTGCGCTGTGCGAGCACCTTGTACCACCAGGGGCCCTATTACGGTAATTGCCCTGGGGGCGCAACTGGCGTTTGCGCCCGCTTGCACGCCTCCGGGGCACTTTGGTTTTACTGAACGGGGCGCAGACACTTGTGCGTCCCCTTCAATTATACAGATAGTGCTGGTGCACTGAAAGCACCAGCGATACCTTCAGGGGTGTGCCCTTATTTGCATTGGGGCGTGCCCTATGCAAATAATGGGATTCTTTAGCCTCTGCACCCATGCCATATTACTAACACAAAAGGCACAAAAGGCACATAGAGGAGGTGGTTGCAGAGGTAAAGAAGCTCTCAGGGGGGCGTACTCAAAAGGTAGTGCACAGTGAGTGCACCATCTGAGAGCATCCCTCTGGAGGGAGAAAGGGTAGGACCCCCCAGATATTGACTGCACCTGCCTACAAGGGGATCTCTAAACCCCTGTGAAAGTGCATGCGGGTGCCGCCTGCATTGTGAAAAACAGAGCGGCTGCAAGCAGCCCCTTCTTGCTTTCACATGAATGCGCTGCCATGGGGGCAGTGAATCCACCTTAATAGGGCAAACTTGCACCGGGCGCACCTTTTAATAGGTGGGCCCGGCCCATACAGTGAAAATGCATAATACGGCCCCAGATTCTGAAAGCTTGTTTCTGTTGGTAGCAATGTGTGACAGTAATGTGCATATTTGTTGTGTGGCTTTTTGTTGTAGTGGGGATGTGTTGTTTTTTGTGTTGTTGTGTTTTCTTGCTACATTAATGCAGTATGAAGTTGTGCTGTTCTGTGGTTGCTTTATGTTCTGTTTTGAGTAATTTGCCGTGAAACACCCTGCTGTATTTTAATTGTGGAGTCATATTGCTTTCTGTGTGTCATTGTATTATGTAGTATTGTGTATGCTAGGAATGTCAACAAATGTTGCTGTATTTCCCACAAAAAAAGAAGTACTTGCCTTTAAACATCCTGTAACAAGAAGCCACTGTCTAAGGCAGTAACTTAGTGCTGCACCAGCTCTTCATTTATTTAAGACATAACTAAGTTCAAACTGTGGCACAGTCCATGTTGGAAATTAGCAGTCACAGTATTCACTTTATTTGATACATCCCTTAGTCTTGGGCGGTCTGTCTAACTCTGCCCTTGCTTCCCTGAAGACAATATTCAGTATTGCTTGTCAGGCTAGTTGTAGGATCACAATCTTTCTGACCATATTACTTAACATTTGAAGAAACTTCACTGTTGCCTTCACCAGCTCAGGTACAGATTGAGATCAAATGTCTTACCCATGACCGTACTCTTCTTACCTTAGCCATATTGCAGACCTCGAGTATTGCCAGAGCATATGAGTTGTAGAACCTTTACGTTTCCAATCTCTTATATTCAGAAGAGATTAATCATTTACCTGCTGTTTCTCTGGTACTGCTATTGCAATTTACTGCTCTACTGCAAGCTTTTGCTAAATTGTCACTTTTTAGTAAATGTTTAAAACATTCTTCAATCTTTGCCATGCTTACTGCTTTGATGTAGATACTGTGTGTAAGAAATTGGGGTATTAGTTGAAGAAGGTGAGTACCCACCTCAAGTAATAACCACAAACCTTGTCAGGATGGACGGCAAAAGTACCTAAATAAACCTGAGTCAACTCCCTGGTAGCTATGTCACAGAGCAAACAGTCTTGAATTATAGGCAACGCGTTAGGTATTCATGCAGTACCAAAACAGTAATAAAGTCAAAACACAACACAAGAAAAATCCCAAACCAATTTAAAGGAATAGAAAATATTTCAATGAATAAAGTGACACCAAAACAAAAAATTCAAAAGAAAGCAGAGTTATGGATTTTTATAGTTTAATTATAAAATAGCACCAACAAGCATTAAGCTCCAACCACAGTCAACTGATTGCACTTCACCGGTACCCATGCATAAGTTAAGGTTGATGGCAAAAGAGCATGGGTCAGATGCAGAAATTAGGCCTCTCCAGTCAGAAGTTTTAGCTTCTGATTTAGGCCCAGATTTCCTAAGGTTTTGCATTGTGGTTGCAACACTTTTTTAGTTTAGCCCAATTCGAAATCTATACTGGGATGTACAAAGTCGCACAAAGCCCAATTTGCGTGTCTTTGCTTGGCTTTGTAAAAAAAAAATGTAACACAAGTCTCACGCTGCCTTGCTTTACCATTTGTCAGGTAGGCATTACATGGGTGGAGCATGGGTGTTCCCATGCCTCCACCTATTTATTTTAAAGCAAACCCATATTTAGCAAAGTCAGTAAATATGAGTTTGCACCAAGATGGTCCTCCTGCCCGAGGTTGGCGTAACAAGGAGAGATATCTTTATTTCTCACGGTTACGTCCTCTTTGCTTGTGTGCTGCATTCTACAAAAGAGGAATACGTCTCTTAGAATAGTTATTTGTGCGTTAAGGTATGGCTTCCTGTACAAAAATTATTTGACTACAACGCAGGCAATTTTGTGTCTTACACAAAGGGTGCCTGAGTTGGTGCTAGACAGCCAGAAAGGCTCCAGCACTATATGAAAGCAGAACTGCAACCACATCTTAGCAGATATGGTACATTTCATCTCTTTTCCTTTGACACAACACAGCACAGCAACTTTCCTTGTGGCATTGTATTGCGTCAAATGTTAGCAAATCTGCTGTTTATTCTCTGGATTGGATGTCAAAATCTTCAGAAGGACAAGGCAAGCTGTGGCTGTAGATCGTGGGTACCCACTAGATGAAGTCCTGGTAAAGCTGCTGACTCTTGGCGGGAAATCTCAGAGCAGCAGATATTTGAGTTTTGTGCCCAAGGAAGGTCCATTGCTGGCTGGATACTTTGGACACCTTTGCCCACTGAATATGTCTACCTTTTGCCTTTGCCACTTTTTTGGAGTTCAGATTCTTCCTGTAGGGCAAAGTTGCAGACTGTAGCTGAAGATGGCTCCATGAGGTCGAATACCTTCTCCGTGAGGTTCCCACAGAATCAGATTTGCTGCTGCATAAAAGCTCAGAGTGGCAGGAACCTGAATCTTTAGACCCATTCACCTTCATCAGAGCTGCTTGGTAGGTTGGTCCTGGTCTTCTAGAGATTCTTGAAGTCAAAAACCTTCCAAATCCCAGGTTCCAAGGAATGATTGGAGGAGTACACTTTGACACAAGCCAATGGTCCATGACCTTGGGACACCCCTTGGGGGTCAAGACTCACTCCAGCAGAGGCCACCAGAAGGGTCCAGGGCAGGTCATGTTGGAACTGGTCAACTGGACAGTTGCAGAAAAAAGGCTTGTTGTAGCTTGTTGTATGCCTGTAGCTTGAACAGGAGGTCAGCCTTTTGACACTTGGCGTACACTTCATTGACCTGGATACAAGAGGGAGAGTAGGTCCAGTCGTCTGCTGTTGTAGAGAGACAGCAGGTTCAGAAGACGTTCTGAAGAGGGTACTAGGGAGCCTACACTTATCCCTGCCACCAACCTGTAGATGGGGAAAACTCTGGGCCAGTCCCTAACTAATAGGGTAAAGGTTCCCATAGTTAATCCTACCTACTTTTGCAATATTTCCTGTGTGTCCTACTGCAGGCAATCTTACAGTGCCCCTTTCTGCCTTATATCGATATGGCAGAGGTTTTCTTCTCCTATGCTGAGCTCTTGGAATACCCCCAGAGATGTAGCCATGGAAATGAGCAACCCCCATCTGTGGTCACTCTAAAACAGTTCTAAGGAGAGACCCTTGCTCACTGGGATTAGTGCATGCCTGACTGGGGGAACAATGAGGGACCTACCCAGGTTTCAGCTAACATCTGCTTGTGAGAGGTCAGACCACTTTGTAGTCATCAGGTTCCTAGACACAGCCCATTGATCATCCTGACAGAGGAACACATACACCCCCAAACCCAGGCCTTTGTCCTGCTCTTGGAGCAGTTTCCACATTTCAAATAGGGACTATTCAGCTACCAGATAACTGTTGGAGCTCACACAAATAGGCCCCCAGAGGTTTAGGTAATAAAAAGTACCTTTTCAAAAATTAATATTCAAAATCCAACATCACCAGTCAATTGGACTTTTAATAAATATTTTTAAAAGTTCAATAATTCCAGTTTTAGGAGTTTCCTAGCTGGAGATAAAATTATTAAATGTAATTTTGTATTCCAATGCTTTTTTGTGGAACAGTGAGCCTCTGCTTAGGTGAAAATAGCATTTTGGGCTTTTCACTGTAAGGACATGTATAACATTATACTTTTACATGTCCCACTTTTAAATACCATGCACCCTGCCTTATGGCCAATAAGGCCTACTTAATATTGACCTATTAATATTCAACAGAATTTTTTTTACCTGTCAAAGGGGATATTTTTACATGTTACATTTACATTCTCACAACTGCACAGCCAGGCTACAAATAATTGGCCTGCAGTCATGTTTGTACAGTCACTGTAATGGATGGCACAATGGGTGCTGCACCCACTAGTGACATCTAACTTACAGGCCTTGGGTACCTCTTGTACAATATACTGTGGACTTATAGGTAAGCACATAATACCTATTAGGGGTATGCCAATTTCATCATGTTGGAAGGAGGAGCACAGGTACTTTACCACTGAAGAGCAGGGGTAAAGCACACATAGTTCTACAGCCAGCAAAAATAATCAAGACAAAAATATTGGGGGAGGGGACCATTTCCTAGTCTTTTCACGAAAGTTCATATTTTGTAATGCTTGTGCCCAGGTAAGTTTTCTTAGTTGTTTCTACTTAGCCAACTGTTTCACAACATGTTTTAACAGCTCAAAAGAGAAAGCTATGCTGCATTCTAAATAGTAAGGAATGTATACTTTGCATTGTTGAACTTGCAGTGGTAGCATTTTGACAGGATTTGCTGTAATAGGTACTGAAAAGGAAGGTGGTTTATTGTCCGCTACATGAGATGTTGCGCTGGGGAAGGGTCAAGTGGTTATATCTGGCAGGTACTTGTACATACATAACAAATGGACGTCAGAATATTGTCAACTGAAATTTCGTCTAAAACAAATATTGTATTGTAAATATTGTTTACAAAAGAATCCTCCCATTGAGTGTACACTTTCTATTATTTACTTTGAATGTGATATTTCTTGAAAAATATTTAGGACAGAATAATTATTTCACACAATATTCTGAGAATTAAATTCTTGTATCCTACCAAATAAACAGCATACATGTCTCAGAGTGGCTTCTCTTGAAGTCTGTGGTCAATGACGGTGGATGATCAGTGCAGTTTAGTGGGTTGCCGCGGCGAAGCCACTGTGGAGAATAGCTTGACCAGGAGTGCCTCACTGAGTAGCTGGTGGGAGGGTGATGCTCTTGGATGAAGGGTAGATTATTCAAGTGATGGATGACAAATAATGCACAGAAAAGGAAGTTTGCGGAAGACGAGTGGGTGTCTAAATTGCTCAGTGCAGTGCCTAGGTTACATGAAAAATGCTAAAGTAAGCTCATTAAATTTGTTCTAGTAATTTATAAGGTCCCTATCATTTTCAAGATGACAGCATTCAACCTGAGATGAGGTTTCTTTTCTCCACAGGCAGGGCCGGACTGGATTCACAAACCAGCCCTTGCAATTACGTCCGACTGGCCTCCTGGGGCCAGTCGGATGTAATTGCCAGGGCTGGAACACTGCTGCTGTACTTTTGTTACAGGGGGCCAATTTTGCAGCACGGCTGCAAAACTGGCCCCCTACAACAAAACCAGCCACAACCGGTACAAGCTCCGCCCCCACCCTTCCTGCCCTCCGGGGAAACGCCCGGTGCCTGCTACAGCCAGTCTGGCCCTGTCAGTATTGGTTGTAGACAGTAAAACCCCGATTTGTGCTTCCATTTTGTGCAGGGGGCTTGAAAGTTCTAAGCTTAGCATAAAGCTTTGAAACACCACTAAGTAGGCCATTAACTATCAAGGAATACTGCAGGTAATGTTATTACATTAAACACTCTTCATGCATGGTTAACATAACGTCAAGTCTTCAATTCAATGTTAGTACTATTGTGTGTGCTATTTACCACTCCCGGGAATTACCAATTCCATGGGACTTTTATGGCATATATTTACAAACTATTGGGTTGATATATGCAGAGCCTGTGGGTGAAGTTGGGGGCGGGTGAGGGAGGGGCATGAAGTAATCGTTTTTTCAGCACAGCAGGGCACAGTATGTTCACTTGTCAAGAAAAAAACCAAGGTCTGAGGCTTCACTGCTGCCAAAACCTTGTGATATCTTTCTATACAGAAAGATAAGGTGTGAGAAAAGCTACTCACTCTGAATCAGGCAAAGCGAAATTGCCTATGGCAATTTTGACCCAGACAAGACTGTTTATAGCCTGCAATATGTACTACAACAGCCCTTATACTTTTTAAAATACCTTGCTGTTACACTAATCCGAAGTAAATTATCCATACAGTATGATATTGCAGTCAGCCAGCATTCCACTATTCTTGTGTTATCCTGTCTCCTGAAGCCATCCTGTCATTTTAACAAGGCGCATTCGACGTCTCAGCCAGAGAAACCTATCAGCAGAAATTCATTACTCTGCCGCCTTGTTACCGCCGCCTACAGTAACTTTCAAAATTCTGCCTGAGCCTCGGGCATATGAATTGATCTAGTCACAAAAGTCAAGTCCTGAAGAGCATGATTCCAAAACACTGTCACTTAGCAACAGGCCATTAATCCGATTCATTAGGAGAAAAATGCTGCAGGAAAAATATGAGTGGCAGAATGAACAATGAGCAGGCCTGGTGGTAACACTCATAAGGGCAGCCTTTATTGTGTTACAGAAATAAAGCAGACCGCTTAAATTAGCAGGGCCACAAAACACAGCCTCGAATTACAGTTTCTTAGCAATGGCCACACATTAAATTACATTTCCAATCTACATCCCTCCGCACGTATTTATTTCTAGATACCAAAATTGACTGCCTGCGTAAAATATTAGATAACTCAGTAGTTTACGACCTGAGTGGTTATTAATTGGCTGACCAGCATCTTGCCATGGCAGCAGAAGACATGGCCTCTGCTCTCCGGCTGGGGACTGCCCTCCAAATTGTGAGAACCCCACCTGTCAGGCAGGCATCTTAATGCCTTCTGCACATACACTAGTGTGGTGTTTGCACACAGCAAAGAAGTTTGCCAAGGGGGCGCCCTGTTGATATGGAATTGTTCAGAACTAAAAAGCAAATGGCCCTCAGGCCCTGGGAGTTTCCTCTCAGTGCCTGGGGGAGACGTTGATATATGTGTTTCCTGTTTGGGACAACAATATTTGGATAACTTATATTGGGCAGTAATAGAATTGCAGTACTACATGTAAATATGGGGTAAACATTAAGGGCCCAATTACGATTTCCACACAACATCGATGGTTTCACTCCAACCGCTGTATTACAATGATGGTGCTTAGAGAGAAACTCATGGGGGTATTCCGCCGGGCTCACAGAGTGAGTTGGGGCAGCGGGCAGATTGTAATCTGATAATGATAGTGGATGGCCCCTTTCCCCCCTGGCCCGTGAATATGGGACCTGGGGGGCACCATCGGGCCACCTTAAACATCCCTGCAGCTTGTGGCAGGCACCCAATGGTGCCTGCTACAAGCTGCAGTGATGTTTACAAACATCTCTTTACAACGCCTTTCCGCCCACTGCACAAGCTACGATTGTAAAGTGGATGCTTCCGACCGCTCACAGGGCGGTCGCATCCAAATTCAGCAGGCGGAACCACGTGACCTATGGTTGGGCGGTGCCATTCCGCAATGGTGTTGGTCAGACCCAAGTCTGACCAACATCAATAAGGCCCTAGGTGATGTCAGCTAATAAAGACGCCACAACTGTAAAGGTTAAATGTATCATAAAGGTATATTGCGAAATGAAGATTTTAAAAAGCATCTGAAGAGACAAGAAACACATGACCGTAATAGGCAAGGCGAGAGGCTAGTAAAATTCTGCTGTTGTCATTTTTATTTGAATTCTCCCATTTGGTGTATAATGTCTGCAACTAAAACTAATATTTGGCCCTAAAGTTCTGGGTTACTGCATCAGTGTTAAGTGGAAGAACTCTTTGTATTAACAAAACATAAAGTACGAGGGGAAGAGGTGTATGGCCAGAATTGTGTTTGTGTATACAATTTCTAGGTGTACTAGTTCCACATGCTACTAGACTTGTATTAGAGCTCCTTATAATTTGAAGCACTATTAGATAATTTGCATGTTTACAAATGTATGAGCTCCCCCTGTAAAAGTACGTTTTTAAATGTAGCAGATCTGGTTCCCAATGTAGAGTTCTGTCAGTACTAGTAAAGATGACATGAATCAAAATGTAATCCACATATAGTGTACTAAATCTGTTGTAAAGGGTCATAGTTATAAAAATATAGTAACATTTACACCTGACATCCTTGGCGTGGTATTCCCTTAAATGTTTTGCCTTCCCTCCTCCTGTTTTACTGATATCAATTTTGTCGCCTTTAAGACTCTGTGCGCTCCATCACTACTAACCAGTGCTAAAATGTTTTTGCTTTCTCCTTCAAACATGACAAAGGTGGCCTACACCTAACTGGAAACATATATTTACTTGTAAGCCCCTATCACATGGTACTTTATGTACCCACTGTAGGTAAATTAAAAGCTACTAATGGTTCGGCAGCACTCATTGCGCCACCCACTACAGCAGCCTTTAAAAACTTGTCAAAGCATGCCACTTCAGTCTGTAGTGCAATTTTTGACTCACAATTCAAACTGGCAAAATAAACATTTTATCAGGTTTAAACCTTCCTTTATAATAAATATAAGTCAACCGAAATGGAGACCCTAAAGGCTTATAGAAGCTTGATATTTCAAAAATTGCATATGTACACTTATGTTTTGCATATTCTGGCAGGGAAAAACGTCTAAATTATTTTTTACAGTTGTAAGGCCTCTCTCGCTTATTGACTAACATTGGGTTACTTTATTATAATTAATAAGTGAGATCTTTGGATTGGGAGGGATAGAATTATGCTGTTTACGCTCAACTGAATTGTATTTTAAAATCTCTTTAATAATAAAGTCAGATTTTAAGAAATAATTCTGAAAATGGAACTTTTAGAAAGTTGGCATGTTCTTGTTCTAACCATTTGCGCTTCCTGCCAGTGTCCTGGGATGGACGAATCTGTTAATATGACAATGCTGTAAGGCAAACTCCCAATGTTTGATTTTTATTTTCAAAGCCGGATTTCATTTTTGAAAATAATAAAATGACACCATTGCGATTTTCTCCCATGGTGTGGGGATCATTTTGCTGTTTTCACTGCCTCATACTGCCACGTTTTACCTGGCAATGACATACAGTAAAAACATGTCATTTGTTCACCCCCTTCAAGAGGAGAAGATGTATGTCTGTGGTGGAGATGGAGTAGTCTGCTGTCGACATACCGAAGGTTAACTCAACTATAGATGAGTTGGGTGGGCCTTCAGTTTGGCAAAGAGGGTACTCCCTAATCTCTTAAATGTCAAACTCTAAATGAGACCCTGAAATCCACAGTGTGTCCCTCTGATGGACACTTAAACATGTGTGCACTAGGTACAGTTTGATTACATATTACTTAAACGTATATTTTTAAAGCATTTGTTTTATCCTAAATACAACTTCATCTGTGTAACATTGTGTACTTTGTGTAGCATTGTTTTAAAATAATAGCTTTTGTGTTTACAGTGCTGTCACAAGATGGGCTTTACAGCACTATAATTACTTAAGTCACAATTTCTCACCTCACCTACTAGGATTCCATTCTCTCAGGTCACACACACAGACATTTGCAGTGATCCGATTACTCAACTGAAGTTTCAGAAAGTAAAAGAGCACATTGCCAAGTGATAAGTTTAACTAGGCCTTTTCCCCCTGTGCTAAGCCTTTTTATTGGCTTTTTGGGGTAGTTCACGCTTAGGCCCCTGTAAGTGTTTGTCCACCTAAGGTATCCATGCCAAATTTGCATCCTTTTCTTCCAACATCCTGGAATTCTAAAGGTACTTATGGTTTGTGGATTCCCCTGGAGGGGACCGTGAAATTAGCCAAAATACAACTAAATGTTGGGTTTTTGGGGAAAATTGGGAAAAAAGTGCTTCAGAAGAAAGCGTCTGTTTTTGTCACTGCAAATGGTATTAACAAACAGTTTGTGGTGATAAAATCACCATCTTCCCAGCTTTCAGGGACAGGCAATGCTTTTGTCAGAAAATCACCATTTTCTACACCGTTTTAGAATTTTACTGGGACATAGCCTATTATTTCTATTTTTGTTTGTTTTCTGGAAAGTAGACAAAATTCTGAATTTAACAAGAGGTCACTTTTGTAGATCCTTCAAGGTTTTCCTATACAGATTAACAGTTGAAATAAAAAATATTGAACTTGAGTTGAAAAAACCCAGCCATTTGTGCCAGCATTTCCACATGTAACTTCTGAGTATGGCAGATGTTTTAAAGTACTATGCAGTCATGTCTGCTGGACCCTACTGGTTGTGTGGATATATAGGGCCTGTAGGTTCACCAAGAACCAGAGGTACCCAGAGCCAGAGCTGCACCTTGCAATTTTCTTTCATTGTGTACAGGGCATATAGCAATTTATGTGGTAAAATATAAAGCATAAAAATAGGCATCAAGGAAACCCATGTATTTTCAAAATAGGAACAATATATATATAAGCAGTGGTTATTTGCACATCTCCAAAATTGTGGGTTCCCATATTAGCATGTGAATTAGAGGACATTTCTCAAAATGACTTCTTTTTTACACATTGTCTTACATTTGGAAGGCTCAAATGCATAGAAACAAAATTGGTAATAACACTTGTTCAACTATTCTGTGTTCCACTAAGACTCCTGATAAAAATGGTACATCACTTGTGTGGGTAGGCCCAGTGTCTGCAACAGGAAAAGGTCAAAAACGCAACATGGACACCCCACATTTTTCCAGTGAAAAATGACCCTTTTTTCGCAATGTGCCTAGCTGTGGATTTTGGACCCTAGCTCAGCTGGCACCTATGGTAACCTAGCAAATCTGTACATTTTTTTAAACTAGACACTCAGAGGAAACCAAAATGGGGTGACTTGTGTGACTCTCACCAGGTTCTGTTATGCAGAATCCCTTGAAACCTTCAAACTGTGTCCAAAAATGTAAATTTTTCTTACATTTCTGTGATCAAAGTTCCAGAATCTGCTGGGAGCCGCAAACTTCCCCCCACCCAACTTTTCCAAAGTCTCCTGATATAAATGGTACCACACTTGTGTGGGTAGGCGTAGTGACTGCGACAGGAAACGGTCCAAAACACAACATGGACATATCACATTTTCCCAGTGTAATCTGACCCTTTCTTCGCAATGTGCCTAGCTGTGGATTTTGGACCCTAGCTCAGCCGGCACCTAGGGAAGCCTAGCAGAGTTATACATTTTTGAAAATGAGATACCCAAATAAATCCAGGATGTGGAAACTTGTGTGGCTGTTACCAGGTTCTGTTACCCAGAATCCATTGCAAACCTCAAACTTTGTAAAAATAAAACAGCACATTTTCCTCATATCGCTGTGATGGTAAGTTCTAAAAACTGTGGGGAGCCACGAACTTCCACCCACCCAGCATGCCCTCAAGTCTCCTGATAAAAATGGTACCTCACTTGTGTTGGTAGGCCTAGTACCCGCACCTTGAAATAGTCCAAAACCTTCTTTGGAGACTTCAAAGTTATCGATCACAACAAGACCTTGTTTTGAGAGGGATTCACCTGCGGTTTTTTATCCTGGGCGCAGCGACCATCTATGGAAACCTACCTAACCCGGACATTTCTGAAAACTAGACACCCGTGGAAAACCATGGAGGTGTGTCTTGTGTGGGTTCCCCGTTTTCCTAACCCAGAATCCCCTGCAAACCTCAAATTTAGCTGAAAAAGTTGCAGGATCACTGGGCTGACACAAATTTCCTACCACCCAGTGTACCCCCAGGTTTTCCGATAAATATGGAACTTCACTTGTTTGGATGGGTCAAGCATCAACGACAGGGAAGGGCCTAAAACATATTTTGGAGACATGAAAATTTTCTATCACAAAATGACCTAGTTTTGCAAAGGGGGGACCTTCGCATTTGGTCCAGGGCTTGGCGGCCATCAGGGGAAAGCTACCAAACCCAGGCATTTCTAAAAACTTGAGACACGGGGGAAGTCCAGGGAGGTATGGCTTGTGTTGGTCCCAGAAGGTTTTCCTACCGAGAATCCCCTGAAAACTTAACATTTAGGTAAAGAAAAATCAATTATTTGATAAATATCTGTGTGGGATCGCTGTGCCGTTACAAATGTCCTACCACCCAGTGTTCCCCTAGTCTCCCTATAAAAATTATACCTCACTTGTGTGGGTGACCAATACAGAGCCAGCCTAAAAATATGTATTAAAAAAATGCTCTTAGAGGTCAAAGTATTATCCCCTCAATCCCTACATTTTTGGCCGTTCCCAGTCTCAGGCCCTTGGCCCACTCACAGAAGTGAAGTATCATTTTACTCTAGAGAACTAGGGCAACGCTGGGAGGTAGACAGTTTATGCTGGCATGGTGATCCTAGACAGAAATGTGAGAAAAATATGATTTTCCAAGCTAAATGTGAGGTTTGCAGGGGATTCTTGGCAGAAAAACATTGGGGAATCCTTGAAAGTAATAATTCCCTGGACTCCCCCATGTGTCTAGTTTTCAAAAATATCTGGGTGTGGTAGGTTTCCCTAGATGGTGGTCGAGCCCGGGACCAAAAACGCAGGTCCCCCCCTTGCAGAACCAGTTCATTTTTGTGATAGATCATTTTGATGTCTCCACAATATATTATGGTCCTTTCCTGCCACGGGTACTTGGTCTACCCAAAAAAGTGAGATGCTATTATATCAGGACACCTGGTGGAACGCTGGATGGTTGGAAATTTGTGTCAGCCCAGTGATCCCACAGCTTTCTCACACGAGAATGTGGGAAAAATTTGATTTTATTAGCTAAATTCAAGGTTTGCAGGGGGTCCTGGGTAGGAAAATATTGAGGGATCCACTCAAGCCACACCTTCCTGGACTTCCCCAGGTGTCTAGAAGAAGAAGCCAAACGGGGATGCGGAGGATTTAACTAACCTCCGTCCTATCTCTCTGCTGGCAGCTCCCGGGAAAATGCTGGAAAAACTAATTCAGCGCCAGCTGAATGCTCATGTCGAATCTAATAACATTCTTCATGAGACTCAGTCCGGGTTCAGACCCGGCTTCAGCACGGAGACGGCGCTGATTGAGGTGGCTGATTCTTTGAGGTGGTCGTTAGATTCAGGAGACTCGGCTATGCTGATGCTCCTGGATCTCTCGGCCGCGTTTGATACGGTGGATCATGCTAGGATGGTCCAACGTTTGGCAGAAATTGGTCTGCAAGATCAGGCACTTGGTTGGATGCAGTCCTATTTGTCAAACCGAACGCAGAGGGTCACTCTAGGTACATGTGCTTCAGAGCGTAAGCCACTGAGATGCGGGGTCCCGCAAGGATCTGCCCTAAGCCCCCTTTTGTTTAATGTTTATCTTGCCCCTCTTTTCTCCCTCATTGCCAACTGGGGAGTCACCGCAATATCTTATGCCGATGACACCCAGTTGGTTTTTCCCTACTCAGAGGTTTCAGAAGCGGCATTTGCAAACTTTAAGGGGTGCCTTCAGGATGTGGCATCCTGGATGAATACTAATAAGCTGAAACTGAATCCGGGAAAAACGGAAGTGATCTTCTTTGGCAAAGGCAGTCACCCTCCAGCTGAGCTCTGGTGGCCGATTGAGATGGGTACCCCACCTCCCCCCTCCCAGTGGGCAAAAAATCTGGGGGTCAAGTGGGATGAAAATCTCTCTTTTGTGCCCCAGATCCATCAGGTCACAGGGTGCTGCCTGAGCAAAATGAGGAATCTTCGCCCAGTCCTGAAACTTTTGCCTGAGTCTTGCCGGAAAATTGTGATCCATGCCACCATCACATCGAGACTGGATTATGGTAACGGCCTGTATAGCGGTCTCCCGAAATACTTGGTCCAAAGGCTGCAGACGGTGCAAAATGCGGCAGCCAGGCTGCTTAAGCATATTCCTTTCAAAGAGCATATTTCCCCCCATCTTCGGGCCCTGCATTGGCTCCCGATTGCCAGTAGAATAAAATTTAAAACTTTTACTCTGGCCTACAGGTCCCTCTATGGCACCTGCCCTAATTATCTGAGAGCCCGTCTGCCCAGATACACACAGACCCGCTCCCTTCGCTCAAATGATCAGGTGCTACTGAGTGTGCCGCGAGTCAAAAGGGCTAGATTGGGCGGCCGGACCTTTTCAGCCAATGTGGCTCGTCTATGGAACTCTCTACCTCCTGAGCTGCGAAAGGCCCAATCAGAACCAAGCTTTAGGAGACAGCTTAAGTCGTGGCTGTTCTCGGTGCCTCTCTAAGCCGCAGACTCCCAGCTAGTTTTCTTGCCATGCCCTCACAGCGCCGGTACGCCTCCTAGCTGAGGCAGCTGTTCGCGCTTTAAAAATACCAGTATTATTATTATTATTAGTTTTCAGAAATGTCTCAGTTTGGTAGGTTTCCCTATATGGCTGCCAAGCCCGGGACCAAAAATGCAGGTGGCCCCCGTGCAAAACCAGGTAATTTTGTGATAGATAATTTTGATGTCTCCACAATATGTTTTGGGCCCTTCCCTGCCGCGGGTAATTGGCCCACCCACACAAGTGAGGTACCCTTTTTATCAGTAGACCCAGGGGAACGCTTTCTGGTAGGAAATTTGTGTCAGCCCGGTGATCTCACAACTTTCCCACTTAGAAATGGGCGAAAAATTAGATTTCTTTAGATAAATTGGAGGTTTGCAAGGGAATCTGGGTAGAAAAACATTGGGCGATCCACGCAAGCCACACCTCCTTGGATGTCCCCGTATCTAGTTTTCAGATATGTCTGAGTTTGGTAGGTTTCCCTGCCGTCGATCCCGGGACCAAAAACGCAAGTGACCCCCTGGCTAAACAGGTTGTTTTGTGCTAGATAATTTTAATGTAGCCACAATACATTTCGGGCCCTTCCCTGTGGCAGGTACTTGGCCCACCCACACAAGTGAGGTATCATTTTACTTGGGAGATCGGAGGGAATAATGGGTGTGAGGATATTTGTGCTGGCACCGTGATTCCAGACAGAAATGTGAGCAAAATGTGATTTTTTAACTACATTTGAGGTTTGCAGGGGATTCTGGGTAGGAAAATGCTGAGGGATCTGTGCAATCCATACCTCTCTGGACTCCCTTGGTGTCTAGTTTTCAGAAATGTCAGGGTTTGGTAGGTTTCGTAGATGGCTGCTGAGCCTGGGATCAAAAACGCAGGTGCCCCCTTGCAAAACCAGGTCATTTTGTGATGGATAATTTTGATGTCTCCACAATATGTGTTGGTCCCTTCCCTGCCGCTGGTACTTAGCCCACCAACACAAGTGAGGTACCATTTTATTAGAAGACCTGGGGGAATGCTAGGTGGTAGGAAAATTGTGTTTTTCTGATTCCTGAAAAACATGGCACAGACATGCAAGGAAAATGTGTGACTATAGTCACATTTTGAGGTTTGCATGCATTGTCGGTAGAACAACGTGTTGGGATCCATGAGAGGCACACCACCCATTCTCCCCTGGGTTTTTACTTTACAAAAATATCTAGGTTTGATGGGTTTTCCTAAGAGATTATCTACACCTTGGTAGAGAAAAACAGAAAAGACAAATATTACTGCCCAACCATCTGCTCCTAAAGTACACACACATACTAGTGGGATGTGGCAAGAGGGTGAGTGAAAGGTTCAAAATGCATATTATATTAACAAGAGATTTCACAAAAATGAAATGCACTGATAATAATCGAATGGTGGAAAACTGGAACCAATGATTACCAGCTCGTGAACTGTAAAGCTGTGGCAAGGCACCAAACTCTTTACAGGCCATTCACATACCTTTCATAAGTAACACACACAAGACCATTCACACCACCAGTCTCAGGCATAGCACATTACAACACTCACATCAAGAGACAATGTAGGAACAATGTACTTCCTGGCAAAGAAAGACAAAAGACAAATATTATTTCACAACCATATATTCCTCAAGTACATACATATACTGGTTGGATTTGGCATGAAGGTAAGTGAATGGTTCAAAATGTATATTTTATTGACCAGAGACTTCACAAAAAATGGAATGAACTGTTAATAACTGAGAGGTGGAAAACCTGAACCAATGACTTGCAGCTTGTGAGTTGTAAAGCCATGGCAAGTCATCAACCTCTTTACAGGCCGTTCACACACCTATCATACATGACACACACAAGACCAATCACACTGCCATTCACGGGCCCAGCATATTACAATACACACATCAACAGACAGTGTCATTCAAGTGCCCATCATTTTCATAATCCCACATGACTGACACAGTTATCACACCGACGGTCAGTTGACGGAGTGTGTGCACGGCCAATAGGCTAGCAGTGTGTGTTTGGTGACCATTAGCAAGTCATTACTCACACACTGCCAGCCAAGTGCCAGTCCACGCACACAAGCCAAGCGCCAGTCCTCGCACTCCGCCAGCCAAGTGCCAGTCCATTCACACTGGCGGCCAAGCACCAGTCCACGCACACCGCTAGTCAAGCCCCAGTCAACACACACTGCCAGCCTTGTCCCGTCCATGCACGCCTCCAGCCAAGCTCCAGTCCATGCACACCGCCATCCAAATGGCAGTCCACAAACACTGCCATCACATTTGTTTTAACAAAAAAGAAAACACAAACCAATTGGTAGTACAAACACAACAGCTGTAACTAAATACATCACTCTAATGCCAACTGTGAAACTGAACTAAAAATATAAAACAATACAGACCAGAAGGTACACTTTTACACTCACAGTTGCTCCTAAAAAAATCTTTTGTGTGTGATCCATTTCAAAACATGTGGGCACACACAGCCCAGGATTAGAAGGATAACCAGAGCAGTGCATACAACTCTCCTTCCGTACTCTTCAGGGCTCGGATGAGCGCAGACAGGCCTGCACTTGGCCAAAGCTTCACCAGGGTGCAGGCTGTGCACGTCCCGGACCGGGATGGTCAAAGCAGCACTTTGAGTGCATTTGTGGCACCTTCCCACTTGCAGGAGCAGTGGTGAGCCCTGGTACAGCAAGTCCCACCAGGGCGAGTGTAGCAGGCAGCACATTAAGGGTCCCATGCCGCGGGGGTTGAGGCAGCGCTTTGAGCACGTTTGTGGTGCCTCCCGCTTGCAGGAGCAGTGGTGAGCCCTGGGACAACGAGTCTCACCAGGCCGAGTGCAGCTGGTGGCAGATTAAAGGTCCTGCACCAAGGGGTCGAGGCAGTGCTTTGAACGCATTTGCGGCCCCTCCCCCTTTCAGGAGCTGTGGTCAGCGAGTCCCACTAGGGCGAGTGAAGCAGGCGGCAGATTAAAGGTCCCAGTTATAGCATGTTTAAAGGAGAACGCACATTCACTTTAGCACTGGTCAGCAGTGGTAAAGTGCTCAGGGTCTTAAAGCCAACAAAAATAATTTGGTGAAAATAGGAGGAGGAAGACAAATGGTTTGGGATGACCCTTCAGAGAGGGGCATTTTCCAACAGTTAGCCAATGTCATAAATGTTATGTTTTCTAATTGAGAGTGACACCGCCCACAAATTTTGCATTGAGTACTTTTATGATCCAAGATAATTTATGAAAGCTGACAAAAATGTGGTACATGTATAGTTTGCAATTTGATTTGTGAATCGGTATTTGTAGTTTGGGGAGGACACATTTCCCTAAATCAATATTTTTTCCAATAGTCTGGAAGAGTGAAGAATGAAGGAAGAATTGTAAACTGGAAATTGATTTTACATGGGACATCTACGCAGCCAGATCATATGAAGCTCCCTCGAGTTTACACCACTTACAATGCAGTCCAGAATGACAGGCGCGGTGTAGAAAGGATGACTGACTTAATAGAGGTATTGTGTTGATCGTTTTTAATATTGATCTTCCTATTATCAAATATTCGAAAGCATGTGCATTAAACACAGCATAAGTGCCTAGAAAGGCTTCATCAACAGATCACATTGATTAATCTGAATGGCAAACCTGAGACCTCAGGTCGCAAGTGTGTACACCAGAAGGGCTAACCATACCTTTCCTCTTACCAAGAAAGATGACATGTGAGCCTGGTAATTTTAACATCTATTATTCAAGTTTATTGAGACAATTAAGTTTATGGTGTGAATTAGATACATATAATTTAAGTTGCACTCATTAGTACTGCATTTAAAAGCAAGAAATACTCAATGTGACAAACAAAATGTTCTTTGATGACTTGTGTGTGTCATTGTATTAAATGCAAATCTCCAAAATAAATAACTTACTGCTATTAATATTGGGTATGATCTGGCAGTTGCTGGCAATGTAGAGTTGCATGATAAAAAATAACTCTATTATTAATACTTAAGGCCTAATTTAGAGATGGTTGGCAATGGGACATCGGCCAAAGTACTGGGGATGAAAGAACCCCACTTTATGTTCCCTTTCTTCATGTAGATTACGAAGAGGAAGGGAGGAAGAGGATGCCCTCAGTGGTGAAGTAGCCTCTGTCCCCGGCACCTAATACGCTATTTGGGTATTATGATACAACCAGATGTTGCCCTATTTTGAATTTAAGTCTGTTACCATTTTCAATAATGCCATCTCTGAGAAAAACTGCCATAGAATGTTTGTATTCTTGCCCAAAACCAAATGAAATTGTCCTAAATATGCTTGAAAAAACCTTGCAGCGTGTAAGGGAAGCGTTCATATATGGTGATTTGAGGATATATTTAAACATTTACTGACATTAGGAATGACGATTACGTTAGGAATGATGGAATTGCATGAAGACATTTATCCTTTGAGGTGGCTCTTGAGATGTTGGCCTGCCGCAAGAGCCCTATACCATTCTCCATGAGTGTGGTAGACATGCTTTTTCTGTCCTACTGGTTAATAGATTGTATTACAGTTAAGATAAAAAAGAGACAATTAATTTGGCTCATTGTACCTTCTTCTACAATGAAACAACCCCTAAACAAACTGCCAGTAGAAAGCAAGTTTCTATTCTTTCAATCAAACCACAAACAACCAACTACAGGAGCTAAAAAGATAATTGGAAATTATTTAAATATCCAAATACTGCATGCATATTTTTTACCCAAAAGCCGAAATTATAAAATAAAGTAATGAGACTAGCCCAAGGGACAATTTGGAAACACTCAATGGAGATGCAATTAAAGAGCTGCGTGTCAGTATGTATTTTTTCCCAGGTGGTATGCACAAAACATACAATATCAATCTCTACAAAGTATAACAGACATTTGTCCAAGCAGGGAAAGGTCACCACTTCCTCAAAACGTAGAAGAGGAGTTTTAGGCATATTGCCATGCTTTACAAAGTCATATTTAAACAAATCCCTACAATTAAGTAGCAGACTAAAATTGTTTCTGGAATTCTGCAAACGATTCCGGTATGCATGAAGTCTGTGCAGAATTGTTCATTTATTTCACTTTCTTTTGTCTTCATTTAGTCAGTAGGATGGATTGCTAACACAGTAGTGTTGCTTCTTCATCTCTGTTGCCTACTTCCGTATTCAGGATGTTTACTTTGTGTTCACTATTGCTTTTATACAGTGGTCGCATTTAATTATTAGTAGCCTAATCAGGACACACATTTATAGAGCAAGAGTTATCATCCCTAGTGGGGATATTTCTAGACCTGACCCAGATTTACTTCATTGTAAGTTAATGCAATCAACAAACTATTTTCTCAGCTAGATTGGTAGGACATTAACTTGGAATGCCTACGTAAACACATCTTGTAAAAAGCTGCTTATTAAATTGTTTGCTAATGTCAGGAATCCATACAGAAAGATTATCAGTCCCAAAACCACTGTTAAATATGTCTTTGTTTAATAACATTTAATGAATTCATCTGTTGAATCAGTTTCACCAAAGCCACCATAAACCAATAATTGCAATCTACAAGTATTTGAAGAGAAATACAATTTCACTTTGTTTTAAACTGAATACCGGTTCCTTTTTTAGGATTTTGCCATGGAGGACACAATGACCGGAAAGCCACCGGCCACAGGGCGCCCACGTAGCATTATCAAGAAGGAGGACAACGAGCAGTCAGACGCTGTACAGGATCTCCTGCAAAATTCTTTAAGAAACAATGTTCCACCGAATACAGTGAACAAGAAGTTATCAAATGTAAACTTGCAGCTCCCTTATGGACATTACACCCAAGCACTTGAAAATGTAAGCAAACAATCAAAGAAAATAGACTCCGCGGACAGTGCGTACAATGACTATGTTGACCTCTTGTATAACGCCAGACCGTACAAAAGTTTGGATGATAGACTGATGGAAGCATTACTTGATATTCTGAAAGAGGGAAATTAAACCTTAAGCTATGATGCTGAGTTGGAAATATTCATGCCCCTATCCTGACCATTTCTTGTTTTGAGGATATTTGATTTATGTGGCTACTTCTTCAGACACAGTAAATGCAGAAGAAGAAATTGTTCACCTATATACCCCTTAGGAATTCATTTCGAGTGGCGACTTAATTCCGATGGGGCTGGTAACAGGTTGCTGGCCTCTTCAGAATAATGAGATCCAATGTAACACCTCAGATCTGTTTACTTTCACCTGATATTTTGGCTACGAGAAAGTCAGAGCCAAAATGAGTAAACACCGGGGGAATCAAACCTGGAATTAAAGACTGCCCCGCTAATTACTCTTTCTTATTTGACCCTCAGTGAAAAGTTTGCAATGTGTTTGAAATTCACCATCCTCGGAGTTTCTAGTATTGGCAACTCCGAGTGTGGAGAAATGGCGGCACATTTCCCGGGCCACTCCTGATGAGGGGCTTCATTCTCTTGATCTTCCTTCCTAAGTGTGCTTAACGGTTATCCACAAGAAATATTTTTAGCTTTCTTTCAATCACTCCCCCAAAACACTTGTTTGTTCCCCCAAAAACATTTGTTTTATTAGGATGGAATTTATTCACAGAACAGGAGTCCAGAATTACTGAAAAGTAGGCCTAAAATGTTCGATTTGTTTTTGATGTATGCTAAGCTAGGCATTGCCCGTAATATCTTAAAGGATGCTACAACAAACCGAAAGGCGTGGTAATACACAGCAATTAAATAACCAACATATCTTGGTAATCAGTAATCACTCAACCTGCAGAAAGTTTCATTTAATATGCGAGATGAGCAGTCAAAGAATCATCTTGCATTTCGTTCACTCTTTTCGAAAATGGGGGATATTTGTTTACAGTATGGTTTATTGAGAAGCACAAAATACAAAAACGAAACTAATAATGTGTAGATTCCTCTGGGAGTGGCCACATGATTTCTCCTCGATTTCCACATAACCATTGAACACATCAAAATATCTGCACAAGCCCGATGAGAAACACACGGATACACAACTTTATTTTGACATCTTAAACAAGCCAGTATGGCTGAGATTGTTGTCAGTAACCAGAAAAGGAATGTTTGCAATGACAAACAGAATATCACAACCTACTTGCACATTTTTCAGACAACATAACATAACAGAATATCTCTTTTTGCAGTTCTAAACTGCAAATTACAAACAGTAGCATTCAGAATGCTAAAACCATTTTGTGGAAATTTGAAAAAGGTGCATGCAAACTTTATTTAAAACGGAGGTAGTTTCTGAGACCATAACCAGATTGAAAAAGAATAGAATTTTTAAAAATGTTGTCTGATTTTTTTCCTTTTCTGTGTGCTGTTGATTTTACTGCAGCACCGTCAGAAAATGTGACTGACCGTACAATCTAGAGATTGACAGCAAGGGGCTGCTGGTCCTTAAGTCGTGGAAGCCCAAGACTAGTGCCTTATCCACTAGATAAACCGTTCTATACAGCTGGGGCAGAAATGCTGCTCTCAGGCGAGTACGCATGCATATCCATCCCCTTTGAATCTAGTGCATCATTTCCCTAAAAGGTCTCAAAACTCAGCAAGGTATAATTGTCCTAGTGTTAGTTACTGATGGTGATTCTGGATTGGGTCAAAATTACTTACTAACTTGTGTTTTCACAAGATGGACCCTTCTAGAGCTGAAATGTTCGGTCTCATTTTGATGCCTAGCAGCAATGTATCCCCTATCACCAATTGGGGCTGTGTTTAAGGAAAATATGTATGCCACAAGGTATTTGTTGCAGATTATGTTTTTGTTTAGTATGTTTGATTTGGTTTGCACCTGCCAGAGTTGCTATTGCAAGATTTTGCATTTCATAACTTTATTAATAGCAATTTAAGAAGAGGTTTGCTACTTAAGTTTCATTTTTGTCTTTGCCAATTTTTCCAGTGATTTGGTTCTCCAAAATATTTTGCTTTGACAAGTGGCACTGTAACTTTTAACACATCAAAACACATAGTTAGGCCGAAAAATGGATCTTCAAAATTATTCTTATCTCTTTCCCTACGATCTACAATGTCATATGAAACAATACAAAGACATTCTGTGGGCTATTATTCTCCCCTTCTTTCTCTTGTAAATTGTGCCACTCACCTGCCTAACACTCAATTAAATATAAAAGTTACTCTTAATAATATTGCTCAAAAAAACAAAAACAGACTGTAGGGAAAACCCTAGGGTTGTTATTTCCCAATGGAATGCATGATCATTTCCAGTGGTTCTTAATTTGTGGTTGGCGTACCACAGGAGAAAAATCATCTAGTTTACAGTGTAAGATGTAAATATATATATTCAATTTATTTCCCCTGTTCCCTCATCTAACCGAAAAAATCCCCTCCTGTATACTCCCACGAAATTTGAAAGTGTTTGGCTCTTACACATCCAAATGCCGCTCTAACTGCATCCTTTTCTAGCTATAAAAATATGTGTTCATATTAGATGCCAGCATCCTTTGCCAGTATTTGTGAAACTTGCGAAGCTATGATGTTGTAGTTCATACCATGCTTGCAAAGGCATTACTCCTGTAAATCCCCTTAGAACACACACATGTAATCACACCTAACCCGAAACTTACAGCTGCAGAAAATCCTCCAGACATGCATATTTTGCACTATTGTTAATCTATATCCAGGCATATATGCCTGCAGATGTGGGTTCTGTGAATCACGATATGCCTTTTGAGGTTGCTGATCAAGTCTTTTAAACGACAAGTCTAGACTATCTGATGAAGCATTCTGGTTTCATCGACTTCTGTTTGTGACTAAAAGTAACCTAATTTGACACATATGTAGTGTTATAAATCACTTGCAAATTTAGAGAACATTTGTAGTTTCTGTTTACAGTTGGGCTGAATTTGTATTGTTCAGATTATGAAAAATTCTTTAACACAAACAATTTATGAATTAAGCTCACTAAATTTACTATGAGAGTGTCTCAAGATGTGCAAGACGCAACTCTTCCTCCACGGGTACCAAAAAGAGACATTTACCCTCCCAGACCATACAATAGCTGTATTAATTATAGAAAGGAGTACTAAGGGATAGCAAATCAGTCTACTCGACACTAAGTCACAGAAAGACTTTAGAAATCTTGCCCATTTGCTGCATAGTCCAATATGGGGCCCTGACAAAATGGATGGCTTGTTTTGATTTGTATTCTGTGAAAACTTCTAGACTGAACAATAAGAATTCCAGAATTAGGCTGTGTTTGAAGTAGTGTTCCACAATATAAAATGTATTGCTAGCTGAAAAAGCTGCCTTTTTGTTTGGTCTTGTGCACAACAGTGCTACTGTCAATTCCTTGTTCCTGTAACCCAAAGTATAGATTTTCCGTTATCTAGGCTAAGCAGCCCGCTTGCCAGTGGAACTGGAAGCTCACAACAGGAGCCAAATCTACATTTATCTCCTCCTAATGTTACTGTTGGATAATTTTCTGCTCCCCTAGGTGCATGGTTAGTCTATCTGCAGATAGACTAACGATTAGTAAATTTGGGGCAGATTTACGTATAATTTACACAGCGCGGTGCAGCAAGGCGAATTGCCGTGCTCCATTGTGTGAATGGGAGAGAGCTGATTAGCACTATATTTACAAAGATGTGGTGCTCTTCAGCTCTCTCCCAGAACTGGCACACTTGTCGCTGCCTAGCGCCAATGCAGGCACCGGGTAATGCAGGCACTGCAAGGGTGCCTGCATTACAGGCAGGATTTTCTATGTGCATGAAGTGGTACCTTACTGCACAAAAACAATCCAGAGAGGCATTTTCCTCTTTTTTATGTGATGCAAAATGCCTCACACATACAAGGAGGAGGTAACAAGAAAAAATAAACATATTTATCCTTGTTAAACTTCTCCATAGTAGGTGTACCGTTTTCACTGAATTCCAGCTTTACAAACCCTATTAAATCAGGAATTGAGTGAAATCCATGGGTGGATGCATGGGAACACCCGATTTAATTATTTAATTGAGTGTAGGGAATGCCCAGCACTAAGAAATGTAAAGCAATGCTGCCCAAGCCTGTGTGTTCCATTACATTTCCTTACAAACACACGCAAGGCTACACATATGCCTTTCATGACCTTGTCAATCCCAATAAAAGTCTTTGTGGTGCCCTGCATTGTCTTTTGCAGGGTGATGCAAAGGCTTAGTAAATCTAGGCATAAGGGACTTTGAGGCCTTTCTATGATGGATTTGCAATTCTAACTACTTAGTCTGTCATACTGCTAGAGATGTAGCCAAATTACAGCTCATCCTCTATGTATTACTCAAGGAGCTACCTTACAGAAATGTTTTATTAAGTATCAAATGCTACCTGAAAGGTAACTGCACATTGTATTGAGAAAGTTATATCTTTTTTTTGCCTGTACCAGCTACAGTTGGAAAAAGTCTAAGCAGTGCTGCGGGCCTGCAGCATCCCTTCGGAGAGGGAGTGGAGGAGTACAAATTCACCCTTTCCATTGAAACCAGTGCTTATGCAAAGATGCCTGGTTTCATAAAGAAACAGGCTTGTTCAGGGGACGTATGTTTCGACTCACCTCTTTGCCTTCATCGGCCTTATGATCAAGCTGAGATTGATTGAGAATAAAAGATACAAGGTACTAGTATTGAGGCGAAGTGATCGTGAACATTGATTTGATTTTAGGACCAGGTTTTGAGAACACGGTGGTCATTGCTCGCTTCTCCTACAACAGTTTAACAGTGAATTAGAAGCAATCTAAAAGAAATCCCACAATCTAGGCTAATTCTTAGGTCATATATCCGTTCTACATCCCATTTGACACTTTCTGTGTGCTCCATTCGACACACTGTTCTAAAAAACCCCAGCATATTTAACATATGGATAGCATCAGTTAAAAGACAATTGTAAGGCACTTCAATCAACCCAGCATTAGTTAGGTGTATGTGTATCACCACCGAAGCAGTACATGCAACCGAACCCATTTGACTTTTGTTCTCTTTTGTCCCAACTGCACTACTGTAGCCAAAGCTTCACTTGCAACCAAGCTTTAACAATACACCTAGGCCTTCCCTTGAATGTTTCCAACCCAGAGGGTGCTGCATAAACGTAAAGTATTTTTCTTGTTGGTCTTGGTGACTATGTGTATTTTGTGAAAATGTTTAAACAACCTCTCCCTTCCCCAATCCCCCCACACAGATTTTATCTGAGAATTGTAAACTATATTTTCTTTACAGGTATTTATATTTTGTCAAGACTTTTATCAGACAGCTTCAACATTTTGAAGGTATAATAAATTATATGAAAGAACCAAACTTTGCCTGAAGAAACGACCATTTCATCCAATAAAATATTTTTACCCAGCATGCTCCAAAAGCAACAGCAACATGTGATGTGATGTGATGTGATGTTATAATTGCATTTGTCTAATGAGCATAATACAGTATGTCAGCAGAGTTCAGAGTGTGTGGTCTTAACATTTGTAAAGGAAGAAATGCATGAAATTTACAGCGTGAACTGAATGTTACAGCCTAGTCTGATGGTCACAGAAATTGATGGAACAGGGAATTACATTTTTAAATGGGAGACACATAATACAACTATTGGTATAATCATGTTCTAAACAATGTTGTCAAGATGTTCAGGAGTGAACATGTTTCTTATCCACAGCTCCTGTATAACACACAGCTCGACTGAGGTTTATTTGGGTAGATTGCACTGATGCAGTGATTTGTTCTGCGTTTCAGATTTTATTTTATTTAATTAATGCGATTTTCTATAGCGCAAACATTACCCGAATGTGTCAGAGTGCTTTACAAAGGAACCCGTTGCGATACATAAGACTTAGGATTACATGAGTTACATAAAAGATACAAACAGGGAAAAAAATTGCAAATGTACAAGTTGTAAAGTAACACAGGGAAGAGATACAAATAGAAAAAATAGCAAGTGTACAAGTTGTAAAGTCACTCAAGGAAGAGATACACATGGATAAACTATAAGAATCACATAGGAATGGTAGGGAGTACAAAAGTCTACTACATATACTAGTGGTTAGAGTTATCTCTATATACATATATATACAAATAGTAGATTTGCTCAGGAGGCCATTTCTACCAGCAATTCGGCTTGGACAAGTATATATCACATATTTACAGAGTGAAAAGAGAAACAAAAATTTAATAATAATTAAAATTAAAATAAAAAGGGGTAGAGAGCGGTATGTGGGGGAGAAGAGTTGGAGGCTGAGATTGGTGTGAGGAGAGAGGGGGGCCTGAGGGGGAGAAAGAGATAAGGCAGTCCAGCGTAAGAGAAATGTCTGAAGGTCAGCAGGATGGAATCCAAGGGACCAAAGGAAAGGATAAGAATCAACAAAATGGCGGACCCGGGTCATGGGCATCGATGGAAACCATCTCAACATGGCAAGATGCACCCAGGGCAAGAGCGTCAACACTAGAGGGTCCCAAAATGGCGGGGCGCACACGAGTTCCAGTCCAAAAGTTACGAGGGCCAAGTCCAAAGAAAACCAGGGAGCCGACCCAACGGAGGAAGAACAAGAGGGGAAAAGGAGCCAGACAGTCAAAAGGAGGAGCATCTTCAGTATTTGCACCTCCTTTCACCACTGCTGCACACACATGATCCCTGTTCTAAATGCTCCCATGCTCCTGTACTGGGCACCACAGTCCACCCGTGTCATTAGCTGGAGGGGTGTTAAAACAAATCCCCAGGTCTCCACCCAGCTTTCATGCTTGACAAAAAGCTTATGTCTATCGTGGCTCTCCCAGGGGGGCGTTAGCTGCTTCGTCATATGTAGGGGTTGAGCACTGTAATTAAAATCCTCTCCCGGTCCTGTAACCTGTCCCGCCCGCCCGCTGTGGCCACGGGCCCCCATCCACACACTGTGGTCGGGCCACACAGGCGGATGGAGGCTTCAGATCTGGCGATCACGGGCTGCACCAGCTGCAGGCGCCCGCCGGGGAAGATGAAAGGGCAGCAGGGGGACCGCTTCTGATGTCGCGACCCCCCGCATTGTTACCTAATAACGTGGGTCCGTTTCCCCGCGGCCCCCCAATTCTACCTCCGTTTCACCTCGGGCGCCATCTTGAGGTGTTATCGCCAGGGGTGGATAGTGCCTATATTATGGCAGAACAGCCGCTGGAAGTATCGGCGGCCCCAGCGGCAGACGCTCCAGATCGTCCGATTTTGGCATTTGGCCCTTACTGATAATTTAGTAGAGCTTGGAGGATATTGTGCGCAGGGTTTGAGGATGTTAGTAAGGAAGCGCTTTTTTGAACGGATTTATGTCGCACTTCTGAGGTTTAAGGAAAGACAAAACTTTCTACGGGCCTCATTAAGAGATTATTGACCTAAGAGTCCTTTTTTTGTAGCAGAAGCTGGTTCGAGAGCTTCAGTGCCTACCTGGTGAAGAAATTGGGGGCAGATTTACAAGCCCCGTGCGACACTTTTGTGCGCCTGTTGCGTCACTTTTGTTACGCAATGGCGGCGTAAAAAATGCAGCAAATGTACAATGTGAAGCATCTAGGGAGATTGTAAAGCCCTGCGTGACATTATACCTGTGTCAGGTATAATGTATGCAGGGTAGTCGTTCCCATTCAGGAAAGCCTTGTAAAAGTGGCGCAGTGAAATCTACAAGATTTCACTGCGTGACATTTAGGACGCAACTGCATCAAAACCTTATGCCTGCTTGAAGCAGTGTAAGGAGTGACGCAGTGTATTGGGAATAGGCAGCGACACGCATTGCTGGAGTTGCACCGTGCTTGCGATGCGTCTCCAGCAATGCGTGACTTTTCCGCCAACAAGTGTGTCAGAATTTCTTCACATACATCCAATGCCATGCATATTTCAGTTATTTAATGTGAAGTACACATGCATTACAACTTGAAAAATTAACACATGTAATGGTGAATGTAAAAGCAAGATCAGATTTGGCATGCTCCATACTAACTTAGTATAACGCTACTATAGGCATAACTCGTATAAGAATAAGTGATCTGTTACTGAACAGGCAGACCTGAAATGAAATTTCAGAGAAGTGATATGCCAATAAACCTACACAAGAAAGAACATGTGGTGCATAAAGACGCTTCAGACACAAAATGGCAGGTTTAAATAATCTTGTAGTGTTGCATGAATTAGGGAGGAGAAAATAGGATAGCCATCAGCGCTGCCTAATTTGCTGTATGGTTACAAAAACATATCCCAAGTTGTAATTGGAACTACTGAATTAAGTAACATTTTAGTCGCAAAAAGCTGTGTATAGATTTGGAGAGAGATTCAACCTTCCTAGGCCTAGCATGCTGTAGATTTTGAATGGACGTTATGATCATTATCAATAGAGGTGTATTAAATACAATGGTAATAATTGTTGTTATGATTGTGGAATCATCATAGAAACATGTTATGCACCATTTGTAGTGCTTATCTGCAATCAAGTGCCAAGACAGTGGGAACTTCTGTTGCAAACACTATTTCCACCTCGATTTTTTCTGGTGGGTCTAAAATGAAAACACATCATAGCACTATGCAATCCAGCAGCGCCCACTCCATTAGAGCAGAGGAGCACCCCCCGCCACCACTAGGAAATAAAACAAGAATATTTATTATCTTTTTAATGTAATCCCCTGGACCTGCCTCCAGGACTCTAACGAGACTTGGGGGCAAGTCCAGGGGATGACAGAGTAGTGGGCACTCCCTTCACTGCGCATGAGGGTTTGGCTGGCCGTTTCAGGCTGGCCAAGCTCTCTCCAGCCCCAGCTACGTTGCTGGAGAGAGCAGACACAGGCTCCCAGTCTGCCTGGGAGTGCAAGTTGCCAGCGTTCAGGCCAATCCTGAAGCTGTTCTCATGTGAGAGCAGCTTCAGGATTGGCCCCTGGGCGGTCTGGGGGCCTGTGCCCAGGGCCAGAAGCATGAAGAGTGCAATGTGGCGGGAGGTAATGGCGGCGGCGTTAAGGTACTTTTATTTTATTTATTTATGTATTTATTTTTGTCTCTGAACCCTCCCCAACTCTCTCCTCTCTCCTCCCCACATCCCTCCCTCCCTCCTCTTGCCAACCACCCCCCCCCCCCACTTTGGCAGTGGACGGGGCTGCTACTGATGCAATCATGTATGTGTAATGCTTTGGTGGATGATAGGACAAGGGTGAGAGGAGATAGCATATGATATAGTAGAAAGGCAGCACCACAACTGTTTTTGATTATAATAATAATAATAAGCTAAAAAACGAAAACATGAGACCTATGCTGTAAAGTTGCCAGGTTCACTGAAACCTGAGGATGTCAAGTTTAACATAAAAAAATGGGTGTCTGAGATATGCAACTGCTTCTGGTTTATTTGATCTGAAGGCAAAACAATGAAAAAACCTGATGATGAAAGAAGAGACAGTGGGATAACCAGGGTTACTTCTAATCTATGGGTTTGGGTCCACTTTACACCCAGGAATAGGACAATATCCAGCATGTTAGGGTTAGATTTCAGTTTGTGACCGGCCGCATATGTACACGTTTGTAGGCATTCACAAACGTACTAGGCAAACCAAGTCTTGTTCCTCGCACTTCCCACCCCTTGCAGGGGATGTACTACTGCAGATTTCTCCACGCTCACAGCAGAGAGTTGTACAGAAGTAAAACCAGCTTCTTTTGGAAATTCCAGTATGATGCAGTTGACGACATTTATACATGTAAACATGACTCTGCAGCAGAAAAGGCCTTTAGGAATTTACCCTGAAAAATGTAATTAATAATTTAAATCGGGAGTGATTTTCATTGAAATGCATTCATCATTTTGATTTTTTTTCTCAAAATAGCTTGTTCCATGATCTTCGTGACAATCAGAGTTTGATTAGCACCTGAAGTCCTTTAACATTTCCTCAAATGTTCCTTTTCATGGAAAAAGATCTCAATTATTTCTCTACTAAAGGTGATTGTAGAATATGGACTAAGGGCCATATGTATCAAGTCAAATTGGATTCGCAAACGCCGAAATTCGCAGAATTTCGGCATTTGCGAATGCAATTTGGACTAATGGTATGCATCAAGCAAATCTGCTTGAAAAATAAGGAATCGCAAAATAGCGATTCCTTAAATGCAATGTAAGAAGCCAAAAAAATTAGCAAATTGGCCTTAAGGAATTGCAAATTACCACCAACTTCTAGTTGGTGGTAAGTTGCGAATTTCTTTCAAAATGCATATTTTTACAATTTTCTAAGTGCCATGTGACGCACATACATGCCCTTAGGGCATGTATGTGCGCCACATGTGCACCCATGCCGATTTCAGGGGTGCAACAGGGTGTCCTTTGGACACCCCTGCACCCTTGAAAATATTCACAATTTGAGATTAGCAAATTGCGAATCGCAAATTTCCCCTTCATTCCTATGGGCCTCCTGACCCATAGAAATGAATGGGAAATCATTCCTTAATTGCGATTAGCAAATTGCTAATCGCAATTAAGGAATCATAAGAAATCGCTAAAAAGAAGCTGATTTCTACATACATAACTTTTTGCGATTTCTAAATAGCGATTCCTTAAAAATCGCTATTTAGGAATCGCAAAACGTAATGTTGATACATATGGCCCTAAGTCACAAGGCTGGTGCAGCATGTAACAAGTAGCACAGCAGTTTTGAAAAGCATATGGCAGTGGCCAGCGACGGGCCCTCAAAGTCAAATGCATAGTCATTCAGCTCCAGCTGAAGCTGTTGGTTTTGGCACCAAAAATTCTAAGTGGAAAAATCTAGGGTGCTTCACTTGATTGATGGATTTTTTTTACCTCGCTCCAGCCCAAGATTTATCTTCAGACTTATGTGTCATTGATAGTTTGCCTGAAAGATTGCTCTGTCTGCTGAACCGATGATCAGCTCATTCTACCAGAGTTGGGGGGATTGTTTGTTTCTGCCAAGGCTACTGCGGCTGGCTCTGCCAGCTGAAACCTTACACAATGGCTCCTTGGACTTGGGGTCATCAGTGTAAGTACGCCAGACCATTCGCCCTATTTAGAGTGGAAGGTCGAATGTACTGTTTTTCTCTGGAAGATCACCAGGTAAAGCTTGGTGGTACAAAAGAGAAATAAAGGCAAATAACCCCTTCTCATGGATAAACAAGCATTTACAAAAGTTAGAGCTATTGGCATTGTAAATGACAAAATTGTTATTTATGTGTTGGTTTTCAAAACAGATAAATAAATGGCATTTTAATTTACAATGCCAATAGCTTAATCTCTTGCAAATGCGAGACCTCTTTCATTTGCACCTACAAACAGACAGAGCCACACACACACAGAGCCACACACACACACACACACAGAGCCATACAGAGACACACAGAGACACACACAGAGCCACACACACACACACACAGAGCCACACACACACACACAGTGCCACACACACATACAGCACCACACACAGCGCCACACACACACACACACACAGCGCCACACACACACAGCCCCACACACACACACAGTGCCACACACACAAAGAGTGCCACACACACAGAGCACCACACACACACAGAGTGCCACACACACACACAGAGCGCTACACACTCAGTGCGCCACACACACACAGCGCCACACACACAGAGCGCCACACACACACAGAGCCACACACACATACACAGACCAACACACACATACACAGAGCCACACACACATACACAGAGCCACACAAACATACACAGATTCCCAGAGCATAATTCCAAGAGCCAGCAAAGGCTCGAAGCATAGGAACGAGGGTACACAGTATTCCCTTTTCATGGCTGCCTTCCCCTCCTTCCACCTGCCCCCTCCGTCCTCTCGGCAGCATGTTCTGCTCTCTGAATCAATGATCAGTTGAGATTTCCAAAGCTGGTCAGTCAGCATTCGGGCAGTCATTCCCCAGTTTAGGCTGATCACCTACTTACCTACTCATTGCCCGAGTTGTCTAACCTCGTTCCCACAGCTGCCCCGCCTCTGCATATCTACTGAATAACACAGCAGCACTGCACACTCCCAAACAGCTGCGCTAACACCCCATGGGTCGCCAGAAATGTACAGTAGCTGCTTAAGAGGCATCTGCAATTACATTCCCTGGGTGTGTAACAGTCTTTAATGACATTTCCACAATCGAAAAGAATCTAGAATTATGCGGTTAGGCTTCCTTATAACCTTTGTGTTAGAAAGGCGACCCTGGGGGAGGCAGAAGATGTCTGACTGACCACCCCTAGGTCCACCTCTCCGTTAAGAAGTAGCCGAGCGTTACTGAGAGGCCTCCTGGGTGAGGGCCCTCTCCTAGGATCGCACAGCAGAGTAACCACACACCACAAATGGACACCACACCAGAGGTCGAGTTCGTAAGCTTTATCAGGAAGTAAAGGCCGCTGGTTCCCAGCGATATGTACAAGTAGACCGAGGGGTCTGTAAAGTCTTGAAAAAGGGGGGTCAGGAGAGCGGGACAGTCTCGGTTAGGGTGTATGAAGGGATACCCTGCGCACAGCTCTCAATCCTCGAGCCGGGGGTTCCGAGAGGTTGAGCCGCGGCAGCGCCAGCAGGCTCCCAAGATGGTTTGGCAAAAGGTGGGCCGCGGCAGCGCCAGCAGGCTCCCGAAATGGTTCGGCAAAAGGTGGGCCGCGGCAGCGCCAGCGCCAGCAGGCTCTCAAGATGGTTCGGCAAAAGTTGGGCCGCGGCAGCGCCAGCAGGCTCCCAAGATGGTTCGGCAAAAGGTGGGCCGCGGCAGAGCCAGCAGGCTCTCAAGATGGTTCGGCAAAGGTGGGCCGCGGCAGCGCCAGCAGGCTCCCAAGATGGTTCGGCAAAAGGTGGGCTGCGGCAGCGCCAGCAGGCTCTCAAGATGGTTCAGCAAAGGTGGGCCGCGGCAGCGCCAGCAGGCTCTCAAGGTCTCTTCAGGTTACAGGCAATGAGTTCTTCTGGTGTCGGCCGTGACAGCGTCAGCAGGGCTTTCCAGTCCAGGATACAACTGACGTCCTAATCCAGGGCTGGCCCAGATATAGGACTGGAGTCCTTTGATGTCCGGACCCTCGCGCCTGGGGGTCAGAGGGGCCGGGATGATGGTGTCCAGACACCCAGCAGGGGGGTGGAGCCAGCGCCCAGGGAGGCCGGAGGGCGATCGAAACCAGGCGTCCGGGGACGGCTGGAGGGCCATCGAAACACCCTTTCCTCCGGGATCTGTCGAGTGGCCACTCGACCACCTGGGTGGATCTTGGTGCCTCGATGTCTGGGCGGTGCTGAGGCCTGGGCCGGGACCGAGGCCACGTGGTCGTGGCGTGGTGGGCCCAAGATGGAGTCGGGCGCAGCCTCGTGCTTCGATCGTGAGGGGCCCACGCTGGAGCCAGGTCGGTAGTGGGGGTCCGGGATGGTGGCCGGACCAGCAATGTTGGGGCGTGCAGTGTCGGGCAAAAGGGCTGCCCGATGCTGGGTGGAGGGCCGATGTCGTCCTGGACCCACCATGCGGGAGGGGTAGGACCACGCCATGAGGACGGGTCCAACACGCGTCCCCCCCAGCTGAAGGCAGGGGAGAGTCACCCATCTTCTTGGGGATTCTCCTCGCCGAGGCGGAAGAATCTGGAGAGGCCGTCAGCATTGGCGTGGTTGTTGCCGGGGCGATGCTCCACAGTGAAGTCCATCCCTTGCAGGGAGATGGACCATCGCAACAATTTTGGGTACTCACCCCGCATCTGCATCAACCACCGCAGGGGCTGGTGGTCGGTCTGGACCCGGAAGTGGGTGCCGAAGAGGTAGGGCCGGAGCTTCTTTAGGGCCCTCACGACGGCGAAGGCTTCCCTCTCGATGGTGCTCCATCGTTGTTCTCTGGCCAGCAGCCGCCGGCTGATGAAGGCAACGGGAAGGTCGACTCCCTCAGGGTTTACTTGGGATAGGACCGCCCCAATGCCGTGCTCCGAGGCGTCGGTTTGGACCACAAACTCTCGGCTGTAGTCGGGGGCCTGGAGCACCGGGGCGGTGCACATGGCAGTTTTTAGAGTCTCGAAGGCTGCTTGGCACTCTGGGGTCCAGCACACCTTCTGGGGTAGCTTCTTGGAGGTCAGTTCTGTGAGGGGCCCCACAATGCTTCCATAGTCTTTGATGAAGCGCCGGTAGTATCCTGTGAGCCCCAGGAAGGCTCGGACGGCTGTTTGGGTGATTGGGGGCTCCCAGGCCTGGATGGCGTCAATCTTTGGCTGGAGGGGAGCCACCCGGCCGCTTCCCACCTGGTGTCCCAGATACGTCACGGACCCTTGGCCGATCTGGCACTTGCTGGCCTTTATGGTTGGGCCGACAGGACCTCCCGGAGGTGGGTCAGGTGGGCATCCCAGCGGAGGCTGTACACTGCAATGTCGTCTAGGTAGGCGGCACTGAACTCTTCTAGCCCGGCCAGCACTCTATTCACGAGTCTCTGGAAGGTGGCCGGGGCGTTTTTCATGCCGAAGGGCATCACCTTGAAGTGGTAGTGGCCATCAGGGGTCGAGAAGGCTGATCGCTCTTGCGCCCCAGGGGTGAGGCCGATCTGCCAATATCCGGCCATGAGATCGAAGGTGCTGAGATACTTCGTGGCCCCCAGGCGATCGATCAATTCATCCGCCCGGGGGATGGGATGGGCGTCGGTCCTGGTGACGGCATTCAGCCCCCGGTAGTCAACACAGAACCGGAGCTCCGGGGGCGTGCCAGGGGCGGCGGCTTTAGGGACCAGTACAACTGGGCTGGCCCACGGACTGTTGGAGGGTTCGACTACCCCCAGCGCTAGCATCTTGGCCACCTCGGACTGGATGCAGGCCCGAACTCGATCGGGCACTCGGAAAGCTCGGTGTCTTACAGGCGGGCTGTCTCCGGTGTCTACATCGTGGACACACCACCGGGTGACTCCAGGGGTGAGGGAAAACAGATCTGCGAACTGCCCCAGCAGCTGCCGGCAGTCATGGTGCTGCTCCGGGGTCAGGGTGGAGGAGAGCATGACCCCTTCGATGGAGCCGTCCTCAGTGGTGCTCATGAGATCTGGCAGCGGTTCGGAGTCGTCTTCAGCTCCTTCATCGGTCGCTAACAGCAGGCTTAGTTCAGTGCGGGCAAAGTGCGGCTTGAGCCGGTTAGCGTGTAGAACCCGGAGGGACTCTTGTGCTCCACCACTCTGAAGGGCCCCGTCCACTTGTCTTGGAGGGCACAAGGTTCAACCGGGGACATGACCCAGACCTGCTGGCCCGGTTCGAATTCGATGGACGAGGCGTTCTGGTCATACCAGCATTTCATCTCCTCCTGACTGGCTTCAAGGTTGGCTTCGGCAAGTTCCCGGAACTTCCGAGTCTGGTTGCGGAGGGTCAGGAGGTACTGGTAGACATCTGGTGGAGCACCTCGGGCAGTCGTCTCCCAGCCTTCTTTGACCAGGCTGAGGGGGCCCCGGACCGGGTGCCCATACAATAGTTCGAAGGGGCTGAACCCCAGGGACTTCTGGGGTACTTCGCGGTACGCAAACAGGAGGCAAGGCAGCAGAACATCCCATTTGCGTCGTAGGGGCTCCTCGAGGCCCTTGATCATTCCCTTCAGTGTTCGGTTAAACCGCTCCACAAGTCCATTTCCTTGGGGGTGATACGGGGTGGTGAACTTATATGTGACCCCGCACTGTTGCCACAGGGATCGCATATACTTGGAAATAAAGTTTGTGCCCCGATCACTCACGACTTCTCGGGGGAAGCCGACTCTGGAGAAGATCCCCATTAGGGCTCGGCCTACTACTGGGGCCGTGATGGTTCGGAGGGGGATGGCTTCCGGATATCGGGTGGCATGGTCCACCAGCACGAGGATGAAGCGGTGTCCTTGAGGGGTGCGGGGGTCCAGGGGCCCCACGATGTCTATCCCCACTCGCTCGAAGGGGATGGTGACCACGGGAAACGGCTGGAGCGGGGCTTTGACTTTCCCCCCGCTCTTCCCGCTGGCTTGACAGGTCGGGCAGGATCTGCAGTGATTGTGCACATCGTTGCGCATTCTTGGCCAGTAGAAATGAGTCACCAGGCGGCTGTAAGTTTTGTCCTGCCCCAGGTGCCCGGCGAGGGGCACATCATGTGCTAAGTTCAAGAGGAAGTCTCGGAATCGGAGGGGGACGACCAGCACCCGGCTGGCCCCGAGTTCGGCAATCCTCTGTTCACTGTAGAGAAGGTCGTTGTCCCAATAGACCCAGTGGGACCCCGCAGGGCCTCCAGCGGCTTGAGTGGCGGCTTGTCGTCGAATTCCCTCGAGGGAGGGACAGGTGCTCTGTTCTTGTCGGAATTGTTCGCGGGTGGGGCCACCTTCTTGGCGCCATTGAGCTAGTTCTGGAAGGTGGCCGAGCTCGGTGATTTCCTCATGGCTGGGCCCCGGGGGGGCCGGGTTCAGGGTCGGTATCCTCAGGGACGGTGGGCGGTGGAGGTGCGGGCCACTCCAGCTCCTCGATCGGGGCTTCCTCCGTGGGGGGGAGGCCCGGGCGGACATGGAGCGGGTGGTCGCACAAACCCACTCGGGAAGGCCTAGCATCCCCAGATGCTCTCTCCGCTCTACGCCGGCCCAGATGTGGAAAATGAAATTTTGCCTGACCAAGATGCCCCCTACGTGTACCCTATGTTACATGTATGTGCATGTCACCCATGCATATTTCTCTCAGTGGCCTGAATCACAAGGCCTCTGCAATCACGTCCTGCATTAAGGTGCCTGCCATCAAGTTTCCCAAACGTTAAGCTAACATGAAGGTCCATGTATTTGCATTGTGCACTTTTAAATAAATATCGTAATGAACCCTTTTTGTGGTTCAGTCTGAGCCACTTTCTGAATTAGGGTTTTCATGACTCCTGACACACTGAAAGCTGCAGTTACGTATCTCTGACCTCACATACTTCTAGCTCAGCCGAAAGAGACCCAGCAAGGGTTGCCAAGATAGTATTATGAATAACAGTTATCTGCCTGCTGTACAGAGTCACATTCCTGCCCAGTGAGGAAGGTAAACAGAACCCGTCCGCGGAAGATAGGGCCTAGCCTCTCTGTCTCCATTGAAGTAAATCACAGTGCTTGCATCCATAGAAAGCTCACAGCCCCCACGCAATGAACGAAGAAATATATGCTTTTTCTGATTCTTAGCGATGAGCAACCTTTGCTTCAGATAATACATCCCCTGACTTAAGATATCAGTTAGTACCAGACGTGCTGGTCGCCTTGACACTAAAGATCTCTCTACTAGACTGAAAGTCAGCTCTCCTCCCAGTTACACGTCAATTGCACGTCATGCTCAAATTGCGTGCACAAGGAGGGAAAAGTTCCAGCCTGCCATGTAACCCCTCCTCTATGTAGCCACCCACCTATCACCCACCTGTGACTCATCAAGTGTACACCCTCATGCACGCCCACATGCTCTTATCTCTTTCTTTCATGCTCTGCCTGGAGCGCTCCTCCCTATGTACAAGGAAAAATGTATATATGTGTTGTTCTCTGTAAATAATGTTAGAAGACCCTTCCTGAACCTTAGAGGTGATGGAACAGATTCTCCCTTAACTCGAGTTATTGGAATAAAGCCCTTTTAACTTGGACACCACGGACTCTCTGCCTCTCATTTGATACATGCTAATTGTTAATGCCTAGAAATTATGCCAGGGTAATATTTTATTTACCACATTAATTTGGCGCCCGAATAGGAACATATCCCTTCCCCACGCGCCGGAGTTGTAGGTCCAGCTTTACCCTCTTCTACAGCCGTGACGGACTTTAAAGTGTACACGCCATCGGGATTTCCCGCTACTCCCTCAGGCCCAGGAGGAGGACGGACTGTGACCAGGCATCCATACGAGGCGGTGAGGATTGCGGATCGTCTCAACCAGAGCCCAACTTGTGAGAGAGCAAGGTCCGAGGTTTCCAGAGGTCCACCCGTTCCGAGGCGCATGCGTAGACGTATACGTAGATGCGTAGAAGTCCGAGGCCTTCAAGTTTCAAGTTTTGCTTCCCGGTGAGTACCACTGTGGGGAATGCATAAAGTTTCAAGACGAGTTCATTTTATATGAACACGGTCAAGACGGGTCCACGGTAAAACATGGGGACGGTAAAGACGGGTTCACGTTATTCGTGAAAACGGTAAAGACGAGTTCGTTCACACGAGCACGGTAAAGACGGGTCCACGGTAAACGTGGGCACGGTAAAGACGTGTCTCATTTTTGGGACCGGTATGGTTGTACTGTATTCCAGTGCATATAGTTAACTGTTTTCAAGTACATGTTTTATTCCATGTATTAGGTTAGACTGTATCTGTTTTAGTGTTTTAATGTTGTAGTATGAATGATTGTTGATTGTTTCAGTCTATTCTATGTGTATTGTGTTTCCATTGTGTTGGTTTCAACATGCCACTGTTTTCAAAATTGCGTCAGATAGGGACCAGAAAAGGTATACTAGAAGAGTCAGTTAACATCCCGCCTAGAGACACACCTGGTCATTATATGTATAATAAGCATGGATTAGACGCCATCTTGTTTTTAGATTTATGGGTAGACTATACAAAGGACCTGGAGGAAAAGTATAGATGGCCTATCTCAGGAACTTGGGATTCAGAATGCATTATGAGAGTAGAGGAAGCGCTATGGAAAAAGAAATCAAGACCCTCTCAGAAAGATGCCATTGAATTGTGGCGCAAAGAGTCACACAGGAGAACAGAGAAAGAATTCAATAAAGCAGAGAGAACTAAACAAGCAGAGGAAAAAGCCAAAGAAAAAGAACTACGGGAGGAGGGGGAACGGGTCAAAACAGAACAGACTGATAGAGAAAGAAACGCCGTAGTTACTGGTATTTATCCCGTCCTGGCTGAAGAACTAGCTAGAGTGACCACCTCAGACAGACCCAGTAGGTCGCGAACGCCACCACCCGTACCATTTAGAGTATGTAGAAAGAAGCCGACAGCATCAGAGGCTTTTTATTTCCTCCTATCTAGAAGAGTCCCCATATATATAAGTTTACTGTGGAGTTCCTTGTAAATAGCTCCTTGTAAATATGGTTTATGAAGAGCATGTCATTATTATAACTTGTTGAGTTTCTTGTGAATATGGCTTGTGAATAGCGCCATGTGGTTATGGTTTGTGCAGAGCATGTTATCATTACGTTAGGCAGGAGAGAGCTGGATCTCTTTCAAGTGCTTGGAGAAAAGGTTTTGAAGATGTGCGTACGTGTTATGTGATAACGTGGAGAGATGAGTTCATGACTTTCCCATGTACTGCAGTCATTGGGGAAAGATTGTGCTTCAGCTGCCAAAGAGTTAATATCTTGTATTGAGAAGGCAGTATTTGTTTTAACATGCTGTTTAACATGCATGGTTATGTGAGCTGACACTAAAAGTCAGTGAGTGTTTTAGACGAATGATGGTTTGATTTAACTTTTTTCATTGGTTGCTGGGTCTGCCTATGTGCTTTGTCAGTTTGCTGACTGAAATGGTAACGTCTTGCATGGAGAGTAAAGAAGTGTTCATTTAACATTCTATTTCAAATGCGTCCGTGTATTTGTGTGGGTTTGCCTTGGAACACTTGATTTAATGTGTTTGACTCAGAGGTCGGTAAGCTGTAAATAAACCAGTCGGATTGAGATAAGGGTTTGCACGGAGGGTGCTTTAATGTTTTCACGGTTGAGAAGGAAATATAAAACAGACCCATCATAGAATGTGCTTTTAATTAGTGTAATGCAACCGTGTGTTTTTTTTTAATAAGAATTTGTTCTACAAAATATACATTGTTATTGTTCCCAATACAAGCTGCCCTTTAGTATAGCGTGTGACAGTTAATCCACTCAATTAGACAACATGGTTTTTTGAACCTCAATTAGAAAACATGGTTTTTGAAAAATGATGAATCTGGCCCTTTTTAATAGATAGAATAGAAGAGCTTGCACACTTAATTATGAAAATCTTGGTTCTGCAATGCAAAATTATGGTGTTTCACATGTTATTTTCAAAAAGTGAAAGGTGATGTGTTTCCATGTCATGTTGTTCTGTTTCTTTTTTTCCTTTGCAGCTAGTAACAATATTTTATGATATAATTATTTTGAAATGCTAGCATGTGTCTAGGTTACGAAATAAAATATGTCCTTATTAATTACTGATTTTAGGATGCTTTTTATCACGTTTTAAAATTTGCTTCAGTTAAGTTAGAGAATGTTGGTTAGCTCTCTGGCCTGGGTACAGATATGTTTTGAATTACAGAGAATGTGTTTTTCGACCTTGAGAGCGCCTGACTCCCAGGGAAAGATATTTTGTAAAGGGAGGGCTTTTCCCTCTTGGAGCACCGAGCAGTGCCTGTCTTGTTATTATTGGCCATACTCCAATTCTTTTCCGCTGACAAGTTGTTGGCAGTCCTCCAACTGACTCAGGCTTCCTTCGCATGCAGATAAAGGATGCTTGCAATTTGACCAAGTTCTCTCTCCAGTAACTTGGCAACTGTTCTTAGCTCTCAGTGTTTTGAAAGGGTGGAGGAACAGCCCTGTGGGTGACATCACGATGAAGGGGAAGGCAGTGTAGAGAAGAAAAAAAACTTGATGAGCCACAGAGGAATGTTTATAAAAGGAGGGGGTCAAGTTGCTCTTCCTTACAGCCAGCACAGAAAGCTTCATTGACTTCAGATAAGAGCATGCTTGCAAATTAATAGTTTTTTCCCTCGTAGTGTAAACAGAATAATTGGCAGGAGTTTCGCTCTTGCAATGAGCCCTAGCATTTACAGTCAGGCATTAAAAACACAGCTGGACAGTATTTATATGCCTCCCAACACTGCTCTACTACAGTACGTAGATGACATCCTAATTACAGCACGTTCAGAACCAGAATGCGCAAATGCATCACTGACAGTTTTACACTTTCTGGCTGAAAAGGGGCGCAAGGTGTCCCCTTCAAAGTTACAGTTCTGTGAACAGCAAGTGGTGTTCCTTGTACACTTGCTGTCCAAGGATGGTAGACAGCTAACGCCACTCATTTCTAGCCTTTCACAGCCCAAGACACAAAAGGAAGTACGGGCCTTCATTGGCCTCACTTCATACTGTAGGCAATGGATTCCCCAGTATGCCTATCTAGCCAAACCACTCATACAGTTAACTACACAGGAGGCAGCCACTCCGACTGTCCTCCCTTGGACACAAGAACATACCTTGGCATTTGAGGAATTAAAAAGAGCATTATGTCAAGCGCCAGTTTTAGCGACTCCATGTTACAGTAAACCTTTCATGCTTCTCATAACTGAACGGGATGGAACAGCATTATCTGTCCTCACACAAGATCAAGCAGGACAACACAAGCCTTGTGCTTATTTTTCTAGTGCCTGAAATCGGTTGCAGCAACAGCCCTAGCCATAAGACAAAGTGACTCGATAGTGTTGGGTCACCCTCTGACAGTACAGGTTCCACATGCAGTGGAGGTTCTCTTAAACAGGACACAGACACAACATTTGACTGTAGCAAGACTGACAGGATATGAACTGACATTATTTCAACCACACATAGAGATCAGACGTTGTAATATTCTGAATCCTGCAACACTTTTGCCCTCAAGTACAGTAAATGCACCGCCACACGACTGTGTGGAAGTAATGAATATAGTGACGAAACCAAGACAAGACCTGACAGATATTGCACTTCCAGACCCAGCCTTAACGCTCTATGTAGATGGATCATGCATGAGAACGAGTGCAGGACAATTAGTAGCAGCATATGCTGTGGCCACTGCTACTAAAGTCATAGAGACACAGAAAATAGACACACTATCAGCACAAGCAGCAGAGCTCATCGCCCTGACACAAGCCTGCATAAGAGCTAAGCACTTGAAAGTAAACATTTATACTGACTCACAATATGCTTTTGGCGTTGTTGATGATTTCGGGGTCTTATGGAGGGAGAGAGGTTTCTTGACCTCCCATGGGACCAAGATCCAGCACAGCCAGCTCATTCAAGCCCTGTTGGAAGCAATACATTTACCTACAGCCATTTCTATCCTGAATTCCAAAGCTCACACCAAAGTTACAGACACCATTTCCCAGGGTAATGACCTGGCAGACCGAACTGCTAAACTTACAGCCCAGACACCAACAGACACGACAAGGACAGAAGTACCATTACTGACAAAAAGTATGACAGTCAGGGATCCTTCTCAAGATATACTAGACATACAGACACATGCCACTACAGATGAAATAAAGAAATGGACTGAACAAGGAGGGGTCCAGACTGAACAAGGTTGGATGACTAAGGGAAAAGGTACATGGTTTCTTCCAGATTCTATGGTACAAGTAATCATAAACACAGCACATAGTCCAGCACACTTGGGAGAAAAGGCAATGATAGACAGCTTACAGAATATCTGGTTTAACAAGCACATGCGTGCAGCAGCGAAACAGAAAGTACGAACATGTATGATCTGTTGCCAGTTCAATCCAGGTAAAGGCATTCCGGTGGAACAAGGCGGATTTCATCCTCCAGACCACCCTTTTGAGGTCCTCCAGATGGATTATATCCAAATGAACAGATGTAGAGGTTACAAGTATGTCTTGGTAGTTGTGTGTGCACTATCTAGATGGACAGAAGCATATCCAGTTCCAGATTATACTGCTGTGACAACAGCCAGGCAATTTGTGCGCGAGTACTTCCCCAGGTATGGATTGCCTCGGGTCGTATATTCCGATAACGGTCAGCCATTCTCCTCTGAATTAATGAAACAAGTGTCTCTTCTGTTAGGATATACTTGGAAATTCCATTGTGTAAGACACCCTGAAGCAGCAGGCCTTGTAGAAAGACATAATCAGACAATCAAAACAAAACTTGCTAAGATATGTGCAGAAAAAGGCGTGGATTGGATGGTAGCTTTACCGGTTGCCCTCTTTTACATACGTATGGTAGCTCATTCCAGAACAGGCCTATCCCCGTATGAAGTAGTCTTCGGTAGACCGCCAAATATGTGGGGTACGCCTATGCCTAAAAGAATAACTGATGTCGACAGTAACATGCTGACAGATTACCTGGCTTCCTTGATGTCTGCACTACTTTCTTGTCGTTCACAGGTTGCTGCCGCCTTCCCTGACAACACCCAGGTCAAGGAACACGCCATTGTCCCTGGGGATTACATTTGTGTCTGGAATTTTGATCGTTCAAGCCCCCTCGAGCCTCGCTGGAAGACCCCGAAATTAGTGCTTCTTACAACAAGGACCGCGCTGAAGGTGGAGGGACGCAAAGGATGGATCCACGCTCAGCACTGTAAAAGACACTTTGGACAATCTGGTACTTTAGTAAAAGATACAGGCACTAAAGACATTAAAGACAATACAGACTTTGCGCCGCTTGCGCCGCCTTTACTAGAAAAGACTCCACAGCAGGAGTATAAATCTAAGTTAAGATCTAGTAAGTCAGACGTAGTTTAATTGTCTGCATCCATTCGGTGGTGAATCGGTTAGACTAGATTTCTGACATGTATAAGATCACATACGAGAATAGTAAGAAAAAAAACTTGAAAGCAAAATACTGCAAGCTATTACGCAGTAGATGTATAGTTACTTTGATCATTCTTTTTATTCTGTGCATTGTTATAATCTGTGTCAGTTTATTACTACATGTTTTCTTTCCTATTTTCTCACATATACACTCTTCCAGTAACAGCACCATAGAGCATACATTTAGTGAACTGCCACCTCATGAATTGTCATATCGACTTGCATTGCGTAACAATACTTTTATTCGAATGTTACACCATTCTCATCAGACCAGCAATGCGACTGATTGCTGGGTATGTGGCCAACTGCCACCTTATCAAAAGGCGAAGGGAGTTCTGCCCTTCTATCCTCTGCCGTTCTCACACTATGGTTCATGTGGAGCATGGTTTGCCTTAATGACCTCAATAGATAGAAAGTACATAGCTTATCCAGGTGGCTGGATATATGGAAACCTGAATAAAGTAATGAATGAAGCATGTTTTCCAGACAAAGACGGATTTCCCCAAAGGAAGGGAACCGATCTAGCGAATGAAGAGTACGAGCAGGGAAATGCATCCGTTAATTTTATAATGTTAAATGTTCAGCCCAAGCAAAATACAGGTCCACCGTTTATTTCAGTTCTACCAGCAAAAGGTGATTTATGTGTTAATAAGAAAGGCTCAGTACATATGGGACACAGCGAGTGTAAAGTTGTAGTAGAGTTTAATGATAAAGGACTTTCTTCTTTCAAAACATCATGCCATACCTATTTCATTTGCGGTCAGACAGCCTATGTACATCTGCCCTTAGACTGGGGTGGGACTTGTTATATAGCATTCTTATTACCACCTGTATTCTTGGCCCCATCCCATTATCATAGAGATTCACGACTAGAACATGTTAGAGTAAAGAGAGAGACAGATGCCTCAGGGATTGATCAGACTGAAACAGCTTGGGAGCAATATACAGATTTCAACAAAGGATTCTTCTTCTTCATAGGTCCCGTCCAAAACAGTAAACTGATACGCAAGTTAACAAGGACTCTTGAGGCAGTAGTGAATGTGACTGCATCTGCCCTGGCGAACTTGACCCAGGAACAGTCTGCTATGAGACTTGCTGTTCTTCAAAATCGCCTCGTTCTAGACGTCATCTTGGCGGATAGGGGCGGAGCTTGTAGCGTGATCCGATCTAGTTGTTGCGTTTTCATCCCAAATAACGCGCCATCTGTGTATGCAGCAATAACAAGGCTCTACAAGATTGCTCATGTCATACATCAAGACCCAGGCACATGGACTTGGTCCAGTTGGCTCTGGGGTGTGATATCTGCTTGGGGATGGAAAGTGTTGTCCTTCCTAGGAATGGTCCTACTTATGATATTTGGTTGCTGTCTCTGTCTGCAGTGTGGCCCGGCCATCTCTGTAAATAATGTTAGAAGACCCTTCCTGAACCTTAGAGGTGATGGAACAGATTCTCCCTTAACTCGAGTTATTGGAATGAAGCCCTTTTAACTTGGACACCACGGACTCTCTGCCTCTCATTTGATACATGCTAATTGTTAATGCCTAGAAATTATGCCAGGGTAATATTTTATTTACCACATTGTAGAGAAGGTCGTTGTCCCAATAGACCCAGTGGGACCCCGCAGGGCCTCCAGCGGCTTGAGTGGCGGCTTGTCGTCGAATTCCCTCGAGGGAGGGACAGGTGCTCTGTTCTTGTCGGAATTGTTCACGGGTGGGGCCACCTTCTTGGCTCCATTGAGCTAGTTCTGAAAGGTGGCCGAGCTCGGTGATTTCCTCATGGCTGGGCCCCGGGGGGCCGGGTTCAGGGTCGGTATCCTCAGGGACGGCGGGCGGTGGAGGTGCGGGCCTCTCCGGCTCCTCGATCGGGGCTTCCTCCGTGGGGGGGGAGGCCCGGGCGGACATGGAGCGGGTGGTCGCACAAACCCACTCGGGAAGGCCTAGCATCCCCAGATGCTCTCTCCGCTCTACGCCGGCCCAGAGGGAACTCTCCAGGTCGTTCCCGAGGAGGCAGTCCACGGTGGAGTCGTCTCGGACAGTCACTTTCAGCATGCCCGACACCCCTCCCCATTCGAAGGGGATGCGGGCCATCTGGCACAAACTTTCAGAGTTGTCAGCCGACCGCACTGCGCACAAGACGTTGGGGAGAATTTGTTCTGGTGTCACCAAGTGGCAGCGGACCGCCGTCACGCTGGCTCCAGTATCCCGGAGGGCTTCGGCCCGGCGTCCATTGATGGTGACCCATTGGCGGTATTTCTGGGTGTTACCTGGGATCGGGTCTCGGGGGATCATGTCTCGATCACCCAGGCATGCTAAGATCATGGCTGCGGGCTCCCACTCGGCCTGCTCGGTGTCGTCGCCCTCTTCTTCGCCTCCCTCTGCACTCAGGGCGGCGGCCGCGATCTGGCGGCTCGGGGGACCGGTGGTGCCGGGTCGCTGGTTCATCGGGCAGAGAGGGTCGTTCGCATAATGGCCCTGTCGCTGGCATCTGTGGCACGTAACATTCGGGCGGGGCCCGGGCCTGGCTGGGGGGCCTCCCCTCCAACCCAGGGATGGCGACGGGGAGGTAGAGGATGACCCCGCGGGGGTGTCTCGGCCCCTGCTCTGGCCTCCTCCGCCGCCTCGGGGTCGGTGGTTCCCCGGGGATCCCCGGCCGTAGTCTCCCATCGGACTCCGGGGAACTCGGTTGCTCACCCATCTATCCGCCTCGACAGCGAGTTTTCGTGGCTCTGTCAATTTGCTGTCGAGGAGGTGCTTCCGGAGTTCGACGAAGCAATTATTGGAAAGATGCTCCCATAGGATGAGGTCTACCAACTGCTGGTAGGTGGTGACCTGGCAGCCTCTGATCCACCCTTCGAAGGCTCTGCTGTAAAAGTTCACGTACTCCACCCAAGTGGTACCGGGGATTATTTTACAGTCTCGAAATCGCTGCCGGTACATTTCGGGGGTGAGTCCGTAGCGAGTGAGGAGGGCGGTCTTCATGTGTTCGTACGAGGTCATCTCGGCGTCGGGGAGCTCTAGCAGGGCGTCTCTCCCCTCGTTGATGAACTTTCCCCATAAGCCGGCGCCCCAGTCTTTGAGGGGTACTCGATGGGCGGTCATGGCGACCTCGTAGGCTTTGAACCACTGTTGGATGTCGTCGTTCTTATAGTATTCTTTGACGACCTCCTTGGGTGTGTGCACCTTCGTGTCCCCCGGCGGGGGTGAGGCCTTACCCTCGGCGGTGCCGGTTTCTGTTGTCTTGGCCTTGATTTCCAGTTCTTTGAGGCCGCGCTCATGCTCGAGCACGAGTTTCTTTTCTTCGAGGTCTCGTTGTCTTCTCCTTTCCTCTAGGTCTCCTTCCAGCCGTAGTTGCTCGAGGGCTAATTTCCTTTCTGCCAGCTGTATCTCTCCTTCTTGTCGGAGTCGGGCGAGCTCCAACTCGTGGAGCCAGTTCCTCTCTCGTTCTCGGGCGTCTCCGTGGGGGAGGCCCGTGTCTAGGTCTGCGGTTCTTTCCCCCGCTGGGTTCGCGTCGGTCTCCGGGCGTCCATTCGGGCCCGGGTTATCTTCATTCTGGGGCGGCGCGTTATCGGCGTCCGCCCAGGCTTGCAGGGCTGATTTAAAATCTTCTTTGGTGTTGAGGCCCGTGGTAGCGATGTCTAGGTCCTTGCAAAATTGTTTTAATTCCTTGTGGCTGTAATCTTCCATCTTTTCTTTCTGGAATTCCGCTGTCGGTCTGGTTTCCTGAGTAGTCATGGTCGCGGTGTGTTTTTCTCGGTAGTGAGTGAATTACTCTCTGTATGATCTGCGTCGGCTCGGATCCCGTCGCCTGCCACCAATGTTAGAAAGGCGACCCCGGGGGAGGCAGAAGATGTCTGACTGACCACCCCTAGGTCCACCTCTCCGTTAAGAAGTAGCCGAGCGTTACTGAGAGGCCTCCTGGGTGAGGGCCCTCTCCTAGGATCGCACAGCAGAGTAACCACACACCACAAATGGACACCACACCAGAGGTCGAGTTCGTAAGCTTTATCAGGAAGTAAAGGCCGCTGGTTCCCAGCGATATGTACAAGTAGACCGAGGGGTCTGTAAAGTCTTGAAAAAGGGGGGTCAGGGGAGCGGGACAGTCTCGGTTAGGGTGTATGAAGGGATACCCTGCGCACAGCTCTCAATCCTCGAGCCGGGGGTTCCGAGAGGTTGAGCCGCGGCAGCGCCAGCAGGCTCCCAAGATGGTTCGGCAAAAGGTGGGCCGCGGCAGCGCCAGCAGGCTCCCAAGATGGTTCAGCAAAAGGTGGGCCGCGGCAGCGCCAGCAGGCTCTCAAGATGGTTCGGCAAAAGTTGGGCCGCGGCAGCGCCAGCAGGCTCCCAAGATGGTTCGGCAAAAGGTGGGCCGCGGCAGCGCCAGCAGGCTCTCAAGATGGTTCAGTAAAGGTGGGCCGGGCAGCGCCAGCAGGCTCTCAAGGTCTCTTCAGGTTACAGGCAATGAGTTCTTCTGGTGTCGGCCGTGACAGCGTCAGCAGGGCTTTCCAGTCCAGGATACAACTGACGTCCTAATCCAGGGCTGGCCCAGATATAGGACTGGAGTCCTTTGATGTCCGGACCCTCGCGCCTGGGGGTCAGAGGGACCGGGATGATGGTGTCCAGACACCCAGCAGGGGGGTGGAGCCAGCGCCCAGGGAGGCCGGAGGGCGATCGAAACCAGGCGTCCGGGGACGGCTGGAGGGCCATCGAAACACCCTTTCCTCCGGGATCTGTCGAGTGGCCACTCGACCACCTGGGTGGATCTTGGTGCCTCGATGTCTGGGCGGTGCTGAGGCCTGGGCCGGGACCGAGGCCACGTGGTCGTGGCGTGGTGGGCCCAAGATGGAGTCGGGCGCAGCCTCGTGCTTCGGTCGTGAGGGGCCCGCGCTGGAGCCAGGTCGGTAGTGGGGGTCCGGGATGGTGGCCGGACCAGCAATGTTGGGGCGTGCAGTGTCGGGCAAAAGGGCTGCCCGATGCTGGGTGGAGGGCCGATGTCGTCCTGGACCCACCATGCGGGAGGGGTAGGACCACGCCATGAGGCCGGGTCCAACACTTTGACATTGGTAGTCAAGCGTAACGGGATATATGCAGCTACATAGTACAGGGACATTTACACACCTACGTTTCCTGGCTGTGGAGGTTACATCATCTAGTAATTCCAGTGTGTACACATGTATGGTTACATTCCACAGTCATTCCCTTGTATTAAGACATCTGGGACGGTACTTTCAGGGCATCCAGGCGTCTACAGCAATAATGCTTCGGCAGGCAGCCATCTAGGCTTACATTCCCTTTGTAGGCAGGCGCTAGTTATGTTCCCTTCACAGACAGGCCTCTTGGCACTGTCCCCCATGAGGACAGACGTCTAAGGTTACACCCCCTTGGTAGGGAGCTTCACTGGTTGCATTCTCTGGGTATCTCAGCATCCTCCTCTACCCTCCTGGAGTCTTGTGGTCCCTATACTGAAGGGGACCCTGAGCCCTTTATAAGTCTGGGGCTGAGACCCAAAAGGGTCACCTTGGAAGGAACAAGGTGTCAACCACCTTCTGCATATTTGCGACTGCGAATAGCGATCCCGTTGCTGTTTTGGAGGAGGGGTGAAGACTTGGAACAAATGAGAGTGGGGGTGGGGTGTCAAAGGAAGAGCACACGCTTCAGTGGGAGAAAGCCTTGTGGCAGATTAGGAAGTGGGCGTGACAGAGTGACTGTGGAGAAGCGTCCACTGCAGGGTAAGAGGGGGCTATACTCCCTCTAGCATTGAGAGGGGGGCACAAAATAGTCAGTACATGTGAAGGCAAATGTGTAAATAAGGACCATCAGACTTTGGATCAATCAACATCTGACAACGGGAGGGGGTGCTTTCCGGGACATATGTCTGGATGGAGAGAGATAATCCTCGAGAAGGTGGGACAGTGAACAGCACCCCCTACAGCCCTGCAGAATGGACCAGCCGCAGCGCCTAGATGTGACTTCAGAGACCATGGGAACGAAACACACCCAGCGCTCTCCAAGTGAAATCATAAACACACCCGCGCTTTCCAAGTGAAATACGCAGCATTTTCAGAGAGCGGTAAAACTGCCTTGCGAGCCCAACTCTCCCCTCACGAGCCAGGAGTTTACAAGGGAAGTCGTCACCCAAGGCAAGCCATGTCCGTGAGGGTGAGGGTGAGGGTGAGAGGGTGTGTGAGGGTGAGTGAGGGTGTGTGAAGGTGAGAGGGTGTGTGAGGGCGGGTGAGGGTGAGTGTGGGTGGGTGAGGGTGAGAGGGTGTGTGAGGGTGGGTGAGTGAGGGTGTGAGAGGGTGAGTGAGGGTGCGTGAGAGTGAGGGTAAGGGGGTGTGAGGGTGAGGGTGAGGGTGTGTAAGGGTGAAGGTGTGTGAGGGTGAGGGGGTGTGAGGTGTGTGAGGGTGAGGGGGTGTGAGGGTGAGGGTGTGTGAGGGTGAGGGGGTGTGAGGGTGAGTGAGGGTGTGGGGTGTGAGGGTGAGGGTGAGCGGGTGTGAGGGTGAGGGGGTGTGAGGGTGTGTGAGGTTGAGAGGGTGTGTGAGGGTGAGAGGGTGTGTGAGGGTGTGAGGGTGAGGGGGTGTGAGGGTGAGTGAGGGTGAGAGGGTGTGAGGGTGTGTGAGGGTGACGGGGTGAGGGTGAGGGGGGGTGAGAGGGTGAGAGGGGGTGAGAGGGTGGGTGAGTGTGAGAGGGGGTGAGAGGGTGAGGGGTGGTGAGAGGGTGAGATGGTGGTCACTCACTTACCGTTCACGTCTGCAGCAGCGGTTCCTTCATCTCACGGCGGGGGTGCAGCCGCACACAGGAATGTCGGTTCGGCAGATGAGGGGTCATGGAAAACTGGGGGTTTGTTTCACTGTAAACGAGGCAAGGGTTAAAAGGATTATGGCCTCAGTTCGTCTGGGCGGGGGACTGGGGGTAGCGATATAATTATGGCACCGGGTGGATTACGCAGGGCGCATTAGGCATCGCTGAGGAAACACAACTCGGAACTCTGTTGGTACAACTCGCAGTGTGCCCATCTGCTGAGAGCGGAGCAGCGTCACAACCCCGAACCTGAAGCGCTGCAATCGGTGTTTGCAGTGCCCTGGCTGCACCCCTGCTAGCAGCCTAGCCTCCTAGTCACATTTCTGCTAATGACCCGCCGTTCACCCTCTGATTACAGCAATATTTATTTGTTTGTCGTGATGCGCCAATCCCTAAACATGGCACCCGAGGCAGCTCAGTCAGTCAGCAAGCGCACTATGGCCCAGTTCACGCGGTTCGTTCCTTTTGCTTTTTTGTGACATCAATGCCGGAGACAGAATTAGCCTCCTTTGCTGAACTCGAACGCGAGCTAAACATGAATAACATCAAGGATACAAACAGATATCTTATCCCTTAGTAGAAAAAAATAAATAGTTCTGACGATGACGTGCATATGCCTACCAAAGTCGTAGTTTTTGATACCAACCCGCCCCAAACTAACCACTTAGTAAACAAGACGTCAGCGGTAGTTGCTTCGCCGTGAAATCGATCCAAAAAAAACCAAGCGCTCGCCAGCCTTTTGTCTCTAAGCCCCGTCCTTTTCAGACTGGGGCCCGACTTCCTGCTGGGGTTAAAGGTTCCTTATCTTCTTTATGGGGCCATCTGTACCCATAAAGAAGATAAGAAACCTTTTACTTCAGCAGTAAGTCAAGGAACCCAATCTGAAAAGGATGGGGCTCAGAGAGAAAGTAGAACGTCATTAGGACCTCTTCTCCAATGGCTGGCCACCGTTTCAGGAGGCCAGCCAATGGAGGAGAGGGGCGGGGCTTAACCTCACTAGTGATGTTCTCTCTATCTCATTAAATCTCGCCAGCTAGACTGTGCATGTCTGCGCAGCCATTGCAGGCTGAGACCTAAAAAGAATCAAGGGACCAGGGAATGTTTGAATGCCTTAAGAAGAACTGTTGTAGTGCTGGTTCATCAATGGTATGTAGGTATTAGGTTATTACCTCTGGCTTATGCTAGGCAACTCGTCGAAACATACATCTGGTCCATAGTCACATTTGTTTGGTCAAAATCCTCCAGTGGCAGAAAACTGAAAGCTGTGGTTAGGCAGGGCTCCATGAGGGCCAGATACTATTACACTGGGGTCCCACTGACCTTGTTTTCAGGAAGGAAAAAGAGATGAGCAGGATGAATCGAATTTTCTTGCACACCTAGGATACGACGTTCAGGCAAGCCTCAGCACCTGGGCCCAGTCCAATGAATGTGAAAAGATTATTTACATCCCACTTTTCATTGATGGGAAAGTTACTTCTGATTCAGTCCTGCTGCCTTTAGCTCCTCAGAGTAGGCTACTAGGAACCTGGCCTCTCTCTCCTGTAGGGTCCAGTCCTGTTTGGTTAGCTGGGCTCTGAGTCACGTATCTTTCTGCAGGAGGCCAACAATTTACCCTTGGGGAGTAGCTCTAATGTTTGTGGGCCAGAACCATTTGAGAATCCTTGAGTGAGTCCTATTATTCCAGCAAGAGCCAGGAGTCCGGAATCAGGTCGTACCTCCTAACAGGGCCTTCATCTTCATGTGGAATCTACCGAGGTCCAGTAACATTCTTAGGAGGTTGTAGGGAAGGTCCCATATTTATCCTCTGCACTTGCCAATCATTAGAGATATTCTGCCTGCCTACCCTAACTATTTTCTTGTAGACCTGCACCTCCTTTTTCAACACCTCCTCTGTGCCTTACTATTACAGCCTCTTTCTGCCAACAGGGAGTCCTGTCATCAGTTCTTTGACCACTACTCTTTTTAGATGAGGATTTGTGTCTAAACATGTTCTCCCTCCGGCCAGCTATCAAGGAGGGTCCTGTGAATGAATAGAAGAAGCCTTTCTATTCTATCTCCAACTCAAGGGAGGACTCTCTTTTACTCTGCCAACTGTTTCTGTCCATTAGCTAAACGCTGCTAATTAGCAAGCAGTTAACCTCCCTGCCCTTCTTGGCCTCAGCATCAGGCCATTGTCTTCTAAAAAAGGCTGCTAAATCTCCCACACAATGGTGTTTATTACACTTTTGAATGTGTGATGAGTGGTAGAAATGGCTTTAATTCAGTTCTAGCCCAGGCACCCTAAAATACATTTTTATAATGTTCCAATCAAGTTATCAAAAATCTTATTTCAACATTAAGTCAGATTTTGAAAATTAAGAAAGAAATAACTTATTTAGCATTTCACATTCGGGGATATGAAATTACATATTTTAATTACACTTAAGCCTGCTCTATGGAAAATGTATCAGGACCAACATGGTGCAATCTTTTTTCGGCCTTCATTCACTGCAAGCGTGCACTTTTTAAATCCAGAATGTACCTCTTTTTATGTATTAAGCACCCTAACTTGTGGGCTTACAAGGTGCACTTTAGTGGTGGTGTAATATAGAGAAATATTTTTCTTTCTGCATGACAAAAATGTAATTGCTATTTTTCTTTCTCTGCTCTCACCCATGCCTCTCCACTGCCGTTCCCTGCCAGCCACTACTGGTTAAATAACCAATTGAGTGAGACTATCTGTACCGATACCATTTTGGGGCCAGAGCGCATGCACTGTGGCACCTATTGGCATTGTCACTATGAACTGAGGGGCATATTAACAACGTTAAGCGATATTTATCGCTAACGATGCTTAGCAACGAATTTTTTAACGCTAAGCATCGTCAGAAATTATCGCAGATAAACCTTGATATTATCAAGGTGTATCGCAAATGCGATAAAAAACGGCCGCAATGCATGAATATCGCTGAAAAGTCAGCGATATTCATGCATTACCGAGCTAATGCTCTTAGCCATGTTATCCACCTCCCATTGGATAACCTGGCTAAGAACTGCTCAGGGCAGGTGTCAGCTTTTGGAGATATTCGCGCTTAGCGCGAATATCTCCAAAAGTTGGTAATAGGAGATAGCGATGTTAGCGACTGTTTCCAGTCGCTAACATCTTGGCACGCCCACTTTGCATGTCATTAGTGATAAATATCACTGACATGCAAAGTGGGGCCCAAGATGGTAGCTATCTCCTACTAGCTGTCGCTAACTGGTGTTAGCGACAGCTAGGTAATAGGGAGATAATTTTATCTCCGCTTTCTTGGCTTTTAAAGCCAAAAAAGAGGAGATAAATCCCCTTGATAATATGCCCCTGAGTCTTTTTCCCAGCAAATAACAAGGTTTAAAAAAAGGCAAAGAAAATCTTGGGTGACCATGCGTAAAAGTCACATTTGCGACAGCAGTGTTCTAGTGTCCCAGTATATACATATATGATAGTGTCTTAGTTTGTGAAGTGCAATGTGAAAAGGTGGCCGTTAGGTCCTTTCAGAATCCCAGCTAATTTCATATTCTTGGAATTGGCAGATGATTGCCAGTTTCAGCGACTCTGTCTACTTGTTATTTGGGATCACCAGTATGAGGGTGTATTTGCCTCTTCTGTTTTTCTCACCTCCTGTGGTATGTTGCTTATTTTGTGGTAGCTCAGAAAGGTGAGATGCAACACTTTGTGGTTAATGCACACATTTTGCTTACTTTGAAGGGGGTTAATGATCTCTTGTGCACTGTATAATACACCAACTGAAATTAGTTCAGGTTGCAGCTGCATGACATCCCTAAACCTCTCAGAGATAGTCACATCACCGATGTACTCCAGAACTCAACTGGTTTCAGATAAAACAGAGGCTACTATTCAAATCATTAGTAATATTGTACCGTGTTATTCATCTATAAACTTCGAAATTTGTCTCAAAAAAAGTTCTCATGATGAGCCTCTAGTCGAACACTACCTTCAAACTTTCAATCACAATCCTTAATTTCTAAAACTAGAACAATCAGATTTAGCGACAGAGCTTTTTTCTGCAACAGTCACCAGAAGGTGGAATACCTTTCCAGTTAGTCTTTAGGTGAGCCTAACTTACTTCAATTCAAGAAACTTCTTTAAGATGTGTCTGTACAACCTCTAAATTCACCTCTTCTGATCACTATCTTACTTCAGCGCCAAGAAGCTACGACGAGCATCCCGCTTTATAAGTAAGAGACTGGAGACCATGAAGAACGGTGGGTTGAGCAGGATATCGACATAAGAACTGACCACCAGCATAGGCTTACCCTCCCCTTTTGATTTTACCCATGCTAGCATGATGTGCACAACATTTAATAATTTCTTTGGCTTTTGGATGGCTCATTTTATTGTGTGCCCACACTCTCAAAATTAGGCTAAAACTCAGGAGCCACTCTGCAACTCTATATCACTTCAGACGCTACCCCTCAACCCAAAATATGCCCATCTATAATGCTAGGCCTGCCTTTTAGTCATGAATTGATAGCTGTAAAATCCATCCACCCTTCAGTTAAAAATCTGCCATTTAACCTATGATCCATATTTATCCCAGGGTGTGTGAAGGATCAGATAAGAATCTGTCAGATTCTTGTGCCCAGATCTAGTTCAGAGATAGTCTGTTTCTTATTACTGCTGTTCGGCTAGAAAACATTTCCACAAGGATGCTTTCCCCTTAACAAGATTAGTCCGACCATATAGTGACAAAGGAAGATTCATCCATCCTTTTAACATGGCCACAACTTCTTTCTTAATCTTTAAAAAGTTTACTTTAGCTAAATCTCCAATATTTTGAGTTATCCTGACCCCCAGATACCTCATTTCGGATTTAGTGATTACTCTTTCCGTATTTAAATTCCAAGTCATTATCTCAGTTTTGTCTTGATTTATCTGATAGCCTGAAACGGCTCCAAATTCTTTTGTTATTTTCACCAGATTTTCCAAAGAATGATTTAAATTAGAAGAATAAATATTAATATCATCCGCATATAGACCCAGTTTTTTTTTACCAATCACCAACTATAAAAGGGGGTATCTCCTCTGAAACTCTGATTCTACCAGCTAGTGGCTCTATATATAAGTTAAACAGCAAAGGTGATAGAGGACACCCTTGTCTGGTTCCACGCATTACTTTAATAGACTGAGTAAGTTTTCCATTGACTAGAACACGTGATGTCAGGGAACAGTACAGCGAAAAGAGAGATTCTGTGAAATTCTTTCCTAATTTAAGATACTGCAAAAGTGTTTTTAAATACGCAAAATTGACTCGATCAAAAGCCTTGGCGGAGTTTAAGGCAATCACCGCCAAGGGGAGCTCATGCGTGGAGGCCATATCTATTATTCCAATCAGAGTAAAAGATAGTTCTTTCAGATATCTCCTTCTAACAAAACCTTTTTGGTCCTCATGGATCAGTTTATGAATAACCGTACTGAGTCTATCTGCTAAAATTTTTGAAAAAAACTTATAATCACAGTTCAAAAGTGATATGGGTCTGTATGCGTCTAAACTACTAGGTGATTTTCCTGGTTTAAGTATTAATGAGATTGTTGCCTCATTCCAAGAACTGGGTATAGTTACTTCCCCTCTGAAAATTTGGTTAAACAATTGACACAATGTAGGGGCAATCAAATCCACCAGAGCTTTATAAACTTCAGCCGAAAGGCCATCCGGGCCAGGTGCTTTTCCTCTTTTGCTATCTTTAATCACCTTAACCACTTCAGCTTGCGAGATTTCCCTGCATGGGCGTAAAATCCGTTACGCTCGCGGATTTTTCGTATTTTCGGAAAATCCGCAATCCGCGAACTCTCGCGGATGTGGCGAGAATACGCAAATCCGCGCGAAGCGGATTTTTTGCTTGTGTTCGCACTGCTCGCGGCCCGCGGCGCGGGCAGCAACAATCTCGCACTCGCGAAAGTACAAAAATTACAAGGGGAGGGGTAAAGGAAGTGGCCCAGTCTCCAACTTCCTGTTCCTGTCCAGCAAGCTCCTCCCATAGGGGTGGGGTGAAGGTAGTGCCCCAGTCTCCAACTTCCTGTTCCTGTCCAGCAAGCTCCTCCCATTGCTTAGTCCATTTCCTGGCCACTTTGATTTCGATCTTGACTGGGAAGGATTACTTTTTGTGGTTGCTGCTGGATATTTGGATTTGAGGCCTTTTGGATTACTTTTGGATTCGAAATTTGATTTCACAAAGAAGTAAGTTGATGTTGTTTGTTTGTGGTGATTTTTATGTGTGTTGCTTTTTTTTCGACTTTTTTGGGGGGAAAATCTGCAAGTTCGCGAGCTGAGGATGTTTTTGCTTGTGTTCGCACTGCTCGTGTCCTGCGCAGCAACAACATTGCACTCGCGAAATTGTAAAAATTACAAATCTGCACATGAATTGAAAACCACCAGGCTTAGTTATGGGTGCATGCATGATACAACTGTTTTGTTGAATTTTTTTTTTAACATGATTCTGGCCAGGGCATGGATGGCATTGGATTGTGGTGATTTTTGTGTGTTTTACGACTTTTTGGGGTGGTGTTGGGGGCTTGCTATGTGGGTGGGGGCCATTTTATTGCCTGGTCCCGTGTGGGTGGGGGTCTAGGGGCCATTTTTAAGCCAGTTTGTGTGCTTTGTGCCATAGGCCTGCACCCAGTGTGCTCTGATGTCATCCATTATGCCCAGGGGGCCCAGAATCGGTCTGTTCGCGGATTTTGCTGGTTTTTTGCCACGTTCGCGCCGTGAAGCAACAATCTCGCACTCGCGAAATTGTAAAAATTGCAATTTTGCACCGGAAAACCACCAGCAGGCAGCATAAGCCTTCTGAAACTTGATGGATGGCATTGGATTGTGGTGATTTGATTTGTGTTGTGTTTTTTGACTTTTTGGAGTAGGGGTTGGGGGCTGGCTATGTTGGTGGTGGCCATTTTGAGGCATGGTCCTGGCCATGTGGATGGGGGTCAAGCGGCCATTTTGAAGGCAGGCAGTGAGCTTTGAGACATAGGCCTGCACCCATTGTGCCTTGCTTTCACCCATTGTGCCCAGGCGGAGTCAGGGGTACATGAAAGTACAACCCTCTCTGTGTGTGCTCTCTTGGATCAATGTTAAATTCCTGTTTCCCAAAAATTTAGCAAATCCTAATTCTGAAATTTCCATATTGTGTGGTGTGCACGTGTGTATTCATAAATGCCTACTTGCAAACTGTTTATTGAAGCGCTACATATGCAACATATATTTACTGATGTTCCTCTGTCTTCGTTTGCTTTTAGGTGCACAAAACTCCGCATCATCGTTGAGCATCAGTGCCAGGAAGAAGTCCTGCTGCGGCCTGTTGTTCCGACATCTGAAGAAGATGGCTCCAAAAAGAGGTACCCGTAGGTCCTCTTGCAAGAAAGATGTCTCTACTAAGGAGAAGAAGAAGCAAGTGGCACCACTTACCAAGGAGACTGGTGGCTCAACCAATACATTTTTTGGGGAAAAACAACAAAAAAACCAAATGCCCACCATGAGTGCTGCACAGGTAGCCTGTTTAGTTGTTGAATCACCAACGACCAGTGATGTTGGTTCATCGCAAGAAAGTAGCAGCACACCATCAACACAGGTTGTAACTCATCCCACAAGTACTATTTAACAACCAAAGCCGCAACAACAACTGCATGGGCTACTAGTACAAGCAGAAGTACATGCGCAAGGAGCTGTCCGAGAAGGAGCTGTCCGAGAAGGAGCTGTCCGAGAAGGAGCTGGCTGTGAAGGAGCTGGCTGTGAAGGAGCTGGCCGAGAAGGAGCTGGCCGAGAAGGAGCTGGCCGAGAAGGAGAAGGCCGAGAAGGAGAAGGAGAAGGCCGAGAAGGAGAAGGAGAAGGCCGAGAAGGAGAAGGCCGAGAAGGAGAAGGCCGAGAAGGAGAAGGCCGAGAAGGAGAAGGCCGAGAAGGAGAAGACCGAGAAGGAGAGGTCCATGGAGACTTGCAAGTAGAGGTCAGTGAAGATGCCCATGTAGTGGCGCATGGAGCGGTGCAAGTGCCCACAATGGTTGTTCTTCCAGAAGTAGGGGCACAGGAGGAAATTGACTTTGGAGCCGGGGTATCATGTCAGGAAGACGAAGCCACTCCTCCTGATGATTCATTTTCTCCCAGCTCCCCAGCAAGGAAAAGATCAAGGAGGGTGTGTAGAAGTTCCTCTTCAAGCTCCGCTCCATCAGATGATGATCTGGATCTAGATTGGCAACCATCTCTGACGTCTGAGAGGGAGGCACACCATGAGCTGCGAAAGGTATCAAATGTTAAAAGGAAGGGCAACGGAAAGCTCATACTTATGGATCCGAACGTCGGACTTGATGAAGTGGTGCATTCTGATGTTGTTGAACAGGATGACAGCAATGACCTAGTCATCACACATGTCAGTCCAGCCACACCGGCCATGCAGCAGACAGACATTTATACCCTATCCCGACGTCATGCTGAGCGTGACCCTGGCGACGTGCCACTGGTAGCACCACCAACGCAGTCAAGTAGTACAACAAGTTCAACAAAACCTACAGCTCCCATATTTTCTCCCCAGAGGGGGACTCCATCCAGCTCGACTCCCTCAAGTAAGGTTGCTGCAATAATTGCACAACCCAGTAGATGTCTGCAAGGCTCATCCACCACTGCTTCATCTGGCATTGGCAGCAGTATCACCTCGTGCGGCAAAACCAGAAGTTTCCAGTCCCCAGTTTGGAACTTTTTTAGTGTCCATGAAAAGTATGATAACATAGCCGTTTGTTGCATTTGTAAGACTAGCGTTAGCCGTGGTAAGACTGGTACCAACTATGGAACCGGAGGCCAGATAGGTCATCTTGAAAGAAAGCACGCTGTCGAATGGTTTCCGCATCTAACAAACGTCAAGGGAAAGCGATCCCAAAGGGCAAGTGGCCAAAATATACCCATACTAGGTGTTTCATCTGAAGATGACGGGGAGGTTGAAGAAGCGTCAGACATGTGTCCGGTTGCACCCAGTACCCCTGGCAGCACCACACCCTCCGGAACACATAGGAGGCACACTGAGAGTCTGGGAGACACACCAATGCGGAAAATGTCAACACTGAGCAGAAGTGGGTCGAAGAAGGCATCAGCATTATCCCGTAAATTTGTCCAGCACACCATTTCAGCCATGTTCTCCTCAGATGTGCAATTTCAACGCAACCACCCAACTGTACGCCTGTATAACACTAAGCTGGCAAAAATGCTAGCGGTGGACCTTCTCCCTTTTTTGTTTGTCGAAGGTGTGGGTTTCCTTGAACTCGTGGCAACATTGGCCCCTAAATGGAAGGTTCCTAGCCGGTTCTATTTTGCCAGGGTTGCTGTTCCAGCACTACATAAAGAGGTGCTTGAGTTGGTGGGGGCAGCTTTGAAGAAGAGTGCTGTTCACACTATACACCTGACAACAGACATGTGGACCAGTTGCCAAGCCCTTGATTACATGTGCATCACTGCACACTGGGTCTCTTTTTCAGGGGTTATAAAACAGATAAATGCAGGTGGTGACTTGGTCGAGATTTTTAAGGGTGCTCGTAAACATGCAACATTAGCCATGTTTGGCATGGAGAAAAGTCATACTGCAGTCAACATTTTGGCTGACTTTAACAAAAAGGTCTCGCAATGGCTGCCCCCAAGAAAATGCAAGGTTGGTTATGTTTCTACAGATAATGGCAGCAATGTAGTTAGGGCCATGGAGGACGGTTTCTATTTCAGAGTGCAGTGTTTGGCGCACTGTATCAACCTTGTTGTGCAAAATTTTTTGAAAAAAGAACTTGCAGTCGACAAAACACTGACCATCTGCAGAAGAATATGCACACATTTCAACCATTCTTTTAAGGCCCGGAAGGAGCTGAGGCGCAAGCAAAATGAACGTAGAATGCCAGTGAAAGCACTTATCCAGGAGGTGGCAACACGTTGGAACTCAACCTTCTACATGCTTGAGCGTCTGCATGAGCTGTTTCCAGTAGTCAATGAGTATTTCTACAACCTGGGTGGTGATACGACAGAAATGATGCTAGCGGTGGAGCAATGGCAGCTAGTTAAAAGCCTGACAGACATGCTTCGTCCTTTTGAGGTCTTCACGCGTGACGTCAGCAGGGAGGACTGTTTTTTTAGCAAAGCTATCCCATTGTTGCTGAAGCTCGAGCACCAAGTCAAGGTGGTGTCTTCACAATTAAAGGACGTTGGAAAGAACGAAGCACATGAGTTGGCGCAGAGATTATTACAACGCCTAGTTAGCAATAAACGGCTTGTAAATATCAAGAAACAACAGCACTACATTTGTGCTACTATTCTGGATCCACGTTACAAAAAGCCATTGTTTGGCAAAGTAATAATTCCTTTTGAAACATCGGATGTTACAGAGTACAAAGGTTAGCTAGCTCAGTCAGTCATTCGTTTTGAAAGAGAGCGGAAGGAAACTGTAGGAGAAGACAGTACTACTAGTGAATCATCAGGCCAATTAGGCGTCCCAAAAAAGCACTTCTGCATCTGTGCCTCTGGCAGAAGTGAGTGACTTTTCCTCTGAGCCGTTAACCACACCAGCAACCGTATCATCTGCACCAGGCCCAGGCGATATGTCTGAAGCGGGTTGGCTAAGTGAGCTAGGGTTTCCTTGTCCCAGAAAGGACACAGAAGTGCAAAGTACAGGAATGCGGGAGGACATTCTTTCAATGGTGCAGGCCTATCTGGATGACTCAACAGAGGTCAATATTACTGAGGACCCATTGGCGTATTGGCATGGGAAAAGAAAAATATGGCGAGAGCTCACCAACCTGGCTATCAATTACTTGTCTTGCCCACTCGCAAGCGTGTCCTCAGAACGTGTTTTTAGTTCTGCTGGTGGCATTGTGACTTCCAAAAGGTCCCGCCTCTTGCCCGCAAATGTGGAGCGGCTCACCTTGATAAAGATGAACCAGCACTTCATACCACCAGATTACAGAGTACGAGAATCCACACAGGAAGAAGAGGACACCGACCTAACTGAGGAAAGTTCTCCTCAGTTACCAGAAGTAACCCCGACTGATGATTTAGCAGAGTATGAGGACGAGTTCTGCTTCCCTGACAGCGAGTTCTGAAAATGAGTCAATCATTCATTAATTAATTGTAAATTTAGTCCTCCTTATTCACTTTTATTCCTGTGTGTCTGTCTTTCTTTAGCAAGTGCTTCATCACATTCCCAACAAAACTGTAATCAACCAATAAAACAACAAGCCCATCAACAGAACTGTCTTGATTTTGATGCCGCAGCATTCCTCAGGTGCACAACAGTTAGTTGACAAGAACTCAGTCCTGGTCGTCTATCCTGAGTCCTCCTCCTCCAGACTCACCCTATCCATTACCCATAATGCTGATGCCTGGATTCTGCACAATGAAGAAACTTACGTTGACGAGTCCCCTAACGCCTTAGGACACTGTGAATTCCAGGTGGAGCCAGCCCTCAAACACAAATTACAGGTAAGGTAAGCGTTTGGATGGGAGGTAGTATAATGGAGTATTCGGAGAGGCGAGAGAGTGACAGTGGTACTAACAGTAAAGTCCTAGGGCTCTTGAATTAACAAACTCTGTGACAGGCATTTACTTTGGAAAACATTTGGCCTATTACACGTGAACGTTTAGGCGTTATTATTGCTCGCTTGCCTGTCTCAGGGGTGCTGTCTGTGGGGCTTCTAGGTTTTTGGGTTGTGTGAGCACCGCTGCCACATTTCTAATGTTGATTGCTTTTGTTTTGCAGAAAATCCACGCCGGGAAACTCCAGTTGGGGCCCTGCTGCAGAACGCCTTAGGACACTGTGAATTCCAGGTGGAGCCAGCCCTCAAACACAAATTACAGGTAAGGTAAGCGTTTGGATGGGAGGTAGTATAATGGAGTATTCGGAGAGGCGAGAGAGTGACAGTGGTACTAGCAGTAAAGTCCTAGGGCTCTTGAATTAACAAACTCTGTGACAGGCATTTACTTTGGAAAACATTTGGCCTATTACACGTGAACGTTTAGGCGTTATTATTGCTCGCTTGCCTGTCTCAGGGGTGCTGTCTGTGGGGCTTCTAGGTTTTTGGGTTGTGTGAGCACCGCTGCCACATTTCTAATGTTGATTGCTTTTGTTTTGCAGAAAATCCACGCCGGGAAACTCCAGTTGGGGCCCTGCTGCAGAACGCCTTAGGACACTGTGAATTCCAGGTGGAGCCAGCCCTCAAACACAAATTACAGGTAAGGTAAGCGTTTGGATGGGAGGTAGTATAATGGAGTATTCGGAGAGGCGAGAGAGTGACAGTGGTACTAGCAGTAAAGTCCTAGGGCTCTTGAATTAACAAACTCTGTGACAGGCATTTACTTTGGAAAACATTTGGCCTATTACACGTGAACCAACACGATGACAGTGTTCAGTAAAACGAACTTACTGCAAAACCACCACCCACCAGGCTCAAAAGTAGTAAAAAACAGGTATGCTCAGATAAAGTTTGAATAAGTATATTTATATCCCTAACAAAATAATCTCCCGCAAGACCCTCCCTAACCCCAAATAAATAGTCCATCAAAAATCCCCAAAAAACCCAACTCCCAATTCCCACCCCCCAAAAGTCTCTAAAAAAGGGGCAAGGGACACTCTACGGATGCAGGTTGTTCACTTTGGCCTCCAGGGCATCATGCCTTAGGGCCAGGGCATCGTACTCCTCCCGGAGCATGACGTGATCTAAACGGAGGCCCTCCATCACCTTTTGGTACTCTTGCCATTTCTTGACCTCCGCCTCCAGGTTGGACACTCTGCGGAGTGCACGGCGCAAACGAGCCTTTACAGTACTGTGAGGAGGTGCAGCCTTTGCTGCTCGGCGGTGGCGTCTTCCAGCACGGCTCTGGTTGGCTGGAGCACTGCGCTTAGCGGCAGAACGTGGGGTCACGGAGGAGGATGCAGAAGATGTTACATTTGATGCACTTGAGTGCGTGTCGTCCCCCTCCATTTCCACCAGCCGGCGATATTGCGCAACAGTGGCATCCAGCCTCCGTTGCCGGGCCAGTACAGCCAGCATACTCCTGCTCGGTTTTGCAGTTTTAGTATTACCAACTATATGAAGAAAGAAAGACATAATCTGTAACCAATGCTCTTTAAAAATATGATTAACACAAAAGGATTCAGCAGGAAGTTGTGTCACAGTACAACTAGCAACTAGCCAGCGCAGTACAAATCTATTCAGGCCAGTATCATGGGCGTCTGCATGGAGGGGCAAGGTGGGGCGCTTATGGTTTGGTGCTCTTTCATATGAAAGAGATCTGGCAGAAGTGAGTGACTTTTCCTCTGAGCCGTTAACCACACCAGCAACCGTATCATCTGCACCAGGCCCAGGCGATATGTCTGTTTCCCTCTCTCTCTCTCTCTCTCTCTGTCTCCCTCTTTCTGTCTCCCTGTGTCTCCCTCTACCTCGCTGTCTCTCTCTCTCTGTCTCCCTCCCTCACCCTCCCTCTGGCTCCCTCCCTCTCTCTCTCTCTCCTTCTGTCTTCCTCTCTCTCTGCTTCTATCTGTCTGTCGGTCCCAGCCTGCTGTAATTACCATATTGTAATTTGTCACTGGGCCAGCACTGGATACACATCATATGCTATCTAAGAGTCAGATAGTACCATGATCCAGCTTACCTGTACTCGCCACCACCACTGCCTGCTTCCTCACAGTCTGATTGTCCTCTGGCGCCGCATCCTCTACAGAGTAGTCCTCAGACTCGGAGTCGATCACGATCACGTCCGAGCTGGCCCCGCCACCAGATGTTCCACCTAAAAAATATATTTAAGACTGTTAGATTACACCACTCACTAGTATTTGGTTTAGGAATGAAGACATTTGAAAACAACAGAAAAAATAATTGACTGTCTACTCTAGTCTAAAGTAAAAATGTCCCTCCTTCCAGGGAAGGCTGTTGTCTTGCTGCTTTTTTTTGTCACAATTGATGAATGCTTGCTTAATTTTAACACACATCATTTTTCTCTGAACAGACAGACGCTGGACTTCTACAGACAAGAGCAACATCAACTAAACCAGGTGAAAGCTCGGCTCGACCACAAGAAATGTGTTCCATTACTCATCAACTCAGCACCAAGCACTTTTCCTTTTCCAGCTAACTTTATTTTAATATATGTGTTTACTTTTACTTTTACTAAAGCTTTTAAACTTGAATAGACTCTGTGGTTTTTGGTCCTCCAGACTAGAGTGACTGAGCGAAAGGTTTTGTAATTTTTGCAAGGAGGAGTCCGTGCCGCTGACACTACCAGGTTTATACAGTGTGCCAAACACACCACTCTGAAATATTATCACTCTGGTCTTTGGTGTCCATAGTTTGGTTTGTGGAGAATTGTCCCTGCAACAGTAGTATTATTGATTTTGCTCCTATCTAAACACTGTTTCGAAAAAATTTAATTAGGAACGCTTGGACAACAATAGGTCCTCTATATTTAAATGAAAACTTACTGGGGCCAGCAAAGGAGCACTCGCCGCCTTGGCCTGCATCCTCCTCCTTTGGAGCCACTGCATCCACTGTTTCTGTCCGCTTGCCCCTGGGCGGACCTGACGTACAACATGAAAGAAAGAACAGAAAAAATTGATGATTGCTGCTTGTCGATGTCCTTGTCAACCAAATCAAACATTTAGAAAGAACAAGAACCAACTATTTCAGCCAAAAAGAGGGCTACAAAGGAAGGGCTGCACCTGAGCCTCTACTCTAGGGGCAGATTTACAAGCCCCTTGCAGCTCTTTTGCTCCGTTCTTGCGTCACTTTTGTGACGCAGCGCCACAACAAGAGAGGCGCCATGGTGTGGCGTATATTAACAACGTGACGCATATGGGAGATGCATCCCATTCTGAAGCCCTGCGCCATAAGGGAGCGTTCCAGCACAAGGGAGGGCGTTCCTGCGCAGGAACGCATGCTAAAAGTGGCTATGGGGAATAGATAAAATTTCAATCAGTCATTTAGGACAATGATGCGTCACTGAAACCCTGCGCCTGCATGAAGCAGACTTACGGCTTGACGCAGCATTGCTGGAGCTGCGCCATCGTTGCAACGCAACTCCATCAATGAGCCGCCTTTACGGCACCGATGCGTAACGCTTCGGTGACGTTTTGGCACCATGGCGTGCCGCATTGAAAATACGGCGCACCATGGGTGGTGCTGGCGTGCCTCACACTTTGCAGGGATGCGCAGGTAATTGCTAATCTGACACTTAGGGGCATACTTACGAGTTCTGAGCTGGACACCTCCAGATGTGCACCAGAACAAATGCGTAACGCAAAACTAACCTTGCGTCACGGCAGATGCGCCGCAATTACAATGCGGCAAACCCTGGCGCAAGGGTAGGCAGATGCGTGACGCATCTCGTGACGAAAGAGGGGTGCATCTCCAGAGTCGCGTCGCAGGCGCGATGCAACTCTAGCAATGCTCAGGGCTGCCCAATACTCAACATACCGCATCAGTCCTTACGCCTGCTTCAAGCAAGCAGGCATAAAGAATTGACGTAGCAGCGTCGCGGAAGTGCCTGCGTTAAATCTTGTAGATTTCACGCAGGCACTTTTGCGAGGCGCACATCTGCCTGACCGCCACCCCCCGCCGTCCCCCTGCGTGGGAACACTCCCATTGTGGCACAGGCCCAGGTCTTAACGTGGCGCATCTCCCTAGATGCATCACGTTGTACATGACTCGCAGGGATGCGCCACGTTTACGTCGCTGTGCGTCAGGTAAGGCAGCGTAAACGTGGCGCAAGGGGCTTGTAAATCTGCCCCTTTGTGTCTAGCATTACGCAGTTCTGTAAAGTACACTCATACATTACTCAGCCCAAATAAATGAACACAAAATAGAAAACAAATAAGCAGTGGCACCGCCACAGAGAAGGAGAGCAGTGCACCTGAAATGCACAGAAGATGTTGAAATATTAATTTACCTCTCCTATCAATGTAATCAGCAGCATTATTGCTCTTTGTAAAAAAGTTAAAGCAAACATTTGCAATATTATATAACACACAGAGCAGGAGAAAAAACAGAGTAGTGACGAGTGATGAAAAAATTGCTACTACTACTCACCAAGCCCGGGGACCTCCACTCCCAGCAGGTCGAGCAGGTCGTGCTCCCGGTCCAGGATATCGGTCCAGCGGTGGGTCACCTGATTATAGGTGCGCTGGACCCCCGTGATGTTAAAAAGGGCCCGGCACACCTGCCCCCACCGCTTCCGACGCTCCTGGCTGTTGGTGTAACCGGCAGCGATCCTGCCACCTGCCGCGATGGTCCTGGGGAGACGGCGCTGCACATAATAAACCAGTGAGCCCACCTCCTCAGGGCTGAAGATCTCCCGGGGCACCACCATTTCCGCCCTCAAGCGGCCACACGGGAGACGGGCACGGGCTGCGGTGCCCGTCTTGGGCAGCTTGACAGCTGTCTTACTCTTAGTCTTCACCATGTTCTGGGCAGGTAAGGAGATAAAATGAAAAAGAATAAGAGTAGAGAAGAAGGAAATAAAAGTTTAAAAAAGTAGTTGAAAAGTAAACAAAAGTAGACTAAAACACAAAAATATAGACCTAGAAAACAAGAGGGATAGAAAAAAAGGTTAATAGATCAAAAAAAAAATAAAACAAGCAAAGGATGGCAGAGATATACAGAGGATAGAAACACCATGCCCAGACACATAGGAATGAATGAAAAACAAGATGGCTGCCCGAACACGTGCGTGTAAGTAAGTTCGCACGCTATTTCTCTCGCGAACTCGTGCGAACTTGTATTCGCAAGGCGCTCATCGCGCGAGATTACACATAGCGGGCGGAAACGGAAATACGTCACGCAAACAAAATGGCGGCGCCCGTACTCAACCTTGGGGTAACTCGCACGAGTTCGCGGCTTACACGATCGATTTCGCACGACGTCGCGCCTCGCGAATAGGGCGAAATTACCTAAAAACGAGTTTTGCAAACCAACGAGCAGGTGCAAAAGTTCGAGCTCATCATTTGTAACCATTTCCCTGTAGTGCTTCCTGAAGGGGCCCTCCAGAATCCGGTTGCCTACTTGCAACTATTGTGTGACCCTGCTCTGACAGTCACAGAATAGTTACAAGTATGCCATTGCATCCTGTTAAAATTTTTTTACAATGCAACAAAAAGGAAAGGGAGCAGACAAGCAGGTGCCAGCGTTCATTAATGTCAGTTGAGGCAGGGCAGGTGTTGCGGTTTGCATAACTTAAAGCACTTAGCAGGTGTGCTTTGCTTTGCCTCAATAATGTACACTCACTGGTCAATCAGAGGGTGTTGTGATGACACCGAGGGTGGCATGGGTGTGCCAGCCAGAGGGTGGCATGGGTGAACCAGAGTGCCAGTGTTGACAGAGGATGGCAGTGCTTTGCTTTGCCCCAATAATGTACACTGGTGAACCAGAGGGTGCTGTGATGACACAGAGGGTGACATGGGTGAGCCAGAGGGTGGCATGGGTGACCAAAGAGAGTGCCAGTGGTGACAGAGGGTGGCAGTGATGAAGAAAGCCTTGCAAACAGGCTGGGCACGTAGAAACAACAAGTTCGCAAAACTGGCGACCCGACAAGTAAGTTCGCAATTTGCGAAATTGTACAAAACCCTCGCGAACTTGCAAAAACCCGTGCGAACACACCCCCCCAAAAAAATACGCAAATCCGCGAGAATTCGCGGAATTTGCGGATTTTCGCAATCCGCAAATACGCAAATACGCAAATTCGCGGATTGCGAATCCGCAAAATCCGCCCATGCTTACTCCCTTCCAATCTCCCGAGAGAGGTTTCAGGAATTGTAGCCAGTTATCCATTTCAGCTTGTCTTGGACAAAGATCTTCTGTATATACTCTTACAAAATGATCATGGAAGGCTTCAACAATTCTTTTACTATCTGTTATAATTTCTCCTGAATCCATCTTTTTTATTTCTTTAATTTGATTACGTGTTATATCTTTTTTTGCTTTCCATGCTAGCAGCTTGCCACACCCCTCACCATATGAAAAGTGGGCAAACTGGCTAGCTTCCCATCTTTCTTTAACTCTTTTTGACAGTACTGCTGTGAGTTCTATTTTTAAGTCCAGGAGCTTATTTTCAACTTCCTCTTCCATTGCATTCCCCCCTAGTCTTCTACCTTTGCAAAATCGTATTTCCTTCTCCAGTTCTGAAACTTTACTATGATATAGTCTCCTCTTTTTTGCTCCCTGAGCTCCCAATCTCCCTCTCAAAAATGCCTTACATGTATCCCATACTATATCTTGTTTAGCTGATCCTTCATTTATTTCTAAGAAGACTTGTACCTCATCCCTTAAAATCTCTAAATAATCTTCATCTAAAAGGATTGTACGGTCCAACCTCCAAATTGAGTTCAGACTTTCAGTATCTAACTCCAGGTTTAATCCAACAGCTGAGTGGTCCGACATGTGCGCTCCTAAGTGTGTCACTTTCGTTACCCGATCTTTTAATCTAATGTCAATTAAGAAAAAATCTATCCGTGAGCTATGATTATATTTCTTATTATGAAAGGTAAATCCTAACTGCTGGCCTACTTTCAGTCTCCAAATATCGCATAACCCTTGCTGTGTCATGAGCAACCTTAACCTAGATGACATCTTACTATTTATAACAGATCTCCTATTTCCTACCCTATCTAGTTTACAATCTAACACTGTATTGAAATCTCCAGCCATAATTATTTTTCCTGAGAAATCTAATAATTCTACTGCTAGGTTATCCAAAATTGTTGGGTCATCGACATTAGGTCCGTAATAACCAACTACTACCAGAACTTCTCCTGCAGCTTTTATCTTAACAATCACCCATCTACCTCCCTTATCTGCCGTCTTATCTTCCATAACAAAATGAACTCCTTTCCTAATCAGAATTGCCACTCCTTTCGTAACTATCTCTTGGGGTGTCACAAAGACACTAGCTATCCATTTCTGAGTAGAACAAATCTCCTTACTTTCTTTTTCAGTTAGATGTGTCTCTTGTAAAATAATCACATGAGCAAGGGAGTCTTCTAGATATTTCAATATTAATTGCCTCCTAGACTTTACCCGTAAGCCATTAACATTCCATGTAAGGAACCTTAGTTCCTTAATCTTAGCCCCAATCATAATAACTAGCCCACATTCCATCTTTTTGGTGGCAAGGACGCTCTGGAGGATTTTTTCTATTTTACTCCCGCTTCCCTCACCCCCCCCCCATTACCCCCCTCCTCACCCCTAGCCCAAAAACCCCGTGCTCCCCCCTCCCTCTTCCCTCCCTGGAAAACCCAACCAAAACTCCCATGGCCTAGGCCTGTGGATGCCGCAGTGGCGGTGCCTCTCCTTTCCTTTACTAATTATTCCTTAGTTTATCGGTGTCAAACAGTAATCTAACCCTAATCTGACCCTTTTTTTTTTTTTTTTTTTTCATTTACTTTTTTGGTAACCTAGGTATTATTCTCCTTGACATTGGTCCAAAAAGACATATACCTCTTCCACTACACGAAACATGTACATTTTATTTTTCCACATTACTTTTAGGAAGGCAGGAAATTTCAACTGGACTGTTGCCCCCAGCGCTCTTAGCGGTCCCATTCGCTTTCCTAATTCCCACTGTCTACTTGCTGTGGCAGGTGATAAGTCTGACCTGATATCAACTGCAATTCCATCAACCATTATACTCTTTTTCTTAAGGGCTACTGACAAAATCTTCTCTTTTAAGTTATACATTAGGAAATTAATTAGTATCTTTCTTGGTTTAAGACGATTTGGATTCAGCCGGAAAGGATCTCGATGAACCCTCTGAATGTCTCGTATCAGGATTTCTTCTGACTCTTCTAACTGTAGTTCGTTTTTAACAGCTGTACTACGTAGCTTTTTATATCTGATCCCTCCTTTCCTTCTGGTAATTTTAAGATCTTCAAGTTGTTACGTCTTTGCATATTTTCCAATCTCTCCACTCTCTTGTCAGTCTCTCGCTCTTTAAATTTTATAATCTCAATTTCCTTACTATTATCCAAAATTCTGCCCTGCATGACTTTCATTTCTGTCTCAAGCACTTCTGTGCGGGTACTTAATTTATCGAGTTTATCCTCTAGTAGACTACATGTAGCACTTATACGCTCCTGATTCCTTCTTGAGGCTTCAAATCCCAAATGAATATCTCTCTCTAGCTTTTTTAACAGTACCAATACTGACGTATCGAGGGGTCTGGACTAATCTGCTGGAGGGCTATCTGTGACTTTTCCAAACCTTCCTGGGATAGCAGCAAATTCTCTGTTATCGTATTTTTCATTGTCATCATGGGTATCCCTTCAACCACTTTCTCTACCTCCAGCCCTTCCTTGCTTACTCCTCCTGTCGCCCCCGCTGCACCATCAAGTGCTGATGTTATATTTAGTTGTTGTGAGGTCTCTACATTCGGGATTTCTGCAGTCGCTTGTATCATATTTCCCTCTTCCTCTTCCATTCCAAATTCCAGAGCCTGAAAAGGGTTTGGGGTTAAGTGTGCAGACCAATCCAACTCCTCTATATCGCCTCGCCTACACTGCACTAACTCTCCAGCTTTATCAGAAGCGGGGTTCAGTATAGGGTGCGGTTTCAAAACCAGTACCTTAGGAACTGGCTTAAAATATGAGTTCAGTGATGGGGTAGTAGCTATCTTGTGTGCTGACCCCTTTTGTTTCCCTTTTTTTGTATCTTTCTTTACAGAGAGTTCTCCTGTTTTAGTAGTTTTAACTTCTTTAGTAGAGCACTTTTTAAAGCCCTTTTGTACCGTTTTTAACTTTCCCAAAACAGGCTCGTTGATATCTGACCTAATGCTCCTTAAAAGATACCTAGTACGCCCTGTCACCAACTTTTTAATTTCTGCCTCGCACCGTGGCTTTTTTAAACTAGTGTCAGCTGAAATCAATGTTTGGATGTCCTCCACTAAGCCCACACCGCCTTTTACCTCCGAAGACTCTGTCAAGGGTACTTTTCCTTTTCCTCGTCCTCCGCTCGATCCCAGTCGAACCCTTGCTATCATTCGGCGTCCCCTGCCGATTTCCGCAGCCGCTCTCCCCCAGCTCCCGCTCCGTGGTCCTGCTGACTGACGCGACTCCGCCTCCGTGACCTCCGCCCACCGCTGCACAGAGGTATCCAGCTCAGACACCGCCATACGCCGTGAAAGAGCCGCCGGACAGAAACAGGCTCAGTCCCTCAGCAAACATGCAACAAGCTCCTCCGTCCGATGCCTTACATTCTAGACGGTAAGACACTTTTGCTCAAATCTGTTCCAAATCTGTTCCTAGTGTGGTCAGATCCCAAAGATCACCTAACAGGCACCGCCTCTGCTCCTAGCATCCACTACCCGCTACCTAGCCGGCCGCCATGTTTCCCCCCCCCTCTTGTTAAGATGGTGATTGTGCCAAAAGTCACGTTCCTGTTTGAGTCTATTCCCCTCGGATTTAGAAAAGAATGGTTGGTTAAACTACAGAGTGAGATAGCGTCATTTATTTGGGCATCAAAAGGATCACGATTATCGTGGAAAAAGTTAAGGAGGAGATTTAATAAAGGAGGTCTGGCGGCTCCAGATTAGCAAATTCATGCATGGGCTTTTTGTTTAAAGAATTGTAGGATGCTTTTGGGTACCCTAACGAAGTCAATGACTGGTGAACTATTTGGTGTGATGCTGAGAAGCTGTGGATATAATGATTTTGGTTTTCTATATAAGTTTGCAGATCCTAAATTTTTCAAAAAAGTGAGACTTAAGGTTCTACGGGATTTGGCTGAAATATGGTATAAGATAAGAAGACTATTGAAATTGCCTTATTTTAGTTATATGGCCCCAATATGGGACTCTCCTGGATCTCCAATTTGGACAGAAGATGCTTTAGCTTTTCAGTTAAAAAAAGAGGACGCTTTGCAAAGATGGAAAGATTTATTCCAGGAGGGTAAATTAGTGCCTTGGGGCATTTGTCAACAATTGTGGGGTCAGGTTTTCTCGAGATATAAGTACTTGCAAATTCAGAGTTGGACAAACGATCCAGAAAATATAATTGGAAGTCAAAATGATTTTGAGTTGAAGCTGGGGATAGGGACATTCAAAAAGGAAGTTGCCACATGGTACTGGACGATACTGGAAATAGAAAATGGACCATTTTTGTTGCCGGAGGTCCTGTGGAAGGAGTGCTTGCCGAAGATCGCGACAGAGAACCAATGGCAAGTAACAATGTCTATGCTCTACAGTATTGTGAAACCTGCAAATTTAAGGCGAAATCTCTTGTTTACTATCCATAGGGCATATTGGTCCCCTCGGAGATGATCTAAATTCAAAACTGGTGGAGTTGTGGGTTGTCTGAAATGCAAGACCCCAAATGTGGATGATCTTCACATGTTCGCCTTTTGTCCAAACATAAGACAATTTTGGCTGGATGTAAGTAATTGCCTATCTCAAGCTCTGAATCTGCGAATGGAGGTAAGCCCTGAATTAATAATAACGGGGAGATTGGACCTTGAAAGTATATGCATTAATGATAATGTAAAACTTACCTTTTATGCCATTTTACTAGCTCGTAGAGAGATATGTAAATTATGGGTCTCACCACTTAGCCCTAATTTAATGGACTGGATATTAGATATGAGATATACGGCTAAGCTTGAAACTTCAGATCACACCAAGAGAAAGCACAGATTTTGGGTACCCTTTCTTTCATGTTTTGGCTAAATATCATTTGATTTGATATGATTTTCGATGATTAAGCCCCGCCTATCTAGCTGGTTTTCAATATGGGATTTCAGGTCGGTAAATAGAGTGCGAGGTGGACTCCCCTGGTGAGTTAACCGATTGATTGGATGATTCAAAATAGGTGGAGTTTATGCCTCGCTACTCTAACCAGCTTATGAGATAAAAAGCCCAGTGGTGCGTTAAGTTAGAAGAAATGGGTGGCGAGACAGCGAATGAGAAAAAAAAAAAAGGATGCTTTCCCCAACCCACCAGAATAGGAGATGTCACCATGGAAATCGCTTGATGCTCTCAATCTGTCATTATGCTTTTGTGAATGAAGACCTTTGCTCACTCCGTGGGATCCAAAACATCAAAATTCTGCACAGGCACGGGCTGCACATAGCATAAAAATGAAGTAGACTGGAGTGATATGAATGATTAAACTGGAAACCTAATATCATGGAGTAATAATATCAAGGGGAGGGTACGTCTCTCTCACTTGTCAGCCCAGCATGCATATATCAAGCACAATGTCAGAAAACCTCATAAAGGTGGTGCATGTTCAGCATAAAGAATTTCCGTTCAGCAAATAAGTGACATTTAACAAGTCAGACAAAAATCTGATGTCACACTGATGCACAATGTCGAAACTATAGGACAAGTACATCGACAGAATGTTAAATTTATTGATTGCATTCCACGTAATATATTTCATTAAATGAATAGCCCAAAATCAGCAATTACATAAAGCAACTCTAGAGTAAATCCGAAAATTGCTGACTAATTAGCCAGATGTTTAGTTACATTATAACTGTGCGCATACACAGCTTACTAACAAAGGAAAATCCTATTGCAGATGTTTGCAGTTTTAGTGTGATATTACTTGAATCATGAAATGGTGCATATGAATAGAGAGAGTTATAAGTGGCACCAGTCTACGTAACGGCAAAATGTATAGAACATAGATGGTACTCCAAGATGGAGCAATCGATTCGATTCGATTCATAAACTTTATTCGATTCAAAATGATAGAATCACAAAAGTATACAGACCTTAGTTTTTTTTTAAAAACATATTAACATCAATAAATCAGAATGATTCATATTACAGTTTACACATTTTAAAATCTAAAAGTAAAAATTTCCAAAATGAGGTTTATACAAGTCTTAAATTTTTTTTTTCAATTAATCACACCCTGTACCAAAGGATAAAGTTGTAATTCATTTTATGCAGATAGCAGATAAAGGAAGGTATTAACCAGACAAACTAACAGTACCGTTTCCTAAGTTGCAATGACAATCGTATGAAACTTAGCATGGCAGAACATACTCCAGGTGAGGATAATGACAACAAATAATCATAACCTTCTTTATAATTACATGGTCGCCGGTTTTTTAGAATAGGCTTAATAAACCTAATTCTTGGTTCCTTATAAAGAGGACAAAAAAGAACAAGATGGATGGTATTTTGATTGGTTTTGTCATCACAAGGGCAAGGGGGTAGCCTCTCACACCAACCCCCTTGTTTTGGGAAGGCAAAAAGAAAATGGAGAGTATTTAATCTAAATCTTGTCAAATAAAAACGCCATTGCACATGGGTAGTGAACGTTAAATAAAATTGGATTTTCGATTTACCCAAGCAATCTGTAGGCTGGTCTAAATGTGACATATTTAAGCTATTACGATAACTTGATTTAATTAAGTTTTTTATATCCCCCTGCATATTTTCGGGATTATCATACAAATGGCCCAGACCAATTTTATGCAGGGTATCACTAACATATGAAAGCCATGGAATCTGCATTGCATGTTCAAGATTTCTACAATCCCGAAGGATATCTTTTGAGAGCTGTAGATCTTCTGATAACCATACTTTACCCCATAATATTAGAGGGGAAACGCGAATAATGTCCGACACATATTCTAATCCCATCTCAGTATGGCAAAAACTGTTAGATGAACCTAGTGGGACTGCTAACAGGCGTTTTAAACATTTATTTTCCATGACCTGGATCATAGCTGGGTTTTCTGTCCCCCATACCCCTGCCCCATAGGTTGCCACTGATAAGCACTTTGCTCTATACAAAGTTTTTAACTGTGGGACTGGTTTTTGTCCTAATTTGCTACAAAAATGAAATAGGCCCTCAATTGATCGGCTAGTGCTTTGTACACGCGCCTTCATCAAAGGAACCCAGCTCAGTTTGTTATTAAATAAATTTCCCAGGTAATTGAAATTTTCGATTTTATCGATGGTGGAATTCATTACCATGAACTTACGGGTATTTGTCCCTTTGGGACCACAGACCATTGCAAAAGATTTTGCAAAGTTTACCTTTAGGTCCAGCATAAAGTTGTTAAATGCATCCAAACAGGTCTGCATACTGTTAGCTGTAAGGGTCATTAATACCGTATCGTCGGCATAAGATAGCATAGGTATCTTCTTGCTGTTTACTTTTGGGAAATCCGTGCAATGTTCCAACAAAAACTTTTCCAGGCCATAAGTGTATACTAAAAACAAAAAAGGTGCTAAAATGCAGCCTTGCCGCACACCCTCGGTTGAGGGGATGGATTTTGTTTCCCCCCCCCTGGCCCAAATCTTATGGCCACAGTTGTGGCCGCATGTAGTCTACGGAGCAGGGTAACCAAGGGTTCTTCAAAACCCATTTCCTCCATCATCTGCCAGAGTTTATTCCTACAGACAGTGTCAAAAGCACTGGATAAGTCCATGAAGGCCAGGTGGATGGAAGAAGCCCTAGCCTTCATGTACGTACCCATAATTAGTGCCAAGTTTAGGCACTGTTCGGTCGTTCCCTTTCCTCTCCTAAACCCATATTGGGAATTTACAATTAGGCCCGCAGAATCTGCCCAAGTCTCCAATCTGGCCAAGATTATCCTACCCAATAGCTTGCATGATGCATCAATTAGTGATATTGGGCGATAGCAACGTGGGTCGCACTTATCCCCCTTCTTAAAAATTGGCACCACCACTGCCTCCTTCCAAGATAGGGGAATGCGACCAACAATAGCTGCTTTAAAAACATTCAAAAGCAATGGGGCCCATAGGACAGTATTATGTTTGAAAAAGTCCAGCGGCACCGCATCCGGGCCAGGTGCTTTTAGTCGAACACCTTTCCTCAAAGCCTCCTCCACTTCACAGAGGGTGAGCGAAGAACTGAGCAGGGAAGCTGTGACCGGGATGTCCCTATCCCTTATTATTTCATCCTGCAAACCTATAAGGGGAATAGACTTAGGGTTAAAAATGTTCCCATAATGGGCTTCCCATGTTTCGGCCGTTATCTGCATTATCATATTATCCTTACCATCATTTGAGAGGAAAGGACGGTTTATAACCTCCCAAAAAAGCCTACTATCTTTTAAGTCTGAGGCTTTCTCTAAGTCATCCCAAGCAAGCCTTTTTAGATCCAGCTTTCGTTTTTTAATTGCCTCTTTGTAGGTGCATCTCGCAGTTCTTACCAACTCCGTATTCCTAGGTTTTTGGTGCAAAGCCCTTTTTAACAATTTTTGAGCTGCGAAACAAACAGCATCAAACCATTTAAAGCCCTTAGACTGTTTAGAGGCCAGTGGTTTTTTAAGATGTTCTGCCACATTCCCACACAAAATTTCAAAGTTTCTAATTACATTCTCTGGGTCTGTTGTTGGTGATAAACAAAGCTCAATTCAGAGCTATTAGAGTTTAAAATCACTACCTCCAACCCAGTTGCATCTACTTTCTCCCACTTCAGGGTGACTCCTTTATTCCTATTATATGTTATCGGTTGATCCCAGGTTGGATATCTTGCAATAGCAGGAGGGCACAAAGTTAAAATTAAAGGGTTATGATCGCTCACTGGAGCAATCATGTTTATTTGTTATAGCCATCAAATATTTTATTGTGTACGCCCTCAGTCCCATACCCCCTGAAAGGTAATCAAATAGAAATAAGGCAAGGCCGAAGTCACGAATACCTGTAATGATTAAAACTGCACTTTATGGCTCCCCACACTCTCTGTCGCCTTGTACTACATTTTTTGTCTGTCTGACCGTAAAGAAAAAGAAAATAATAATTAGCAAACCAATAGGCGTGGTGTGGCAAATGCAATGGCTAGTTTTTTTTTTATTGTAAACATCTGCCACAAACATAAAAAGAAGCAAAAAAAAGAATTCACCACATAAACATGGCAATCATACACATTAAATAGTTTTAAATAAAAAACAGGTAAACATAGCATGAATTTAGTACAAAAATATGTGTTCTTCCTAGAAAGAAGGTGTATCTTGAATAGGCAAATAAATGTAAAATGCATGGGTATTTTGTGTTTTGTCTCGATTGTGACCCCTCTTTGTTTTTTGGCTCACTTGATGGATCACCTTGAAACTTTGCAGAAACGCTCTGAGGTGGATGAACTTTATTTAGGGAAAGGTTCGTGAAGATTTGTCAAACGGCATCAAAGTTAAATCCAAACTATGCTCTTCCTATGAAAAAGCAGACCTTACTATAACTACCCAGTGGCAACCAACACTGGGTAATCTATATATCTATATCTATTTATATCTACATCTTCATCTATTATTTATCTCTCATGATATAATAATGATTATAGATATAGATATGTATATATATATATAGGTATTGATATAGATACAGATACAAATATATTATCCATTGCCAGTGTGACTGGGTACTTATAGTTAGAACCATGCTTCCACAGGAAATAGATTTTATGTTTGCTCATAACTATGGTGCCGTTTGCCAAATCTTCCAAAAATATTCTAAAAAAGTCTCATCCACTTCCGCTCCTTTCTGAAAACTTTTGGGGTGATCCATCCAGTGGGGATGAGAAAAAGGAAGGGTCCCAAAAAGTGTTTTCCCCATGAAAACTTTCATATGAAAATTGCACAGCGATACAGAAAAAAGGCGTCTACAAATTACAACAAATTTGACAAATAAATAAATCTTTACCCAGAAAGCGTGTTTTTGGTGATATGGTGTAAACTCGCTCAGTCGTTTTGGAGAAATTAAGGTTCAAAATGTATTCAGTATATCTGCAAACCTGATAAAAGATTAGATGTGATTACCAACAAAGATATTGCAGCAGCCATTTTAGGAATCTTGGACTCATTCCCCATATCCTTAAAAAGTATTAAGAAATATAGAGAGGGGCACGCTTCAAACTCCATTTCAAAGATAAGACTTCTTCAATCACAATTTGACTCCCTATCGCAGAGCTGTTCTCTATTCTGCCTTTATCCCCCCGAACTTTATTATGTACTTGTTACTTATTTTGCGCTTGTTTTGATTGGTGTTGCTGATAACAATTGTCCTTTTATTTCCCTGCTCACTTTGTAAAGCGCTCTGTTACCCTATCTTGGGTCTGGTTCGCGCTATAGAAAACTCTAAAAAAAAAAAGAAATCTGTTGGGCGAGGGGGGTTCACAGGGACCATCCCTGGGGCCAGAATGATTTTTTTTTCTAAACAATACAGTGAATTTGTGGAGGATCTGCAGATTTGCTGTAGTTTTGTCAAGAGACGGCTGCAGACCCATCTCGCCACTACATTGTCCACTCAAACGGGTTCACTGCCCTGAGACACGTGGCATTGTCAGGGGTGTTGGAAAATGAGGCATTAGTTATGTGGCCCGCACAAGTAATGGGTCTACATCTGTCCTCCACTGGAAACTGAACACCCCATTGTACCGCTTGACTCTTATAGGGTGGCGTTGCAGAGCAACCCAAGTCTCACTCAAGGGTGGGGGTGTGGGCTTGTAATCACCATTCACAGATACACAATAATAACAACACTCAATAAATGATTTCCAGTCTGTGGTTTTCTTTAGAAAAAGGAAAAGGACATTTATTGCACACTACTCAATACTATGCAACAATTTACAAATATACATAAGCTGATGGAAATACTTCTTGATGATGTTGCATAATCACTCTTACCCCTCCCAAAGGAGGGGGTTTAGTACCACGTCTCATATGTTTAAACATTATCTTGTCCCTAAATGCCATAGGTTGTACATAACTTGGAGTAAGAACACTTAATACTGGCACCAAAGCGAATCATTGTCCAGCCTCCTTATGTCGGGCCCAATTCACAAAACTAACTTAAGACAACATCCTAAACTTACTACCATTTTGGTATTCACAGAAGGCACTTACTCATTTTGGTATTCACTGAAGGCACTTACTCATTTCGGTATTCACAGAAGTTAGGAGTCCTAACTTTAGGAACTCCTAAATGCCGTCTGTGAATACCGAAAGTCTTAAAGTTAGGATTTTTCTCTGTTTAGGAGTAGTAAAGTTAGGACTCCTAACTTTAGGACTCCTAAATGCCTTCTGTGAATACCGAAAGTCTTTAAGTTAGGATTTTTCCCAGTTTAGGAGTAGTAAAGTTAGGACTCCTAACTTTAGGACTCCTAAATGCCTTCTGTGAATACCGAAAGTCTTAAAGTTAGGATTTTCTCAGTTTAGGAGTAGTAAAGTTAGGACTCCTAATTTCTGGTTGTGTCATCCTGCTTGAAACACTATGAAGATATATTGTTATATTTCTTAAAATCATTGCAGAGAGCACTGTATCATACTTGAGGGAAACAAGCAAACTATCAAGTTGGTTGATGGTTTAGCCTTTAACAAGGATGAGCAACTACTAGTGACTATGGATATGTCATCACTTTACCCCAGTATTCCACAATGAGATGCCCTTGATGTTATCCGCACAGTATTAGACAACAGACCAAGACCTACTCAGGTCCCCACGCTGTTCGTTACAACTTTACTGGAGATTGCTATGGCCAAGAACTTTTTCGTTTTCTAGGGAGAGCATTATATCCAAACTAAGGGGGTAGCAATGGATGCAGGATTCACACCGGACCTGGCTACTTTATACAAGTGTAAGGAAATCAAGAAAGGAGGGAAGGAAGAGGTGGTGCTGGTTTTGCACCGAGGTGGGCTCGTCCTCCTCTTGTCAAGATACTGGTAATCAAAAAGGTCCACCTCCGAGAAGGTTAGTGTGTATCCTGTTGTTGTTGGAATACACTAGATGTGTTAAGATACCCCTCACACACCAAAAGGGCCCTTGGTGTCATGCTTCATCATCGGGGTCTGCCCGCCCGGCTGCCGGACGGGGCAGTGCTGCAACAAGCGACTACGCCGGAGCACCTTTTTAATGTGGGTGCTATGTGAGTGAATGGGAGTGAGTGTCAGTAGGGTCGGGGGTGATAAGTGATGTTAAAAAATACCTGGCCTAGTGGAAAGAAAATTTTTAATAGGCACTGGCTGGTATTATTAAAAAAAGTGATATTGGAAAGGTTAAGCTAGTTAGTGGGCTCACTTTCCTGTGCGGGTCAACATGTTTCGGGGCGTCATGCCCCTTCGTCAGGACCGGGGTCAGATCCCCCTGTCACTCACTAAATGTTGTTTCCACAGTGTGTGTGTATACCTTACAATGTGAAGTACTAATTTATCAATGTGTATTAAACATATATTTTATGTAAACACACTGCCCTTGCTAATGCTAGTATACTTGGTTGTATGCCTGAAAAAACAAGAACCAGGAGTTATAAGTGCGCGTATCCCAAAGCGCTTCGCTCTTAGGTACCTGTGAAAGAAGGTGAAGAAAAGACTAACACATAAAACACATACAGATGTTGCTGGATGCCCTGTGTAAAGTACAGAATTCAGCGTTGAAATAATGGCCAAATATTGTTATATACGTAACCACAACTGAAGAACACACACAGTCAATCACACACTACAACAGTAAAATTAGGTAAGGTATGTACAAGTTGGTAGATACATACTTTGCGAGGAGGGGTGCAATGCCCCATGAGCCAAAACAGGACAGATGGGTAATATTGGGTCCAGCTGCAAGTTTTTGAAAATAAATGGGGAGAAGGAACAAAAAGGAACAAAAAGGAAAGAAAACCTGTTGATTTTCAATGGCTTCTTCGTGATGGAGAGAAAAAGCATAAAGGACTGATGCTTGTCTTGGAACGATTAACCAATCTAGCTAAACAATTAACCCAATTAGTTTGACTATATAAGCCCCCGCCCAAGCTTCCTCTCTCATATTCACGGAAGCCACGGACAGAGGAGGAAGCACCACGAGGCTTTGGGTTTAGTAAGTACGGCATAGCCGTTTCCAAGACAAGCATCAGTCCTTTATGCTTTTTCTCTCCATCACGAAGCAGCCATCTACCAACTTGTACATACCTTACCTAATTTTACTGTTGTAGTGTGTGATTGACTGTGTGTGTTCTTCAGTTGTGGTTACGTATATAACAATATTTGGCCATTATTTCAACGCTGAATTCTGTACTTTACACAGGGCATCCAGCAACATCTGTATGTGTTTTATGTGTTAGTCTTTTCTTCACCTTCTTTCACAGGTACCTAAGAGCGAAGCGCTTTGGGATACGCGCACTTATAACTCCTGGTTCTTGTTTTTTCAGGCATACAACCAAGTATACTAGCATTAGCAAGGGCAGTGTATTTACATAAAATATATGTTTAATACACATTGATAAATTAGTACTTCACATTGTAAGGTATACACACACACTGTGGAAACAACATTTAGTGAGTGACAGGGGGATCTGACCCCGGTCCTGACGAAGGGGCATGACGCCCCGAAACATGTTGACCCGCACAGGAAAGTGAGCCCACTAACTAGCTTAACCTTTCCGATATCACTTTTTTTAATAATACCAGCCAGTGCCTATTAAAAAATTTCTTTCCACTAGGCCAGGTATTTTTTAACATCACTTATCACCCCCGACCCTACTGACACTCACTCCCATTCACTCACATATCACCCACATTAAAAAGGTGCTCCGGCGTAGTCGCTTGTTGCAGCACTGCCCCGTCCGGCAGCCGGGCGGGAAGACCCCGATGATGAAGCATGACACCAAGGGCCCTTTTGGTGTGTGAGGGGTATCTTAACACATCTAGTGTATTCCAACAGCAACAGGATACACACTAACCTTCTCGGAGGTGGACCTTTTTGATTACCAGTACTTTATACAAGTGAGCATAACCCATACAGTGGCAATGTGGAGCTTTGGAAATGATACATTGATGATGTAGTCATGATCTGGTCAGAGAACGACCAAGACTTACTTGCGTTCCAGGATTAGCTTAATAAAAGAACGAGGGACATCCAATTCTCAATGGATTACAGTAGAAGTAAGATCAATTTCCTTGATATTTCAATAAGTGAGGAGGGATGGAAGGAGCCTTTTCACCTCCCTGTACAGTAAGGAGATTGAAAAGAATACGCTTTTGCGCTACTCCAGTCTCCACCCTCGGAACCTCAGGGACAACTTACCCTTCGGTCAATTTCTATGACTCTGGAGGAATGGTAGCAAAAATTAGGATTTTTACACTGAACCAGAAAACTTAATACTCAGATTATTAGCGAGACGGTACCTTTAGAACATGGTGAAGAAAGCTTGTAAACGGGCATGGTTATGCCATAGGTAATAACTTGAACTCAAACAGAAATCTATCCAAGAACAAGAACGTATGATTTGTGTCTCCATATTCTGCACAAGGACCAAAGAGATTACGAAGACAATTAATCGTCATTGGCATCTGGTGGCAGACGAGGTAGGGATCCCCAATCCACCCATGCATTCTTTCAAAAAGGGCAGGAGCATAAGGGATCATGTAAGAGGATCTTTGCTTCCCATGCCTATTACAAGAAATCCCTCCACTTTATGGCAGATACAACATGTCAAAGGTCGTTTCAAGTGTGGGAAATGCAAAGCTTGTCCTATGACTAAAGAGACCGAAGGCTTCACCCATAATAACCATACACATACCCTTAGGGATCATACCAACTGTAACACCATGGGGGTTATCAATGCTATAACATGTCCTTGTGATTTCATATACATTGGTCAGACCACACAAAAGATAAAAACACGGATACTACAACACTGTAGCAGAATAAGATGCAAAGTCCAGGGGGCACCCCGGTTGAACATTTTTCCGCATTTGGCCACCAAGTAGAAACTCTTAAGTGGTGGGTTGTGGAAAAGGTCAGTATGAGTCCCATGGGAGATAGTTTTGGTAACATCCTGAACATATGAGAATGCAAATGGATTAATGTTTCGACACAGCTTCAGGGTGGTTAAATGAATATGAAGAGATTGTACGGCAAGTGGCCATGCTTAACAATGGCTGATCCTCATTTGGGATTCACTAACAAGCTACAATCCCCAGAGGCATCAGGATGTTCACTCTGGCCATGCAATGGTTACATTAGGCTTATATTAAGCTGGGGTATATATTTCTATATTATATTTTAGATTTTCGTGGCTGGAATCTATCTAAATATTGCTGTGCAGCATTTTACAAGCCCTACCTACACTACTGATGCAGTTTTTTGTTTTTTGTCTTTGGAATAACACATAGTCAGCACATCTGTCAACTGTCCACTTCTTCCTATTGTACGTACATGATGTCTGACATAACAAAAACATTGCTAACATGCCCCATGAATTATGTCTTATATTTGTAAGTGGGCAGTTTCTGTGCTCTGAACTGTCCAACTGTGATTGCTCTTTGGGTTTGTTACATTGTAGTGTGAAATTGTCTGTATTTTGTATCATCCAAATGTTATGTTGTATTTGTTAACATAATCAGTGCATTTGTATCAGATGTGAATCTTGAGAGATTCATTTGTCCTTGCATCTCTGTCCCTTTCTGCTCTAATCTTCCTTCTTTAGCAGGTCTAAGCTTCCATTAATTTCTAATAAAACCCAGACTACTCGTTAGCTGTTTTGAAGAGAGTTTTCACTTCTGAACAGTTTTCTGGAGAAGCCAGAAGGATTCCCCGATTGCCTATAGGTAGAACTTGGAGCCATGCTATATGTTTGAATAGAAGTACATCCATTCTTGTTTTCATCATAATGGTACCGTCTTTGGTCTCGTGACAGTACTCGGCTGATACAGGATACCCACACCAAACTCTTCTGATTCATTCATAAGAAACCTCCTTGACCCCGGTAATATCGGGTTCACGGAGTACATGTTTGATCAATGGATATGTTTTTTACTAAATAGCATCAACATTAGATGCCATATTTTCCACTTCAATGAACCGCAAGAAATATCCAGCAAGCGGTATACATGTTTAAAATATGGAAATATTTATTTTCAAATAGCATTAGTAATAATTACCTCGGATGGTGCAGGTCGTGTATATGTGGATCACACTGTCCCAAATTGAACAGGGTAGCCTTTTTTTATTACTATTACCAGTACGTGGTGCGCCGGTGACAGCTCTAGGCGCTGCGTTATACACACCACCTCGGACGTGCACGTTAGGTGTGCGTCCCCAGGACATAACCGCGCGGGCACAAGCCCACCTCTGTAAACCAACACTGACTGGATTTTCGGCATTCACGTGCTGGTGTGGACGGTAAGGCTTTCCGGCCTCTCCCTGTAAAATGGTACATTTTTCTGTGCGCTGGCCATATCATGACAGATCTTTCTCCTGTCATTAATGCAGGTTTTGTCAGTGATGGGCATTTGACCCCGCTTGGAAGGATTGTTCTCCTCTCCACACTTTTGATATCAAGATCCCTCGGTTGCATGGGCTCGCACTAAGGTAGGATACGCTCTGCTCACATCTGGCAGTTATCCAATCACTTTTTACACATAACTTGCTACGGTTGCCCTTTTTACTTATTTTTTTAGATTTATCTGGCGTGTTGACAGCGTAACGAGAAATAATGGATCTCACCTGCTACTTATCTTGCAGTGTTTGGAATTTTTTTGTAAGCATCATAGGGGGTGCCCTTTACTCCTCTCTGGGGTGTAAGTTTACTTTTGCATACCTAACAACTACATAGAGCTGTTTAGCAATACAAGGGTGGTTCCTTAATTAGGATACATTTATTGTTTCAGACCACCCTCTCACAGTTTCTACGAATAGGATTAACATCCAACTTGCAGGCTAACGTAATGGTCAGTATCTACATATTGTTGTTCACACAACATCGATATAGTAGAGAGATAGACTTTTATTATATTTTTTAATACATTTAGGTTGTTCTTTTGTCCTAATGAAGATAGGTCGAAATGTTGACATTTTCATTCTTTGGCCTGCATTACTACCTTTTGACCCCGGTTCAATGTTCAGAGGTCATCCAAGGAATAGGAAAGTGGATTGATATTGTATACAGGCCTAACATTGGTTCGGTCGACAAAATCACCTAATCCAACCAGTGTTCTATATATAAAATAGAGTTTCTTTGCTTCTCATTTTTGCTGATTGTTCCCTTTTGTTATCACGTTCATATTGCACATGAGCACTTTCTTTTCACTTTTTTTCTGACAACTGCCTATTGTCGTAGTGATTGATTAAATATTGATTTTCATGAAGACTATATAAAGAAAGATTTTTTCATATAAAAATTGTCGTCTTTGGACCTTCTCTCTGTGACAATAATTTATGTATAAAATAACTCTTTAAATGACCGTTTGAATTGAATTCTCCAGTCCTGTACACTTGAGGTGGGCTGGAAAGACGTCAGGACCAAGTGTTGCATATACTGTCCTTATGTCAACAAGCATTTCACCAGAGGAATAATGAAGTAACGACATATAATTATGACTGAGTGCACCTGGTACTGGCATTAAACATACAAAGTTTAATCAGGATTGGAGACAGACTCATTATTCAATTAAAGCATTAGCAAGAATAAATGCCTAAGCATGACTGGGAGTGTGGTGTACTCCTCAATCATAACTGTTAACATGACTAACACAATTCAAAGCCCCAAAACGGCATCACATTTGTAAATTACATGGCTGCAATTATAGACCTTCACCCCTAAAAAGTGTCTGCCTAAACTATGCATTTTCAAACAATGATCCCTAAAATACACATCACTTTTATAATTATATAAATATACAATTACCTCTTCTCACCCCTAGAAGGTGTCTCACAACATAAACATTTACATTGCACACTTTCTGACCATAAAGAATGCAGCCATAGTCTTAGCCTTGGTAGTTATAGAACAAATGTTCCAGCCAAAGAAGAGCATGAAAAAGCTAGGTAAGTGATGATTTTGTGCCCCCCCCCCTCAACCTAGGTTTAGGACCCACAAGAGGACCTGTGGTGAGCAAGCATGATGCACTGAGCAATTTGGTGGTGGTCTCATCATCTAGGATAACCACAGGTGAAGATATGGGCAAAAATGACTTTGAACTAAAAGGCCCTTCAAAGTATTATGGGGCGAGTCTCCATGTTGCAGTGAATTTTATAGCAGTGGCTCTCCCGTTGTTCCGGGGAGAGCCGCAATTAGGTTTTCCTTGGTTTTTCCTTTTTTTGCGGTGGCTTCACCCCACAGCTTCATTCTCTTTGGGGTGCCAGGTCACCCCGATGCACCCCGCAGCGTTCTCCACATTGGTGAAGACCTCAGAGAGCCCACCCCAGCTGTTCTCACTGTCTTCAAGTATTGCCAGCACCTTAGCATGCTGCAGCGGGATCCGGTACTTCACATTAGTCTACCAACTCCTGCGGGCAGATGCGTTTACTACTGCAGCCCTCCCGGCCCTTCAGCCAGTAGGGCCCATGGATGGGGTCCTGGACCTCCACACATCCTCGTGGGGGTGCGACTGAGCTCCCCGTCTCCGATTCTTCGCTGGGGCCCAGGGATGGGTTCCTGGGCTACTGGGCTAAATCAAGGTAGTGCAACGGCACTCCCTTCCAGACTTCGTCTTCTTCTAGTGGTGGCCCCCGGGAACTGACCCACCCAAGGGCACATAGGAGACCGACAGCAGAGCCCTGCGTGCTTTGTCGCAGTTCTGAGCAAAAGGTCAGATGTTACCTACCTTCAGGAGGGCATATCTTGGGCCCCTTGGGCTGATGTTGATGCTTTTGATCTCCTTTTGTTCCTGGCAGTTGGCCCTAGCCACCTGGAGCACTCTCTTCAGGGGTCCTGGCCTAAAAGAGTGATAAAGTTGGCAGGGAGTCTTTCACCTTGCACTCCTTCTGGGCCTCTCTCCTCTCTAGGGAGAAGCCCAGCCTTACCCCCACTGGTCCTGGGGTCACTCAGAGCAGAATCCTTGCTCCTGGAGGGAGTCAGGGGCTGCCGCAGCCCATGCAGGTAAACGTGGTGGGTCTGGGTGGGGGGGATTTCAACAAATGATGAGGGAAAATTAATTATTTATTCAATTTTCCCTTGTCGCCTTCTATCAAAATCCCCCCACCCAGCCCCACCACTCTTACCTGCAAGGGCGGTGACTGGTCAGGGGGCTCCTCCTTCCAGTTGTCCATGGCATTAACCTTCAGTCCCAGTGTTCTTCAGCAAAACCACATCCCAGAGAGTGCTCTTTCCCCTATACAAGACCTTTTGAGGGGGGTGGGAGGTGCAAGCAGGAATGCACCTCTGGACTATCATATGGTTCCACATCCCCTCTCGCCCATTTCAACCTTCCGGCTTCTGGGATACTTCAAAATGGAGGCACCCAGTAGTCACTCGCTACATGGGCTCTGGTGGTCTCAGCTCCCCCCCACAAACTTCACGGCCAGGGCGTCCTCCCATCAATTCTTCAAAGAAGCCCCCATCCTTTTTGAGGGGCCTGGGGTGGTCTGGTACCTGGCACCAGATGACAGCTGGCTGATTGATGCAGAGCAACTTTGCTCAGTGTCTCCCTTCTGGAGAGTTGACCTAAACACTGTCAAATGTTTGTTTTGAAGAGTGAAGCCTCTGATCCTGCATCTGGGGAGAAAAGTATTTAATCCAGCCTGCCATGGTCACACAAGGCTGGGCGCTCGTTCTGAGTTGAGTCAGAGGAATAGGACATTTCTGGATCACCCATAAGCGGTACAGATATGCTTTTGGACATCACACCATTTACACTGTACATTGGTGCACCTTTAGAGTCTGTGGTCCCAGATAACTAAAACTGCACCTTAAGGCAGCCTTTCCCATAGAAATATGATATATAACCAGCCAAGTTCACCTTACCCTGGCTGCATCACAGCAGCCTGATCTTACAAGGCAGACACTGGCAGTGCTTGTTTTCCTGTTGTATGCACAGTACAAAACCTAGGAGTGGTTACTCCAGATAGGTCCTTACACAATCGTGTTGGCCTTCTTTTTAAATGATTATAATGTTTTTATTCACTTTGTGGTCTGTACTATGAGTTTGGACCCTTATGTATTTTGTTTATGTTTTTATCTACAGCCCTGACGAAGTTCTAAGAACGAAACGCGTTGGCTGTTGCTTTTATATTTTGGAATTATATCAAATAAAGACTTTGGCAACGAAGAAACTGATTGAGCTTCATTATTATCGCTTGGATATTCTGGTAGTGCACAACTCCATCATCGTCAGTGACTTTCTTCCCATCTTCTTGGGTTGTACCCCGCAAGGTAGGGTGCAGGAGTTATGTTTGCACACTAACAGCTTATAAGTACTTTTTTGACACTTGTGGAAATAATCAGGGGTTGGTGCGGCATCTAGAGTCCACCGTTGGCATCCTGTACCTGTCACTGGCAGTAACCATGCTCAGTCCATTTAACCATGAGTTTACTGTGGGTGAGTCCCAGGTTATGACGCTCTCCAACAATAAAAGATAAAAAAACAGTTGATCTAAAAGTGAAAAAATCTTGGCATCTCAGATAGTCAGAACCAGCATCATGATAAAGAGGGACTTGCCCAAGGTAAAATGGCCACTATTCTTGGGTGCTGGTTTGAGATGGCTCCTGTCCCTGGACACTTAGCTAAGATGGCCACCATCCTTGAGTTCTCACGTTACTCACAAACTCTCAGCAGCTATCTTGCTGCCTCTTTTATTTAAAGGGGTGCTGGTGTCATCCAGTGCCTATCCTTTCAAGGAAGAGGTGTGGCGCAGTGGCCGGGGTGACTGACTCCGGAACCCGGGGGCTCACGGTTCATTCCCCAGTGACGGAGGCAGATCAGCCCAGCACCATGTGACTCTGGGCAATAGCTCACTTAATCTTCCTGACGGACCCCAGCGCCTTGACATCTTCGGGTAATTGTTCGCGCTTTACAAATACTGGACATTTACATTTTAACAAAGGACTCATCAGCTCTGCACTATCTCTAATGGGGGTTTGGACTGTCCCAGTCTCCAGCTTCCAGGTGAGCGGCACAAGAGACACAGGGCCGACATTGAATGAATGAATGAATAATGATTTATTAAAGCGCAACTTTGCCCATGGGCATCAAGGCGCTGCAGATGGTGCTGGCTGTATGAGGGGAGAGGGCGTGCGCCGGCTATAGGTAGGCCTCCCTGAAGAGCCAGGTCTTTAATGCCTTTCGGAAGAGAGAATGGGAGGTTTGTCCCTTAAGCTCAGCCGGAAGTATGTTCCAGATCCTGGGGGCAAGGGAGGAAAAGGCCCTCCCGCCCCATCTGGCTTTGGTGACTCGTGGCACAGAAAGAAGATTTTTAGATGCTGAGCGAAGTGCCCTGCCGGGGGTATAGAGGGAGACAAGTGATCTAATGTCTTTGGCCCCGGATCCATGCAGGGCCCGGTGGGTGACACATAGGACCCTAAACTCTATCCTGGCCTGTATGGGGAGCCAATGCAGATTCCTCCTAATGGAGGAGCCTGATGAGAATCTCGGGGCGTCAGCAACAAACCTGGCTGCTGCATTTTGCACCGTTTGAAGACGTTGAACTAGTTGTTTGTTGATTCCTAGATATAGTGCATTGCAGTAGTCTAACCTTGAGGATATGAGAGCCACGGTGACCTGTTTTCGGGCCTCAATTGAGAGATAGTGTACAATGTTCCTCAAGATTCTTAAGACCCCGCAACAAGTTGAGAAAGTCCTGCTGATTTGTTTGTTGAAGGAGAGCTTGGTGTCAAAAATTACACCCAGATTGCGGGCAGACTGTGAGGGCGTGGGGCAAGCTCCAAGAGCAGAGGGCCACCATTCCATCGACCAGATCTCATGCTTGCCTCCGAAGATAAGGACCTCCGTTTTCTCCCCATTTAGTTTAAGGAAGTTCCTTATCATCCAGCCCGCAACTGCTTCCATACAGTTCCTAAAATTTCGGGCTGTGATGTCTACGGATTGCGAGAGGGAGACCATAATCTGAGTGTCGTCAGCATAGGATAGGACTTCAAGCCCGAAAGATCTCACAAGCCTGGCAAGCGGTGCTACATAGATATTGAAGAGCGTGGGGCTCAGGGACGAACCCTGAGGCACCCCACACTGCACAGGCTTGACTGGGGAAAGAAAGTCACCTAGCTTGACCCTCTGTTCACGGTGATCAAGGAAGGATGTCAGTAGGATAAGCGCTGGTCCGTCCATCCTATCTCCCCTAGGCGTTTGGCGCTTGGCCAAGATGGAGGGGGACAGGGTGTCGAAGGCAGCTGTAAGGTCGAGCAGGACCAGAAGGGTAGACTGTCGACCTTAGCGCGGATGTTATTTGTGCCTACTGTCAGGGTGGACTCAGTGCTATGTTCCCTCCAAAAACCGTGCTGTGAGGAGTTCAGTAGATTGGAGTTGTCCAGGAAGGCACTCAGGTGGCTGTTTAGGTGGGCCTCTAGCATTTTTGAAGGGGGTGGAAGTAAGGAGATTGGGCGGAAGTTCTTCAAAATCGCCGGATCCAAAGTGGCCTTCTTAAGGAGGGGCTTAACTATGGCCATTTTCCACGCTGTCGGGAAAACACCTTCATGTATTGCCTGATTGATTACCTCCAGGAGCGGGGGGAGAAGAACTTCCCTGCACTCTTTAAGAATTTTCAAAGGACAGGGATCAAGAGGAGATCCAGATTTAAGTTTGTCCAGGTGCAAACTAAGTTGCACCAGAGTTAGCGAAGAGAAGTTAGTAAGGTTAGAACCCAGAGCCCTCACCGGGGCTTCCTCCAAGGGGGACACCACTGAAACAGGAAGGGGCCCAGGATCTAGGTTAAGGGCTTCTAGGCCTGAGTGAATGTTAGTTATCTTGACGTGGAAAAAGGTTGAGATCTGATCACAGAGTTCCTGTGTTGCTATTATGGGGTCGGGTGATTGAAGGACAGACAGGGAATCAACGATTTTAAACAATTCCCTGGGAGAGCTGAGGGAGGCAGTCAGTTTAGCGAAATGTTTTTGAGGCCACTTCATTACTTGATTGGTGTCTCCGGCGCCCACATCAGTGTTAACTTTGGAAAAGGTAGGAGACACTCTCAAGTACAGGCGCATCTTTTGTGCCATATTAGGGATACATTCACTAATAATGCTCATTAGGAGGAACTGGAGCTATTGGTGAGTGGCATTTCCATTTGTGAGTAAACTTGGAGAAATGCTGTTGCTTTTACTAACAAAGTGAAACAGAGACACTGGGACATTCCTAGAACCGGCTCATTATAAGGAGCAGTCACATGTGTGCCTAACTGTGATGTAACACTGAGCTTAGGAAAGAAGCTTAGTCTGCCTAAGGTGAAAAGTACTTTTATAAGGGGTGTTGGGATGAGCATACACAAAAAGTACTTTTATAAGGGGTGTTGGGATGAGCATACACATTTGAATATGTTTGAAACTTTCACTGTGAGATGAAAGGCGTATTGTGACTAAGCACACATTGTTTGATTGTATTGACCCATACTGTTAAGATGAAAGGCATGATGAGACTAACTCTGATTGTATCAAATTTTTTGTAAATTCATGCCTATTGATTTCTATTTCTCCTGTAGTTCAGGAAAGACCAGACTAAGAGCATTAAAGTAGTTTTGGTACATGCATGTATTTTCTTTGCAGACCTTCTTCCCCGCAGTACCCTTTCTAATTTCTCTCCCCTCATCTAGCCACTCTGATACTCTGTGGAATCCCGTTCAGATTCGGAGCTGCTGGAAAGTGTAATATTACCTCTTCTTCCAAAGGGCAGCTTCACTACGAAGTTATTAACTAGTTCATCAAGTTCTAACTTGAATTGATTAAGCAATGGCACCTCTCACCAGCAGGGCCGGACTGGGAACCGAAACCGGCCATGGCAAATCGCTCGGCCGGACCCCCTCTCCACCCCCCGTGGGGTTGTGGGTGTCGCCGAGCTCTTTGCCGGGGCCGGTTTTTGGACAATTCTGTTACAGGGCCAATTTTGCCCGGTGCCCTCTACGGCCAGTCTGGCCCTGCTCACAAGCTTCCCAAACCTTATTGCATGGTTTCCCAAAAGGGCCTTCTTATTAATGGTGGTGATATTGGTGTTCTTGAGCTAATAGGGAAGACATCAACAAGTGAGGCCCCACCTATTATAAATGAGGTGAAATTCAACTGTTGAATTATTCAGAAAGATTATTCATCAACTAGACTGAAAGAAAACACAGTTAGTGGGTTTTCAAAGACTGAGACGAGACCACTAAACTCTTATTAAAAAAACTAACAGTAGTAACTTCTAAGCAATCTAGGGTCTACTTTATAAAAAACAGAATACAACTAAAAGTGCAAAATCCTTGAGTCGGGACTGAGGAGGAGAAAGTTTGATTACTCATTGTTGCCTAGATTTTGTAAGTTACACAGGGAGGGCCTGATTCACAAAGTTAAACTTGCACTTTTGGTGTCAAAAACAGACTCTTGCAGTGTAAGTTTAGAGCTAGTAACTTTTCCATCAGTAACTTTATAGTTATTAACTTTGCAAATAGTAAGTAATCCCTATCACTATAAAAGGAGTTACACTTACCACTATAAGTAAGTTACTACTTGCAAGGTTACTACTCAAAATGGTAGGGTTCTGATAGTTCAGTTAAATTGCAAGAGTGAACTTACAGCAAAAGTGCAACTTTACCTTTGTGAATAAGGCCAGATAGTGCACATTTGTACTACATGTCATGGAACACTAGAACAGATATTGTTCTGACTCTGCAGTAAGATGATATTATCCCTTTCAAGCCTGGGTGGGTAAGTAGGGCGGGTATTGTGTATTTGTTCAGGTGAGAAGATCCTGCAGTGATTTGGTGTCGCTTTCACCACATCTGCCCCACCATGTTTGTGATTCATTTTAGGTGTTAATTAGTTAGCCACGCCTCAAAATATATCACAGCTTGGGAGAGAGGGTTAGTGGTTTGATGTATGGATGGGAACGGTGAGTTTGGGAAAGGTGTGACAAAGACAAACACTACAGAACATCAGGTCATTGAGCAGCACATCATCATCAAATCTGTTGTGGAAGGAAATTAAGGAATGACACAGTTCAGTTAAATGCATTGAAAACAGTCCTTCAGCCCCAGAGACCCAAGTTATCATTAAGGGTGAGTGGTATATTCCGTTCCGCTGGCAGAATTTGCAAAATTTCACCAATTCTGTGGTTCGTGCAGAACGCGGAATTGCCAAATTCGGCGATCCGCAGCGTACTGGAATTCGTGGGCATTGGTGAGTATTTAGTAGAGGTATTGCACAAAATGATGGCATCTTCTTTGGATAAATATGCTGGGCAGGATTTATTCTGGCACGTTGCTCCTGCCACAAAAATTAAACCTCAACAGGAAGCACTTACAGATAAAGTAGGTGTCCGAGTTGACGCTCAAATTCAGTAATCCATTATTCAGCCCATAAAATTTGTGAGCACGGGTGAGGCTGGGCAGGTGTGCTTTCTTCTCCCCATATTTACAGTCAAAAATTTGCTGTGATCCTTAATGGAGGTCTTTGCATCCATGACTTTCTTGAGCGAAATCCCCGTGTTGTTCCTGTGACGTGGAGGTTTATTCTCCTCATCTGCTGCTCTGATCGGTCTCTGACCTTTTATAAACAAGAGGCATGTGAACTCGCATTGAAGCCCTGCCTCACACACACTAGTGGTATGCAACTTCTTCCCGTGCTTTTCCCACTATGATGGACAGCTCACTCAAGGGACCCCGGCGCCTTTTGGCGCGGTGGCAAAGTTACAGACACACATGGTCACTGGAGACAACTCTTCTGGCCCTCTACGCAGCTGTAGTGTAGAAAAGGCACTATACATTTACCTAACGAGGTAGCACTTACTGATTAGCCAGTAGTACTCCAGTTGAGTAGAGGTATTGCACAAAACGGTGGTATCTTCTTGGAATGTTGTGTGCTGGTGGGCAGGATTCATTCTGGCACGTCGCTCCTGTCACAAAAATTAAACCTCAACAGGAAGCATTTACAGATGTAAAGCAGGTGCCAGAGTTAAAGCTCAAATTCAGTAACGCATTAATCAGCCCAAAATATTTGTGAGCACGGTCGAGGCTGGGCAGGTGTACTTTATCCCCATATCTACCGTCAAAAATCTGCTGTGATCCTTGATGGAGGTCTTTGCATCCATGACTTTCTCGAGTGCAATCCCTATGTAGTTCCTGTCACCAGGAGTTTCTCCTCATCTGCTGCTCTGATCAGTGTCTGACCTTTTATAAACAAGAGGAATGTGAACTCGTATAGAAGCCCTGCCCCACACACAATAGCGGTATGCAACTTCTTCCCGTCCTTTTCCCACTATGATGGACAGCTCACTCAAGGGACCCCGGTGCCTTTCAGTGCGGTTAGAAAGTTACAGACACACATGGTCACTGGGGACAACTCTTCAGGCCCTTTACGCAGCTGTAGTGTAGGAAAGGCACTATACATTTACCCAACCAAGTAGCACTTACTGATTAGCCAGTAGTACTCCAGTTGAGTAGAGGTATTGCACAAAACGGTGGTATCTTCTTGTAATATTATGTGCTGCTGGGCAGGATTGATTCTGGCACGTCGCTCCTGTAACAAAAATTAAACCTCAAAAGGAAGCATTTACAGATATAAAGCAGGTGCCCTAGTAAAAGCTCAAATTTAGTAATGCATTAATCAGCCCAAGCAATTTGTGAACACGGTCGAGGCTGGGCAGGTGTGCTTTCTCCCCATATCTACCGTCAAAAATTTGCTGTGATCCTTGATGGAGGTCTTTGCATCCATGACTTTCTCAAGCGCAATCCCTATGTAGTTCCTGTGACCAGGAGTTTCTTTCTCCTCATCTGCTGCTCTGATCGGTCTCTGACCTTTTATAAACAAGAGGAATGGGAACTCACATAGAAGCCCTGCCCCACACACACTAGCGCTATGCAACTTCTTCCCGCCCTTTTCCCACTATGATGGACAGCTCACTCAAGGGACCCCGGTGCCTTTCAGCACGGTTGGAAAGTTACAGACACACATGGTCACTAGTGACAACTCTTCTGGCCCTTTACGCAGCTGTAGTGTAGAAAAGGCACTATACATTTACCCAACCAGGTAGCACTTACTGATTAGCCAGTAGTACTGCAGTTGAGTAGAGGTATTGCACAAAAAGGTGGCATCTTCTTGGAATATTATGTGCTGCTGGGCAGGATTGATTCTGACACGTCGCTCCTGCAACAAAAATTAAACCTCAACAGGAAGCATTTACAGATATAAAGCAGGTGCCCTAGTTAAAGCTCAAATTTAGTAACGCATTAATCAGCCCAAACAATTTGTGAACACGGTCAAGGCTGGGCAGGTGTGCTTTCTCCCCATATCTACTGTCAAAAATTTGCTGTGATACTTGATGGAGGTCTTTGCATTCATGACTTTCTCGAGCGCAATCCCTATGTAGTTCCTGTCACCAGGAGTTTCTCCTCATCTGCTGCTCTGATCAGTGTCTGACCTTTTATAAACAAGAGGAATGTGAACTCGTATAGAAGCCCTGCCCCACACACACTAGCGGTATGCAACTTCTTCCCGTCCTTTTCCCACTATGATGGACAGCTCACTCAAGGGACCCCGGTGCATTTCAGTGCGGTTAGAAAGTTACAGACACACATGGTCACTGGGGACAACTCTTCAGGCCCTTTACGCAGCTGTAGTGTAGGAAAGGCACTATACATTTACCCAACCAAGTAGCACTTACTGATTAGCCAGTAGTACTCCAGTTGAGTAGAGGTATTGCACAAAACGGTGGTATCTTCTTGGAATATTATGTGCTGCTGGGCAGGATTGATTCGGGCACGTCGCTCCTGTAACAAAAATTAAACCTCAAAAGGAAGCATTTACAGATATAAAGCAAGTGCCCTAGTAAAAGCTCAAATTTAGTAACGCATTAATCAGCCCAAACAATTTGTGAACACGGTCGAGGCTGGGCAGTTGTGCTTTCTCCCCATATCTACCGTCAAAGATTTGCTGTGATCCTTGATGGAGGTCTTTGCATCCATGACTTTCTCAAGCGCAATCCCTATGTAGTTCCTGTGACCAGGAGTTTCTTTCTCCTCATCTGCTGCTCTGATCGGTCTCTGACCTTTTATAAACAAGAGGAATGGGAACTCACATAGAAGCCCTGCCCCACACACACTAGCGCTATGCAACTTCTTCCTGCCCTTTTCCCACTATGATGGACAGCTCACTCAAGGGACCCCGGTGCCTTTCAGCACGGTTGGAAAGTTACAGACACACATGGTCACTGGTGACAACTCTTCTGGCCCTCTACGCAGCTGTAGTGTAGAAAAGGCACTATAAATTTACCCAACCAGGTAGCACTTACTGATTAGCCAGTAGTACTCCAGTTGATTAGAGGTATTGCACAAAAAGGTGGCATCTTCTTGGAATATTATGTGCTGCTGGGCAGGATTGATTCTGACACGTCGCTCCTGCAACAAAAATTAAACCTCTACAGGAAGCATTTACAGATATAAAGCAGGTGCCCTAGTTAAAGCTCAAATTTAGTAACGCATTAATCAGCCCAAACAATTTGTGAACACGGTCAAGGCTGGGCAGGTGTGCTTTCTCCCCATATCTACTGTCAAAAATTTGCTGTGATACTTGATGGAGGTCTTTGCATTCATGACTTTCTCGAGCGCAATCCCCATTTAGTTCCTGTGACCAGGAGTTTCTTTCTCCTCATCTGCTGCTCTGATTGGTCTCTGACCTTTTATAAACAAGAGGAATGTGAACTCGCATAGAAGCCCCGCCCCACACACACTAGCAGTATGCAACGTCTTCCCACCCTTTACCCACTATAATAATAATACTAATAATAATAGTAAGTAAGCTTGTACAGTGCCTGGTTACACTAGCTAGTGTGTCCCTGCGCTACGGTATCGCTGCCTTCTAGGGAGCAAAGGTATCAACAGCGTCACCCCTCAGAACTTTACTCTGGAAAGAGCCATGTCTTCATCTTCTTCCTAAAGAGTGACTCAGATTGTTCATTCCGCAAAGAAAGAGGCAGTGCATTCCTGTGCTTTGAGGCCGGATAGCTGAAGGTGAGACCTCCCATTCTCGCTTTTCTTGCTCTGGGTATTGTGACCTGCCTAGTCCCTAATGATCTAAGATGCCGTGTTGGTATATATGGGGTGAGTAGCTCATGTAAATAACTCAGTCCCTTCCTCTACAAGATATGATAACTAATACAGAGTGTTTTAAAGAGTATTCTCTCTTGTATTGGGAGCCAATGGAGAGTGGAGATCCCATAACTCTCCACAATCTCTGCTAATGGGGGCATATAGAGATTAAAGAGAGTGGGGCTCAATATAGATCCTTGTGGGACCCCTTGGGCCAGCAAAATATTTTTACAGAAGTGCGGCGGTTGGGTCACCTGAAAGCTCCGGTCTCTTAAAAAGGACCCCACCATTGGAGTGCCACCTTATCCACCCCCCTTTCTTCAAGGCGTTGTTGGAGAAGTGGGTGGGACACAGTGTCAAAGGCTGTACTGAGATTTAGGAGGACCAGAGCAACAGTCTGGCCCTCATCTACCTGTCTACGAATCATTTCAGTAGATAGGAGCAGGGCTGACTCTGTGCAATATGAGGCCCTTAAGCCTGATTGTGTGGGGTATAATAAACTATGTTTATTGATGTGGGCCGAAAGTTGCGAATTAACCACTTTCGCAGCAATTTTAGCACAGTGGGGCAGAAGTGAGACTGGACGGAAATTCTCCAACTGACTTGAGCTCAAACTAGGTTTTTTCTTTATAGGAAGAACAATAGCTTTCTTCCAACTTGTTGGGACTACGCCAGTCTCAAAGGAGAGTTCAAGGAGGTGCTTGATATGAGGTAGCAGGAACTCCAAGCTAGCTTTCAAAACCTTAGGAGTACCTGGGTCTCTGGGAGATCCGTATTTGATACTCAGGGCTGTGCTTTTCAGGTCTTCTAAAGAGGGGAGAACAAAACCGGAGAGGCGGTGTGCCTCCTCCACCTTGATCCTCCCCACCCGACCTGTGGTATCACAACGTGCCTCCTTAGAGAATGTCGAATAGATTGTTGACACCTTCTCAGCAAAAAAATCTGCCATTTAATCACAAGAGTTCACTGAACTACAGGTGGGGGGCATGACTCTAACTAGAGATGAGATGTCCTTAAAGATCGAAAAAAGCTCTCTAGAAGAGTTTTCTGCTTGTTCAATCCTCTCATTGTAATAGTTGGAGCGAGTTCTTCTTATCAGGGCGTGGTACAGATTCAGGCTGGCTTTATATTCATCATTCCTTATGGACTGAAAAATCTCTCCACACTCAATCCAGGCGCTTACAAGATTTCTTTGCCTATTTTAGGTCTTCATTGAACCATGGTGCGGATTTAGACTGTCTCTTTGGCGCACTCGATGTCCATGGGGTTGTTCTGTCTAATGCTTCTGTGATCCATTCGTCAAATGCACTACAGGCAGTCTACAAATCGTTGCCCCACGGAGGACCGCATTGCTTGAGGGCTTGATTAAGAGATGCTGAAGTAAACCTAGCCCATTTCCTATTCGATTCTTCCCTGATTATTGACCCTGATCGATGGAGTAGTTGGTGCAAAGATTCTGATGGAAATTAGATAGTGGTCCGACCATGGTACTGCGATTGGGGTATCAGTTCTCACATTCTCCCAGTTTGCAAAAATTGGGTCAAGTAGGTGGCCCTGTTGGTGAGTCGGGAGCGTAGACTGCAGTGTCATCTGTAAAGCAGCCAACTCCTGACAGAGCGCTTGCGCTTCCTCATTAGCCACATCATTAAAGTGCATATTCAGATCCCCTAGCATCAGTACTTTATTATATCGATGTGCTGGTTGTATCAGCTGTTCCATTAGGCTTGCTGCAAACTGGGAGGTTGCGCCTAGAGGCCGATAGATTAGAAAACCTTTAATGATGTCTTTGGCATTGACCGTGATCGAGAATGATCCAGGTTCACTTGTATTTATATCTGCCACCTCCAGGGTGCATTGTAAGGTTAACTTATGAATAATGGCAATCCATCCCCCTCTTTGTGTAGGGCGATATAGTCTGACTATCCCATAATTCGGCGGGAGGGCTTCCAGGATTTCTGGGGCAGAGTCCGCATTTAGCCATGTTTCTGTTAAGAATAAAGCACCTGGCTGGTAATTTACAATGTGTTAGAACTGGGGGACTCTAGGTGGCAGAGGTAGGTACCACTGTCCAAATAGGGACCCTTGCTTCTAGTCAGGGCAAGGAGGAAACCCTCTGAGATAACCCCTGCTCACCCTCTAGGTAGCTTGGCACGAGCAGTCAAGGCTAATAAGAAGGCAATGTGTAAAGTATTTGTACCAACACTCCCAGTAAGACAGTGAAAACACCACAAACTGACTCCACAACAGTTTAGAAAAATAAAGATATTTAATCTAACCTACACAAGACCAAAATGACAAAAATCCAACATACACAGTTCAAGAATATGGTTTCAACAGAGTTCTTACGGTTGCGATAAAATTCTTTAGGTTGCGATAAAATTCTTTAGGTTGCGATAAAATATTCCACAGTTACGTGAAAAGTTCACAGTTGCGTCATGTTTCGCTCACAGTAACCTTTAGTTGCGACAAAGTTCCAAAAGCAGAAGCTGGTGCGGTGGAAAACAAGTGATGCGTTGCTTCTGAAAACATGGGGAGGCATTTGCGACAGCCCCGCAGCAGCAGCGGGCGTGTTCCGACGAATCCGGTCTGTATGGGGAGGAAGGCCACTTGTATGGATTGCGGTGCGTAGGTTCCGTAGGAAGTTTGTTCTCGCAAAGGCACGATGCGACGATCTCTGGAGTTGCGACGATCTCCGGGGCGACAATGCGCGGACCAGCGGTAATCTTCTCTCTCGCAGCTCCTCGATTCGATGGCTTCGGCGATGACTCTGCAGCGACGTGATGCGGTCTGCAAGCAGGCGGTGCGGCGATATCGCAGCGATGTTAGACTTCCCGGCCCGATTGGGTGCGTCCCGCAAACGAAGGATACGACGGCTCTGACAGTGGCAACAGGCGCTGCGACGATCTCTACCTTTGTAGCGGCGGGAATTTCCTTGCACTGTCGGGGATGCACTCCGCAGCGAGCGATGCAATAACTTTCCTGTAGCAAAGTCTCTCAAGCTTAGTTTCCAGCTTCCCAACACAGGTACAACTTCCAGAGGCACCACACATGGGCCAAGCACTCCAGGAAGGACAGAACTCTCTCTGTAGAGCTCAGGGGAAGCTGGGGGTGAAGTCCTTTTGTTCCTGGGACTTCAAAACAGGGAGCCAGCTCTTCTCAGGCCCTTGGAGATTCCGTCAAGCAAAGGGACACAACACAAAGCAAAGTCCTTCTCCTCTCCTTGGCAGCTAAGCAACAGCAGGGCAATCCAGCAGAGCAACAGCTGGACAATCTTCCTTCTTCAGTTTCAGCTTTCTCCTTGCAGAGGTTCCTTCTTGATTCCAGGAAGATCTAATTTTCTGTTGTCAGGGGTCCTGTACTTAAACCCCTAAAAGTCTTTGTTCTCTTTGTGCAAGTGGGCCCTGAGCCCGGTCTGAACCAGTTCTGGGTATTTCTTGAGCACTTTGTTTTCCTGGCTTCTCCTTTCCTTTCAGAGTGAGGGGCAGGGTTGTCAGCCGCCCAGCAGGAGGTGGAGCCAGCATTGTGGGAGGCAGGCACAGCCCTATTCAGGCCCAGGTGCTATCTCCTCCCTGCACTCAAGTTGCAAATGCAGTCATTCAGCCTAGGGCTGACTCAGCCAGCCTCCTGGGGAATCCCCAGCCCCTGTCACTCTCAAACCAGACAGTCAATACACACACAGGCCAAGGCACACAGAAAGGTCATACAAGAGAACAGCAACTTTCTAAAAGTGCTATTCTCAAACACAGGAGTTAAAAACCACCTTTCCTAAAAGATGTGTTATTAAATTCTGAGTTCAGGGATACCAGATTTTTATGTCCTATCTTGCTCCTATGGGAAGATATACTGGTAGCCACTGTAGCCAGCATCCCCCATGATAGCCTATGGAGCAAGATAGCCTTGCAGCAGTGAAACACGAAAATGGCTGTAATTCACTACCAGAGCATGTCACCTGAACAAGTGCATGCTCTACCGTTCACATACACTGCACCCTGCCCAGGGGGGTACCTTGGGCCTTCCAGAGGGGTGACCAATGTGCACAGAAAGGGAACGGTTAGGCCTGGTCAGTGGGAAACACTGACCAGGAGGACATGGCAGTTCACAGACTGCACACAGGCTCTGCGGTGGCAGGCCTGAGACACCATTTTAGGCTACTCATGTGGGTGGCACAATCAGTGCTGAAGGCCCACTAGTAGCATTTGTCATCACCAGCCCTGGCACACCCAGTGCACTTTACTAGGGACTTCATGGTGATGCAAATATGCCAATCATGTATCCAAAAACAATAACAATTTACACAGAGAGCATATGCACTTTAGCACTGATCAGCCGTGGTAAAGTGCGCAGAGTCCTATTGCCAACAGCCACGGGTCAGGAAAAATAGGGGAGGGAGAAGCAAAAAGTTTTGGGATGACCCTGCAAGAAGGTCCAGTTCCAACACAATGTAATCATGTATTTCATGTTTATGTTTTTTGAGGGACCTGCAATTGATCAATATTAGATTCAAATTATGACCTACCCCAGTCGTGCTCCTGTGGGTTAACGTAGAGTATGGGCAATGGTTGCATTATGATGGACAGCTCACTCAAGGGACCCCGACGCCTTTCGGCATGGTGACAAAGTTACAGTCACACATGGTCACTGCTGGAGACAACAATTCTTCTGGCGGCACTGCACTTCCGTGAGCTCGCGGAATACTGAGAGCTCACAGCACTTTTTTGCCGTTTTGCTTTACTTTGAGTAGCACGTCTATGCAAATTCCACCCACCCCTAGTTATTATCTAATTGTTCTGCCATCTAGGTTTGAAAGGTACAAATTAGGGAGAAGTGAATGCACACAGTTCTAAAATGTATTATTGTTAAAAGAAAAATTATACTGTATATAAATTTGAAATTAGAGTCTGCAGTATTCTCGGAATGTCCACCTTGGGTGCTTGGCTGAAATGGTCCACAAAGGTAAACAGGAGTGTTATGAAGCTTTTGTGCAGAAAAAGAGAAGGCCTGTGGATTGTAAAACAGGAAATGTCGATATTTTAGAGTCAATGAAAAGGTAAGATTCAGGAGAAGTGGACCAAGAGCCAGAGCAAGACCATAGGCTGCTGTAGTGCAATCATGATGACTCACATGTGATTAACTCAGAAGTGAAAACAATTTTACAACTAATCCCAGACAAGTAGTTGCTTGTACCTGGCTGATCAATTTCACTACTGTCATAACATTTAGTTGGGTGCGTCCATCCTGTGACGTCTGTCTTCAATTACAGTTCCCCGACCATAACCACTAAATTAGAGGAATTTGACATTTGAGTCAGCACACTGCTCAGCATTTCTCAAATCAATGCACTTCTGTCCGGTCCACAGGGTTAAGGATGCTCTTAGTGTATTATTGATTTTCTTTTGAAATAGGTGGGCATTGTTCATAACTTCCTTCTTCTGGCTTTTGAGGTAGTCCCTCCCTGAGTCCTACCTGCAAGTACCTACTCTCTCTGACTCCTGACCCAAACGAGTTTGAGACCTGTAGTGCACTCCTGTTGATGAAGAAGAACAGCAAAATAATTTGAGAAGGTTGTATAGATATTTTAACTAAACTGACTGGTCTGGTCTCTCTCTGAAGAACCCCAAAAAATAAGTACAGCAAGGAGAGGACCATTTAAGTCAATCTAGCTAAGTATGAGAGAGACAATCACATTCAGGCAGAATCACCCATCAGCCCCCAAACATTGCAAATCGTTGAAACCAAGTTGACAGATTAGTAGAATAACACGCACCACATCACTTTCTGCCCCCACATGAATCATCATCAATCACACTCACTCAATATTTATCACTTTTCGGTGCAATAGTTACTTTCTCTAATCCAAGCATGGTTGTACACATTTGTCTATAGCATCTCCTCTTTTCCCATGGTAGCAACACAATGGCAATCTTGTAAATTGATGATCTTTATAGGGGCAACCCAGCCAGCTCGGGAATAAAAAAAGAAAGTTTTGATATGTGATGGAGGTGGGTAGTGTCTTCATGTCCCTTAGGCAAATGTGGAGGCTTCTTCTCTTCACACTGGTCCAACTCCAATCCGGCAATACATGTGAGTAAATGGTGGGGTTGCATAAGTAAGACACAAAATATATAAAAGTTCCTCTAGATATATATATAATTTTTTTTTGCAAAGCAGTTTGACAATAATATGAAAGTTTCACTGTGGCCTACTCAGTCAGGGAAGTGGAGTTCATCCTCAAACTCAGGGGGTTCACCCAAAAGTTTGTCAGCTAATGTAATTGAGTCTGACTAATCATCTTCATTCTCCTCTTGTGCTGTTTCAGGAACAATGTAATGTTGTGGTATGAAGTGCTGATTAATTTTAATCATGGTAAATCTCTCCACAGTTTGAGGTGAGAGACTGGTCTTCCTAAGAGTGACAACTGAGCCAGCTGCACTGAACACACACTCAGCAGACACACTGGCTACCAGAAAAGTTATTGGCCTTTGCCTCTGCACTTGACTTAAGTCATGCCACTTGAAATCAAGTCATTGCAGAGGTTAGGAAAATGTTGTTGTTGCCCATGTTTTTGCTGGTGTTGGCTTCTGTGAAACAACAGGACTGCCCTCTCTGGAGGTTGAAGGCTGTACGTCAGAACCCCTACCCGGTACTCTAACTTCCAGCCACTCTTCTTACAGGTCTCTCGCTTGTATAGTGAAACATCACCATCTGAAAAAATAAATAAAAGGGGGCAGTATTTTTTATACAGTGGATCAAGTATTGCGGAACAGATGTACTCTTTGGAGGACCCTAGCTCTCTTGGAAGCTTTGGATTAACAGCCAAGTGAAAAATTATGCTCTGAGCCAACTCATACACTTCTTCGTTCACACTGGTGAACCTTTGCAATACTTTTTTTAACTAGTCCGGTAGCAGATGCAACAGTGGGACTGCTTCGCTCATCGTACTGTCCTCCTTGCAGACTTCCCATATAAAAACCTCAAATGGAAGTAGCATTTATGTTAGGCATTTGACTAGTCCCCATTTTTCCATTTCCATAGTCGTGCTTTCACCAGTTGCATCCCCTCTTCTTTTAAGGACATAGTCAATGAAAGGTCTGTACTGCTCAAACAGACGTTGCAATGAAGTAGGTAAAGTTCTAATGTGTTGGTACCTCCTGTATGAGGGTTTTAACTGTTACTCTATTAGCATGTGAATGATCCTCAGCCGCTTCCGGGCTTGAAAAGAATCACTGAAATTAGTGCAGATTCTTCTTCAGGTGACCCTTATATTGCTGACTATGGCCTTGACTATATTACTGACATTGCACATGGCAACACATCCAATTCTGAGACCTCTGGATCACAGCTATTAAAACACCTTGCTGTTAATGTCTTCCAAGAGGTTTGCAGCTGTATGCAATTTCTCCATGGCGAACATCGCTACAGTTGCATGCCACCAAACACCATTAAAAGTTTCTTTAGTGCTAAGACCTGCAGATAGCTGTTGCCTAACACACACAAAAGAGATTCAGTGTGTGGTGATACAAATGTAATCAGTTGCTTGACAACTGGTCCACATGTCTTTCATCAGATGGATAGTGTGAACAGTATACAGCTGCAAAGCTTGTCCAACCAATTACAGCATATCGTGATGGAGCAATGGAACACCAACTCTAATAAAATAGGTCCGACTGGGAACCTTCCATTTTGGGCAGATGGCCACCACAAATTCTAAAAAATCCTCTCCTTCCACAAATGAAAAAGGGAGGAGGTCTCTTGTGGTGGGTCTCGGACTCTGCCATGGTCCAAATCACATCCAGATCATCAGAAAGATTGGAGAAATTGTTGAGTACCCCTTCTTTTTTTTTTACTGGAGACCTGGAAGTCAAGGGTTCAAGAGATACATCTTGCTCAGCAGGAAGCTCAACCTCCTGTTCTGCTCCTACTTCATAAAGAACTGTTGCTGACATTTTTTTTTTTTGCAGAGTTTTATATAGCGCAAACTAGACCCGAACCGAATCAGGTGTCAGAGCTCTTTACATAGCACCAGTTACGTTACATGAGGACGGACACACATTCATTTTAGGCACGGGGAGATTAAGTGATTTGCCCAGAATCACAGGAGGTTTTGGCGTCGTTACCGAGACTAGAACCCAGATCCCCAGGTCCGAGGTCGAGCGCCCGAGCCGTTAGGCTAGCTCCTCTCCCCCATTGCTCAAGTTGTCCACATTGCTCAGTTTCCTGTGATGATTGGGTACTGTGCGGCTGAGGCAAATCCAGTTCAGGCTTACTGCTTATCTTCATGGTTTCAGTGGCCGCCTCGCTGAGAGACATGGCCTTGGGCTTAGGTTGGGGCGGTGCTGTTGATGTGGGAGTGCTGCTCCAGCTTGCTCCCTGGAAGATGGTGTGACAGGCAGACTGAACAAGGTGAAAGGCTAGATGCCAGTATTGGTAATCTGCTTCTTCTTCTCCTTCTCACTAGCCACTTGGCAGTAACACCTATTCTTTGGGCTATTTTCAAGCTCTGTTAGTTGGCACTTAGCTGCTCAAGCAGAAGCTGGCAGAATAGAACTAAGGTGGTGTGGTGTCACTTTTTGTCAGACGTCTGTCTGGCAGTACTGTAGGTGATGTCTCTTGTGCCCTAAGCAAACAAACAAGAAAAACATTTAGTGAAACGTGGAATTTTTGCAGTTTGAATTATTCGTACAGAGAGTAATGAGGGTATCCCAAATAATTAAAAACACTAGCGTATCTCCTCCATTCCAATCCAAACCATATAAAAGTTATTTCAATTAGGATAAGCAACATACAGATTTAAAAGTTTGCTTTATGTGTCTCTGAGGTGAGACACCTGTGGCAGGTGGGCAAGTGAAGAGAAATGAAATAATCCTTAAAAAAGTGAATGATGGAGTGAGTCTATAGCCTAAAAGACCTATGGCAGGCAGGAGGTGCTGGAAAACATTGAATAATCCTTAAAAAAGTATATTCTGGTGTGCACCTATGGCCTAAGACTTAGACCTATGGCAGGTTGAGGGTGCAGAGAAAAATTTAATAATCCTTAAAAAATAAATGCTGGTGTGTGCCTAAGGCCTAAGAGACCTATGGCATACAGGGGGTGTAGTGAAACATGGAATCATCCTTAAAGAAGTGAATGCTGGTGTGATTATGGCCTAAGACTCAGACCTATGACAGGCTGGGAAGACAGGGTACACTTGAATAATTCTTTAAAAAAAAGTAATTGCTGGCCTGTGCTTATGGTTTAAGAGACCAATGACAGATGGTGCTGCAGGGTAAAAAGGAATAATCCTTAAAACAGTGAATGGTGGTGTGCGCCTATGGCCTAAGTCTCACACCTCTGGCAGGCTGAGGTGCAGGGAAGAATGTAATTATTCTTTAAAAAAAAGTGAATGCTGGTGTGTGCCTGTGGCCTAAAAGACCTATGGCAGGCAGGAGGTTCTGGCAAAAATTGAAAAATGCTTAAAAAGGTAAATGCTGGTGTGCACCTATGGCCTAAGGCTTAGACCTATGGCAGGTTGGGGGTGCAGTGAAAAGTTGAATAATTATTAAAAACGTGAATGCTGGTGTGTGCCTATGGCCTAAGAGACCTATGGCAGGCAGGGTTTGTAGATAAAACTTGAATCAAAAGTGAATGCTGGTGTGTGCTTATGGCCTAAAACTCAGATGTATGACTGGCTGGGAGTACAGGGAAAAACTGAATAATCCTTAAAATAGGTAAATGATGGTCTGTGCCTAGGGCCTAAGAGGCCAATGACAGCTGGTGGTACAGGGAACAATGGAATAATCCTTAAAGGAGTGATTGCTGGTGTGCGCCTATGGCCTAAGGCTCACACTTATGGCAGGCTGGGGGTGCAGGGAAAAATTGAATAATCCTTAAAAAAACTGTGAATGCTGATGTGTGCCTATGGCCTAAGGGACCTACGGCAGGCAGGGGTGCAGGGAAAAATTGAAAAATCCTTAAAAAAGTGAATGTGGCCTAAGACCTATGGCAGCCAGGGTACGCAGGGAAAAATGTAATAATATAAAAAAAAGTAATTGCTGGTGTCTCACTAGGGCCTATGAGAAATCCTTTTGGAGGCAAGGAGGTGCAAAGGAAAATGAAATAAAATGCATATGATATGATATAAACACTGAGCATACACACTGCAATGATCTTCAAGCACACAAAGCTGATTTAAGGGACAAAAGTATAAAAAGTAACAAAAAACAAAAAGGCATTCCCCTCTTCTATCAATGTCCCTAGAAAATGGCTTTAAAAATTAAAAAATGGATTTCACACAATGGCTGGCAATACGAAATGGCCACCGGCCACATGTTCAAACACCAGCAAGCAAGGAGAAGTGGACAACAAAGAACACATGGTCAAACAACAAGATGCAAGGAGGCATCGACAACAAAGAACACATGCAAGCCTATGGCAAAAGCACATTGACAGGCTACACAAAACAGCTGATGGCCACATGGTCAAAAAACAAGAAGCAAGGAGGCATGGACAACAAAGAATACATGCAGGTCTATGGTAAAATCACACTAGCTGACTACACAAAATGACCTCCGGCCACATGTTAACAACAAGCAGTGAGACATGGAAAACAAAGAACACATGCTGGCTTATAACAAAAGCACACTGGATGGGCACACAAAATGGCCACTGGCCACATGTTTAAACAACAACAAGGAAGAAGGCATGAACAACAAAGAACACATCCAGGCCTATGGGCCTGAGGCAGGCCACATTGCATGGAGAGCAAAGACAAAATGGTGGCCTATTGCAAATGCACACACTCATTGGCCAGGCAAAGGAGGCATGGCAAACAATGAAGAAAACACTACCATTATTCAGCAACGCTAAAAATGAAAATTAAATCAGCTATGCAAATTTTACAACAACACACATCCTCCCAAGGTATCAAAATGTGCTACCCCAACAAAATACTTATTGCAGAAAACAAAACATGAAATACAAAAAAAGTTTTGCATTTAATCCAATGAATTCCCTGGCCTAAATCATAGATGTTTTAAATCAACATATGCCACAGAAACAGTGCCACCTGATAAAATAAATAAAAGGTGCAAATTTACCACACATGGAGAAAATGTACTTAACCGTCTGACGTTTTTCCCCTCATAAAAGCAAAAAATTAAATGCAAAAAATACTAGGCTTTTCTGAAACTCCAAACCACCCACCACAACCACAATCAAATTTAGAAATTGAATAAAAGTACAAAATATATACTGGTGCATACCCTCTATCAAACAACACCCTTATCCAAAAGGTTTTTAACTTACTTCTGATGTCACAAAAAAAGTCCTTAAAATCCAATAGTATATATGCAGCAGGAATTGCAGACAAATAGAGTGATCCTTTCACTTTGAAATCCAAATGAAAAGTGACCAGGAGACGGAGAAAGTACTGAAGGGATCCTTCTGGACATGAAGAGGAAGATGGAGTCTCTTGGGCGCTTCCTTCCAGTTGAAAAAAAAGTTAAATAAAACAATACTTTTTCCACAAAAAAACAACCTGAACTGTCTGTTCAAGCAATATATTCACTCGAAAAGGCATTTTCAAGTTGATTTAGCTGCTTCTTGAGTAGGAAATCTACTGGCGACGTAGCTGCTTGCGATTCTCAGTGTCACAAAATGGAAGCGTAAGGCTCCGTGGTAACTGGAAACCATGCTAGCAGCCGACAAATCTTGCTCGTGCTTGCAAGTGCAGTTTACAGAGCCTCGCATTGTGCCCATGAACATCGAGAATAATTCTGCCACAGGCCGATTGGTGGAATTTGGTTGGAAGTCCATGTTACAAGCGTCAGACGGAGTTACCAAGTTCTGTCAACTCCAAGAGCAGAATTATAATTCTGGCGGGGCCTAGTCATTTTCAGATCTATATGTTTCTCTTGGGACAGGCTTTTACATATCTTATTACAAACTGCTTATTGTTTGCCATTTCCTCATTTTGACACGCAGGACAGACAGCACTATAAACCAGACATAACACACAATATACAACACACAACACTGAATCCACTTCAAGGGGCTAGTCCCATTTCTCTTCAGCCATGGGCTTAGATGGAAAACGACAATATAATGAAGAGTGGGGTGCACAGCCAATCTATATCTTGTTAAAGAAAGTTGCATAAATACGAATGATTTGAGGTTCCAAAAGGTCGGGTGCTCCTTTAGGTGACGAGTCCGTCCAGGCACGTCAAGAAAGTAAATCATGAAAAAGTGCAGCCACTGGGAAGTGGGTGCATCCCTAGGTAGGGAACACCTTTGGTTCTTGAAATGAAGACTCCTTAAGAGTAATGAAATGTTCTTTGAACTTTATTTAAATCTTCAAAAGTTCATCATGTTTTAAATGTTAGATTCAAATTCATTCCACAGAATCATATATGAATGCTCATAAAACGCTCCAATGCATTTTGGGCTGAAAAGCCCTTCATCCGGGAGCTCTAAAACGTAAAGATATAGCGATGAGCAACAATACTCATAATGCATGTAACACAATAACACAACATAACATCAAATGCATATGTTTCAGTAAGATAGTGAAGCGAACATAGCAGCGAGTGAAAAAAGTGAAAAAACACACGTGGTGACATGCTTCCCCAAGTGTTTAAGGTGAGCGCGTTATGCGGGGATGAAACAAAAAAATTAAGTGAACGCATAAGCACATTTACGTGTGTGACCGGCGAAACGTGGGGGAAACGTGCTGTAAGACACAAAATAAATGGGTGTTGGTCTTGGCTATTGGGAATCAAGAGCTTGCAATGTAAACGCTGCGTTACACCGACTTACTGGAATAGGATGGAAAGCTCTGTAGAAAACGAAGTCTGACGAGTAGAAATCTATATGTTTCGTGTAGCGGGATCTCGGGGGACGGATTCTAATACCATCGTTGGCGTGATCTTAATCTCGCGATACGCGGGTGATAGTGAACATAAATGGCGGACTGTAAAAAGGACTGAAAAAACAGACTAAAAAGCGAAAAGATGGCGGCGGCCATCTTGAGGGAAGACAAAACGAAAAGTGAATGTGATAGTGTAAACATGCAGGTAAACATATGGAAAAATACAAAACAATTTAAAAAAAGTCAGCAGCACTAAGCAGAGTGCGGGCATCAAACAAACAGGCCTAACAAGGCGTATTAAATAAAGCATGAAAATTCCTATCGATCATTAAGCCCAAAAGGCTTCATAGATTGCAGTTTATATATCCAAACAATTTCACGCTGCAGGAGGTGTTTGTTGTTGTCTCTACCCTCGCTTTTTTTAACAGTTTCCACAACCATGAATTTCAGTTGAGAGATGATATGTCACGCTTCATTGAAATGAGCAGCAATGTTTGACTTGGTGTTTTTCGTTCTAATATTAGACTTAAGTTCATTTATGCGGACTTTCACTTTTCTTTCAGTCTTGCCAATGTAGATTTTGCCGCATGGGCATTTTATGAGGTAAATCACATTTGTGGTGTCACATGTGGCATTAGCATGAAGTTTGATATCGAACCCCTTCATAGCGTGGGTGATTGTATTTCCACGAATGACATTATTGCAGTTGCTGCAATTCATACATGGCCATGTTCCTTCGGATTCTCCCAGTTGCCGTGTTTCTTTAGACATTATTTCCTTGATGTTTGCATTGCGGGTATATGCAAAAATTGGAGGATTTTTAAATGCTGTCCCAAAATCAGGTTCCATGCTTAGAATGGGCCAATACTTAAGGATGATCTTTTTGTAGATTGTGCTCAGGGTAGAGAATTTCGAAACTAGCACCATTCTGGTGTCCATGGGTCTACTGGTTCTTGTGAGCGATTTTTCTCTTGATATTAGTGCGACTCGTGTTTTAGCCTGTTCAATGAGCTCACTAGGGTAACCTCTATCCATAAACCTTTTGCCCATCTCATTGAGGCGTTGGTCAGCATGTGCAACATTGGACAAGATTCTTTTAACAAGCAGCATCTGCGAAAATGGTAGGTGTTGTTTAAGTAAGGCCTGATGAAAGCTAGAGAAGTGTAAGGTATTGTTCCTATCAGTCATCTTGCGATATAGGTCAGTTTCAATACCCGTGGTGGATAGTGTGATTTGAACATCAAGAAAAGTGATCGTCTTTTCATCAATATCCCATGTAAGCTGGATGCGTTCATTGATGTCATTCAGGGCCATCAATGACTGTTGTAGTTTCTCCTTGGTGTTAATCCAGATGATAAATATATCATCTATATAACGCACAAAAGTTTAATGTTGTTGGTCCAGTTAGGGTCTCCATAAATGTGAGTTTCTTCGTATTTTTTCATGTAAATGTTAGCGTACATCGGCGCCGCACAATCCCCCATAGAGGTTCCAGATAGCTGTAAATACCATTTATTGTCATATTCAAAGTAACTTTGGTAGAGAGTGAACAACATGAGTTCCATCAAAAAACGTTGCATCGGTGGTTCAATATCAGTCTCCAGGATCGCTTTATCAATAGCTTCATTCCCACCTGAGTGGGGAATGGAGGTATACAGAGATCTCACATCCGCGGTGCAGAGGATAAGCTGCTCTTCTTCATTGATGGGTACTTGTGACAACTTCAGTAAAACATCCGTGGTATCTTGGAAATAACTAGTCATCTTTCTGACCGTGGGTTGCAGATATCGATCGAGAAATTTGCCCACAGGTTCATGGAGTGATCCTCTCGTCACCACTATGGGTCTGAACGGGGGGTCCTCTAAGCTTTTGTGAATCTTCGGCAAAATGTGGATAGATGGGCTTCTTGGATGTTCTTTTAACAGATATTTCCTGGTGCGGTCATCAATGGTTCCTTCTTCGTGGGCTTTGTTCAGGGTGTTGGTCAATATTTCCTTGAATTTGGCCATTGGATTGTCATCCAATTTCAGATATGTTTGATCATCAGTGATATGTTTTTTTAAAAACCTTTATTTATAAAGTTTTCTTGATGAACAATATCATCAGTGATATGTTCCAAAATCTTTTTTTTGATACATTTCAGTGTTGACGATAACTAACGCACCCCCTTTGTCTGCTTTAATACATTTGATGAGTTTGTTATTAGCGATTTTTTTGAGGGTATCAAAATCCTTCTTAGTGATGTTTTATTTTCTTTTATTTTTGTAATTGAGTTTGGTGAGATCCTGTTTGACGAGATTTTCAAACAGGTCAATACATTTGTGACTGCTTGGTGTTTGATAAGAACTGTGGGGTCTTAAGCCCTTAAGTTGATCAGGTTTTGTTTGAAGTGTGGGTGGAACCACATTGTCAAAAAAGTGTCTCAATTTCAGTTTGCGCACAAACTTGAAGGTGCTGATATCCAACTCAAGCTGATCGGTCTGGGTAGTTTGAATGAAGGATGTACCCCTGGCCAGAAGTTTTATTTCATGGGGTTTAAAAGTGGTATCAGAAATGTTGATGACTAAGTCTTCTTCTTCTTTTTGTCCTTTTTCAGTAGGGTACTTCGAGTGTTCGGCTGTCCCTTTTCTTTGTCTTTTTTCTGGTGCCCCTCCGGGGTCGTCTCTGTCTTCTGGGCCTTGGACTAAAAAAGGCACCAGGGTAGATGAGCCAGCTGTTTGTTGGGCGGATCGTTCCATTTCGATTGGCGGTTCATTAGGTTTAGACATGTCAGTGGTACGTACGTTTGACTTTCTTTGGGGTCTGTTTAGAATGTCGCTCCCTAATGAGGAAGTGTCCGTTTGTTGACTGTAGGGTTTGTTTCTTCTTCTTTGGGCGTATATATCCGCCCATGTGTAGACTTCCCCTAGCTTAAAGTCTAGGGTGTCTCTCCTAAACTTTCTTATTTTCCTATCATTGATTTCTCTTGAATGCTTGTCTAATTGAACCTTAATGTCCTCAAGTGTTTTTAACCATTCATCAGATGGCACCATGTTTTCCAGTTCTTGTTCGATGTCTTTAATTTCTTTATTGAGCTCCATAAGGATATGGGACAATTCCTCTACTATCAGTAATATCAGGTCAAGGCTACATTTATTTAAAATTGCGTTCCATTTTTCTTGAAATGGCTTAGAGTTTTTTCATAAGGATGGTTTGAGGGCTATGCGTAAGCCTCGGAGGATTTGTAAGGCGCGATAGTACTTTATAAGCGTGCTTGCGTGTAATTTCTGGTTAATTTCACGTTTGGATAGGTATAGTAGGTGTTTGATGCATTGCTCCTTAGTGCGGCTCTGTTATGGGCTATATCCTCATTGATGAGAGCGTAAATTCGGGCTGTTTCATCATCGCCAAAGGCAAGAGTGTCTGCTGTGGCCTCAGTGGATCTTGCGATTTCCTCGTATTGCATTTTTGAATTAAACAGCGTGCTAGTGGAGAAGTGTGGCTCAGGGGTTAGAGGCAGCAGACCCGGAAGCTGAGATCGGTCCTGGACCAGGGTTCAATTCCCCACCTCGGTGGGTCTTGGGCTAAAAATTCCACGGACTCGATAATTCTCGCCCCGGTGCCTCCTCGACTCACGGGTTCACACTCTGCGACTCTGGGCAATAGCTTGCTTAATCTCCACAACGGCCCCTCGCGGCGGGATGCCTGACTTTCACCTAGTGGATACCCTGCTATCTCACAGGGGAATACCAGGAAGGGTTCCCTAAGCAAGCGCCGGGAAACCCACTGCGGGTAGCTGTGCGCTATATAAGCTCAACTACATTTACATTTACCCTCCTGGGTGGGCAGAAGTGAGAAATGACAATATAATGAAGAGGGGGGTGCACAGCCAATCTATATCTTGTTAAAGAAAGTTGCATAAATACGAATGATTTGATGTTCAAAAAGGTCGGGTGCTCCTTTAGGTGACGAGTCCGTCCAGGCACGTCAAGAAAGTAAATCATGAAATAGTGCAGCCACTGGGAAGTGGGTGCATCCCTAGGTAGGGCACACCTTTGGTTCTTGAAAAGAAGACTCCTTAAGAGTAATGAAATGTTCTTTGAACTTTATTTAAATCTTCAAAAGTTCATCATGTTTTAAATGTTAGAATTCAAATTCATTCCACAGAATCATATATGAATGCTCATAGAACGCTCCAATGCATTTCGGGCTGAAAAGCCCTTCATCCGGGAGCTCTAAAACGTAAAGATATAGCGATGAGCACCAATACTCATAATGCATGTAACACAATAACACAACATAACATCAAATGCATATGTTTCAGTAAGATAGTGAAGCGAACATAGCAGCGAGTGAAAAAAGTGAAAAAACACATGTGGTGACATGCTTCCCCAAGTGTTTAAGGTGAGCGCGTTATGCACGGATGAAACAAAAAAACTAAGTGAACGCATAAGCACATTTACGTGTGTGACCGGCGAAACGTGGGGGAAACGTACTGTAAGACACAAAATAAAAGGGTGTTGGTCTTGGCTATTGAGAATCAAGAGCTTGCAACATAAACGCGGCGTTACACCGACTTACTGGAATAGGTTGGAAAGCTACGTAGCAAACGACGTCTGACGAGTAGAAATCTAGATGTTTCGTGTTGCGGGATCTCGGGGGACAGATTCTAATACCATTGTTGGCGTGATCGTAATCTCGCGGTACGCGGGTGATAGTGAACATAAATGGCGGACTGTAAAAAGGACTGAAAAAACTGACTAAAAAGCGAAAAGATGGCGGCGGCCATCTTGAGGGAAGACAAAACGAAAAGTGAATGTGATAGTGTAAACATGCAGGTAAACATATGGAAAAATACAAAAAAAAGTCAGCAGCACTAAGCAGAGTGCGGGCATCAAACATACAGGCCTAACAAGGCGTATTAAATAAAGCATGAAAATTCCAATCGATCAATAAGCCCAAAAGGCTTCATAGATTGCAGTTTATATATCCAAACAATTTCACGTTGCAGGAGGTGTTTGTTGTTGTCTCTACCCTCGCTTTTTTTAACAGTTTCCACAACCATGAATTTCAGTTGAGAGATGTTATGTCACGCTTCATTGAAATGAGCAGCAATGTTTGACTTGGTGTTTTTCGTTCTAATATTAGACTTATGTTCATTTATGCGGACTTTCACTTTTCTTTCAGTCTTGCCAATGTAGATTTTGCCGCATGGGCATTTTATGAGGTAAATCACATTTGTGGTGTCACATGTGGCATTAGCATGAAGTTTGATATCGAACCCCTTCATGGGGTGGGTGATTGTATTTCCTCGAATGACATTTTTGCAGTTGTTGCAATTCAAACATGGCCTTGTTCCTTTGGATTCTCCCAGTTGCCGTGTTTCTTTAGACATTATTTCCTTGGTGTTTGCATTGCGGGTATATGCAAAAATTGGAGGATTTTTTAATGCTGTCCCAAAATCAGGTTCCATGCTTAGAATGGGCCAATACTTAAGGATGATCTTATATAGAAAACTCCCTTCAAGGATTGACTTGCAGGTTTGTTTTTACATGGAACAACCAGCTCACAGCATATCATGGATTTACACATTTCTGGTGTTAACACCTTTAATGATGGGAGCAGAAAGTCTAGATTGCACAAAACATTACAATTGAAGACAGAATGTAATCATTTCCTGCTTGTATCTCTACCTAAAAAGAATAGAACTCTCTTAAGTAAACGTTGATCTTCATGACCCCCCCCCCCCCCGAGTTGAAATAAGCATCTTATCTCATGAAAATCACTGCTGCATAGGCACAGTGTAAGAAGAATAACTTGTAGTGTAGGCTTCCAACTTGGCTCACTCATTTCAGTGTCTCTGTCTGGCTGTCAGGCTGGGAATCACAGTGAGTCTCATCACTTAAAGGTACATTTGATATGCATTTGACACTGGAGGATAGCAACCAAGAAAGAAAAGCTGCCTTAGGCAGCATACAAACTGAATATATTTTATTGATTTCTGTACACTCTGTGAACTATTTTGACTCTTTGATAAAAAAACAAACTAAAACAAATAAAAACTGAAAGACAGTTGAGACATTTCCTGTACACTCGACCCATAGAGTGTGTGGTCCACAAGGCAAGTGCTGACATTTAGCTGCAAGCTCGTAAAGCAACTAACATAGCACACACTCCACCCTGCCAGCTTCTGCTCTATCACTTACCAATAAGCACCTTGTAGATCAGCCATTAAGAGTGGTGGCTGGGAAACAGATTGCTTAAATGTGCTTCCCCATTTGCCATTGCCATTTCATCATGTGTTTATGCTAATACCGCTCAAAGCTATGAAAGCAAACCCACTCCAAGCCCTGTCACTAGGGAATGAAGAATGGGTGTTCAAAGGGCTTGGTGACATAGGGAGTTCATCAATTATAACCATGGCAATTTTTGACCAAGGTTGAGGGATCCGGGAGAAATTGTAATAATCACATGGACTTGGATTTCTCTTTCTTAGCCTGAGCACATAGTGAACATGAACTGATAGATCGTTAATAGATTTTGACATATTCGGCTGCCAAAAATGTATTTGCAATAGACTGTTAATCTTTATTTGCCATTGGTACTATGCAATAGGTGACTTACTGTTGCAATTCTGAATGAGGTAAACATAGAACATTTTTCGGATACAACAGAGATCCTGCTCTCTTACAACCTCTTAAATTAATTTGTAACTATTGTTTGTCATTGGTCTCTCCTTGTCTGACTTCTATTTTGTGTTTCTTTAACATATTTTGGAGTTGCCAACTCTAATAGAGCTTTGACATCTCCTAATACATAATGATGCCATGTTTAGCAAAGGAAAGCTTTAGAAAGCTGACCCGATCCTTTTCAAATAACATTTATCTGCTTTTACACATAGTGAGTTGTTCCTATACAGACCTTGAGAGATCTTCTGGTACATATTGGTGATGCTGTTGGAGATTGTAAGACTAGAGTTAGGATATCATCTAAATGAATGATCATTAGTGAACCCAGCAAGTCACTAAAATATTGATAATGCCATAGCAAGTGCTAAATGCTGTCTTCAACACATCTCCCTCACAAATTCTGATTAGATTCTTTGTTCCTCTCAGGTCCATTTTGGGAAAGGCTTTTGCATCTTTTATCTGATCCTAAGAGAACAAATATGAGGGGGAGACGATAGCTATGTCTCACTGTAATGACAGTTAACTCACTGTAGTCTATTTGTGGTGATATTTTCAAATTTTTAAGGAATAAAATTGAGATTGGGGTTCCTGCAAGCAAACACAGTGGCTAAGAAACCCCTTGTCTATGTTTTCTTGTGAATATTGTTTTAGCATCTTCTTTCACGGTTAAGGTGTAGATCTTTCTATGAGGGATTGGAGCACATGAGCAATTGCACCATCATGTGAGTGATGCGGGGGTAAGGTAACTGCCCATTTGGATTAATGATGTCTTAAAACAATTTTTACGTTTCAGGTATCTTCTCTTCTGCTTATTCTTCCTCCCCTTTAATGAGATTATGGGTTGCATGCTGTACATTTAATCAGATTAGATTCTCTGTAACATGGTGAGGAATACAATGTTGCATGCAATATTCTGATGGTGGAGATTTCCCAATTAATATTAGGGTTATGTTGCCTCCACCATGTGGTTCCCAAATATGATAAAGAATGATGGTGCATCAATAATATGAACAACAATGGACTCCACATGTCCTGATAGAGATGACAAATCTAATGTTCAGTTTTTTTATTTATAGCCCCTGACATTAACTCAGTGACCTGAATCCACTGAATTTCTTTCACAATTTCTTTGTATTTTGCTGGAATCTCATTCTTTTGCGGAAATTGTTTATCTATAAAGCACCCTGTAGCACCTGAGTTGAGTAATGAATGAGTCTGTAGCGGGTATTTCGGGAACCGTAAGACTACATCCATGTAAATAGTGATTTCCTGTTGACAGATGGCAATCTTTTTAGCCCAACCTCCATCTGTTCCCAAAGCATAAGCTTTCCAGTTTCAAGCCAACCCATGGAATCTTTTGAGGAAAAGTCCTTTTAGGCCGCAGTACAAAGTCCCTCCTTGTGTCGACAGTCCTTTTCTCCTACCAATGGTGATCTCCTCCCTTCTTTAATTGCATTGGTTTACTTTCTGTTTGAATACTCTCGATATTTTTAGAGGGTAGATTCACTTTGAAAATAAGAATTTCTTGGTATCTCTCCTTCTAATGAATCTCCTGCTGAGCACCAAGATGTAAAGGTAATTATTTAAAAGAAGCAGAGGTAATTGGGCAGTTAAACACCAATGCTAATCTAGTGAGAGTTGCTGGTTGCGGCGAATGTAATGCGCTAAATCCTGATTTTTTTGTTGTTGTTATGTTAACAAACCTAATCAAATTGCTTGCTTACTTTGCCTCTTCTCAAAAACAGACTGAAACTGCTGAATGAACTGATCATAATCATGTAACCATGGACTCCTATTCAAAATAAGGGATGGTGCCCAAAGTAATGTGCTTAGGGTTAAATATAAAATAAGCATAATCTTTTATATAGACATAGGGAAGTGCTATTCCTTTGGCACAAAATGTAATTGGTATTGCACTAAGAACATTTGTAACGTGCAGATCCTTGACAACATAATCTGGTAGTGCAAATTTACTCGTAGTTCTCATAAACAGGTCTGACTTCCCACAAGGGCTCTGCCTAGAGAATGTTCTTTTGATTAAGACTTCATGTATTGGGCCATGGGATTCATTACGAAGGAAGATTTACTAGCATTTTCTGATGTGGCAATAGGGGCTGATTACAGACCACCAAAATCATAGTGGCGTGGCGGGAACTGCAACACTGGCATTCCGACCATCGCATACAAGTGTGGCGGTCCCACCAACGCATGCCCACTGCAACTATCAGGGATCATGGATTTCGCGGCAATGGCACAGGGGTGTGAGACCCTAACATGCTAGGGTGCAGCTGCAGCACCACTGATAATATTATGGAGTTTCCTCACCATCACAATTTTCAAGGCTGTGAGCAGGCCATGAAAACTGTGTTCGTGAGAAAACAAAGGGGGCCCTGCAGGTCCTCTTGTTGCCTCAGGGCCAGGCGAATCATGCAGGGGGGGCACATGCTGTGCCACTCTGTATGCCTGCATCCCGTGTTCCAGCACGGCATGGACTTGACAGTCCATATAGTGCAGGAATGGGCTTTGGCATTCCCATTGCGGTGCCTTTCTAAGGCTCACCGCCTGGGACTGCTAAAGCAAAAGACACACAATTGATGGACGGAATGCGGAACAAATCAAAACAATCACCCCCAGTCAAGAGATCAGGGTTAAATTCATAATTCATTTGCTCACCATGCCACCCCAGTGGGTTCCTTGCTCACTTTGCACTGGATTCAAGCTAGCCTGGCTGATGAGGGGTGTTACCCTGAAATCGGTCCCAGGATGCTTGTTTCTGGTTCTGGGAGGACCTGGCTTGGCAGTTCGGGCTTGACCGTTCCCATGAGGCACAGGGTCAAGACCAATTTGCATATAGCCTGGTCTGAACTGAGGTGGCAAAGTGTGCTAAAGAATGATGATGGATTCAACCCAGATCTGTGACTGGGGGTGAGTGTTTGAAAAGTTTTAGTGCTTCGTCTCCTTGTGTTTGCACTGCTAAAGCACCACCTGCCAGACATGGAGACAACTCCTAATCTTGCAGGCGGCTGGTGGTGGAGTTTGGCAGTGTGGGAGCGGGGTGTTGTTGTTAAGAATGCGCGAAATGCGTGAATTCGCGGTACGAATTTGCGTGAAAGCGAATTTGCGTTCTGCATAATCTGTGAATTCGTGCGAATTCGCAGATTTTTTTTGCGTATTCGTGGGGCTTTTTACGTATTCGCGGGCCGCTTGCAGCGCACCGACCGTGAAGTTACCCATGCGGTCGAATATGGGTGCAGCCATCTTGTGCGTGTTGAGTATTTTCGTTTCCGGGTGCTATTTGCAAGCTTGCGTTGTGCGCGGGGCGCTATTACGTTTGCGCGTGTGTTTTTGCATGCTCGCGGGGGAAATATTGCGCGAACTTACCCATACGGTCCTCAATGGGCGCGGCCATCTTGTTTTTCATTCATTGCTATGGTTCTGGGCATGCTTTTTCAATCCTCCCCTAATCTTTGCAATCCATTGTTTCTTTGAACTTTTTTGGGATCTTTTTTTCTCATTATCTATCCCTCTCTTTTTCTACATCTATATTTTGTGTTTTTTTTTCTACTTTTGGTTACTTTAAAGCTACTTTTTTAACTCTTTTCTTTTCTTTAGTTTTTCCCTATTCTTTCCTATTTTTTGTTTTTTTTTAGCAGTCCAGGACCATGGCAAAGGGAGCCGAGAAGATCAAGGGAAAGGGGCCCGCACCCCGTACCCGGCTCCCTTGTGGGCGATTGTTGGGGGAGGATGAAGTGGCCAGGGAGTTTTTCAGCGTGGTGGAGGTGGCAGCGCTTATATTTTATGTTCTGCGCCACCTCCCGAAGACCGTGACAGCAGGGGACAGGCCCGGTCAAGGGTATGGCCCCCGGAAGCGTCGCCAGCTGTGGGATAAGGTATGCCGGGCCATGTGTAGGGAGTCGGGGGTCAGGCGCACCTATGACCAACCGACGCACCGGTGGGCTGACCTCCTCGGCAGTGAGCAGGACCTGCTCTACCTGCTAGGCGTGGTGATCCCTGGCCTTGGTGAGTAGCTATTTAATAACTACTTTGTTTTCTTCTGCTCTGTGTTATATTGCTAATATATTTTTTTCCCGAAGAGCAAGAATGCTGCTGAATCGATTACATTGCAGGCAAAATAATGTTTAAATAGCTTCTGTGATTGCAGGTGATTGCCTCCTCAGTGGCGTCGCTACTATGCTTACTTATTTGCAACTTTGTGCTCATTTCTCATTTGGCCTGAATATGTATGAGTGTAGTACTTTACAGAACTGCGTAATGCTAGAGAGACTAGAGACTCAAGTCTAGTCCTTCCTTTGTACTCCTGCTGCCACTAAGAAGAAGAGATAGTGGTGGATTGATAGGTTGAGTATATTATGACTTGTTATTAGTAGTAGGACATTTTTTAGTGGTCTGCAATCATGACGGACCGTGTCTGTCACGTCGCGTGCTGCTGAGTGCTGGCAGTCGTAGTAGAACCTTTTTGTTGCTGGTTTAGTTAGTGATTTGCATAACTTTCCAAGTAGACGGTCTGCGAATCCAGCAATACTGTACTAGTATCCTCCTAGTTGACCAGATCAGATAGGTCAATACATGTAGAGCAATTGTTGTTTCCTCCAGATAATTTTAGATTGTGGTCAAAGGAATCAAATATTTAAAAAACACAATCATCCATGTTTGTGTTTATTTCATGTTCACATTCAGCACCTCCCAGGGGCAAGAAGAGTACACCCCAGACTCCGGCGGAAGAAAGTGGGCAGGAACGGTCCTCTGCAGCCTCTTCTGCTGGCCCCAGTAAGTTGTTCTGTTGTTAATATAACTATACTTCCCTATCTTTTACAGGTCTTATTCATTCCAAACTGTTTCCTAATTCTATTTTTTACAAAATAGTCTTTGATCTTCTTGTTGACTGTTTCTACATTCTTATCCTGCCTCTCTACCATCACTCTCTGTGCTACTACTATTTACTAATATTATGAGTCGGTCTGTGTAGGTAGCTAAGCTTGCCCAGTCGGCAAACGGTGTTAAACAAAACTCTGATCCAGCAATAGCTCTAGAGGCACTGAGTGCAGTCCTCTTGGTTGCCCTTGCTGTGTATTCCAGTCTTCTTAATGTTAGTGCTTTGATAATTTCCAACAACAAAATGTCAATGTCAACCAAGAATAAGCTAGTAGTTGGCTTTTTGATTTGATAGTATCACATACCATACCGCTAGTGTTTCTGGGACTATTCTGCACATACAGAAGTATGGACAAGAGAAATAGGACATTGTTGATGATAGGTGCAGTTCGACTTTCCACATACCTCAGTCAGAAGTAACTGTGCGGGACTCGGGAGCCCTCACCTTGTTGGAACTTCAAGTCCTCCTGGTGGTGATGAGGAGTAGTTGGTTTTGTCTGTAATTAGAAAAAATGTGCACGTTAAAAAGCAAGCATTCATCAGTTGTGCCAAAAAGTGTTGCATGTTATGGCTAAGCATATAAGTTAACACCCTCCCCAAAACCGTGACTTTTCTTCAGTCCCAATAATTAAAAATTGTATATGTATTAACATTTTCTCTTCCATTACGAGACGAAATAGGGGGTGGTGTATGGCATCTAAAAATATGACATGTTTTTTCTAGACTTCACAACATCGGATGCAGCACTACCCACCACCAGTGGGGGATGCGGCGGCGCCACAAGTGCCACCAGGAGGAGCTGAGGGGGATGGCTCAGCAGCGGCGGACGGAAAAAGATTTTCTCATCAAGATATATCAATTTTAACATTAGTTTAAACCAGCAAACCAACGTTGTAGTAAAGCTTTACTACAACGCTGGTTTGCTGGGCGGGGAGTACTCTCTGTCTCCCTGGCAACTAATCATCGATACCATCAACCTCTTACTCAGGTCAGAGGCTTATTTGGAAACTAATGTTAAAATTGATATATCTTGCTGAGAAAATCTTCTTCCTGAAGTACGGTGTATGAGATAGCATGCTATGTGAATGGATATTTGAATAGATGTTGTGAAGAGAGTCGTTTGTGATTGGCAGAAGATCTTATCAAAACCACAAGAATAAAATCACCGTAAGAAAAGAAGATAGACTGGTCTTCTTTATATTACATGTGGAGTTGTGCTCAGGACAATTTTGCAACACTAGTACAAGTACACTGTACTGTTAAGAACAGTTACTAATTTAGAACTACATTTTTGCCAATCACGGAGAAGACAGTCAACCTTGACTTAGTAATAGCATTAGCAGCGGTAGTTCTCGGGTAAGCAATGGCCCCCTCTATTTGACTTCAACTCAGCTGAGAAACTTTTTTCGTGAAGGCAAGTCATATCAGATGATCTTGAGGGATGTGAAGAACGAAAAGGGAAAGAAGGGTGAAAGGAAGGACGAGCGAGTCGTAACATTTATGACTGTAAAGAATGATACGTGTTTTTGAATGCAGGCAGAGGTGGCTGATAGGAAGGAATCAGGTGCATGGTTCCTTGAAGCAAGGATGGTTGGAGGAGAAAGAAAATATGACTTCCTGTGTGGGTGAATCAGAAAATGCATGTGTGATGTGCATTGCAATATATCATATGGGTCAAACTCAAATGCAAGTCAAGACGGTGGTTTACCAAATAAAATGAAAAGGGTGTTAGTTGGTTGTTGAGAAAAAGTAAACTTGGTACAAGTTGAGACATTAAGAAGAATGATAGACGTTTACTTTGGAAGCCTGGTTGGTATCTTCTTCTTCCTCATAGATAGCAGAGGTGTATGTATTAGAGTAGACGCTCAGTGTTACTTTGAACAGCATGTCCGTGACAGAGTAGCAAAGCTGAGGAAATCCAATTACTAGAAGTTGTGATTGTTCATAAAATTTAAATACTCCCTTGACTAACAGTACAGTAGTTTACTTTGCAAGCACAGCATATATTGTGTATGTATTGTATAGTTGACATTATATCAAGTCAAGTCCCTTCCTCCGGCAATTATGGGTACCACACTCACTCCCTATGTTAATAATTTTCTTTCAGCTGTGTCATAGGTGGACTATTGCTGTTGTTCACTCAATCTATCAAAACAAAGCACCTAAAGTCATCCATCATATAAGCAAAGATCATGTGATCGTCAGGATATATGATCAGAAATCAATAATCTTAATTTTCCTTTTGTAGTAGTCAAGGCCCGGGGTGGCAGTGCGAAATATAAATTACACTGAGCAGTAGCCAATGATGTAACCGAGTATGGCCAGAGCCACCCCTATTGTAAAGTAAGAGCTTCCTATCCCCACCTGCATATACTGCTTAAAGTAATGCGAGTCTGCGTCTTTCTTGGGTCAAGCTGACTGAGCTGGCATTATGCCGGCTACCACAAGTTCACGTACAAGTAATTTCTTTTACACAACAAGAGAAAAAAAGAAGAAGACTGGTGTAGTCTCTGACTATGTAGTAGTGAGTCCACAGTGCTGCTAGTAGAATTCCTGAAACTCCCACTAATGTCACAGGCCTACAAAGACTGCGGAAAGATACATGCCAAAATGTTATACTGTGCTTGCAAGTTGCTAGTGTTACTGTGAGACAACTTTCTGTTGAATTATTTTGACTTAATGTTAAAGACTATTGGCTACAGTGTTTTTCTTTCTTTCTTCATATAGATGCTCCAAAAAAGCTCACCCACAAGGAGATGGCTGTCCGGGCCAGGGCACGTAAGCTGGAGGCCATTTGCGCTGAATATCGACGGCTGTGGGCTCGGGAGCAGGAGGAGACGGCAACTACTGCATCCTCCTCCAGTGCCCCCGGGTCCACCAGCCAGCAGCCTCTATCTAAACGGCGCCATGGCCCGACAGCCTCCCGCCTCCACCGCACAGCAGCAAAAACATCAGCTGCCGCCACAGAGCCTGGATGGTATGTCTGCGCCGCCTCCGAAAGCGAGTGGACTACCTGGAGCGATTGGCAGAGAAGCAACAGCGCCAGCTCCGGGACCTCCGCAAGGAGGTGCGGGACCTGTCCACAGGACTCAGAGGACACCGCCGGAGGAAGTGACTTTCCCTTGACCCTTTTTTAAAGACTGTTGGGGGGGTGGGAATTGGGCGTTGGGGAAAGGGACTTGAAGGACATTTGGACATTGGTTGGGGTTAGGTAGAGGGGTGGGTTGGGTTAGTTTATTTTTGTTAGGGGACTTATATTCATTTATTTTACATACTTAAACATAGTATACGCGTTCATATTATTTTGTGTGGTGGTGGGTGGGGGTTACTGCCGGTTTGCTTTCTTCAAACTTACCAGAATGAATTATCTAAACGTCCAAACATGTACAAAAGTGCCACTAACAGAGTTAGTGAATTCAATTGCCCTACTAGTACTTTACTAGTACTACTGTGACACTGTCAGTTTCTCCTCTCCTCTGAGTCCTAGCCCATTATTCTACCTCCCCAAAATGCTTATCTTACCTGTGATTCGTGTTTGAGAATAGGGCTAGGCACGGGGCTGGCTGCATGGCAAATGGCGATTAAGGTTGGGTGTTGACTTGAATCCTGGATTGTTGAAATATCATCGTTGTGCTGGTAGTAGTAGTGGTACACACTGGCAGTAGCAGCATATGAAAAAAAAGGAAATTAAACATTGAGTGGCCTGAGCGTAGCATTAGAAACAATACGATAGATAGTACGGTAGAGAACAGTGCCATAAATTGTTGCCTAAGCAGTGCTAAAGTATTCAAAAGATAACTAAGTACTAGTTGCGTGGAGTATGGCTACTATAAGAAATAGTATTAAGGCAAAGGACAAAGCAACATAAGCATTAAGCATTCGATTCGTCACGTGTAGGAGGAGGATGTTGTTGATGATCAATTCACGATGGCGCACATGAAATTCTGATTAGAATGATTTTTCTGTTGCTTTGACCTTATCCTCCCCAGCAAGTGTGTGGAATTTATTGTTGTCATTTAGTCACACCTCAATGAAAAACAACACAGCCCGGGGGAAGAGGGTTAGGGTTTGAAAATTGGATGGGAATGGGGTTTTTTGAGAACGTTTTGTGGAGAGAGGAAAAAAAACAGCATGGACAAACAACAAATATATATAAACAAATCTTTGGATTCGAAGATATCCATAAATCTTTTAAGGGACATAAAGGAAGTGCACTATTGCATGCATGAAGTATTTTGCTAAATGGATGGTCAGGTTACTGAAAAGTAGTACTTACTACAACTTACTAGTAACTATGATTAAACTATTTGACAGTACAGGGCTGCAGTAATAATTATAATTACGCAATTTCACTGGCCTCTCTGCCCTCAGAGAGAATAAACACTTATAGTTATTAGTACATTAAATTAGTTTTAAAAATAGCAAATAAACTTATCAAATAGCTGGAGGGATGAATGTGAAGCAGAGAGCAAACAAACGCACAGAGTCACACTCGTAGAAGTTCAAGTTCACAACAATAACATTTAAAAGATAAGGAGAAGTTACGAGGATACTGTAACTGTATGTTGTAGTTGTCCTGTTGAATTTGTGAAGTTGCATGCATCCAGCCATTTCTCTTATTCGCGGTACTCCTCCATTCCATCTGACGCTCCGTCGATCAATCTTGGTGACCAGAGACACTGTCCACTGCCTGCCTGATGCGGAATTGTGGATCGCTAATGATAAGCCTGAGTTAATCGTTTGTTCCAAGGCACAGGGTAAAAGCCGGCCTGTAATTGTTGATGGAAACCTGTGGTTTCTGTGAAGGGCTCTATTGGATTTAAGAGTCCTAGTTGGAAAATACCACTCTCTGCACGGGACCCAGTAGTATGTGGGACCTTGAGTAAATAGCTACTCCAAAATATGTGGGGAAACTATATCTCTAGCACCATCCCAAGTGAAAACAGTTATACAATTTTTAAAATTAAATATATACATGTAAACACACCAGAAAATTTAAAAGTGTTAACAAAATTTATTAAAATACCTCCCACTAGGGGTTACATTCTAGATAAAACGATAAAAATACGGAGAGTCAAAGTACAAAAGGTCGACGCTGCGTTTCGGTGTGGACTTCAAATGTTTACACCTTCTTCAGGACACTTTGACAATTTCTTAAGTAATCTAAAAATATTTTAAAAAAACATCATTTTAGACACTATTACTTATGACACATTATCATCTTTAAAACATTTAGGTATTCTAACTGGTGTGTCTAAGGACTATTCATTTATTGCTACCAATTAAACTAGGGATGCGCTTTTGGACATACTATATTCATTTCGCTTTGAATACACGGCCAACACTTATTAATTAAAACATATTAGGATCCTTACGTATCCTCTTTTATAAAGGGTATGTCCATATTAATCAAACATTGTACCTGTTGGTATACTCTTTTGAACATTGAGATATACTTCATAATCAATCGGAGTCGTCTGTGCCTTGACTTTTGTTCAATGGCCTTGATGGAGGAATAAGTTTTAAGAAACATTTTTAGTTGACAATCTTATTCTCCTTTCCCCTAGTTCGACTATTTATTTAATGTCGTATAGATTACCTGTTTTTAGTTCAAGTACACGTTGGGAAACTCTGGAGGGGCCACCGTATCTTTGTGAATTGTTTTAGATGATTACTTTACATTTTAATCCTCATTCGGACCAAGCAGCTTTTTTCCATTAGCGCTGTGTTCTTTGGTTTTTATAAATAATAAAACCTGTTGATGTAAATTTAATGTATTTAAATAAACCGCTATATACTTATGGGTCACTTATGACATATTTAGCCTATGTGATCAATTCAGTTCTATGCATCTTAGATAGAGGCCATATTATAATGTTCCTCCTTGTTTTATGCTCGACTGCCTAACTAGTCCCCAGTTTAAAAAATAAACATTTGAGAAAGTTCCCCTTTGATGGGCTTGGCTGGGCTGGGTTTGGCATTTTTTACTTAGTTAGTAGCACAAAAACATTTAAATAGTTTGCTACCGTCGGACTTGACTCAATACGTCTGTTAAATTATGCTATTACTTCGTCTGGGTCAACAAATCTTAAGTCAATCGTATGACGGGCCAAAGTTAAACCACTGTCCCCCGGGGTTGGTTGCTCGAGTCTATTCGTTTTCTTACCGGTGTCTTAAAAATCGGCCTCCCTGCTCCTCCGAGTTCCGCGTCATCCAAATAGATAATTCACCGGATGACGGACTGGGTTAAGTACCCACTCTTCCGGGATTAACCTGGAAGTGGTTTCAGCGCTTTACGTTTTTTATCATTGTTATTGAACGTTAACTTCATATGTTTCTATACATGTGCTCAAACTACGAATACGAGCTTTAACTCGAGGTTGTGCATTATTTGTCACCGCCTTACAACTTATTTTCGTGCGAGCATAACCCGGAAGTGCTACTAATACGGGTGCGCTATTGTTTTTATGATTATTTATATGTAGGTTATCGGCATATCAAAAGGAATAAAAGACTAAAAGAAGGCGTGTGTTCAATAAACTGCCTACTTTACTCATTTCTATACGTGTATATTAAATCTATGGTCGGCACCTACTTACTCCGAAATGGCCGCCATTTTGAGTTGGGCTAATTACGATTGGTATTTAAAATGTGAGTTTGTTTGTATTTTGAATTACCCTTCGTTATCTGAGGAATAAACTTTCTTAAAGCGAGGGCAATTTATCATATCACATAAAACCGACTCACCCATTGTGGTGTTTGTGAGATACACTGCCAAATTTTGTTACATATAATTTCTACATCTTATATACACATGCTTCCACATATATTATACGTTTTCCAATATACACCAATGTATTTCATAGCATTTGGGTGGTCAAAATATACCCCAAAATAAATATCAACAGTTTACAAAGCCAGCTCAACATATTCACATTTTTAGTAGTAATTTCGATGTCAAATACTTATATTATATACACCATTTCTTTACGCCTGGAGCTTTCTTAAGCAAACTACATACAACATAGAACATTCCAATGGTTCGCTCGAGGCTCATAGACAGTGTTAAAGGGATCGTAACACATACATTGTAAGTTTCATAGACTTGATTCAGGTTGCTTTATTAGCAATAAAAGAGATTAGTAGTTAGGAGGCTTCCTGTGATAGGCATGTTTATCCTTACACAATGAGTTTTTCCCATTCTTCTCTGTTATTCAACCCTGTCCTAAATGTATTGAAGAGAGACATGAAGAATTGCTCTCTTCTTTTCCTTTTTATCTGAAGATCTCCTCCTCTTAAGGTTTGCTGTATAATCTCTATGCCACACCATTTCAGGTCCTCAATCTTGTGATCATGAGACAACCAATGCTCAACTAAAGGGGCTGTTCTTTTTTTAGTTCTTATTGCCGATTTGTGTTCGGTTATCCTAGTTTTTATTTCTCTGGACGTTTCACCGATGTAAGCTTTGTTACACGGACACAATATGCAATAAACTAAATTCTTTGTTCTACAATTTTGAATGTCATAAGGATGACCTTCTACCTTGTCTATAATTCCTGTTGTGTCCTTGATATAAGCCTGTTGGACGGTTACCAGGGGCTGCAAAAATTTATCCACATATTTACTAAGTGGTTCTGTTGCAGAGTTGATGCTAGAAACGATAGGCCGCATCGGTGGATCTGCTAGGTTCTTGTGGACCTTTGGCAGTCCATATAGTGCCGGAATTATTGGAGCTTTATTCTTAAGGAATCTAAATTCATCCTCACATATTATTTCGTCCTCCATGGCAAAATTTAATAAGTTGTTTACTTTAAGGATCAAAGCGTTCCACTCATTTCTATTTGATTTACAATAATGCTCAGTGTTGTTGAGGAGGAGCATCATCCTTCTATTATAGTCTTCAGTGTTCATTAGAACTATGCTCCCTCCCTTGTCACCGGGCTTTATTGTTAAACTTTTGTTATTTTCAAGGTCCCTGAGTGCCTGATTTTCAGCTTTAGTTAAATTATGGTTACTAGCTATGGACTGATCAAACAAATCTGATATATTGCTCTCTACCACTTGTTCAAACAAAGCAACTTGTTTGTTGACCATGTTGATTGTGGGAGTCCAATCTGATTTCGGTTTTAGGCCTGATTTATTCACTGGCCGGATTTGTTGTTCTTTATTTTTTTAAAAATCATGTAATCTTACTTTCCTTAAGAAACCACGTAGATCTCTTTCTAAATTGAATTTATCTAATTTTGTAGTTATAGCATATCCAAGGCCCTTTTCTAAAACTGATTTTTGTTGGGTTAGGACAAAATTTGATAGGTTAATAATTGCAGCTTTTTTGTTGCTTGATCCCATTTGGCCTGACTCCTGGTCTTCATATACGGTCTCTTTTGCTGTGGAGGTTGAGGGTAAAAATTCCCTCTCCCTCTGCCTCTCCCCCAGGCCAAATGGGATTAAGCAACAAAAAAGCTGCAATTATTAACCTATCAAATTTTGTCCTAACCCAACATGAAAAATCAGTTTTAGAAAAGGGCCTTGGATATGCTATAACTACAAAATTAGATAAATTCAATTTAGAAAGAGATCTACGTGGTTTCTTTAGGAAAGTAAGATTACATGATTTTTTTAAAAATAAAGAACAACAAATCCGGCCAGTGAATAAATCAGGCCTAAAACCGAAATCAGATTGGACTCCCACAATCAACATGGTCAACAAACAAGTTGCTTTGTTTGAACAAGTGGTAGAGAGCAATATATCAGATTTGTTTGATCAGTCCATAGCTAGTAACCATAATTTAACTAAAGCTGAAAATCAGGCACTCAGGGACCTTGAAAATAACAAAAGTTTAACAATAAAGCCCGGTGACAAGGGAGGGAGCATAGTTCTAATGAACACTGAAGACTATAATAGAAGGATGATGCTCCTCCTCAACAACACTGAGCATTATTGTAAATCAAATAGAAATGAGTGGAACGCTTTGATCCTTAAAGTAAACAACTTATTAAATTTTGCCAAGGAGGACGAAATAATATGTGAGGATGAATTTAGATTCCTTAAGAATAAAGCTCCAATAATTCCGGCACTATATGGACTGCCAAAGGTCCACAAGAACCTAGCAGATCCACCGATGCGGCCTATCGTTTCTAGCATCAACTCTGCAACAGAACCACTTAGTAAATATGTGGATAAATTTTTGCAGCCCCTGGTAACCGTCCAACAGGCTTATATCAAGGACACAACAGGAATTATAGACAAGGTAGAAGGTCATCCTTATGACATTCAAAATCAATGGCTAGTAACATTAGACATAGAGGCCCTCTACACTAACATCCCTCAGGATGACACGATCAAGATGTTGGAGGGCCTCTTGGATAATGATACAGGAGATCGCAATAGCCATGCGCTATTTATAATCGAATGTGCGACCATTATCTTAAAAAACAACATTTTTCTGTTTAAAAATGATATGTATAAGCAAGTCAAAGGCACCAGCATGGGAGCCACCTGTGCTCCCAGCCTGGCATGCCTATATGTGGCTACATTTGAGAATAAGCACATCTTTAATGAGACAGCCCCGTACTATGAAAACATCACCTGTTGGTCGAGGTACATCGATGATATTTTTTTTATTTGGACAGGAACCATAGAATATCTGGATGACTTCATTAGCTGGTTGAATCTAGGTGACCCAAACCTCCACTTCACCTCTCAATATAACAAAGAGAGCATTGAATTTCTTGACATCAGAATAAAAGCCAAAAATGGGTGTTTAGGAGTAGAACTGTACTCGAAACCCTCCGACCGCAATACTTTATTGCATTATAACAGCAACCATCCCAAGAGCCAAAAGGATAACATTCCTTTTGGCCAGTTCTTAAGAATAAGACGAAATTGCACAGACATCCAGGACTTTAATAAACATGCGGATGTTTTATCAGATAAACTGAAAACAAGAGGATACCCTAAACATCTAATCAGAAGAGCATATAAACGTGCCAAATACTATAACAGGGAGTCTTTATTCTCAAAAGAACAGGAACAAAAAGAAAAATCAAATGATAAATTGATATTTGTTACTAACTTTAGTGCAGCCAGTAACAAAGTTAAAAATATAATCAATAGAAACTGGTCACTGCTGAGTAGAAACGATGGAGAAAGACTCGCCAAACCAATGTTTAGTTTCCGCAGGAACAAAACAGTAAGGAATTGTCTAGTGCACACTTTCAGGGATGAAAGATCAGAAAACCAACGTACCATGGACAACAAACCCCTACCTGTGGGTAACTTTTGTTGCAGTATGTGCACAAACTGCGCCAATCTAATGAAAATAGACATAATCGAGTATAATGGCATCAAGCACAAGATAAAAAGCTTTATTAACTGTAGAACAAAGAATTTAGTTTATTGCATATTGTGTCCGTGTAACAAAGCTTACATCGGTGAAACGTCCAGAGAAATAAAAACTAGGATAACCGAACACAAATCGGCAATAAGAACTAAAAAAAGAACAGCCCCTTTAGTTGAGCATTGGTTGTCTCATGATCACAAGATTGAGGACCTGAAATGGTGTGGCATAGAGATTATACAGCAAACCTTAAGAGGAGGAGATCTTCAGATAAAAAGGAAAAGAAGAGAGCAATTCTTCATGTCTCTCTTCAATACATTTAGGACAGGGTTGAATAACAGAGAAGAATGGGAAAAACTCATTGTGTAAGGATAAACATGCCTATCACAGGAAGCCTCCTAACTACTAATCTCTTTTATTGCTAATAAAGCAACCTGAATCAAGTCTATGAAACTTACAATGTATGTGTTACGATCCCTTTAACACTGTCTATGAGCCTCGAGCGAACCATTGGAATGTTCTATGTTGTATGTAGTTTGCTTAAGAAAGCTCCAGGCGTAAAGAAATGGTGTATATAATATAAGTATTTGACATCGAAATTACTACTAAAAATGTGAATATGTTGAGCTGGCTTTGTAAACTGTTGATATTTATTTTGGGGTATATTTTGACCACCCAAATGCTATGAAATACATTGGTGTATATTGGAAAACGTATAATATATGTGGAAGCATGTGTATATAAGATGTAGAAATTATATGTAACAAAATTTGGCAGTGTATCTCACAAACACCACAATGGGTGAGTCGGTTTTATGTGATATGATAAATTGCCCTCGCTTTAAGAAAGTTTATTCCTCAGATAACGAAGGGTAATTCAAAATACAAACAAACTCACATTTTAAATACCAATCGTAATTAGCCCAACTCAAAATGGCGGCCATTTCGGAGTAAGTAGGTGCCGACCATAGATTTAATATACACGTATATAAATGAGTAAAGTAGGCAGTTTATTGAACACACGCCTTCTTTTAGTCTTTTATTCCTTTTGATATGCCGATAACCTACATATAAATAATCATAAAAACAATAGCGCACCTGTATTAGTAGCACTTCCGGGTTATGCTCGCACGAAAATAAGTTGTAAGGCGGTGACAAATAATGCACAACCTCGAGTTAAAGCTCGTATTCGTAGTTTGAGCACATGTATAGAAACATATGAAGTTAACGTTCAATAACAATGATAAAAAACGTAAAGCGCTGAAACCACTTCCAGGTTAATCCCGGAAGAGTGGGTACTTAACCCAGTCCGTCATCCGGTGAATTATCTATTTGGATGACGCGGAACTCGGAGGAGCAGGGAGGCCGATTTTTAAGACACCGGTAAGAAAACGAATAGACTCGAGCAACCAACCCCGGGGGACAGTGGTTTAACTTTGGCCCGTCATACGATTGACTTAAGATTTGTTGACCCAGACGAAGTAATAGCATAATTTAACAGACGTATTGAGTCAAGTCCGACGGTAGCAAACTATTTAAATGTTTTTGTGCTACTAACTAAGTAAAAAATGCCAAACCCAGCCCAGCCAAGCCCATCAAAGGGGAACTTTCTCAAATGTTTATTTTTTAAACTGGGGACTAGTTAGGCAGTCGAGCATAAAACAAGGAGGAACATTATAATATGGCCTCTATCTAAGATGCATAGAACTGAATTGATCACATAGGCTAAATATGTCATAAGTGACCCATAAGTATATAGCGGTTTATTTAAATACATTAAATTTACATCAACAGGTTTTATTATTTATAAAAACCAAAGAACACAGCGCTAATGGAAAAAAGCTGCTTGGTCCGAATGAGGATTAAAATGTAAAGTAATCATCTAAAACAATTCACAAAGATACGGTGGCCCCTCCAGAGTTTCCCAACGTGTACTTGAACTAAAAACAGGTAATCTATACGACATTAAATAAATAGTCGAACTAGGGGAAAGGAGAATAAGATTGTCAACTAAAAATGTTTCTTAAAACTTATTCCTCCATCAAGGCCATTGAACAAAAGTCAAGGCACAGACGACTCCGATTGATTACGCACTCACATCTTCCTGTGAATAAATGGACCAATTTAGGGAAATATATATATATATATATACCTTAGAATTGGAAAGAAGTTAAGTGGACATCAATTCTCCATTAGTTAGATAGCTATGGACCCTGTTCACCATAGGGATAGGCTAGAAAAAACACAACAGATAGAAGTGAGTAGAGAAGATTGTCCCAAGGGGGTTCAATTCACAGGGCATATTAGCTAAGAAAACCATTCATACCGTGATGAAACTAATATGTTTCCGGGAATCAGATATCCATGGGGAGAGGCAATTCAGGCTCTGGTAACCGGTTTCGAGGCATCAGGAGTTTAACAATGCTATGGTCAAGAAAACAACAAAGGGACCAACTTAAACATAGCTGAAGGACTCCTAGGACACGAAGAGGCTTTTCCCCAAGACTAATACATACAGGGGATGTAGGTGTAGGTTTTTTAGCGGGGGCCTGCCACAGAGGATAATTATTTCAACATTTTTAATCATGCTCCTATATAGAGTAGATATGTGGGAGCGCCAAGGATCTCGGCCGTAACAATCATCATAGGTAGATCATAATGAAAGGACAGACTGAATACGGTCTCTTGCAGGGAACGGTTAATCCGGAGCTATTCTCCCCAAGTAGTCCCCCTGTTTTCCGATAGACTAAACCACAGTTACACAAAAATAAAATAAAATACACTCAAAAATCCAGGGTAGAGAGTACCAGACTTACCAAATAGAGCAAAGACACATCGGGGAACGCTAGCTTCCTAATATGGCAGGGGCCGGAGCGACCGAAATTGCAGCCACCTACGAGTCAAGGGATATAGTTTAGAAAAGCAGTATTGAGTTTCCCATTTAGTGCAGGATAACGAGTGGTTTAATTGGGAACCTACGGGTCATGGGATATAGTTCAGATGGACAGTATCGATTTTCCCGTTTAGTGCTGGGTGATGGATAGCTTAATTAGGAACAGGGGAGCCAACTGAAACGGGGCTCCAGGGTACTGTGATCCCAAAATAAGTGACGAAAACCTACCAGGTTTAAGCGGTTGCGAGGAAGTAGAGGTTGGCTTCCTTGAGTGTTTTCCAACGGGAGTGTCTAGTCCTCAGGTTTGGCACCTATCAAAACAATTGAATATTGCTTACAGGGGTTCTTAGGAATGTAAGTAGTATCATCAAGGTATATTAATCCAAAGATGCCATATTACAGGGACAGATAAGAAGCATGGCTTTAGATGGTCCCTCCACATCAGATAAAGTATCGTGAAGTGGGAAAGCAAAAGTCGGGTAAAACGGTGAGGAGTATCTTACCGCAACAAAAGGCATGGGAGGCTTCTCCGGCTGGCCGTATGAAAAGTACTCTCGGGATGGAGCGGGTGACGAACACCCCACCGGGAGGTCTATTTGTATGAACGCCGAAGGAATGATCCAGGCGTTACCTCGCGAGATTGCGACCAGGGTCATGACCAGGCGGGACCTAGCGAGATTTCAGGAGGGTCACGGGAGGCAGATAGGTTTCATAGAAAACGGGATCCAGAGACAGGCTACAACCGCACGGCCATGCCGGAATGGATAAATAGGTTATCCAGGCGGCATCCAATGCAGAGTGGGCCTGAGATAAAAATATTATTAAATGATAATAATAAATAATAAATAAATAAAAAATGTGTATAGTGACAATGGAAAAGCGGCCTGGGATAAGGACAATCAAAAAATAATAATATCAAAAAATAAATAAAAAAGGTGAGACAACAACCCAGGACACCATGAAACAATAATATATACGGAATGCGGTGTTGAATCAATAGAGGGACATGGGGGGAATCCAAGGGGATAAGGAGACCTAGTTTCCACATGGAGGATCAAATTTATCACGGTCATGGTTTCAGAATCAATCAAAAAAGGGGGGAAGGGGGCAGCTGAGGACGGGGGGCCCTAGATCTCAGAGCCCTATGTATAGGGAGGCTAAAAGGGTCCAGGTTCAGAACAAAATCGATCCACTGGAAGGTGTACGACTACTTTTCACCCAAACACACGTACCCGCAAAACACCAAAAAAGGCCAAAATTCGTCCAATTCTGGACCAAAAAACACCAAACCCCCCTAAAACCTTGCCAACATTATTATGAACGAGCCTGCATTGGGCCCTGAGCCCTAGACTCCGCGGGAACCCTACCAAATTAAACCCAAAAGCCCTAGTAAACCGCACTGAACGCTAAACCCTAGATATGCTTTGTCTGTCTGTGTCAAAGAGGCTAGGTATGCTACATCAGGTTGCTTCACTCAGTGGTGCCTGCCTTGACTGTCTGCATGGCCCTGCTGCAAGCATGGGTCAAAAATCCGTTACGCTCAAGAATTTGCAAATTTTCGGCAATTTCACGAGATTCGCGGATTGCGAATTTGCCGCCGAAAAACACCAAAGTTCGCGAGCATAACGGATTTTTGGCCCATACTTGCGGCAGGGCCATGCAGACGGTCAAGGCAGGCACCACTGCGTGAAGCAACCTGATGTAGCATACCTAGGCTCTTTCTCACAGACAGACAAAGCATATCTAATTGCATGCAGCAAGCCACATAGCCCCAATTTTACATGAACTGCTGTCTGGACTCTGCCTGGCATAACAACACTACACTGCCTCGACCACTCCATACCACGACTAGACAGACATGTAGTTCTCCTGTAGTAGTTGTTGTAGATTGGTTTACCTCTTTGCCACTCATGAATTGGCCATAGTTCTTCCGTAAACCTACGCTGATGATCTATCCATCCCAGTGAGTGACTGTAAAGAAAAAATATATATTATTTAATCAATCATCATGGTATATTGGCAAACAGTAAGTCCAAGGACATTTTGCATATTGGAAAATGCAACGTAGTGGCCCCTGCAGTTGAAGTACAATTTGAATTAAACAAGGTAAAAAATAAGCAGAGTAGACTTGAGTTACATTTAGTGTGTAAAAGATGAAATAATAACAGAAGACATATGATTCATTTCATGCACAACAAACAAACAGCAATTGCTTTCATCAGAGACAGACAGCCATTGCTGTCCACTGCATGCCATCTTCTTCTCATTATTCATTACCTGTTCCATCTTGTTCTGAAAGTGAGGGCCCACAGGGCAGCCTCTCCTGTCAATGTCAGAAGTAACTGTCAGCAATCAGCAAGCATGTAGTCAGTAATTCCAGTCCCACTTGAGGGGACTCATCTAACAAGACAAAGTTTCTTTATTCTGCGTAATCCAGCCATCTGCCGTGAGGAAAATTGATAGGGGGAGTTTGGAGGAGGAGGATAGAGGAGCATGATTGAGTTGTGAACTTGTGAACCTCAGAAATGCAGACTGCGGCACCTTCAAATTAATAAGGAAATAAGATTAAGACAGTGCTGCTGATGGACTTGTTGTGATTAGGTGATCAGAGTTTTGTTGTGGTAAAAGTTGCAAAACAAAAAAAGACACAGGAATAAAAGTGAATAAGGACAAAAAAAGGAAGTCATTTCAGGCCTCGGTGTCAGGGAAGTAGAGCACGTCCTCAAACTCTATGAATTGAGACGTGAGTAGGTCAGCTAACAGAGAAGAACTTCCGTCACCTAAGTCGGTGTCCTCTTCTTCCTGCGTGCATTCACGTATTTTGTAATCTAGGTGGTATGAAGTGCTGATTCATCTTGATGAGTGTTAACCTCTCCACATTTTTGGGCTAGAGGCGGGTCCTTTTTGAAGTTACAATGGCACCAGCAGCACTGAAAACACGTTCAGAAGACACGCTTGCGAGTGGGCAAGACAAAACATTTAGAGCCAGGTTGGTGATCAGTCGCCATAGAGGCCTTTTCCTATACCAATACAGCAATGGGTTCTGATTAACAAAGACCTCTGTTGGGTCATCCAGATAGGCCTGCACCATCGACTCAAGGTTCTCCAGGGTTGCTCCACTTTGCGTACCATCTGTGGCCTTTGCATTACTGGAACGAGCAAACCCTTGATGAGTTAGCTAATCTGCTTCCGACAATATTATGGCTGGGCCTGGTGCAGGTGAGGATGATGATACGGTTGCTGGTGTCATTAACGGCTGTGAGGGAAAGTGAGTCCCTTCGGCCACAGATTCAGAAGTGGAACTTGACGCCGGACTAGTACTTCTGCCGGCTCCTTCAATGTTCTGCCACTCTTTTTCTAACCGAGTGGCTGGCAGAGCTAGCCAATGTTTGTACTTTGAAACATCTGCTTCATTAAAAGGAATGAATGCTTTGCTGGCCACGGCCTTTTTGTACCGTGGACCTAGAATAGTGGCACAAATGTAATGTTGTTCTGTATGTATTTTTTTAAGCCTTTCATTGTCAACTAGGCGGCTTAATAACCTCTCCACCAACTGATATGCGTCTTGCTTTTCAGCATCATCTCGGAACGTTGAAGACACCACCTTCAGTTGGTGCTCTAGCATGCGCAACAATGGGATAGCTTTGCCCAAAGAACAGTCCTCCCTGCTGACTTCACGCGTGAAGACCTCAAAAGGACGAAGCATGTCTGTCAGGCTTGCAACTAGCTTCCATTCCTCCAACTCTAGCCTCATGTCATTCATAGTAGAACCCAGTTCATAGACATACTCATTGATTACCCCCCACTGCTCAGACAGACGCTCAAGCATGTAGAAGGTTGAGTTCCAACGTGTTGCCACCTCCTGGATGAGTCCTTTGACTGGCAGTCTACATTCATGTTGCATGCTCCTCAGCTTCTTCTGGGCCTTAAAAGAGAGGCTGAAATATGTGCAGATTCTTCGGCAGGTGGTCAGTAACTTGCTGACTGTGATTTCTTTTTTCAAGAAATCTTGCACAACAATGTTAATACTGTGCGCCAAACACAGCACTCTGAAATAGCCACCATCATTCATGGCCCTAACTATATTACTGCCATTATCCGTGGAAACATACCCAATCATGCGATTTCTTGGATGCAGTCATTCATAGACCTTCCTGTCAAACTCCTCCAAAAGGTTAGGTGCATTATGAGATTTCTCCATGGCAAACATGGCTACTGTTGCATGTTTCTGAGTAGCTTGAAAAACTGTGTCCGTGTCAACACCTGCTTTTAACTTGTCTGTAACCCCTGCAAAAGAGACCCAGTGTGCAGTGATGCACATGTAATCAAGGGCTTGGAAACTGGTCCACATGTCTGTTGTCAGGTGGATAGTGTGAACAGCACTCTTCTGAATAGCTGCGCCAATCACCTCCAGCACATCTTGATGTAGTGCTGGAACAGCAACTCTGGCAAAATAGGACCGGCTAAGAACCTTCCATTTAGGGCAGACTGTTGCCACAAATTCTAGAAAACCCACCCCTTCCACGAAAGAAAAAGGGAGAAGGCCCAGTGCTAGCATTTTAGCCAGCTTTGCGTTATATAGACGTGCCGTTGGGTGGTTGCGTTCAAATGGCGCATCCAACCAAAACATGCTTCTAATGGTGGGTGGACCGTTTTACATGATGATGATGATGCAGACTTCTTCAAACCAGTTAGGCTAATTGATGTACTTTTTCGCATTGGTGTCTCTCCCAGACTCTTAGTGTGCCTGATACATGTTGCAGGGGGAGAGGGTGTGGGCGCTACCACTGGAGTGCTGCTGCCAGGGGTACTGGGTGTACCAGAAAAAATGTCTCTCGCTTCTTCACTTCCCCCTTGCATGATCAGCCCCTCGTCATCATCAGATGCAATATGAATGGATACATTTGGATTTGTTGTACTTTTGGCTCCCTGGATCTTCTTTAGGTGCGTCTCCCAAATGATAGTGTGGTATTTTTGGAGATGACCTCCCTGGCCTCCGGTACCATAGTTGGTACCAAGCTTACCCTGACTAACTACAGTTTTACAAATCGAACAAACGACCATGTTTTCCGCCTTTTGGCTAACACTAAAGACGTCCCAAACTGGGGACTGGAAATGTCTGCTGGTGGAGGTGCTACTTTCAGATTCAATGCCAGATGAAGTGGAGGATGGGCGTGGCTGAATTCGACTCTGTCGTTCACTTACAGCACCACTACTTGAGGTAATGGAGGTCGAGCTGGATGGAGGTCCCTGCCGGCCCTTCTGAAGAGAAAATATGGAAGCTGTACGTCGTGTTGGTGTAGTAGTTAACTGCGTTGGTGCCACGCCGCCCTCATCCCGCTCAGCAGCAATTCGGGATAGGGTAAAAATGATTGTCTGCTGCATGCCCGCTGGGGCTGGAGTGACGTCTGTGATGACTGGGTCGTCATCAGACTGTTCATCAGCAGCATACACCACTTCTTGCTCGTCGTCATAATCAGCCATATGTGAAAGCCTTGCGGGAACCTTCCTTGTAGGCTTAGCTACCTTTGTCGGCTCATGGCATGCCTCATTCTCAGACTACATTGGTGGGTTCCTATCAACATCAAGGTCATCAGAAGGAAGGGGGCTTGAAGAAGAACTTGTAGTAGTAGCCCTCCTTGACCTTTTTCTTGCTGGGGATCTGGAAGACAATGGATCATCATCAGGAGGAGTGGTTTCCTTGAATGATACCTCTGCTTCAATCTCGATTTCCTGATGTGCCCCTATTTCTGGAGGAACAAGCATTGTGGGCAGTTGTGCCGCTCTATGCACCTCTAGTTGCGCCTCTCCATGCGCCTCTCCATGCGCCTCTCCTTGCGCCTCTCCTTGCACCTCTACTTGCGCCTCTACTTGCGCCTCTACTAGTGCCTCTCCTTGCGCATGTACTTGCGCTTGTACTAGTTGCACCTGTGGTTGTCGTTGCGGCTGTAGTTGTTGAACACTTGTCAGCTGAGTTACACCCTGCGTTGATTGGGTCCTACTTTCTTGCAATGAGCCTACATCACTGGTTGATGGTGATTGAGCAATGACAGTGGCTGCCTCTGCAGCACTAATGGGATTGGACCTAACCTTGCGTGGTGGCACTGAGCCTAATGAAGCTGAGGTGCTGCTCCCCGCTTGGTCCCCGGCGGACCCCGCTGCTGCAGGCGTTGTTTTTTTTCCCCTGAAAAAAGTGTCTGTGTGCACACCAGTCTCCTTGGTAAGTGGCGCCACATGCTTCTTCTGCTCCTTCTTACTGGCAGTGGCACTGGCAACATTCCTTGTAGAGGAGCTACAGCCACCTTTCTTTTGGGCCCATCTTCTTCAGATGTCAGAACAGCAGGCCACAGTTGCACGAGTTGCAGAGTTGCCTGTGGCCACACGTAACGTCACATGACATTGTGCTGCACACACCGCTGCAGGACTTCTTCCTGGCACTGGTGGTTCTCTTGTGCACCTAAAAGCAGAGGAAGCCAGAGGAACATCAGTTAAACACCCCAAAAAGTCGACAACCACACAAAAATGACCACAATCCAATGCCATCCATGCCCTCAATGATGTTTAAAATCAAGACACCCCACAGAAAGACTTGGTCCATGGACCACTGAGTATCCCTGGGCATAATGGTTGAAAGCAAGGCAAACTGGGTGCAGGCCTGAGCACACTGCCTGGCTTCAAAATGGCCCCTTGACCTCACCACATGGCCAGGCCCTGCCTGGACTAGGCCTTAAAATGGCCACCACCCACATGGCCAGGCCCCAACAACACCCCAAAAAGTCGAAAAACACACAAACATCACCAAAATCCAATGCCATCCATGCCCTCAATGATGTTTAAATTCAAGACACCCCACAGAAAGACTTGGTCCATGCACAACTCACTACCCCTGGGCCTACTGGCTAGTAAGGCTTTAGAGGCACCCTAAAATAAAATAAAAAAAATCAACATATAACAGTGAGTTAAAATTCCATGACATAAATGAGATTTAAGTTAAAAAAAATCACAGAAACAGTTGTATCATGCACCCATGACTAACCCTGTGCCTACTGGATACTGTGGCTACCCACAATATATACTTTTTTTAAGTTGTGAAAAAAGTTTTAAAATTGTAAATGCCCCAAACAAACAACACCAACTTACTTGTAAAATCTCAAATCCAAAAGTGATCCAAACTCCAAAGTCCTCAAATACAAATATCCAGCAGCAGCCACAAAAAGTAATCCTTCCAGCTCCAGATCCAAATCAAAAGTGACCAGGACATGGACAAAGCACTGGGAGGAGCCTGCTGGACAGGAACAGGAAGTTGGAGACTCTGGGGCACTTCCTTTCTCCCACCCCCCACCCCCCACCCCCCAAAAATGGACTCCTTGCACCAAATGTCAATCTGAGGAGTTATTCTGATCAAAATCATCATTTTCAGAAGGTTTATGCTGCCTGTGGTGGATTTCTTGTGCAGAATTGCAATTTTTGCAAGTTCAGGAAAGCGAGCTGTTCAAATGTCCCTCCGGAAGTCAGCATCTACGTGTTCGGCATTGTTTACTCCCGCAATGCGTGATCGCGGGCCCTTATGGCGTACTCGCGTTGTCAAACTCTTGCTGGGCAAGATGGCTGGCCATGATGACATAATCGCGGTCGAAAAACTCTCGCGCGATCACGCAGCAAGATCCAAAATGGCGCATCACACACAAACCGGGAGAAAAACAACTCGGCGAACACAGAATTACGGTAAGTCAATGCTGCGCGCGCGATATTGTATTTTTCAAGCACGACCAAGCAAAAAAATCTGCCAGCTTGCGAATTTACTGATTTTTGGGCAAATTTGCGGGTTTCGCGGACCTCAAAATTGCTAAAAATCCACAAATTCCACGAACTGAACGGATTTTGCGCCCACGCTTAGTTGTTGTGGCAGCCCGCTCCCACACTACCAAACTCATAATTAGGCCCTAAGTCAGTTTAAAACTAAAAACACTGGCTGTGGGGAGTGAAGCTCATTCTGAATGCTTGAAATGACTTGCCCCATTACTTGTAATGGATAATCGACTGACTCTATTATGGGTAAAAAAGTCACCCTGGAAAACTATCAGGATTTCAGAGTAAATGTAATCCTCACAAGGCATACAGCTTACATTCCCAAATTCCTCTCCTGTTACAACCTCGGTACCTAAACATAATAAGTAGGTTAGGATCAAGAGTTAAAACTGGGAAGGGAAATGACACCAGAGACACTGGCTCCGAATCGCAGCCACAGCAACCAAGATCACCCCAGAACCACTGCTTGGTTATCTTCAAAAAAGAAATGCAACATATACTGTACAACTTATGCAACACAAAGCATACAATCGGTAGTGTATGCAACTCCGATGGCATTATATGACGCATCTCTCGCTCAGCAAGGAAAGATTTAGACTAACCCCAGTCCTACCCAGTATCAGGCCAGATGCCAAAAAGCAGAGGAGAGGCTCTGGGACTGCTGAGAAGGAGACATTTGGCTCACCGGAGTAGCAAGCAGGTATAAAATGTATTTGTTTAAAAATGTAAAACATCAAAGAAGAGGCTACTGTGGTATTTGGGCCCTAGGCCCTTATACTAATAAATGAGGTGACACAGACACACTCAATTTGGTTACATAACTGGCCCTGAGCACGTGCGCTCAGCCCTTTTTATTGGCAGGGCCATCTGACTGATGATGCCTGTGGAGGGTGGGTGTTCAATTTGGGTTACACCATGCTGAACACTAGAACGTATCCCTCACGATACTACATCCCTCATAAACTTTAATGAAGGTCCAAAAAAAATGACGTCTGTACCTGTGGGAGAGAATACAAAATTGCAAACCAAACATTACTCAATGCAGATGACTCCCAAATAGTCTCTTTGCTGCTGGTCATCTGCCGGAGAGGGTATCCTTGCAGCCGGGACCACTAGTTCTCCTTGGCATGATGTTCGGTTGCCCTGTGGATTTGCTCTTTTTGTACTTGCACCATGGAAGTGTGCTTTACAGTCCCTTATTCTGACACTGCAGTCAGTGAAAAGTGCAGATGGAATGACGGTGGATCATTGGTGTGTTGCTGTCCACTGTATAGTCCTGGTTGAGGTGTTTTCTCCAACTGGTGGCTGTCTCCAACAGGATCTGCATTTGCAGGATGTCCCTCTCCCGGTCACCCTTCTCTCGTGGGTGTCCCCTCTCACTGGACGACCCGGAGGCCCTTTGCTGCCAGGCTTCCACTGGACTGGTGGGCTGCCACCTTGTCGCTCCAAATGCGTTGGAGGAGTAGCTACGGGTCCCTTCTCCGTGTCCGAAGCTCCACCTGAAAGGGTGTTGTTGGCACTTGTTCTGTCGCATGCTCCCTTTGTTCTCCCTGGATCTCCAGAGCAAGCATCAATGGTCAATCTCTCGTTTCGGGACCCGCTGCCACCGGTGTCCCTGAGGCTTCTGCCCCATGGATAGCCACGGTCCTGTGTCCGTTCCATAACAGAGGTGGTTGTTGCCAATGGACCGGCCTGCTCGCCTCTGTCATTCCTGGGTGACCTACGGGTTTGCACGTAGAGGTGTACTCCCAGTGGTGCTGACGCTTTCCCGGTACTGTGTTCGGATGTCCGTGCATCTTTTCACTTTCCCCCTTGGGTGTTTCCCTTCTGGTGTGTGTTGAGGTGGTCTGTCACGCACACCTCTTTGCTCTTCTCCTTTCCTCTCTTCTTCCTTCGTCGTGGCGCCGTGCCACTCAGGATTGGTCTTCTCTTCCTTCCTTTGCGACTCGGTCTGGTCTTCTATATGGTTGGTTTTCCCTAACCAGGCGTCTCCGTGTAGCGTGCACTCTACCCGGGTCTCCCTGGTCTTGTCCTCCCCTAGGACACAATCTTCACATCCGTCTGTGACTGGACCTGTCATCGTGACCTTCCTTCACGTAATAACATCTGGCTTCAAGTGATGTTGTTGGTTTTCGCGCCCGTCTCCTTCTGGTCCTCTTCGTTGACGTCTCCTCGGTTGTTCTTTTCACAGATTTCATCTCATTTCTTCTTGTTGGACGTCTTTGTCAGATCTCCTCGCTTGCTGACGTCTTGCAGGTCAGCATCTTCCTTGCGACCAAACTGGCAGGTCGGCTTCTTTGTCCTTGCGACCAAACTGGTGGGTCGGCTTCTTCCTCCTTGCGACCAACTGTGTGGTCCGCTTCTTCTTCCTTGCGACCAACTGGCGTGTCGGCTTCTTCCGCCTTGCGACCAACTGGGTGGTTGGCTTCTTCCAAGCGACCAACTCGGTGGTCGGCTCCTTCTTCCTTGCAACCAACTGGGTGGTCAGCTTCTTCCTCCTTGCGACTAATGAGGTGGTCGGCTTCTTTCCTCTTGTGAGTCTTAATGCTTCTGGTGGTCTGCGCAACCACTCCTATTTCTCGTCGCAGTCCCATTACTTTGGCATGCCTCTGACTGCGCTCTTCTGCCCTTTCAGTGACTTGCTGCTTTGGGCGGTTGTCTTGTAGTCTTCTGTTCGTAGAGCTGTAGTCGCTGTCCATGTTTTGCTTCCCACTTGTTGGTGCTGGGTTCATGAATCACCCTGGCCTTTCTGTTGGTGCTCCTGCCTATTCCTTCTGCTGTAGCGACAAGCTGTGGCCACCAGGTACTGTTGCATCTTCTGTCTCTGCTATATTCAGGGCTCCCTTCTAGCCGGTACCCTTCCTGCTGTCGCTGGGTTCTGCAGCTCCTGCGCTGCCTTTTACCTTGGACCCTCGTCAGTGTTCTCTTGACAGGATGGGCTTGCTGCTCATGCTCTGCTAACTGTACAGGTGCCCCTGATCCTCTGTGTGCACTGATGCTTTGAAACTGCCTCTTTTGTGTATGTCCCTGTGCATCATCTATGTGCACCATGCAATTTTGGTTGTGTGTCCAGCTTTGCTGCACTTCATTTTTCAGCGTGGGTGCAGTACTGCTAAATGACCACTAGGTGGCAGCGACTACATCCTCCTCGGAGACCTGAACTTTCACCTTGAGAACAACAACGACAGCAACTCTACCACCCTGATCAACAACCTCGCCAACCTCGGACTGAGGCAGCTCTTCACAACACCTACCCATTCCGCCGGCCATACGCTCGACCCCGTCTTCTCCTCAAGCTCCCATGTCTCCTTCAGCCACACCACCAAACTCCTCTGGACCGACCACCGCTGCATCCACTTCAACTTCCAGAAACCCACCACACACCATCGCACCCAACAGATCCCCGCCGCTGCTGGAGCAAAATCACAGAAGACCAACTACACATAAACCGCGCTGTCAGCCCACCCATCGACACCTCCAACATCGACGACGCCACCTGCAACTTCAGAAGCTGGATCAACGACTGCGCCAACACCCTTGCCCCGCTGAAGAAACCCACCCACATAGACACCAACTAGAGAGCTAGCTGGTTCACCCCAGAACTCCTAGCCTCCAAGCGAACCTGCCAGAAACTAGAGAAGAAATGGCACAATGAAAAGACACCTGACAGCCTCAAAGCCCACAAAGACGCCATCCGCAAACACCATCACCTCATCAGGTCTGCCAAGAGGACCTCCTTCAAAGGCCGCCTCGACAACAACGCACACAACAGCAAGGAGATCTTCAACATTGTAAAGGAACTTGCCAACCCCAGCTCCAATACCAACGACATCCCGCCGTCTCAAGCCCTGTGCGACTCCCTTCCTCCACCACAAGATCGCTGACATCCACAACAGCTTCAACGCCCAGACAGCCCCAACAGACATCGACACTCCAGAAATCCCGCACACCATCAACCACAACCCCCTGCCAGCCTGGGGCAACATGAACATAGATGACACCATCAAGACCATGAGCACAATCCACTCCGGCCCCCCGTCAGACCCACTCCCGCACCACATCTTCAACAATGTCAGCAGCTCCATCGCACCCCACCTGCGCAATGTCATCAAGCTGTCCTTCGAGACCGAGACCTTCCCAGAGAACTGGAAACACGCCGAGATCAACGCCCTACTCAAAAATCCCAAGGTGGACCCGAGAGACCTCAAAAACTTCTGGCCCATCTCTCTGCTTCCGTTCCCAGCCAAGGTCATCGAGAAGATCGCCAACAGACAGCTAACCCGATACCTCGAAGAAAACAGCATCCTGGACTCATCCCAGTCAGGGTTCCACAGCAACAACAACACCGAGACTGCCCTCATTGCTGCCACCGATGACATCAGGACCCTGCTGGACAACGGCCCTCATCTTCCTCGATATGTCCGCCGCCTTCGACACCTTCTGCCACCGCACACTACGCACATGCCTCCATGACGCAGGGATCAGAGACAAGGTACTGGAATGGACCACCTCCTTCCTCTCCGGCAGAACCCAGAGTGTCCGCCTCCCCCATTCCGATCCGAAGCCTCCAAGATCATCTGTGGTGTACCCCAGGGATTATCCCTCAGCCCAACAGTGTTCAACATCTACATGGCCCCGCTCGCACAAGTCGCCCGACAGTACGACCTCAACATAATCTCCTACGCCGACGGCACTCAACTGATCCTCTCCCTCACTAAGGACCCCCTCACCGCCAAATCCAACCTCCATGAAGGAATGAAGGCCGTCACCGACTGGATGAAGATCAGCTGAAGCTGAACACGGACAAGACTGAGGTCTTCATCCTTAGCTCCAACCCTTCAGCCTGGGACGACTCCTGGTGGCCTACTGCACTGGGAGCAGCCCCGACACCCACCGACCACGCACGCAACCTGGGAGTCATCCTCGACTCAATACTCTCCATGACCAAGCAAGTCAACGCAGTCTCCTCCTCCTGCTTCAACACCCTCCGCATGCTCCGCAAGATCTAGAGGTGGATCCCGACAGATACAAGAAGAACAGTCACCCAGGCCCTCGTCAGTAGTAGACTTGACTATGAAAATGCCCTCTACATGGGAGCCCAGGCCAAGCTATCAAACAACTGCAACGCATTCAAAACACCTCTGCATGCCTGATCCTCGACATACCATGCGACAGCCACATCACCCCCTACCTGAGAAACCTGCACTGGTTCCCCGTCAACAAGAGGATTTCCTTCATGCTCCTCATCCATACACACAAGGCACTCCACAAGACCTACCTCAACCTCAGCCTACCTCAACAGACGACTCTTCTTCTACATCCCCAACCGCCAGCCCTCTTCCGCCGACCTCGCCCTCGCCACTGTCCCTCGCATCCAAAGAACAACCACTGTCGGCAGATCATTATTCCACCTTGCCACCAACACCTGAAACACCCTCCCACTGAGCCTACGACAGACCCCAGACCTGCTGACCTTCAGGAGGCTACTCAAGACCTGGCTGTTTGACCAGTAGCACCCCACCCCCTTTTTCCCCCAGCCCCTTGAAACCCTCACAGGTTAGTAGTGCGCTCTACAAATTCTTGATTGATTGATTGATTGGTTGAAGACTGACTCCGTGATTCTAGACCTGCTTGAGCAAGCTGATTCCCTCACTCGTACAAGGACACAGCTTTGGGAGACTTATGGGAGCTCACCAATACCATGAAAGAAGGGGAAGGGTGCTTGGTTGGTACAGGCACTCTACCAATTGCTTTGATTCCCGGCATAGTTCGAGAAGAGACCCAAGTGTGTGACGGATAGTAGTTTTTCCCTACTTAAAAATATGAAGAGCTTGGGCGTGATTAGTGCCTCCCCCGTAGCCTCGAACCATCAATGCGAGGCTTTAGCACTCCACTTTGTGAATAAAGTGGAGTTGATCTATCAGGACCTCTTCAACGGGACTACCCCTGTTCAGAATGTTGTGCCTGTAGAGATGGACATCATGGAGGACAACTGTTTGTCAGACTTCCCTCTGTTGTCGCCCCAGGAATTTGAGGCCTTATGCGTTAAAATCAAGTCAGGTTCTCCAGCTAACCCGATGTCATCGACCCACTTTCGACAGCTTCAGCCTCTTATTTCCCCTGTGGGTCTAGAAGTGTCCAATTTGTCTGAAACTAGCTTCCATCCCTAGAGCATGGAAGCATGCAAAAGTCATCCCACTGATAGAAAAGCCATCATTAGATCCGGAAGCTCCAGGCAATTACCGCCCCATATCCCAGCTGTCTTTTATGGCTAAGTTGGTGGAGGCGCACGTGAACTCCATTCTGTCCTAACATATCGACGAGCGCCACATCTTTGACTCCTCCCAACATGGGTTTCGACCCCGTCATAGCACTGAGTCTGCTCTGCTGGCTGTAACGGAAGCCATTCGGAGCAGGCTGGATGTGGGAGACTCTGCGGTCTTGATCCTACTGGACCTAAGTGCCGCTTTTGATACGGTGTCCCATGCAATCCTCCTCGAATGCCTCTGGGCAGCGGGAAACAGGGGCGGTGCTCTGGATTGGATTTGTTCCTTCTTGGCAGGGCGGTCTTTCCAAGTCTCAGTGCCACCTTTTCACTCTCAGGACCATGCCTTGCGCCAGGGGGTACCTCAAGGCTCTATCCTGAGCCCGCTTTTATTTAACCTCTATGTGAGACCCCTGGCGGAGGTGGCTAGAGACAGGGGGTTGTCCTTAGTGTCGTACGCAGACGACACCCAGCTGATGATCGCCTTCTCCAAAAACTGCTGTGCAAACTTGGAGAAATTTATGGAGGATCTGTTGGTTATCTCGGACTGGATGAAGGCCAATTGCCTTCAATTAAAAGCCAGTAAATCCGAGATCCTACTGTTTGGGAAGGACCAGGAGCTCTGGTCCGAACAGTGGTAGCCTGACCATCTTAAACCCGCCCGTCACCCAAGGAGGCTGTAAAGGACTTGGTTGTCTGGCTCGATAATGGACTGACATTTGAGGAACAGACAAGAGTTGTTGCCGCTGTTCGCTTTGGGCTCTTGAGAGGACTGAGGCCCTTGCTTGGTTTTTTTCCTCCCAGAGTGCGCCAGACCATCGTGCAGGCCTCCATTCTTGCTAGGCTTGATTACGGTAACTCTTTATATCTGGGCGGCAACAAAGCCAGTATCAAACACCTGCAGAGAGTTCAGAACGCGGCAGCACGTATGTTAGTGGCTCTACCTAGATCTCAGTCGGTGGCACATGTGCTTCCCAAGCTGCACTGGCTGCCCATTGAAGAACGCATTCAGTTAAACGTGCTGTGCATCTCTCAAAAAATCCTAATGCACCAAGCCCCTATTGGGCTATCTGGCTTATTGAAGCCCTATATGCCCAGGCTTGCTTTGAGATCCGCTAATCATGGGTTTTTCTGTGTCCCTCGAGTCTGGAGAGCGAGGGCTGGGGGTCGTTCGTTTGGCCTCTTGGCGGCCAAACTCTGGAACTCTCTCCCAGCGCACATTGGAGACATCCCTAATCTCTTGACATTTCGTAAGTCTTTAAAAACCTGGCTGTTTCCCTCCATCTGATGTTTAGGCGCTCATGGGTCTTTCTGCTCTTTTCCTTGGTTTCTGGTTGCGCTGGAACGCCTCGTTGCGGAGGCAGCCATGCGCATTACAAATCTTTTATAAATAAATAAATAAATAATTCTTCTGGTGACGGTCCTACTGATATCCCTGAAGCGGGAGTTACTTTTCTCACATTTTGCATCAATCTTCTAGGGTCTACTTGCACACTTCTCATTGGCGTTTCCTTTTGTCTCGCTGTGAAATCAATCAAATTTCCCATTTCATTTGTTCCACCATCATTATTACTCCTAACATTATTCATTGGTACTGTTAATGCAGGTACTCGTGAAATATTCTGGCCCTCACTATACAATGGGACTATGGGACCAATTGTCACTTGAACTGATAACACCTTTTCATTCAAACTCATTTGGTTAATTCTCAGTGTCAATTCATCTTTTGCCTTATTAATTACATCTACATCTCCCTCCTGTGAAGGCTGTGGAGCCTCTGAAGCTTGTGGAACTTGTGGAGCTTCTATTTTAATTACTGGAGCATTTGGAGTAATTCCTTCCTGATCTTCATGATATGTAAGCCGGGCTGAGACCTCCGCTCCGCCCGTGGATTATGCGGAGATTTGCCTCCTCCACGTTCCCTCGAGAATGGGGAGAAGGCAAATCTCCGCACAGTCCACGGCGGAATGGATTTGGCCAGCCCCGCCTCCTACCCCCTATTCACCATTAATTATAAATTACATAAAAGTAAAGAAAAACAACTTACTTGGACTGCGGCATCCCTGGGCTGCCCTCCGCCTCTTCTTTGCCATCTTTGTAAAAACTGCACATGTGCGCATGCCAGCACAAGCGCATTTCTTGCGAAAAATGTGCATGTGCGCGTATATGCACAGTTTTTGCAGAGACGGAGAGGAAGAGGAGGAGGGCAGACCGGGTCCGCCGCAGTCCAGGTAAGTGGTTTTTCTTTACTATTACGTCATATATAATTAATTGTTAATAGGGAGGTGGAGGCAGATGGAGTAGCAGAGTTCCACAGAGTTTGTTCTCAACTCCATGGCCCTCCGCATAACCCCCCTATACACACTACTCCCGGGGTTAATGATATGGAGGTCTATTTAATAACATCTCATCCAATAACTCATCTTCAATCTCATTTGGTTCTGGTTCTGTACTCTATACATTATTCTTTTTCTCTTTGCATTTCCCTCCACTTGATCCTCAGCAACAATCACTGGATATAATCCAGAGATTACATTTCTCCTCCATCTTTTCAACTGAGCATCCCATTTCGCCACTGCATACATACTCACTGTGTTTCTATATCTTGTTGCAGACCAGTCTCTCTCTCTTCTATACGCCTCATGTTCCCATTCCTCAAGTGCCTCATACTGCATAGGTCTAGGATTGGGTCTCAAAAGATTCATCTGATTCCTCAAGTTCTCTAAAACCCTCACATTAAAAGTACCATTTTCTGGAAAAGCCAAATTCTCATCTCCTTCCGTATACTTTACCCAATTCTCCAACCAAATACACGTATGATATCCACGCTCTAGTATCATAAAAGAAGCAGGCAAACTGGCAGGTGGTATAGGAACCCCCTCTCTAATAGGTATAGGCTCATCCTTTGTAAACCAATTCTTCATCATTTTTAATAATTGCATTTTAACTCTCTCTCGTTACTCCAAAACTCAGAAATATCAAGGAAATCCTTTCGTAATTCTACTCACACTATTCGATCACACTATCCAATACCAGCGCAACTCACACCAACCAACCAATAACAACAAAATACTTTCAGATGACGCTACCACTAACTGACCAATGCCAGTGCGGTTCTCTGTGAGGTCAGTATAACTCCAACTACTGACCCTTCCTTCACAAAATATTACGGCAATGAATTTACAAAGTCTTTTCTAAATACATATTATTAGAAACAACACAAAACACTGCTGCTTTGTCTGCCCCACTAAAAAAAGAGATAGTTCAAACACTCTTAGAAATCCTTTCACATCCAGTGGAATATCTACCAGCATTACTCCACTCTCAATTAAACCAAAGAACTCTTAGTACTTCTTCAGGTGCGCTCTCTAAAATTTCCCAATAATCTCCCACTATTACTTACTTCAGAATAGTTCCCTATGCAATATTAACAACCTCTCTCATTGCTTAATATCACACCAGTAGACAAAACACGTCTCTAGTGTGTACTTTCCACACTCTTCCTCTGCCCCTGAGGCTAAAATATCCGGGGATCTTAGGCAACCCCGTACCCGTTTCTTCCAGACTACATAAAATGCTAGCACTATATGTTAGTAACCAAAACCATTAATTTCAACCATTAATTCATTTGCCAAAATAATTCATTAAAACCATCAAGCTGCTACCAAAACTGATCCAGCGATCTGGGACTAACAAATTTCCATTACATCTCAACATCAATGCAATGAGCGAGTGGATAGGTAAAACCCCAAAAGACCAGCCCCACATTGTAACATAACACACAATATCTCTTCATTCTATTGGTTAAGAAAGGGGGTGTACTGTCACACCACTCTCGTCATGATACTTCTGTAAGACTGTCCATTGTCCTTCTTATAAATTTTAGCAACTTCCAGCCCAGGAAATACAAATTTGAGCTACCGTCACAGTACACATTTCCTCCATCTCGGTCATGTAACAACTTTTGTGCCTCGACTGTTCAATTGCGCCGCTCTCTAAGGAAGTGTTTCACTTTCGAAGAGTATTTTTTTTCTCCAAGCAAACTTTGGCAGGCACAGAAGACCCTTGAAGGACGAAAAGTTTTCCACCTTCCCTTTCTCGCTCAGATTAAACCCGCATTTATTTTCTAAAATGACTCTCAGGCCTTATATGCACAGCAGAAAACCATACTTCTATGATGTAGGAAAGTAGGATTTGCTTCTTATGGTTAACCCCACTTTTTGCTCGATGTTACACTGTTTTGACTGGGATCCTGCTAATCAGGACCACAGTCTATCTGCTTCTCCATAAAAATGTTCTGTATGTACTTCAGAATGGATATTGGGGTACCCTTGCCAGTCTCTAGTATATGGTACACATGTACCAAGGACATAGGTACCCCAGTGGCCTCCCATGGGCTGAAGCAAGTATTATGCCACCCATAAGAGACCATGCAAAATGGAACTACAGGCCTGCCAAGCAACCAGTGTAAGATGCTGCATGCACCACTTACTTTAGATATATGTTTACTATATCTGTAGGTCACCAAACGTAGAACCTATCAGTCACCCTCTAGCAAGCCTTGACAATCATAAAGGCAGGGTGCTGGGTTTTACATAAACGGTGCCCCTGCATGAGCAGAGCCCGTCTGCAGCCTTCGGAGACCATTCTCCAGGGTTGTCGGTGACGCAGCCAGACATATAGGTAGATGTGAATTATATGCTCACGTAAAAAGCTATCTTGAAAACGGCTGCAACAAAACATGTTGTGTTTGGTATCAAACAATTTGGAATCATACCTCCACAGCTGTGATCGGTGTGGGAGGTATGATTCCACCCTTCTGAAGCATGCTTCGTGGGGTCTCTGGTCTTCCCGGTAACAGCCTTCTCGACCCAGGCAGCACAAAATGGTTGCTGCTGACCAGAGAAACATTTCTGCCCTACTGCTGCTGAGCCAAGCTCGAGCAGGGGAAGGCAGGACAATAGGCATCCTGTCACAGGGAGGCGTGGCCACATCCCAGACTGAAGTTAGTGTATTGGGGCTGGGTGGGTGCACTTTCAAAGTGCCAAGTGCCTGAAAGTGTGCATCTGGGGCACACTTGGTGTCCCTGTGCATAGTCCAGTTCAAACCAGTCTTGGGAGCCGTTGGCTCCTGCTCTGGTGCGAAACTGGACAAAGGACATTAGAGTATCCTCCCCACTGTCCTGGCTCACCCCTGGGAGGTTCCCCATAATCTGTCCAACCCTCTCCCGTGGGTAAAAATGGGCTTACCTGGCTGTAGGACCCTAGATTGCACTTGGACAAGATTCTGATCAGGAAACCACTGACATGGGGGGAATGGCCAAGCCGACCACGATGGCGGACGCATCTCCGTAGTGCTCTGCTCGGCAGTCAGTGCCTTAATGAAGTTAAGGACTCCCTAATGCCGTAATCCAGTGAGGAAACCCTGTGCCGGACAGACGCTGCCCCAGGGGGTGACCCGGCACGTTCCTGTGCGAGGCGGAGGCGGGGATCGTCGCTTCACAGGCGACATTAGCAGCACGGCTGGCCTCTGTAAAATGGCGGGCCCTGCGTAATTCAGCACCCGGGCCGCATCAGAGAGCGGAGCAGGGCTTGTGAGGCTACCCCTTGATCCTGTGGGGCCCTGAAATGCGGGTGGATCAGCCGGTGCAGCAAAGAACTGCCTGAAACTGAAGGTGAGAGCTGTGGGAGTGCTGGAGGGGAGTGGGCGGACAGTGAGAGATCGAGCCCAGTCGGCGGCGGGGAGAGAATTTCTGGAGCGCTCCCCAGTGTGGCAGGCCAACTACCGGCCTACGGGCTGCAAAGGGGAGGGGAGAAGAAAGTCAAGCGCAGCAGAGGGCCCTTATGGACTCACTGACTTGCAGTACCAACACAAGAGGCAACCCAGCGCTACTACGTGATAGTGCTCCCTGGCATCCCCCCACGCTGGATCCCCCTGGTTTCCTAGCGGCATCCTTGTAGCTACCCCCCACTGAAACCTTTGAGGGGCATTAATAGTCCCTAATCTCAAAGCAGCAGGATTCGGCAGGTCAGAAATACTCCTACAGGACTTCCACCCAGGATGGGAGTCTGAACGGGAGCACCATTGACTCCCCGTCTCGTGCTTCCAAGCCACCCTAATTGTTAACGGCAACAGACACCACCCCGTGGGGGGCGGTCCCGGCCCGAGGACCCCTGGGGTGAGCTTGGGTGTCGCGTGGCAGTGAAAGTAAGAGAATGGCTGGGGACCCTCAGGAGAACGGCTGGAGAAGGGGCGATAGACCCCTGGGCAGAGGACAATCATCCGACTGCCGACTGTCCCTATCTACACCAGTGGACACAGGTGAATAGCAACTCTGCCGGGGCGCCACCGTAATGCACAGCCCCTGAACCCCAGGAAGAACCCCGAACAGACGCGGAACATCACGTACGACAGTGACGATCTCCCCAGGGATCAGTCCGAACAAGAGTGGCAATGGCCCCACAAAAGGCGCTGACTGCGGTGGTCTGCCAAACTCACAGCAAGAAACAAAACACGCCCGTGGACCCTGCTGCCAGAGGGCACCAAGTGGCAAGAACACCATGGGTCGCCAACGCGCAAAAGAAACAACACATTCCTCAGGACAGCAGAGAGTAACATCCCCTGGCCCTAACGGTGCCCGGTCGGATGGAGAGCCACCCCAGTCAATGTCCATGTCCGAAAAACTCAACAAAGTCCTTGCGGCCATAGAGCACTCCAGAGTCACCATGAGAACAGATTCGGCGACCTGGCCACGGACCTCAACCTGCTTCGTGATGACCATAGAAAACTGGCAAACAAGATCCATCAAGGGGAAAAGACGCTGAACGAAATGGAACCACAAGTACGGCAACAACAATCTGTCTTGAAAGACCTACAGGCTCGCATAAAGACCCTGGAGAGCAAAACCGATGACCTTGAAGGACGCTTCCGAAGGAACAATATCCGTATCATGAACCTTCCGGAAGGCGTGGAGGGGTCGAACCCGATCCACTATATCATGACGTGGATCACAACGTTCACACAGGCAAAGGACTTAACCCCCTACTTCTCAGTGGAGAGAGCGCACCGGGTCCCGGCTCGCAAACCACGACCGGGTCTCCCGCCTCGCCCCTTTCTGCTGAAGCTCCTCCACTACCAAGATAGGGACACCATCCTTCGAGCAGCGTGACAGCATGGGAAGCTTCGGGTGGATGACAAACAGGTCATGCAGTTCCCTGACTACTCCCGAGCCGTTCAGCAGCAACGAGCCACCTTCCTTGACGTTAAACGCGTCCTGCGTCAAAAGAACATACAATATGCTGTACTGTTCCCCGCCCACCTAAAAATAATCCACGAAGATGCAACACACTTCTTCACGGATCCCGCCGAAGCACAAACCTGGGTAGATCAGCATATCGCATCCCCGGGACACTCCAGAAACTCGCAGGACAGCCGCCCGAGTAACCGTCCACGGTCCCCTTTTAAGAAAGTCACCCTCACACAGCTTCATACTCAAACAAACCCCCTACAAACAACTCCCCAGACCTGGACCAAATTATAAACGAACGCAGGAGAGCGCTACAAGAAGCAACGAAAATGAAATCGACAGGAGGGAGTTCAGATGGAGACAGAGGCCCACACCTATGCAGCTCAGAAGAGGAAGATGGCAGCGATGCACACATGTCACGTGAAGGCTCAATAACTCCCCGATAGTAACTCCTCAAACGGCAGACACACTAATATAATGGACCTAATATCCCCGAGAGGCATGGTCAACAGAAGCTTAAATCCACACAATGAAACCCACCGGCACGACCCTGCCTCACTCAGAAGCACCAATGCTGCAAGCACTCATTGCGGGGCGCCATAACCGGTCCCGGGAGGAGACGGCGGTGGGTGGCGATGATCAGAAATGGCATCATTGGGTAAACTCTACTACACAGCCCACAAGCAGGTGACGGCAGTGGTAGCACCTAGCGGAGATGCACAACCACCCCCTCCAACAACGAACTAAAGTATGTATATGGATTATAGTTTGGACGCTTCGCTTCGCACAATGGGTCCTGTGGATTACTGTGGATTACTGTTGCCCATTCCCTTTCCCTACTTCCCCAGGTTTCCATAAAGGAGCGAAGACATGGATATGTTGGGCATGAAGGGTATGTGAGGGACTGGCGATGTGCTGGGGGTAGTGGCGGGTGGGGAGGCTGCCCTCTAAAGGAAATTTTGGACTAAACAAAGGACAGGCTGGCATACAAGATCCCTAACACAGATATAACATTTCTCACATTGAACGAAAGGGGTATACACACAGCCAGCAAGCGCTACAACATCTATGCATACATAAAAAGGCAGCACGCTCAGTTAGCCCTGCTGCAAGAGACACACCTGACTTCCACAGAGGTAGAGCGCTTGCGTAAAAATTGGAGTGGCATATTATGCCACAACTTATTACGCGTTTGCCAAAGGCACACTAATCTGGATTAGACCGGGGGTACCATTCCGGGAACAGTCACGGTTGGTGGGCAAAGAAGGACAATACTCGCTGCTAACAGGGCTGTTAGAGGGTCAACCACTATTAATAGGAAGCATATATGCACCAAACATAGAGAAAGAGCAATATTGGGGGTGCCTCTCTGGAATATTGGCTCAACACACACCAGTCCTATGGCTCCTGGGAGGGGACTATAACTGCGCCCGGAATGTTAACCTGGACAGATCCCACCCTCCACCAGCACATTTACCCGCGCACAGATAAACAGAACACTTTCGGCATTGGGTGGGTCATTGGGCATTGGTAGACGCGTGGAGGGCACAGAACCCAACCACATGGATGTACTCATTTAATTCTATCCCTCACAACTTCTGAGTTAGATTAGACAGATATCTGTGTCCCACAACGCTATTCCCCACAGTACAGTATACAGACTTCCTGGGCAGAGTGGTCTCAGACCATGACGCACACATACTCACTCTTAGATGGACACCGCCTCACCCCCGGTACCGACATGGAAGCTGCCACGGGAGTGCCTCACGGATCAGGCATTCCGCCAAACACATGGGGATTACATACAAGAAACTTTATGCTGAACACCGGCACAGCATCCTCCACATTAGTAGAGTGGGATGCATTAAAATTCGAAGCCTGAGGGCATTGCATCCAACAAATAGTGGGCGTACGGAAAACATTGGAGAGTGCATTACTGAAGGCAGAATCACGACGGGGGTAGCCGCCCCAGCCCAAGTTGCACATGCTAAAACAGTACATGCTGAAACCCTGCGCGATCTTCGTGAATATAACTTTCAGACCTATGCAACCAAGGTACACTGTTAGCTGTTAGCTTGGTTAGTAAAACAAGACTTGGAAATGAAACCAATTACAGAAATTAAGGACAAAGAAGGAAATCCTAAACACTCTCAGGTAGACATACTGCAGGTGTTCCGGGACTTTTACTCTGAAACTTTTAATTCTCTGGCACAAACGCCACACCAGGTACTGACTCATTTTCTAGGCCCATCAACCATGCCCAGCATCTCCTCAGCAGACCAAAAGAAACTAGACGCAAAAATCAAACCCCCGGGCATAACACGTGCAATTAGGACACTGGCTTGCAACAAAACCCCGGGAATGGATGGGTTCCTGTTAGAGTACTATAGCACCTTTACAACCCAGGTGGTACCCCGGCTGGTGGCCATGTTCGATGACGCGCTGACCAGAGGAGAGCTCCCGCGCTTGCTGCTCGAGTCGACTCTAGTAACGTTCCCAAAACCACAAAGAGACCCAAGATTACCTGCGTCCTATAGACCAATCGCTCTGCTGAATGCAGATTGCAAAGTTTTAGGTAAGATACTGGCGGATCGCTATAGTCAAATCCTACCAGCGCTGGTGCACCCAGATCAATGTGGGTTTGTCCCAAGGTTCAACACCTCGCAGAATTTGCATAGGCTGTTCCACATCTAGGACCAGATAAAAGATCGTTTTCCACAGGCAGCATGCCTGATTTTGGACCTGGAAAAGGCCTTTGATACCTTATGGTGGCCGCATCTGTTTGCAGTCCTTCAGAAGGTAAATGTAGGCCCTATCCTGCGGATTAACACACAACGTCTCTATAGGGGTCTCATCTCCAGAGTCAGAATGGACAAACTAATATCCAAGCCCTTTCCAGTAGAACGGGGGACAAGGCAAGGATGTCCTCTGTCTCCTCTTCTGTTCGCCCTGGCAGTGGAACCCTTAGCGATACGACTAAGGAGGGAGGGGGGAGAATGGGGAATCCCAATAGCCAATTCCGTACATTGTGTATCATTATATGCGGATGATCACCTGATCTACGTCCGAGATATTACCAGTGGCCTCACTCTAATATGGTCGACGTTGCAAGAATTTGAAGTGACCTCTAGTCTCAAAGTAAACTGTGACAAATCTACGATCTTCCCGCTTAGCCCCCATCTGGCACCTCTAGACATCCCAGTGGGAACCCAGCCTATCGCCTGGAGTGCCATGGCCCCCGTTATTTGGGAGTACGCCTATATCACTCTCCGACCGACCTGTATGAAAGGAACCACCGAAAGACATTTTCCGGTCAACGACCGGCGGTCAATTTTTGGAAAACGTTGCCCCTGGCTCCCATTGGGCGTGTAGCCCTTGCGAAAATGATTAAGGTCCCCAGATTGTTATATCATTTCAGAAACCTCCCGTACCGCCGCGCTCCTTCTTTGGGGAACTGGATATGCTGCTAACAAAACTGATTTGGGGAGACAGGCCACATAGGATAGCCCTAAACACACTACAATTGCCCACAACTGGAGGGGGCCTGGGGGCTCCGTCATTTGAGGCGTACTTCCTCCTGGCACAACTCCAATGGCTAGCTCATTGGGTGGCGGAGCGTCATATGGGAGAAACAATTACTGATGAAGGCCGCTTACCCATTCCGGCAATCCGGAGACTATTGTTGCCAGGGACCAAACCCTCCCGTACATATCTCCTGCAGGTTTCTGTAGCTCCCAGATGTATGATGCGAATACATCACATGTCGAAGGACACGGCCCTATATTCCCTGTTGCTCCCGCTGGCGGGTTTCCCACAGGGGATAAATATTATACGACAGAGGCTCTCCAGATTTTGACGGACCATGATGTAACTGAGGTGGAGTCCCTGTTTGCCGAGAGGCAGTTAAGGACGTACACCCAACTGACGGAACAGTACGACCTCCCACCGGGGCAATTCCTTACACACAGGCAAATATTAAATAGTGGTTGACGCTACTGGGATCTTCAGGAGGGGGGACCCACGATACACCCTGTCTTACACACAATCCTTCATATGGGTACAGGTAGACACCTAATCACTTGGCACTACAAAGCGATTCGAGAGCTGGTTAACGATCCCCTAGACACGTTACAGCACACATGGGAGGATGAGATAGGTTGCGCGTTGCATGATAAAGAATGGGAGAAAGCGCTGGAATACCCAAAAAAGGTGTCTAGGAGCGCGCGTTTCAAAACATACAGTATAATATCCTACACTGAGCATATCTAACTCCACACCGGCTACACCGATTTTATCCTGACACACAATTTGCTTGCCCCGCTGTCAATCCCAGGAGGGGGATTTCAAACACATGTTCTGGGACTGCCCGGTATTCCGGCAGTACTGGGACAAGGTACAACAGGCACTTCAAGTGACGACCGATCTCTCAAACACATCCATATGAGAGGCTTGTGCCTTGGAAGTCTGTCGTCAAAAGAAAAACGATAATTTGCAATGGCGTTTCGTGTCCCTGGCCCTGCTCTCACAAAGAAGGGAATAGCCATGCATTGGGGAGCCCCGGCGGGGTCCCTCGTGGAGGCATGGGTGGGTGCTATGAAAAAATGGGGGCAGCGGAGGAAGAGGCACTCAGAGACGAGGAAGTGAAAGGGACACGCAAACACCCAGTCTCCATGGAATGGGCATAGATGCTTTTTCAGTGTATACAGGAAACAACAGCAGAGGAGACTCCAGATGCCTTGCAACCGCAATCTCCGTGGCCACCCCTGCCCCTCATAGCACACGAACCGGACCCCCTGCAATAACTATATAACATTTATCTTCAAAGCGATTTCTAAGACAGTTTAGACATCCTATATGGTCCTGCAGCCCGTCCCTCATGCCCCCTTGAGCACACATTAACACGATAGCAGACAATCACAGCCAGTCACGACACTTCACATCGCGAAGCTTCTTCCGAAAGCTCCTATTTTCCCCTCACACCTGATCTTCCCCCACAGTTCACAGGTTTGTTTCCCCTTTTTGATTTGTTTCGAAACTAAATCACCCCTCAAGGAATACATTCTTGAATCCTTTGATGACTTACATGGGCAAAGTCGAGGGGGAAACACCAACTCACACCCCCGGTATACATGCCCAACAGGACACCGCATGGCATATTACAACATGCCAGGCCAATCTGGAGGATGACTCCTGGAGAGATGTAAGTCAACCTACCCAAGTTGTGTTGATATAAGAAAGCAAAGTGTTAATCAAATACCGGTAATTAAATGTTATGGTATGTCAATCATGCAACAACAACCAGTACCAGGAATTGTGAAAATCTTAATAAACAAATAAGAAAAAAAAAACACTGACATTCGACCATCTGGACCCTCTGGAGTCGCTGGACTTCAACTGGACCCGACTTCGTATCCCTCTCTGTCCAAAGCATTGTCTGTGTCTGTGCACCATACAGAACCTGTGAAGCATCAAGGACAACTGAAGTATCTCCCTTGGGGTGAAGGAGTCACTCCTCTGCATTCGCAGGCACCGTAATGCAATTGACCAGTCTGCTGATCCTGAGCTCCAACAGACTCCGAAGGCTCCAGTAACACATGAGGTGGGTTCCTTCATCCCTTGAGGTTGAGCTGCCCTCTTACCGAGCTTGAGGCCAGTATCCCTCGTTGGGAACCGCATAACCCAAACCCTTGTACACTGCATACATTTGCAAGTGCATATGCTTTTTGGCGTTCCCTAACAAAGTGCATTGGGCTATTGATAGCCCAACCTCTGTGCACATTTTGTATGAAGGGCTTTGGCCTCCTTGCACTCTCTGCCCTGCAAGATGCTGTTTTGTGAAACTCCTAGAGGTCCCCTCGCGACTCCTGCGCCTCATGTGTGGTTCCATTTGAGCGACAACATTGCATTTCTTGGGCTACCCTGGTTGCTCCAGGCCTGTCCTGACTCCCCTTGCTGTGGTGAGTCTCCTGGTCTCTGCTGGGCCAGACCATGACCTTCCCCAACCTTGTGTGTGGTTTGCCGCTGCCAAAGCTTGTTGGTGCTCCCCCCGGACACCAAACCCTCAGCACTCGTCATACTTCATGGGACAGCTCACATCTGGATCCTGGTCATCCTCGACATCTCCTGGTCCCCATGGCTTCAGAGTCAAGGTCTCCATATTCACACCTGAAGCACCCGACATTGGTGGGCATTCGTCTACTGAGCCCCTAGTCACTCTTAAGTGACCTAGACTCTGTCCCCTCTGCTTTCAGGTTCCTTCCTTCAAGAATCCACCTGTGGGTTCCACTGGACACTTTTATTCTTTCCAGCAGTGGCATTTCTTTGAAGACTCCTATTGAGATCGAAAACGGTTTCCGACGCCACTTCAGCCCTATGCACCCGGCTTCCCTGGGATAGGTAACTCTGGTACTTCGTTATCCAAAGGTGGGGTGGCTCTCCAACCTTCTATGTTCCAAAGTGTTCCCTTGTAATCCACTGGGAAGGGTCCTTAAACAGTAAAACTGCAACCACCACTCTCCCATTGAATTCTCACACTGCACCCATCCTCCGTGGGGTCCCTACTTACTCACCTTTGGTGGCTCCTTGGGGTCCCCATGATTCTACACCATCTAGACACTGTCTTGACTCAAGTCGTGGTTCTTATACCACTATTTTAGTATATGGTTTGGTCTCCCCCTGGAGCCCACTGTGTATTAGTGCTACTTACTTTTGTTTCTGTACTATAGTATTGTGTGCTTTGTGTTTATCTGCCTGTAGCAGATACTGTGAGGTATTTAAGGTGTTTTATAATAATAAATACATATTGTTATAACTAGTGTGTGGTTCTCCTTTCATTTAACCAATACAATAAAATTGCATTCTGGTAAAACAAGCTGCTGAACATTCCTTCAAGACTAAGCCTGAAGGATGCTCTCCACAGCTACCTCTTGAATAGCTTTCTAAGGTTATCCTTGACTTCTTAAATCACCGTAAGGGTTGTTTGGACTGGTGCAATGTGCCTACTTTAATTAGTGGACATCATATAACAGGCCAACTTCTCACATTGATGTGCAGCGGCTGGGATTCAAGCCTGCATTGCTTTACCAGATAAATCTTTGTATTGATTAACTGAAAAAAAATACTATGCACTAGGTACATATAACAGTAAAATAGAAGGATCCCTTGGGGGACAGAAAAATTATTGGAAATCAATCTATGCGCCCTCCGGTACATATAATACTCGGTTGGATAAGTAAGTTCTACTGAACTTGGTGTTGGGTAAGTCAAGGGCTTAGCACACCCTTTCTCCAACCTAAGAGAGTTTAGTTTCCCACTAGGTTAGGTAGGTGCACACACCACACCACACCACACTTACTATGTCTACTAAAGGAGATGCCAGTGTCTCTCTGCCTTCTGGATACAGTGAGCTTTCATTCCAGGAATCGAAAGCCCTCTGTGCCTCTAGAAAGCTGAAGACAGGGAGAAGTGCCAACACTCAACGTCCCATTGAGATGTTACTGTTAGATGACCTTGGGAAGACCCCTGGGTCAGATGAACAGGACAGAGTGGGTGGGACAGTGAATGAAGACAGGTCAGGAGGTGACACCTTTTATGTCCTAGACTCTAACCCTGGCCAGGAGGACCAAGATGGGTCCCACCTGGACAGCTCAGATCTCCCACATCAGCGGAGAAGGACAAGATGACCTCGCTTCACCCCTCCTGGAAGATTGTAGAGTTTACCAAGGAGATCTAGGTTTCCCTCTGCAGAGTCAGATCACTCCGGACAGTCTGTAGGTACCTCTGTACCTAGCAAGAGGATCACTCTTTTGATAGGGTATACCAAATTCTTGAACTTGAGCAAGCTAGGCGTAGGCTCAGGGAAAAGCAATTGGCCCTGGATAAGGAGTCCCTAGAAGTCCAGAGAGCTAGAAAAATGTTGGGACTAGAAGCCTATGGTGGCAGCAACCGTGTCCCTAGAGTTAAGGAACATTCCTTTGATAATAGGAACCTGAGCAAGATTGTCCCTCCCTAGCATGTTGGGGATGACATCCATAAATGGAAAACTGATTTAGAGAGGGCCTGTAAAGTACAAACAGTCACTCAAGAGCAGTGGGCAGCTATCGTGTGGCTCTTCTTTGCAGACAAAGGTAGAGATAAGCTTCTCACTATTAAAGAAGAGGATGCTGACAATTATTCAGTTCTGAAGAGTTCTCTCATTGATAGGTTTGGCTTAACCACTGAACAGTACAGGATGAAATTCAGAGACACCAGAAGACGCAGAATCAGGACTGGGTACACTTTGTGGACAGTGCATTTAAGGCTCTGGAAGGCTAGTTGCTTGGCAGCAAAGTGAATGATTTTACAGGATTGTACAATTTGATTATGAGGGAGCAGATCCTTAATAATTCCCAAAATCAGTTTTTGCATCAATACCTGGTTGACTCTGATCTGACTTCTCCCCAAGAATTGGGAAAGAAGGCAGATATGTGAGTCAGAACCAGGGAAAGGCAGAAAAACCAGAACAATAGTGGTGTCCAAAAGAAGCAAGATGCTAAATCTTCAGATAAAGGTGGGGACAATGGTAAAGATCAAAAGTCTTCATCAGGGCCCCAAAGCCCTGCATCAGGAGGGCGGTCACAGTCCAACAAGCAAGGGAAAAGGCAAAAAGAAACCTTGGTGTTACTTATGTAAAGAAAAGACCCATTGGACAAAATATGCCAATTGTCCGAAGGCAAAGGATTCAACTCCAACCACCACTGCTCCTAAGGCAACGGATTCCCCATGTACAGTTTCAATTGGTAGTACAGGGAACAAGGGATTAATAGGCTTAACCTTGGGCTCTGAGATGGGTTCTGTCTTAGTCAGAACTACAGCTCAGGCATGTGCTTGACTGTGACTGTCACCACACACCACGAACACGCCTCCACAATGCTGGGATCCAAGAGAAGGCCCTGGACTGGACCACCTCTTTCCTCTCTGGCAGAACAGAGCGTCCGTCTTCCCCCCTTCCACTCCGAAGCCACTGAGATCATCTGCGGCATGCCCCAGGGCTCATCCCTCAGCCCAACTCTGTTTAACATCTACATGGCACCGCTCGTCCACGCCGCCCATCTGCACGACCTCAACATCCTCTCCTACGCCGATGACACCCAGCTGATACTCTTCCTCACCAAGGACCCTCACACCGCCAAAATCAACCTTCACGAAGGAATGAAGGCCGTTGCTGAATGGATGAGGAACAGCCGACTGAAGCTGAATTCGGACAAGACGGAGGTCCTCATCCTCGGATCCAACCCTTCGGCCTGGGACGACTCCTGGTGGCCGACCGCACTGGGAATCGCTCCAACACCCACCGACCACGCACGCAACCTAGGGGTCATCCTCGACTCCACTCTCTCCATGACTAAACAGGTCAACGCCGTCTCCTCCCCCTGCTTCAACACCCTCCGTATGCTCCGTAGGATCTACAAGTGGATCCCCACTGAAACGAGGAGAACAGTCACCCAGGCCCTTGTCAGCAGCAGGTTGGACTATGGAAACGCCCTCTACGCAGGAGCCTCGGCCAAACTCCTGAGACGGCTCCAACGCATCCAGAACACCTCTGCACGCCTGATCCTCGACATCCCTTGCCGCAGCCACACCTGAGAGACCTGCACTGGCTCCCGGTCAACAAGAGGATAACCTTCAAGCTTCTCACCCACGCACACAAGGCACTCCACAACACCGGACCAACGTACCTCAACAGACGACTCAGCTTCTACACCCCCACCCGCCAGCTCCGCTTCGCCAACCTCGCCCTCGCTACAGTCCCCCGCTTCCGAAGAGCGACCTCAGGCGGCAGATCGTTCTCCCACCTCGCCGCCAAGACCTGGAACACCCTCCCCATCCACCTACGGCAGACCCAAGACCTGCTGACCTTCAGAAAACTCCTCAAGACCTGGCTTTTTGAGCAGTAGCAGCATTCCCCACCCCAGCGCCTTGAGACCCTCATGGGTGAGTAGTGCGCTTTACAAATGACATGATTGATTGATTGATTGATGGTGGCATGGAAATTGCCACCTTATTTGTCAGTCCCAGTAACCTGGGCAAATACAGGCAACAGCCTTTGATTAATGGTAAGGAGGCCATGGCATATAGGGACACAGGTGCAAGTGTCACTATGGTAATAAAAGATCTTGTGGGCCCTGACCAGATCATACTTGGTGAAATATACCAAGTGACCAATGCTAACAATGTCAGGACTGATTGTTCCTTGGCAGTTGTTATTATTAGCTGGGGAGGGGTAACTGGCCCTAAGAAAGTTGTGGTTAGCTCAGTCCTTCCAGTGGAATGCTTGTTGGGCAATGATTTGGAGATCTCAGCCTGGGCTGAGGTGGAACTTAGAACTCATGCAGCAATTCTGGGCATCTCTGCAGATGTGTTTGCTGTGACCCGTTCACAGGGCAAACTGATTTCTACTGAACAGGCCTCGGATTCTGAAAAAAAGGCCCAGGTGCTTTCCAAGAGAAGGATCAGGAGGAGTAAGGCTGTGTCTACGCCCCCCAGGCTCAGAGAGAAGATACGTCTCTTGAGGGAGATGATCTCTGACCCTGTGAACGAGCTGTCTCAGATGAACTGGAACCTGATGAGGTTGAGTTCTTGGGGACCGGGGACCCTTCCAGGGCAGATCTGTGCCAGGAAGAGCAAAACTGCCCCTCTCCTGAGCCCCTCAAACAAACTGCTGCTGAGTCTGCTGGGAGTGCAGTGGATCCCATAGGATCTATTGTGATGAGGGACTCCTTTACTCAGAGGGTAGAGACCCCAAGCTTGGGACACCAGGAGGTTGGTCGTATCACTGAAGTTTAGGGGCTTCCTACTCACCTTGGCACGTGACATTCCCTTAGCAGGACACCTAGGCCAATGTAAGACTTGGGACAAGCTTGTCCCTCAATTGCACTGGCCTCACATGTCTGAGGACACCAATGAGTTTTGTCGCTCCTGTACCACCTGTCAAGCCAGTGGTGAGTCAGGTGGTACCGCAAAGGCCCCCCTCATACCACTGTCTGTGGTAGGGTTTCCCTTTGAGAGGGTTGGGATTGACATAATTGGTCCCATGAATCCTCCTACTGCATCTGGGCACAGTTCCATACTGGTGGTTGTGGACCATGCCACTTGGTATCCACAAGCAATACCCCTTGGAACCATCACAGCTCCTGTGGTAGGCAGGGCCCTCCTGGGATTTTTTTCCATAGTGGGTTTCCCTAAGAAGGTCTTAACTGACAGAGGAACCAACTTCATGTCCAGTTATATTACTGTTATGTGGAAGGAGTATGGAGTGAACTACAAATTCACCACACCCTATCACCCACAATGCAATGGTTTATTTGAGAGATTCAACTAACCATCAAGGGCATGATTCTGGGCCTCCCCGAAAAGCTTAGGTGAAAGTGGGATGTCCTGTTGCCCTGCCTTCTCTTTGCCTACAGAGAGGTCCCATAGAAGGGGTTAGTTACAGCCCTTTGAACTTCTGTTTGGGTACCCAGTTAGGGGTCCCCTGTGTTTAGTGAAGGAGGGATGGGAGTTACCTCTCAAACCACCTAAGCAAGACATTGTGGTCTATGTATTTGGTCTCCGCTCCAGGATGGCTGAGTACATGAAGAAGGTCAGCAAAAACATTGAGGCATGTCAAGAATTGCAAAAAGCTTGGCATAGCCAAAAGGCTGGCTGACTGTCAATCAGCCAGGAAAGAAAGGATGGGTGCTGGAGCCTGTGGCCCCAGCAGCCCTCCAAGACAAGTGGAGTGGACCTCATACTATACTTGAGCAGAAGGGAGAGGTCACGTACTTGGTGGACCTTGGAACTCCCAGAAGCCCCCATAGGGTGCTCCATATAAACAGGCTCAAACCTTATGTGGACAGGGCAGACAGGGACTTACTCATGGCTACTGATGAGGGAAAGGAGGAAGAGAGTAACCCACTCCCTGACCTTCTCTCACAGAACCCTGATGATGGCTCAGTTGATGGTGTAGCTTTGGCAGGCATCCTCGCTGAGCAACAGCAGATTGATTGCAGGAAGGTCCTCAATCAATATAGGCTTATGTTTTCTTTGACTCCTAGCCAGACCTCCTTTTGCCAAAGCGGAGTGCAGAGAGCGAGACCGAGAGGCGAGGTGCAGGGAGCAAGGACGCCGTACCGCTGCCTCTCACCGTCGGTCCTACCCTTCGGCCCCAGGTGCCCCCAGGTGCCAGAGGTGCCCCGGATAGCATGCACTGGTATCAGCAGGGGATTAGCGGGGGGCAACCTGTCCGTCATACGCCATCTGCAGGCTGCTCTTCAGGGCTCAGGACGATGTTTTCGGCACCTTCTCCAGTGCTTATTCAGCCTGTTTGTGATGGCTGAGCGGCAGGAGAAGCAGGAGGAGTAGGAGCAGAGCCCCCACGCCGAACATCGCCAGAGTGCTGGTCAGCAAGAGCAGTGCGAGGGGAGCCAAAGCAGGAGAGCCTTCACCCCCTCCATTGCGAGGAAAGCAACGTGACCCCTGTGACTGGCCAGAGAGCGCAGTGTGAGCAGGAGCGGAGCGGAGCTCCAAAAGAGAGGGAATGTGCCTCTCAGCAAGCCCAGATTAGACGGTTTAAGGTGAGAAGGGGACGAGTAGTTCTTTCTTCGGATGGGCTGATACTGGGTGGATACTGATACTGAAGGTACTGGAGGCACTGGGTTGATACTGAAGGGGTCATAAAACTGTGAAGCCGCAGGACACACCTGCCTGTTGTTACTTGAAAAGGAATAACCACAGCTAGCTCTGTGTCTGGTATGGCGCCCAATAATCAAAACACACAAACAATTTAAACATTTGAGTCTTGCAATGGCTATATGCATCTGGCGCTCTAAAAAGGGGACACCTACAACGTATAATGGTCTCATTCATTGAATAGACAAATGAACTTTAGCATCCTTTGTTCTCTTGCTCTGTCACTCCTCTGTCACCACTGTAGATTACGCAGAGTCACTGAACGGAGCGGAGCAAGGAGGATTACAGCAATTGTCTAAAGTGCTTGAATCACTGCTTGCTCCCCGACGGATCTTGACTCTTGGTTCTTGGCTCTCGGCACCCATCCCGGCCTGCCTGGCTCTGCCTTGCCCAGACCAGACCAGGCGAGGGAGTTACAGCTGGGAGGCAGGGGCGAGGATTGCAGCTCTTTAACTCCAAGGCTCCCAGCCCCGGATTGAGGTGCTGTGTGTGCACAACACAACACAACATAATAAAATTATGAGGTCTGGAAGAGATAGAGCGCCTTCCATGGCAACAAAAAGGAAAAGAAAAGCGCAAGGAATATCGGCGAACAACAACAAACCAAAAACTGAAGGGGTGGCGCAAACACTAATATCGCCAATCTTTCGCCCCTTTATAAGAACAAACAATGTACCAAGTAAGATTGAATTCTTAAAAGACCCAGCATGTATATTGCTCACCAAACAAGAGGGAGATAACCGATCTCACCAAAAAACAAGAATGCTAGGGACACACAACTAAAGGATGCAACATAAAAGACCCAAGTACTACTATGGGCCCAACCAAGCATATGTTACATCAAGAACCAATGGAACGTGCACAAATGTCGAGGAAGATGGCGGCCGGCTAAGACGCTCGGTCGTGAGCTCCGGCGGAACTAGTGAAGCAAGACGGCTTTCAGCGTTTTCCCCCGAGAGAATACAGGATGAATTACAGCTAATAGACAAAACATAACCAAGGTAGGAATTTGCCTTGAACCCCAGTTGGCGATATATTAATGCTGATATTTGCCGGTATCCCCAAGAGGCTTGACTAGAGAGGCGGCGCTTACCTGATGATCGCGGAGGCAGCGTTGACTGGCGTCGGCAATTGCGGTGGCTGTAGCGGTGCCTGAGATTGCTCGTGAAGTTCGCTCCCCGCGGGTGAACCCCCTGTTAGGGGGGAGATAAAAAAAAAAAGTAAAAGTAATAAAATAACAGCAGCAGCGATTGGGAAAGGCTTCATGTTGGAGCGGGGAGAGAGCGGACTGTATGCGACGCCGACTACCGGGCTGTGGGCGAGAGCGCAAGACGCCGCCAGGAATTACAAAAAAACTCTCGGTGGAATCTCTTTCTTCTTCCGGGGGAGAGGCAGCAGGGCTGATGGCTCCGACAAGAGCAGTGTGATTGACACAAGCAATGGGCAGCACAGTCGTCGTAACAGTGAGTCAAGCAAAGGTGCAATCGTGCTGAATGACCAACATGTACGAAGAGACCCCCTCAAAAGGTAAATTTGGCCCAGGAACAGAGGGGAGCATAAACACTACAATGTGAGGGCGTTCCTGCAATGGCCTTATATTTTAATTTGTACAATTACATCTATACATTTTCTATTTGGGTGATAAATGCAAACAACATACTAAATAGGTTCAAAACATTACAAAATTTATTTTTTAAGTTTTTCAGTTCATTTAAATACTAATTTTCATCACAAAAATCACAAAGGAAAAAATTACAATTCATATCAAAACCCTGACAAAAGACAGAGGAATCATAAATATATACAACACAATTAATATATAAAAATTATAACCCCTTGGTAACAAACATATCTCTCAACATCCTCACATGCTAACAGTCATACCACACTCAACCTCATACTCAAATGGAGAAGGAACTGAATAGACAGTAAGCAGAATAACAATGCTAAAATATTGGCCCCCAGATGTATTATTAGGCCATCGCAGTGCTGCGATGGCCTAATAATACATCTGGGGGCCAATATTTTAGCATTGTTATTCTGCTTACTGTCTATTCAGTTCCTTCTCCATTTGAGTATGAGGTTGAGTGTGGTATGACTGTTAGCATGTGAGGATGTTGAGAGACAGAGGAATCATAAATATATACAACACAATTAATATATAAAAATTATAACCCCTTGGTAACAAACATATCTCTCAACATCCTCACATGCTAACAGTCATACCACACTCAACCTCATACTCAAATGGAGAAGGAACTGAATAGACAGTAAGCAGAATAACAATGCTAAAATATTGGCCCCCAGATGTATTATTAGGCCATCGCAGTGCTGCGATGGCCTAATAATACATCTGGGGGCCAATATTTTAGCATTGTTATTCTGCTTACTGTCTATTCAGTTCCTTCTCCATTTGAGTATGAGGTTGAGTGTGGTATGACTGTTAGCATGTGAGGATGTTGAGAGATATGTTTGTTACCAAGGGGTTATAATTTTTATATATTAATTGTGTTGTATATATTTATGATTCCTCTGTCTTTTGTCAGGGTTTTGATATGAATTGTAATTTTTTCCTTTGTGATTTTTGTGATGAAAATTAGTATTTAAATGAACTGAAAAACTTAAAAAATAAATTTTGTAATGTTTTGAACCTATTTAGTATGTTGTTTGCATTTATCACCCAAATAGAAAATGTATAGATGTAATTGTACAAATTAAAATATAAGGCCATTGCAGGAACGCCCTCACATTGTAGCAATCGTGCTGAATGAACAGAGGCACACAATAAGGAGCTATGGGGAGAATAAGCGTTTAGAAATTTCAAATAAATCCTTAAAGGTGAAACAGACACAAAATTAAACCCCAGAATTTTTGACTAATTGGTGCTGGATGAGTGAAAAACGCCTCCAATTGCCTAATACAGTGGATCTCACCAGAAGCGAAGAGCTACCACAAAACATACCACTGCACACGGTAATAAGGGAGGAGAAGCAAATAAGTGTGCTGAATGATAAAGTGCTTATTCACAAAGCCCCCATAGTAGCACATTCCTCTGGTTTACCTGGTGACTCCAACCCGCAGTATCCAGATAAAACTCAAGACAGTAAAAACACAATTGTTTACGCAACGAGGTCAAGGAAATTACTGGTAGAGAAAACAGCACCAGTAACATCATTAACTACACAAGACAAAATAGAAGGAGAGGGAATTAAGTCAGTGTATAGCTTAAGGAGTCGAAATCTACTTAAACAAAGTACAATATTAATACAAAAAAAGTCTACATCTCCGAGAAGCACAAAGAAGAAGAACTTACCACGTTTAGAAGCACTGTCTGAGAGTATAAAAATTAGAGCCTCTAAAGCAAAAATCAAGGGGCAAAAAGTAAAGATAACACCATCCTTAAGATCTTACTTTAAGGTACAACAAGTATTGCAGCTAAGGGGTGGCCAATCTGTGGCGGGTGATACTGCCTCTGAATCAGTCTTAAATTTTTGTGAAGGCATAGCTGAAGGCAAGGAGAGGTCTCCAAATTCGACGTGGGAGGACGAGGAGGAAGAAGGAAGAGAAGAGGAAAGGGTACTTGCAGTAGACTTCTCGGAAGGTGCTACAGAACATCAAGGTATAAACCCATTAATCTTGGCTCAACCAACACAAAAACTAAACATACCACCATTAATGAGTACTTCAATGGCACAACTAACAGGTAACCAGGCAGATCTAGTTATAGCCTCACAAGCCGCAAGCGCGATGGTGCAGCAATCCGAGGAAGACAATGAGGCAGTCATCCATGAGGAGACATCGGGGACATCGGAACAGCAGGTCAAAGACCAGAAAGACACAAGTAAAATGGAACTGGCAATGGAGAGGTGTATGGAAAAAATGATGAACAAAATTCTGGGGGAAATGAGAGAGAAATTCTCGACATCTGAAGGAAATCAAACAAAGATTCAAGAGGTAGTCGAAAACTTAGACCAGAAATTAAACGAGTTAGGGGTAAGAGTAACGGCTGTGGAAAATGAACTTGGCTCTTTAACCAAAAAAAGTGGTTACAAATCAAAAGGAATTACGACAGCTAAAAGACAGTGAGAGGGCGATTAAAGACAAACTGGAATCCCTGGAGAATCAAGGAAGAAGAAATAACATTAGACTGCTGAACATTCCTGAAAATTTGGAGGGATCGGATATTAAGACGTATGTTATAACTTTATTAGAGGAATTCTTCTCTTGGGCAAAAGATAGCGACTTAGCAGCAGATATTCAGCGAGTTCACAGGGATCCGTTCAGGAAAAGTAAGGAGAGAAAAGCCCCAAGAAAAATGTTGGTGAATTTTAGATCTTACTCCTTGAAAGAAAAAATTCTAAATGAAGGATTAAAAATTGGAACCATCAATAAGGATAATTGGTCGTTCCGAGTCAGATCGGATATATGCAAAGCTACACAGGACAGGCAATGGGAACTGGGCCAATATATGCAGGAATTCAAAAGTTTGGGAGCAAACGTTCAGCTGAAATTCCCTGCGTCTTTGCGTATAATGTGGAGAAATAAAATGCATAATCTAAGGGAACCAAAAGAGGTAGAAAATCTTATCCAACAAATGAAAGATCAAATCGAGGTAGAAAAGACTAATAAGGAGTAAGATCTCAAGATATATACCACTATTACAAAGAAGGAATTAAATTCGTAAGAATAAAGAGTCTAAAAAGAAGGGGAAACGCTGGCATAACAAATGTCCAAGAATTAAGATAACTGGTGAAATGGAGCCCGAAGACGGGTGGAAAACCAACTAAATGAAGAAAAGGGAGGCTTCCTCAGGGTGGGAATTTACATCCACACTGTATACTAATACACTGTATACTAATTACGTAAGATATATTTGCACGTGGGTGGGGAGCAAAATGGGGAAAAAAAATCAAAAAATAACCTCAAAATTGGTAAACGAAAGGTATTTGATGAGGACCAAATGGTCCTTTCGATTTCATTTTCAAAACAAGACTGTTTTTAATACGGAATGGCAGTAGAAAAGATGGTAAAAATACTCTCATGGAATGTTAATGGACTTAGAACTCCTAAAAGAAGAAGAAGAATATGAGAATATCTGAGAGAAGCTGAGAGTGAGATTATTATCCTTCAAGAAACCCATCTAGTGAAATCAGAATGGGTTCAAATGGTAAAAAATTTACGATGGATAGGCTCAAGTATCCACACATCACAAGACTGTAATGTAAAAGGGGTAGCAATCGTTATTAAAAAATCCCTGAATGCTAAATTGGAGTCTGAAGTAGTAGATAGTAAGGGTAGATGGGCAGTGGCTAAAATCAGGATTGAAGGATCCATATTTGCGATCGCAGGATATTATGGTCCAAATATTGATGATTCTGCTCCTCTTAAGAAATTATACTCAGAACTTTTGTCATTCTCAGCCCCGATAATTGTAGGAGGAGATTACAATATTATACTAGATCCGAAAGTAGATAGACTGCCCCCTTCTAAACAAATGAAGTCACCAAAGATGAGGGAATGGCTGGGAATATACAAAAAAGACTTAAACCTGGATGACATGTGGAAACAAAAAGGAGAGAAAACCTACCCCTATACTTTTCACAATAAAAAGCTGGGGCATAAATCTAGAATAGATTTCTTCCTAATAAATAACTTGCTTCGGGATAAGGTGAAAAGCATTGAGCATCAACCGGCACACTTATCGGACCATTCAGCAGTCCTATTAAAACTCTTATTACCACAAATTCCAACTCCGACTAGATGGACACTGGACCGGTCGATACTAACGGTGGAAGATATGGTGAATCAACTTTTAACATCCACCACCAATTACTTCACTGATAATGATGTAGGCGCCTCTAAAAGAGTAATATGGGACGCATACAAAGCAGTAATTAGAGGTAATCTACTCAGTTTGGGAGCCTACAAAAACAAGCGAAGAAAGTTAGACATTAAAAAATTAGAAGCAGAAATCAAAGAAATAGAAGTACAACTAGATGATGGGATACCTTTGGCTTTAAGAGAAAGACTAAGAGAGAAGAATCGCAAGTTAAAAGAGGATTTGACAGACTACTTGGAGAGTATTGTCCAAGAGAAATGGGAGAGCAGTAAATTGGCTAATTATGAATATGGGGAAGGCTGCGGAAAGATGTTAGCATGGAAACTGAAAACGGACCAGACAAGAAATACTATACCAAGTGTTCATACTAAAGACCAATCAGCATTATGTGCGGATGATGCCTCAATAAGACAAGAGTTTCTAGATTTTTTTTCAACAATCTATAAAGAAGACATAAACCCCACAGAAGAAAACATCAAGAAATATTTAGATGGTATACCTTTGCCAAAATTGACTGTAGAGGAAGTGGTATTTTTGAACAGCGAGATAACAATAGAGGAAGTGAGAACTGCTATAAATAGCTTAAAAAGGGGGAAAGCTGCTGGCCCTGACGCACTTCCTAACGAATTCTATATAGCTCTAAAAGGGCCGTTAATTGCTCACTTGACAGAGGTCATGAATAAGACCTACATGGATTGTGAAAAGATCCCCGATTCATGGAATGACGCTACAATAAGTCTAATACTAAAACCAGGGAAAAATCCTAAGCTATGTGAGTCTTATGGACCAATATCACTTCTCAATTGTGATTATAAATTGTTTATGAATGTAATCGCAAAAAGACTATCAAAAGTAATACCGGAATTGATTGATCAGGACCAGAAGGGTTTCATAAAAGGCAGACAAATCCAAGAAATTACACATGAACTATTAGCTACGATTGATGTAGCTATCTCGGAACAAGTACCTCTTACAGTTATAACGTACGATGTGGCGAAAGCCTTTGACCGTGTGAATTGGGCCTTTCTAAACAACATCATAGAAAAAAACAATTTAGGGAGTAAGTTCAGTCACATGGTGAAGGAAATTTATATGAACCCTAGAGCAAAAATAATAGTGAATGGAAAACTGACAAATAATATTATTATTCAGAGGGGCACGAGGCAAGGCTGCCTCCTGTCCCCATTGCTCTTCAATATGTATATTGAACCACTGGCCTGTGCGATCAGAAATCATAGACAAATAACACCATTTAAATACCGGAATTGGACAAAGAAAGTAGCACTATATGCAGATGACCTTATGGTGTTTACGGATAATTATAACTCCTCAGAAAAGGCAATTAATGAAATAATGACTAACTTTGGCAAGGTCTCAGGATATTTGATAAATAATAGCAAGACAGAGGCAATGAGTTGGAACAGCACTTCAAAGCCAGCCTTCTCAAAGGAAAAAATAAAATATCTAGGAATTACGCTAACCAAAGATCTGGAGAAAATACCACAACTAAATTTAAATATAGTAGTAAAAGAAATGAGAAGACTATTTAAAATCTGGTCCGGTCTACCTTTAAACTTTTTGGGCAAATCAAACGCAGTCAAAATGACAATCATCCCTAAATTTACATATCTGTTTAATGCCATTCCGTTGGAGTTTAAAAAAGCAGCCCTTAAAAAAATACAAGGAGAAATATCCAGCTTCATTTGGTCGGAGAAAAGCATAAGAATTGCTTGGAACAAACTTAGGAAAAGAAAGGAACAAGGCGGCATAGCAAGCCCAGATGTGTTTGAATATTATAGAGCTTTTCAGTTTAAAAATTTCAGAATGTTGCTAAGTAAACACTGTGTATACCCAAACTTCCTACAACATCTTACAAATGGAGAAGACTATTTTCTTTTCAAATTTGGCCATCCAAAATTTTTCAAGAAAGTAAAACTAAAAATTTTAAATAATGCGGTCAAATTGTGGACTCAGATTAGAAACGTAGTGAAGATCCCATACTATAGCAATATGGCCCCAATATGGGACTCACCTGGGACACCGGAGTGTTTAAAAGATGCATTAGCAAGACCAATCAGACAACTAGGATTTGAAAAATGGGGCCAACTTCTATTTGAAAACACCCTAATATCTTGGGAACATCTACACACAATAACAGAAGGGAAGGTTTCGAAATTTAAATATTATCAATTGAATAGCTGGGCTAAGACCATACCAAAAGAAGCAACAAATAAGGGTAATTTTGAGGAAGAGATGGTAAAGGAATCCACAATAAAAAAAGAAGTATCAAAATGGTATTGGGCGCTAATTGAGGCTGGAGTTGAAAATTTATTAATATCAGAAAAAATCTGGAGAAAAGAATTCCCTAATGAAGATATTGACTTGAATGTGATTTGGAAAAAATCTTCGGAAAAAATGCTGGGCATGTTTGAAATCGGCAGCTTTAAAAAGAAATCATCTGCTCTCAATCCATAGAGCGTACTGGACGCCAAAAAGATTATCGAAGTTTAAAGGTGCAGCAGTAAAAACATGCAGTAAATGCGGTGAAGATAAGGCGGATGACATTCACATGTTCCATCGATGTCCGGCCCTCTTGTGTTACTGGCAAGAGATTGGTAAGACCCTATCGGCGGTATTGGGAACATCAATAACTATAAGTACGTCTTTAATTATTTTTGTGATCCAAACAGATGCCCTAAGGTTAAGTAAACTTCAAGAAAGCCTAATCTTTGTCTTGATACTATTAGCACGAAGAGAGATCTGCATAAATTGGGTAAAACCAGTAGCACTGACACATGAGGACTGGCTAAATTCCGCTATTAAAGTATCTAGACTAGATAGGAAAGGGAAACGCACTAAAAGATCGCAGTTCTGGGAGATATGGGAAACTTTTATTACCTCTAGTTGATGACCAAGATTCCTTTGTCTTTTTCTCCTTCACTTACCATGCACGTCTTCGCTCTTTCTTTCCTTTTGTTCCTTTATCTTTCTTTTTTTTTTTTTTCTCTTTTTTCTTTTTGTTTACCAATGATTAAAGCGGAGACAATAATTTCCAGGCAAGATCGGTAATCTGCCGAGTAGCTATATAGCTAGCTCATCTCAGGAACGCTGGAATTATTGTGTAGGATAAAGGTATAACAGAGTACGTTGACTGGTTCCAATCGATAGCTGAGAATAGACAACCATATGGAGTAATGAAGGCACACATCCTGGAAGGACCGTCAAATCTCTCAAATACCCTTGTTATCTACTCTCTCGCAAATATGAGGTAAAAAAAAAAAAAAAAAAAAAGAACCAATGGAACGTCAAGATAATTTATGGGGGTCCATAACAGATCTGGAGCTAATTACATCTAGAGAACAATCTACGCACGTGACAGAATGCCCACATGAGGTGCCTCATAGTTCATTCGGACAAAAAGCGCAAGTACATTGCACCAGCACTAAGGCTCAACAACCAATAGAGGCCCAGGGAAAAACTCTCAATCAAACACCTAATCAAACATGAAAGCAAGCATACGATGAGGAAGCAGATCAGAAAATTAAAGCTCTTGGGCAAAAAGCACAAGATCATTGTACCAGCACCAAGGCTCAACAACCAGTAGAGGTCCAGGTAAAAATTCTTAACCAAACACCAAGCAAGCATACTATGAGGAACCAGATCAGAACATCAAAGCACTAGAAGAAACCCCACAATCTGTAAAATCATCTCCAATATTAACATTGCCTGAAGGTGCAAATATTTGGGGAATTTTGGTGAATTTTAGATCTTACTCCTTGAAAGAAAAAATTCTAAATGAAGGATTAAAAATTGGAACCATCAATAAGGATAATTGGTCGTTCCAAATCAGATCGGATATATGCAAAGCTACACAGGACAGGCAATGGGAACTGGGCCAATATATGCAGGAATTAAAAAGTTTGGGAGCAAACGTTCAGCTGAAATTCCCTGCGTCTTTGCGTATAATGTGGAGAAATAAAATGCATAATCTAAGGGAACCAAAAGAGGTAGAAAATCTTATCCAACAAATAAAAGATCAAATCGAGGTAGAAAAGACTAATAAGGAGTAAGATCTCAAGATATATGCCACTATTACAAAGAAGGAATTAAATTCTTAAGAATAAAGAGTCTAAAAAGAAGGGGAAACGCTGGCATAACAAATGTCCAAGAATTAAGATAACTGGTGAAATGGAGCCCGAAGACGGGTGGAAAACCACCTAAATGAAGAAAAGGGAGGCTTCCTCAGGGTGGGAATTTACATCCACACTGTATACTAATACACTGTATACTAATTACGTAAGATATATTTGCACGAGGGTGGGGAGCAAAATGGGGAAAAAAATCAAAAAATAACCTCGAAATTGGTAAACGAAAGGTATTTGATGAGGACCAAATGGTCCTTTCGATTTCATTTTCAAAACAAGACTGTTTTTACTACGGAATGGCAGTAGAAAAGATGGTAAAAATACTCTCATGGAATGTTAATGGACTTAGAACTCCTAAAAGAAGAAGAAGAATATTAGAATATCTGAGAGAAGCTGAGAGTGAGATTATTATCCTTCAAGAAACCCATCTAGTGAAATCAGAATGGTTTCAAATGGTAAAAAATTTACGATGGATAGGCTCAAGTATCCACACATCACAAGACTGTAATGTAAAAGGGGTAGCAATCATTATTAAAAAATCCCTGAATGCTAAATTGGAGTCTGAAGTAGTAGATAGTAAGGGTAGATGGGCAGTGGCTAAAATCAGGATTGAAGGATCCATATTTGCGATCGCAGGATATTATGGTCCAAATATTGATGATTCTGCTCCTCTTAAGAAATTATACTCAGAACTTTTGTCATTCTCAGCCCCGATAATTGTAGGAGGAGATTACAATATTATACTAGATCCGAAAGTAGATAGACTGCCCCCTTCTAAACAAATGAAGTCACCAAAGATGAGGGAATGGCTGGGAATATACAAAAAAGACTTAAACCTGGATGACATGTGGAAACAAAAAGGAGAGAAAACCTACCCCTATACTTTTCACAATAAAAAGCTGGGGCATAAATCTAGAATAGATTTCTTCCTAATAAATAACTTGCTTCGGGATAAGGTGAAAAGCATTGAGCATCAACCGGCACACTTATCGGACCATTCAGCAGTCCTATTAAAACTCTTATTACCACAAATTCCAACTCCGACTAGATGGACACTGGACCGGTCGATACTAACGGTGGAAGATATGGTGAATCAACTTTTAACATCCACCACCAATTACTTCACTGATAATGATGTAGGAGCCTCTAAAAGAGTAATATGGGACGCATACAAAGCAGTAATTAGAGGTAATCTACTCAGTTTGGGAGCCTACAAAAACAAGCGAAGAAAGTTAGACATTAAAAAATTAGAAGCAGAAATCAAAGAAATAGAAGTACAACTAGATGATGGGATACCTTTGGCTTTAAGAGAAAGACTAAGAGAGAAGAATCGCAAGTTAAAAGAGGATTTGACAGACTACTTGGAGAGTATTGTCCAAGAGAAATGGGAGAGCAGTAAATTGGCTAATTATGAATATGGGGAAGGCTGCGGAAAGATGTTAGCATGGAAACTGAAAACGGACCAGACAAGAAATACTATACCAAGTGTTCATACTAAAGACCAATCAGCATTATGTGCGGATGATGCCTCAATAAGACAAGAGTTTCTAGATTTTTTTTCAACAATCTATAAAGAAGACATAAACCCCACAGAAGAAAACATCAAGAAATATTTAGATGGTATACCTTTGCCAAAATTGACTGTAGAGGAAGTGGTATTTTTGAACAGCGAGATAACAATAGAGGAAGTGAGAACTGCTATAAATAGCTTAAAAAGGGGGAAAGCTGCTGGCCCTGACGCACTTCCTAACGAATTCTATATAGCTCTAAAAGAGCCGTTAATTGCTCACTTGACAGAGGTCATGAATAAGACCTACATGGATTGTGAAAAGATCCCCGATTCACGGAATGACGCTACAATAAGTCTAATACTAAAACCAGGGAAAAATCCTAAGCTATGTGAGTCTTATAGACCAATATCACTTCTCAATTGTGATTATAAATTGTTTATGAATGTAATCGCAAAAAGACTATCAAAAGTAATACCGAAATTGATTGATCAGGACCAGAAGGGTTTCATAAAAGGCAGACAAATCCAAGAAATGACACATGAACTATTAGCTACGATTGATGTAGCTATCTCGGAACAAGTACCTCTTACAGTCATAACGTACGATGCGGCGAAAGCCTTTGACCGTGTGAATTGGGCCTTTCTAAACAACATCATAGAAAAAAACAATTTAGGGAGTAAGTTCAGTCACATGGTGAAGGAAATTTATATGAACCCTAGAGCAAAAATAATAGTGAATGGAAAACTGACAAATAATATTATTATTCAGAGGGGCACGAGGCAAGGCTGCCCCCTGTCCCCATAGCTCTTCAATATGTATATTGAACCACTGGCCTGTGCGATCAGAAATCATAGACAAATAACACCATTTAAATACTGGAATTGGACAAAGAAAGTAGCACTATATGCAGATGACCTTATGGTGTTTACGGATAATTATAACTCCTCAGAAAAGGCAATTAACCGCATGCGTGCGGGCGGAATTCCGCCCGTACGCTGAGTTTTTTAAAATCGCATGTTACGTGACGAGCTGGGCTCGTCATGAGCGTGCGAGGAGGCTACCTCATGACGAGCCCAGCTCGTCATGAGCGGGGAAGGGGTTAATGAAATAATGACTAACTTTGGCAAGGTCTCAGGATATTTGATAAATAATAGCAAGACAGAGGCAATGAGTTGGAACAGCACTTCAAAGCCAGCCTTCTCAAAGGAAAAAATAAAATATCTAGGAATTCTGCTAACCAAAGATCTGGAGAAAATACCACAACTAAATTTAAATATAGTAGTAAATGAAATGAGAAGACTATTTAAAATCTGGTCCGGTCTACCTTTAAACTTTTTGGGCAAATCAAACGCAGTCAAAATGACAATCATCCCTAAATTTACATATCTGTTTAATGCCATTCCGTTGGAGTTTAAAAAAGCAGCCCTTAAAAAAATACAAGGAGAAATATCCAGCTTCATTTGGTCGGAGAAAAGCATAAGAATTGCTTGGAACAAACTTAGGAAAAGAAAGGAACAAGGCGGCATAGCAAGCCCAGATGTGTTTGAATATTATAGAGCTTTTCAGTTTAAAAATTTCAGAATGTTGCTAAGTAAACACTGTGTATACCCAAACTTCCTACAACATCTTACAAATGGAGAAGACTATTTTCTTTTCAAATTTGGCCATCCAAAATTTTTCAAGTAAAACTAAAGATTTTAAATAATGCGGTCAAATTGTGGACTCAGATTAGAAACGTAGTGAAGATCTCATACTATAGCAATATGGCCCCAATATGGGACTCACCTGGGACACCGGAGTGTTTAAAAGATGCATTAGCAAGACCAATCAGACAACTAGGATTTGAAAAATGGGGCCAACTTCTATTTGAAAACACCCTAATATCTTGGGAACATCTACACACAATAACAGAAGGGAAGGTTTCGAAATTTAAATATTATCAATTGAATAGCTGGGCTAAGACCATACCAAAAGAAGCAACAAATAAGGGTAATTTTGAGGAAGAGATGGTAAAGGAATCCACAATAAAAATAGAAGTATCAAAATGGTATTGGGCGCTAATTGAGGCTGGAGTTGAAAATTTATTAATATCAGAAAAAATCTGGAGAAAAGAATTCCCTAATGAAGATATTGACTTGAATGTGATTTGGAAAAAATCTTCGGAAAAATGCTGGGCATGTGTGAAATCGGCAGCTTTAAAAAGAAATCATCTGCTCTCAATCCATAGAGCGTACTGGACGCCAAAAAGATTATCGAAGTTTAAAGGTGCAGCAGTAAAAACATGCAGTAAATGTGGTGAAGATAAGGCGGATGACATTCACATGTTCCATCGATGTCCGGCCCTCTTGTGTTACTGGCAAGAGATTGGTAAGACCCTATCGGCGGTATTGGGAACATCAATAACTGTAAGTACGTCTTTAATTATTTTTGGGATCCAAACAGATGCCCTAAGGTTAAGTAAACTTCAAGAAAGCCTAATCTTTGTCTTGATACTATTAGCACGAAGAGAGATCTGCATAAATTGGGTAAAACCAGTAGCACCGACACATGAGGACTGGCTAAATTCCGCTATTAAAGTATCTAGACTAGATAGGAAAGGGAAACGCACTAAAAGATCGCAGTTCTGGGAGATATGGGAACATTTTATTACCTCTAGTTGATGACCAAGATTACTTTGTCTTTTTCTCCTTCACTTACCATGCACGTCTTCGCTCTTTCTTTCCTTTTGTTCCTTTATCTTTCTTTTTTTTTTTTTCTCTTTTTTCTTTTTGTTTACCAATGATTAAAGCGGAGACAATAATTTCCAGGCAAGATCGGTAATCTGCCGAGTAGCTATATAGCTAGCTCATCTCAGGAACACTGGAATTATTGTATAGGATAAAGGTATAACGGAGTACGTTGACTGGTTCCAATCGATAGCTGAGAATAGACAACCATATGGAGTAATGAAGCCACACATACTGGAAGGACCGTCAAATCTCTCAAATACCCTTGTTATCTACTCTCTCGCAAATATGAGGTAAAAAAAAAAAAGAACCAATGGAACGTCAAGATAATTTATGGGGGTCCATAACAGATCTGGAGCTAATTACATCTAGAGAACAATCTACGCACGTGACAGAATACCCACATGAGGTGCCTCATAGTTCATTCGGACAAAAAGCGCAAGTACATTGCACCAGCACTAAGGCTCAACAACCAATAGAGGCCCAGGGAAAAACTCTCAATCAAACACCTAATCAAACAGCAAAGCAAGCATACGATGAGGAAGCAGATCAGAAAATTAAAGCTCTTGGGCAAAAAGCACAAGATCATTGTACCAGCACCAAGGCTCAACAACCAGTAGAGGTCCAGGTAAAAATTCTTAACCAAACACCAAGCAAGCATACTATGAGGAACCAGATCAGAACATCAAAGCACTAGAAGAAACCCCACAATCTGTAAAATCATCTCCAATATTAAAATTGCCTGAAGGTGCAAATATTAGCCAAAGCTTTGACACCCACGCGCCAGCACTAACAGCTAAAATAGCATCATCAACAGACTCAGGGATTGAATGGGATATCTTCTTCAAAACATCACAACTCACCTTGGAGGCACTAAACTACCACTAAACTACATCATGGTCAATGCAATTTCAGTGATTGACCAAAAACTGGCTGATCTCAACTCTCTACTCAAGCGAGCTCAGGCCTACGCGACCACATTAAACACCGAATGTGCCTGTTGCCCAACAATTGACAAACTGGCAACAATTTCGGAAGTTGTGACTACCCTTATCGAGGACTTAAAAACCAGGGCAATCAAAGACAATAAGCTTGATAATATTCTAGTATTTCCTCAGAACACCTACAGAGAAGAGGAATCAAATAAAGTAAACGTAGTTACTGACTCAGTCCAGGCCAATCAATCGACAGTTACCATAGAAAATTTAAATCTGGTGTGGTCAACATGTTTCTCACTTCTAGTACATTGACTGCGATTCTTCAGGACCTAGTAAAAAACTACAATCTACAAAACAAAACGTCTCACTGGGTCCGGATAGTGGGGTAGGCATTACTGGCCCTGACACAAGCAGTAGAAACCTCAACCCCTATGGCTTCTCCCTTGATGTCAGACCCATCAGGTACTGTTGACACCCCATAACTCTAACCTTTAGGCAAGAGCAGGGTCAAACAGGTAGTACAACTTATGTGCTGTATTTAACACTGATACTAATCATTAGGTCATGTTTTGTAGATTGTAGTTTTTTACTAGGTCCTGAAGAATCGCAGTCAATGTACTAGAAGCGAGAAACATGTTGACCACACCACTTGCACTTTAGCCCCGGTCAAATCTGGGAAACCAAAGTTCCCATGAACACCGGCTGCCCTTGATTTTAATTGTGGTAGAGGACCAACAAAATAAAATTGTTTTCCGGTACCTTGTACCACATTTTATCCTCTCCCGCACTATCTACTCTGTCCTGGCCCCTCACCCCCACTTCACCCATAGGCAGTTGGATAAAAGATCTCCGATAAAGAGCCCCTCTTTGAGGTGAGCCCGTTGGGCATTGCACCGCCTGCCCGACGAGGAGCATTGCCTATGATGAAGCCTGACACTCGCAAGGGTGTGTGAGGCCATTATATCCAACAAATTGGATACCCAGGGGTGGTCCTCCATTGAGCACTAGCCCTTATACCTTAGTGACCTTCTCCTTCTTTCTTTCTCCCCCTAGGAACAGCCCAGTCATCTCTCTTGTTGTCTTGATTTTGTAATGAAAACAGATGACACAAGTGATCATGCATCACTCCAGGTAGAGCTCAATGTCACTATCAAAGAACAAGAAAAAATTACAACGGTCTCTCAGTCAACAGGGGCCTGGTGAGAAGAATAAAATGGAACACTCATCAGATGACAGCTCTAAAACATTGGAAAGAAAAACAAGAACACACAGGGAACAACCCCAGGCGTAGCACCAAATAGGGAAAATTGGACAGAGTGGACAAATGACCTGAAAACATGCCTGAAGTAAGTTGAGCCCAACCCTAAGGAGAAGACCATTTCACAATCCACGGTCAATCATAAAAAGTTGGGTGATATCACTCGAAATTTAAGAAGGGCAAAAAAAGCATATAAGATTGCCAGCTCGAAAAATACACGGGATAAGTACAACAAACTGCACAAAGAACAGAGACACCTGCTATGGGCAATCAAGCAAAATAGGCTTGAAGAAGAGTGGATCAAAATCAACGAATTAACTAAACCTCACAAACAATGACAACTCTGGCAATATATAGCAGAGCTAGATAATAATAGAGTAGCCCGGAGTAACGCCGTTCACGCTGACGCATGGGTGAGACATGTAGATGCAGCATACGCAGACAAGGAAGAAAGCACTAAATTTGTAAGCACTATGGTGTATACAGAGAACATAAACAACGATGTGGAACCCACAAATCCCACAAACACAGCCATGCTTAGAAACCAGGATGTGATAGCCATCAAAAAAAGTGATTAAAAAGATAAGGAAAGATGGGGCACCAGGACCCAACGGTCTCCCGGCTGCAATGTTCAGGGAAGATCCAAATTAATGGGGGATAGTCCTATCCGGCCTATTCACCGAATGACGATTACAGGGCAAAGTGCCAGAATCGTGGCACGGGTCAATCCTGCAGCCCATATTTAAGAAGAGCGATAACACAGAACCAAAAAACTATAGATTAATAGCCCTTCTGGACATCGAAGGGAAAGCCTATGCAAATACCTTGCTGACAGAATTAACCAGATGGGTTGAAGACAATGAAATTCTCCCCTTCTATCAAACAGGGTTCCACAAAGGCTGCTCGACTATTGACAACATTACGGCAATATCTTATTTAGGTCAGCAAGCCAATTGCAGGGAAAATAAATCAGTCTATGATTGCTTCATAGATTATTCAGCAGCGTTCGATGGAGTGCCGCGTGACAAGCTTTGGTCCAAATTGCACAATGGGCAAATTCCTTCTGGCCTACTTAATGCAATTATCTCACTATATAGTAATACTTGGATCAGAGTTAAACTGGTAAACAACATCACAACAAAAAAATGTTTTACAAATCGGGGCTTAAAACAGGTATGCGTGCTTGCCCCAACACTTTTTAATTTATACACTGAGGACCTGGGCAAGATGATACAAAATGCAAACCTAGCAGTTCCGAAAATAGGTGTCAGCAAAATTAAAATCTTACAATATGCTGATGGCCTTGTTGTGATGGATGATACGAAAATGGGCTTACAAAAGGCCTTAAGTGCTCTAAATGCCTACAATTTGAGCAATGAAACAAAGATAAATCCAGAAAAGACCAAAGTTCTGATCTTCGGTAATTGTAAAAGAAAAAATTCCTAAAATGGCACCTGGGAAAGGAGACAATAATCGTCTCAAAGTTCTACAACTACCTTGGGTGCTGGTTGAGCGACTCAGGAAAAGCTAATAAGCACTTACATAAAATGGAATCTAAGGTTGAATCAACAATATACGCTTTGTGCAAACTACAGGAGAAAATGCAGAGCCCCCACCACCATTCGAATCAGAAAGGTAGTACATGCAAAAATAAGGGCAGTTGCGGGATACGCCAAGCAGGCTTTCTCAGGAAAAATGAGTGCAGTGATCGATAAAGCACAGTGTCGGATGTATAAACGTATTTTCAAATTACCGAAATACACACGCAATAGCGGGATTCGCCTGGAATTTGGCCTGGTGCAGCAGAGCAAAGAATGCCTAGGCGCGCATGCAAAATACTACTATTCTGTACTTAAAGCGCCGGACGGGAGATTGAAGAGCAGGTTAAAACCCATCTATGATGGCCTATCCAATCCATGGCAGGCTGATCTGCAGGAAGCAGTAGAAGTTTTAGGCTTGGCAATTCAAAATTGGAGCGGCATAGACAAAACAAGAATTCAGGAAGGTCTAAGGGAAAATTTAAAGACCTGCAAGGTGTATTTCCCCTAAAACTACAAGTCAATCACGAAACACCTCGGGTCTAGGACAGAGATCAAGAAGTGAGAAAGGTAAAAAACAAAACATGTGTAACGCTAAGACCACAGCCTCCTAGGTCAGAGAAGGAAACCTCTTTGCCAGAACCCATCATTCACAAAAAGTGACTTATCATCATTTGGGATCCGGCCTTCTCTTACACAGCAACGCAGTCTAGATAACCGACTGGGATAGCCTAAGGATGGCTGATGACTCCGCATATACCACTCTGAAAACCACAGACATATCTGAATGTTACGTGAAGAGGGTTATAAAGACAAAAAAGTGCAGCGCGAAATAATAATAAAGAGGGGTGTCTTAAAAATGACTAATGGAACTCTATACTAAATTTATTCTCAGAGTGCCCTTGTCATACTTAAAAAGCAGTGTGTAGATACTTGTGATTCTCAAGCTGTCAAACAAAGTGATAGGTCGACATGTTTCTGCCCTCGTGAGATCTACTAGTATCGGGGCATTCCTCAGGACCAAGCAAACAAATACTGCTGCTGCTACATAAACGTGTGAAAATGTCAGAACCTTAGAACTTACTCTTTACTCTCCAGCTACTGCACAGGAACAGAGATGCTAGAACCCAAGCCCCTTTTGGCAATACTGGTGGGTCTTTACATAGAACCCTCCATCATTACCTCAAGGGACGGGGGAATTGGATAAAATAATAAACAGAGAAGAGACTGGTCCTGCAATGGCTTCCTCAATCAGCTACCCTCGGTGCTGTCTTGCAGATGGAAACCTAAAAGCAATAACACATCGTTACAATCCTAACCTCCTGCTCTCTCTATTGGATTCTATTCTGTTATTACTCTCACCCACCACTATGCCGCTGAACCTTAGCTCCTCTTCTTATGTGTGTGGTGTTTTCTGTTCTCCTCTATTAGTTGTCACTAGTGAGAGAGAACGGAACAAGAATTGATTTATTTATATATGTATTCCTAGTGTTCCTAACTGACTTAATATTGAACTCTATGTAAGTGCACTTACTTCACTAATAACGGAGAATGCCTTCTAATTGGGTTTCTGGTAGCCTTGTGTATTCTTTAGATTTCTTTTCCTGTTTTCTAACCTTGCCTTTTTCTGCTTTCCACAGATTGCTGAGTTATTAACACTCCTGACTTTTTGTTGAGTTTCTAAAACATATTTACATTGTATTTACATTGCCTTTGGTAGGACTGCATATAGTTCATATTTACTCATGGTATATTTCTCTTTTTTCCTTCTTCAGGTATGACCAACAAAACTGTATTTTCTTTCTTTCAGGAAAGACACACGGTAAGTACTTGAGATTAAGCTTATGGTTAAAGTCTATTAGTTCTCTTCTTCACTTAGCTCTATTTTCGGGTCTGTGTTCCAGCGTTTTCCTTCGCCGTCTTGGAACTGTCTCTAGGCATTGACACCTCTTCCTCAGTAAGGCACTCGATAACGGCCACCTTCAACTGTCGTTCTTCTGGGATAAGTCTCGGCAACCGCCCTTGCTCTAGAGCTGGGTACCAAAGGAGAAATGAGGTACTTCGACTGACGCTCTCCTGGAAACCTCGGCAACCCGCGTTTGAATCTCACGCCGGGTTCCCAAGTGCAACAAACTCTTTCTGAGTATGCCGGGGAATGACAGGAACTCCTAATACGACCTTCACAACTCTGACAGATATTTACTGAGGGTCACGAAAACGAACCTCCATGGGCGATAGACTTTGGTGAATTGCGCATTTCCTCCGGAGCTCGCGCTTCACATTGCGTTCACGAAGCTTAGGGTCAGAGAGACTAGCGCGCCTACTGATCCTCTTCCATGGCCACAGCGGCGGCCATCTTGAGTCTCCAGGCGCGAACCCTGTTCGTCCAAACATGTCGTTCCATGTTCATTGTGGTCGGATAGTAGAGGGCTGAACCTATGATTTGGGTCCTGACAGTACCCCCCAACAAGGCAGGTCCTTCCTTTCCTGGCTTGGAGGGAAATCGTTGATGAAAGGATCTAATTAACCTGGGTGCATTTACATCCTCCACTCTTTCCCAGGATCGTTCTTCTGGACCGTAACCCTTCCAGTCTATTAAATAGTACAGCTTTCCTCTGGATCTTTTGGAATCCAAAATTTCTTTCACTTCGTACTGAGTTCCTGTTTCTAGCTGAATTGGCTTCGGGGGTGATTGGCATTGCAGGCTTGCAGGGGCCTTCTTTAATAATGAAACATGGAAGACTGGATGTATATTGAACTTGGGTGGCAACTTTAGCCGATAAGTTACCTGATTGATTTGCTCCTCGATAGGATAAGGACCGATGAATCGAGGTTGAAACTTCCTGTTTCCCCTCAACCTCAAATTTCTGGTGCTCAACCAAACCTGGTCTCCATTAGTCAAGGATGGCCCCTTGCGTCTTTTCCGATCAGCGTATTTTTTGTACTTTTCCTTGGCTACTCGTAGATTGTCTACTGCTCTTTGTTGAATTAGAAGCAGGTGCGACATAACTTCCTTGACTGCTGGGACTGCTGTTTCCGTTTGTCGAATGGTAGCATTTGGGTGCCTGCCATTGTTCAGGAAAAAAGGGGAATAACCGGTCGAATTGTTCTTCGCATTATTGTGGGCGAATTCTGCTGCCCACAAATAATCCGACCAATTACCTTCCTCTTTCAAAAGAAACAGTCGCAAATATTGTTCCAGTTCTTGGTTCACCCTTTCTGTCTGCCCATTTGTTTCTGGGTGATAACTAGTGGAGAATCTGACTTCCGACCCTAAACCCTCCATAAAGGCCTTCCAAAAATGGGACACGAATTGGGAACCCCTATCCGAGATGACAATTTTAGGGATCCCATGTAACTTGACAATTTGGGAACTAAAATGGGCGGCTAACTGTTTAGCTGAAGGAACCACTTTTAAAGCTGTAAAGTGGGCCATCTTTGAAAAGGCGTCCACCACCACTAGGATGGTGTCGTACCCTTGACTAATTGGTAGGTCTGTGATAAGGTCTAGTGTAACTGTATGCCATGGGTGGGGAGGTGTAGGTAGGGGTTGCAATAACCCCTTTGGAGCCTGCCGTTCAGACTTCCCCTGCGCGCAAATCTCACAAGACTTGACATATTTCTCTATATCTGTTGTCATCCTTGGCCACCAGTAATGTCTTTTAATTATCTCCTCGGTCTTAGCTTCTCCTTTGTGACCAGCCAATCTGTCATCATGGCATTCACGCATAACTTGCTGTTGCAACTCTGTGGTCGGGAGATACAAGGCGTCTTGATGATAAGGCATTTGCTGAATGATTTTTCTGCTGGCATCCTTCTCCGCCCAACTTTGCATAGCCTCCGGGGTCATGATGTCAGCAATTGATTCTTGTAGTCGGATGGAGGTGATGGCTCCTATGATTTTATCACTGGGAATGATTGGCTGAATGTCGGTGACGGTCTTCTGTGATTCTGTACCAATCCTGCACAAGGCATCTGCCTTTCCATTTTGAGCTCCTGGACGAAACGTGATCACGAAATCGTAGTCAGTGAAATACAGAGACCATCTTAGTTGTCGTGGTGTAAGAGTCCTGGCTGTTTTCAGAAATTTTAGATTACGATGATCGGTAAACACTGTTACTTGGTGCCGGGCTCCCATCAAGTAGTGTCTCCACTCCTTAAAAGCATCCTTAATTGCCAACAACTCTTTCTCAGTGATCGTGTAGTTTACCTCCGCCTGAGTCAACTTTCTTGATCGATAGGCCACTGGGTGTAGTTGGCCTGTGGTCTTATGTCGCTGCGATAAAACTCCTCCCACAGCTAGATCCGATGCATCGGTCTCTACATAAAAAGGCTCTGATGGGTTAGCATGCAACAAGACAGGAGCTGTGGTGAAATCCTCCTTTAGGGATTGAAAGGCCTCCTCCGACTCCGTTGACCACTCAAACTTGGTTCCTTTCCTCAACAGTTTCGTGAGGGGAAGAATCTTCCTGGAGAACTCGCTAATAAATCTTCGGTAGAAATTGGCGAATCCTATGAAACTTTGGACTTCTTTTACACTTCTCGGAGATTCCCAGCTCTTAACCGCCTCCACCTTACGTTGATCCATCAGAACTCCGGAAGGCGACAACACGAACCCCAAGAACTCCACCTGCGATACATCAAATGCGCATTTTTCAAATTTCACAAACAACTTGTTCTCCTGCAGTTTCCGTAACACTCCCTTCACTTGGTCATGATGCTTCTCCACGTCAGAGGAATAAATGAGGATGTCATCAATGTACACTATCGCACACTGGTCTATAAATTCCTTCAGGACGTCGTTGATGAAGTGCTGAAAGGCTGCAGGAGCATTGCACAGTCCATAGGGCATCACTTGCTATTCGAAAAGCCCAAACCTAGTCCGAAATGCTGTCTTCCACTCATCTCCCTCACGCATACGAACCAGATGATAGGCTCCTCTCAAATCGAGCTTAGTGTAGACTTGCGCTCCCTTAACTTGGTCCAAAAGCACCGAAATCAATGGCAATGGGTACCAGTTCTTCTTGGTTATCTTGTTAATGGCTCTGTAGTCAATACACATCCGCAATGTTCCTTCCTTCTTTGGCACGAAACATAAGGGAGAAGAAACAGGAGACTGGGACGGTCGGATGAAACCATTGGCAAGGTATTTATCCAGGTACTCCTTTAGATGTTGGTGCTCCCTCTCGGTCAAGGCATAGACTCGACTACATGGTAAGTTGGATCCCGGCTCCAGTTCAATCTTGCAGTCGTAGACTCGATGTGGAGGTAACTGTTCTGCTTCCACTTCGTCAAAGACGTCCGCAAACTCTTTATATTCTTCGGGAATCTCCTGAACGTTAATCACGCACATTGAATGCTCAATGGAGCACAAGGACAAGGCTGGGTTGTTCCTTACCCATTCGCTTTTTGAACTTAAACAATTCTCTCGACAATAACTCAAATCCATTACTACAGTTCTGGAACTCCAGTTGATTGTGGGATTATGCTCCGTGAGCCACTCAAGACCTAGGATCAGCTGAAACTGGGGAGCGTCAATTAAATTAAACTGGATCTTTTCCTGATGACCGTCATTGGCCGTCAATTGGATTACTTCCGTGTGGCTCACAATTGGTCCCGAAGAAAGATTCGTCTCATCCACTGCCTGAACAGGCTCGCTCTTCAACTTCCGGATTGCCTGGATTCCCACCTTAGCGGCAAATCTTAAATCACAGAAATTTCCTGTAGCTCCCGAATCTAACATGACCGATACTTCCGTTAGGGTGGTTTGCCCAAACTTTACTTCCATGGTCATGACTAAATGCGGAGCCGCTGACTGTGGTGTATTTGCTACTTGATACTCATGCGGAGTTATTCTTTGAATCACACCCACCTGCTCAACTCCTCCCACAGGTGGTGCCGTTAGTTTTCCTTCGGCTTGAAGGTAGTCTTAGGCTTCTTTGGGCAATCTCGAACAAAATCATTCCCAGATCCACAATACATGCATTGATTATTTGCCCTCCTTTTCTCCTTCTCTTCCTTGGTCAATGGGCCTCTTATTGTTCCGATCTGCATGGGTTCGGCTCCCGAGTGAGTCTCTGAGGTACTAGCTCCGTCTGACCAAGCCCGGTCAAATCGCGGGGGTATCACCTTGAATTCTTTTTTCCTTTCTCCTCGTCTCTCCCCCTGGCGGAAATCTATCTCCAATACCAAATCTATGAGTGCTGATACCTCATTGGGCCGATTAGGAATCTGAGCCAAGGTGTCTTTTAATTCGTCTCTCAACCCATGGTAGAATATCCCCGCTCTCTTGCTCTCTGGCCAATCAGTCTCCACCACTAACTTATTGAACTGAGCCAGATAGGCGATTAAGTCTCGATTTCCTTGTCGCAAGTCGAGCAATTCATTATCCACCACTTTAGAAATTCTCCGTCGGTCGAATATCCGTAAGAATTCTCGTTTGAAATCTTCAAAATTCCTTAACAAAGGATCATCCCGTGTGACTAATGGCATGGACCACGAAGCTGCATCCCCACTTAGATAAGAGAGTATGAAGGCCACTCTAGACTGCGCGTCTGGGAAGATTGAAGGGCGGCACATGAAGTGTAATGAGCATTGGGAGAGGAATATCTGCGCCTTCTGTGGGTCCCCGCTAAATCTCTCTGGAGCTGCCAATGGTATAACTGGGAGAGGGAGTGTATTACTTGTGTGGTCGTCCTATTGGTGGTCTCTAATACTGGATTCATGGCCTCCCTCTCAAAACTACTGAGTTGACGTAACCTTAGCGCCAATTCAGCTGTTTCTTTTCTGGCACTAACTACCTCTTGTCTCAGGTTTCGATTCTCCTCCCTAACTGCTCCCAATTCTTTTTGTATAGCGTCTAGGATTGTTCCTAAAGATTGGACATCAATTCCTTCCGCCATCTCTGTTCGGGTGCGAAGGCAACTTGGGCACTTCACTCTGTCAGAACCTTAGAACTTACTCTTGACTCTCCAGCTACTGCACAGGAACATTGATGCTAGAACCCAAGCCCCTCTTGGCAATACTGGTGGGTCTTTACATAGAACCCTCCATCATTACCTCAAGGGACGGGGGAATTGGATAAAATAATAAACAGAGAAGAGACTGGTCCTGCAATGGCTTCCTCAATCAGCTACCCTATGTGCTGTCTTGCAGATGGAAACCTAAAAGCAATAACACATCTTTACAATCCTAACCTCCTGCTCTCTCTATTGGATTCTATTCTGTTATTCCTCTCACCCACCACTATGCCGCTGAACCTTAGCTCCTCTTCTTATGTGTGTGGTGTTTTCTGTTCTCCTCTATTAGTTGTCACTAGTGAGAGAGAAGGGAACAAGAATTGATTTATTTATATATGTATTCCTAGTGTTCCTAACTGACTTAATATTGAACTCTATGTAAGTGCACTTACTTCACTAATAACGGAGAATGCCTTCTAATTGGGTTTCTGGTAGCCTTGTGTATTCTTTAGATTTCTTTTCCTGTTTTCTAACCTTGCCTTTTTCTTCTTTCCACAGATTGCTGAGTTATTAACACTCCTGACTTTTTGGTGAATTTCTAAAACATATTTACATTTACATTGTATTTACATTGCCTTTGGTAGGACTGCATATAGTTCATATTTGCTCATGGTATATTTCTCTTTTTTCCTTCTTCAGGTATGACCAACAAAACTGTATTTTCTTTCTTTCAGGAAAGACACACGGTAAGTACTTGAGATTATGCTTATGATTAAAGTCTATTAATTCTCTTCTTCACTTAGCTCTATTTTCGGGTCTGTGTTCCAGCGTTTTCCTTAGCCGTCTTGGAACTGTCTCTAGGCATTGACACCTCTTCCTCAGTCAGGCGCTCGAAAACGGCCACCTTCAACTGCCATTCTTCTGGGATAAGTCTCGGCAACCGCACTTGCTCTAGAGCCGTGTACCGAAGGAGAAATGAGGTACTTCGACTGACGCTCTCCTGGAAACCTCGGCAACCCGCTTTTGAATCTCACGCCGGGTTCCGAAGTGCAACAAACTCTTTCTGAGTATGCCGGGGAATGACAGGAACTCCTAATACGACCTTCACAACTCAGATATTTACTGAGGGTCACGAAAACGAACCTCCATGGGCGATAGACTTTGGTGAAGTGCGCATTTCCGCCGGAGCTCGCGCTTCACATTGCGTTCACGAAGCATAGGGTCAGAGACACTAGCGCGCCTACTGGGCCTCTTCCATGGCCACAGCGGCGGCCATCTTGAGTCTCCAGGCGCGAACCCTGTTCGTCCAAACATGTCGTTCCATTTTCATTGTGGTCGGATAGTAGAGGGCTGAACCTATGATTTGGGTCCTGACAGAAAACAATATATGTACAGTGAAAAAGTCACATAGAACATATCATATACTCCACCGGTATTATCCAGTTTGATAGGATTGGAAATCATTACCGGGAACCTGAAAGAAAAAAACAATTTGTATATACATTTGGGGATATTACTGTCCACACCTAACTCACTAACAATAGATCTGCGCTCTCTTATCTGGGGGCATATACAGAACCCACCAGTGGTTCCAACAAGGTCTATAGAATACAGACACTTACCCATATCAATTGGGTGTCACCCTCACCTCAACCTGGTCACTACTCAGGGAAGGGGGCCCCGCTCTGCAACAAATAAAAAAACAGAGTATATGAACAACCTGCATCACACCTGGTATATTTGCTGCATGATTCTAACTCTAGGTGACTCTGACAACAAACAACACTCTCAATTGTGTCAAGAATAGTGAGAAATACACTTTCACAGTCTTCTTCGTCTAAAAATTACTAAAATAGTAAAGACAACATTCGCATTCAGTGTAAGTGTGTACATATACTGAAAGGACCATAATTCTATCCCAGGTTTTAGTTACCCGAGAGACCAACAGGAAACATAGTCAGCAGAGCCCTGCTGGACCGTGTACTCACATATATATATAACAGAAACCCAAAGGAGCTGTGCCTCGCTTACCTATCCGTCGGTACCCCAGGACGGTCATTGAGTGTTGACCGGAGGTACCGACGGCAGCCATCTTCATTGCTTTTAAACAGAGTCTGGAAAACACAGCCGCGTTCCAGAGAGAAGGGTCCTTGTCGGTTGCCCTTGCGATGCCTGCAAGTGTATCCCGCACTACCGGCGTACTGCGCATGTCAGGAAGGACAGCCACTAGTATGTGGTGTAATCACATGGTATCAAACAAAATCATCACAGCGCAAGCGCAAGCTCAAAATCAACACCCGCTGTGTACTGATTCTCTACCATGTCTCAATAAAGTTACAGTTAAACCTAACTAGCATAGGCAAAAACAAAAACAAGGAAATGTGCAGAATGCTTTAAGCCATTGTGGTCCCCCGCAAATGGATCTTGCTCATGTACTGCTAATATCGAATTGTGACAAAGCCAATATTTTGTTTGAAAAATGTCAAGGGGCATTACATTATTCAAGCCATTGTGGTCCCCCGCAAATGGATCTTGCTCATGTACTGCTATTATCGAATTGTGACTCAACCAATATTTTGTTTGAAAAATGTCAAGGGGCATTACACAATTCGAGGGGAAACTGTTAGGGAAATTTCAAATGAGGACCTCAAACGTTACTTCTTTATTATCGATAAGCATGCTGGATTAAATAGGGGAACAGGTATATTGCGTTGGGGATATTCCTTATTCAGCGTGAGAGTAACGATAACCAGACGTTATTGTCCCAGATTAATGTAGTTTGTATATTTAGTAGCCGCAAGGACACATTCAATACTCTACGTGTGTAGTTATAAAAAAAATGTGTAGGGCAGGGTTCAAAGCAATAACCACGGAATTTCATCATTGAGCCCGTGGAGGTCACTTTGCAGGCGGTATACCCATCTCTGTTCAATTTGTAGGAGAAAATGTTGGATGTCAGTCACATGTGACGGTATGTGTGGTTTTTCTAGGACAACCCAATGTAACTCCGTGTCTGTGTGTCCTGCAGCGATATAATGATTGGTGAGCTTGGTCGCACTCTTTTTGCACCGGATGGTGCTCCTGTGATGAAGCACTTGGGAGAAAGGCCCTAAAAAACATCCAGTGGGCTAAACTTGTACCTCTCCCAATAAAAGAGCTAAATCTGAGTTGGAAAACCTTGGAAAATAAAAATCGATGCAGAATATGCGATTTCAAAACAGAATCACTGCCACATTTGATGTGCTGTTGCACGGGCTCTTACAATCTCGGCAGAATCTACTAAAACCCATGTGGTTATGCAAAGGTGTTCGATCGACAAAAGAGGCAGTTACAGCTATATTCGATTGCACACTAACAACTGATCTGGCCAGAATTGGGAGATACATGCAGGAAGTTTGCTCCAGACTGGACAAAGCTAATGAATCAGACAATTGCACAAAAATACACTCGATCTGTACAAAAGAAGTGACAACTCGTGATAATGTTTTTTAAATTAATTAATTTTCTAACTTTTATACTGTTTTATGTTTTGCTACAGAAAGAAAAGAGTCATAACTGTCATTTAATCATTCTCTTGCATTTTAAAGTGTGATATATTGCAAATGGTTTTTAAGTAACTGTGCAATAAATAAATATTTGACTATTTAACTAGTCAGACCACTTGGTGTACCCATGAAGTGGACACAGGCGAGATTCTACCTGTTAAAAATAAGATTTACAGGCAGCCTGACCATGTCAGAGATTGCATCAGGACTGAGGTCCAGAAGATGCTGGAATTGGGAGTGATTAAACCCTCAGATAGCCCTTGGGCTAGTCCAGTGGTCCTGGTACCTAAATCCCATACCCAGAGTGGTAAGAGAGAAATTAGGTTTTATGTGGACTTGGCAAATCAGACTAGCTGAGGATGCCAAGCCCAAAACAGAATTTTCAACCCCTAGTGGGCATAATCAATGTATTGTAATGCCCTTTGGTTCGAAAAATGTACCTGTCACGTTCCAAAGGTTGGTGAAGAAAGTCCTTACAGACTTGGAAGCCTATAGTACAGCACATCTGGATGATATAGCTGTCTTTAGCTCCACTTGGGAGGATCACCTAGTCCACCTGAAGAATGTTTTGGAGGCTCTGCGTAAAGCAGGTCTCACTATCTAGGCCACCAAGTGCCAGATAGGGCAGAATAAGGTTGTGTACCTGGGCCACCTTGTGGGTGGAGGCCAGGTTCAACCATTACGGAGCAAAATCTACACCATCATGGACTGGGTTGCTCCCACTACCCAGACTCAGGTCAGAGCTTTCTTGGGCCTGACTGGGTACTACAGAAGATGTGTGAAGGGATATGGGTCTATAGTGACTCACCTTGAATGATCTTACTTCAAGAAGAATGCCCAAGAAAGTTAAGTAGACAGTTAGCTGTCAGAAGGTATTTGATGATCTCAAGCAGGCCATGTGCAATGCTACAATTCTACAAAGTCCTGACTATTCCAAACAATTCTTGTCCAAACAGATGCATCTGAGTTGGAGGTAGTGGCTGTGTTGTCACAACTTAATGTAGAGGGTAAGAAACAACCAGTAGCTTTTATTAGCAGAAGGTTGACCCCCAGAGAGAAACGTTGGTCAGCCAATAAGAGGGAAGTCTTTGCTGTGGTTTAGACACTGGAGATGCTGAGGACATACTTGTTAGTCTCTCACTTCATTGTTCAGAACGACCATGAGCCCCTCTTATGGCTAAAACAGATGATGGGTGAACACCCCAAACTTTTGAGGTGATCCATTTCCCTACAGGGGATGGACTATACAATGGATTATAGACCTGGGAGTCACCATGCAAATGCAGATGGACTCTTCAGATATTTCCACTTAGAACAACAAAGACTCAACTGTTCAAGGTTAGTCTAATCTCCATACGTTTGGGGGGGTTGTGTAGGAAAGTAGGGTCTGCTTCTTATGGTTACCCCCACGTTTTGCTTGATGTTACACTGCGTTGACTAGTCTGACTGGGATCCTGCTAATCAGGACTCCAGTCTATCTGCTTTCTCCTTCCAAACAATATGCATGTACTTAGGTACACTCCAGATTGGATACTGGGGTACCCTTGTCAGTCCCTAGTATATGGTACACATGTACCCAGGGCATAGGTTCCCCTGAGGCCTCCCATGGGCTGAAGCATGTATTATGCCACCCATGAGAGGCCATGCAAAATGGAACTACATGCCTGCCATTGCAGCCCGTGAAAGATGGTGCATTCACCACTTACTTTAGATATTGGTTTACTGTATCTCTAGGTCACTACACTTAGAGCCTATCAGTTTCCTCTCTAGCAGGTCTTGACAATCCTAAAGCCAGGGTGCTGGGCTTTATGTGAGACGGTGCCCCCTGCTTGAGCAGAGACCCTCTGCAGCCTTCGGAGACCATTCTACTGGGTCGTCGGTGACACAGCCGGACATATAGGTAGATGTGCATTATATGCATGCTTAAAATGCTATCTCGAAAATGGCTGCAACAAAACATGTTGTGTTTGGTATCAAACACCTTGGAATCATACCTCACACATAAAACCGGTGTGGGAGGCATGATTCCACCCTTCTTATGCAAGCTTCGTGGGGTCACTGGTCTTCCCTGTACCTACCTTGTCGACCCGGGCAGCACAAAATGGTTTCTGCCAACTAGAGACACATTTCTGCCCTCCTGCTGCTGAGCCAAAGTCAAGCAGGGGAAGGCAGGACACTAGGCATCTTGTCACAGGGAGGTGTGCCCACCTACCAGACAGGATTTTGTGTATTGGGGCTGTGTGGGTGCACTTCCAACGTGCCTGAAAGTGTGCATCTGTCCAACCCTCTCCCGTGGGTACCAAAGGGCTCACCTGGCTGTAGGACCCTAGATTCAACGTGGACAAGATTGTGATCAAGAAACCACTGACCTTCGACTATCTGGACACTCTAGAATTTGCTGGACTTCGACTGGGCCCAATTTTGCCTCCCTCTCCGTCCAAAGCATTGTCTGTGCCCGTACACCATACAGGCTCTCTGAGGGACCCCTGGAGCATAAAGGACCACTGAAGTGTCTCCCTTGGGGTGCAGGAGTCCCTGCCTTGCATTCACAGGCACTGTAATGCAATTGACCAGTCTGCTGATCCTGAGCTCATGTGGACTCCAAAGGCTCCAGCAACACAGGAGTGGGTTCTATATTCTTTGATGTCGAGCTGCCCTCTCACCAAGTTTGAGGCTAGTGTCCCTCATGGGGACTCCATAACCTGAACTCCTTTGCACCGCGTACATTTGCAGTGCATATGGTTGTTGGCATTCCCCAACTAAGTGTATTGGATTATTGATAGCCCCAACCTCTGTACACATTTTGTATGAAGGACTTTGGCCTCCTCACACTCTGTGCCCTGCAAGCTGTTGTTTTGTGAAACTGCTAGAGGTCCCATCGCGACTCCTGTGCCTTCGGCCTGTGGGTCCTTTTGAGGGACAACACTGCTTTTCGTGGGCTCCCCTTGTTGCTCCTGGCCTGCACTGAGTCCCCTTGCTGTGGTGAGTCTCCTGGTCCTTGATGGGAAAGACAGTGACCTTCCTCGACCACCTTCGTGGGTTGTCACTAACAAGGCTTGTTGGTGGTCCCACCAAAACATGGACCACTCAGCACTGGACATCCTCTGTGCGACAGCTTGCATTCGGCTCCAAGTTGTCCTCGATGTCTCCTGGTCCCCATGGCTGCAGAGTTAAGCTCTCCTGTAGAGGTAGACCTCAGCAAGGCCTACCTGTGCTAGGGGTTTGCCCTTCTCAGCACATAAGTCCCAGAACAGTAAATAGAAGTTGGCACATAAACTGAAATAGCAAAAAGATATTTTATTAACCTCATGAGGTGGAACTACATTCACACAACACCCTTCGGTAGTGTATGAAGTAGCACAAGGTGTAGAAGAACCATGGCTCTTTTATACCCACACAGGAGCTCAAAAGAAGGCGGTACAAGTACACATAGGAGAGTTACATACATAAATGGTCATACAGAAATGCACAGTCAACAAAGAAGGAGGAGCCAACAGTTGCTGACTTTAGTAGAAACATCCTGACAGTAACAAACCAAAGCAGGTGCATGGGCAGCTACAAACTCTTCTGAGCATGTGCAGAGTAGCAGAGGCTAAGTATAGCCAGTTCTTTGAGCAAAGTACAAGGGCAAACAACAGTGAAGAAGGAAAGAGCACATGGCGAGCACATGGTTAACAAAATGGCTGCCAGAAACAAGATGGCTTAAGCTAAATGCTAACAGCGATCTCTGCCAAATTTCCACAGACGACCCTTTTAGCATTAGCTGACGGCATTCATATTCTGGAGGAGTCTAAATATACATCATGTATGTCTATTTTCCTTATTCTATTAATTTCTTTGTCTAGTATATGCTGGGCATTCATTTGGTTAACATCACGTCTGGTAGGTGTACAAGCAGTGATACAGATGGAGCAAAGCATTGGACCACATTGTATACATAGGCAGCATGTCAATAGAATTGCAAATAATATACACAGAACTGTCAATAGTTTCCAGCCCCAGGTAGTGAGCATTGTCCAAAACCAACTGGCGAACTTCCATGTGCCAGTATCAGGGTGAATCTCAGCAGCAATTTTGTGAAATTTAGAGATTGCATCAAAAACTGAAGGGGCATGATCGGGAATGTACACACTACAGCTACTTCTGATGATGTGACATGCGCCACCTTGATCAGTCAAAACCACATCTATAACCATACGATTTTGGAGCGCCACAATCCTCACAATTTACAGTTCCTCTGTGATGTTTCCAAGTGCCATAGCTGTATGGTTGGTAACAGCTTCCATGACACGAGTCAACCGTCTAATTTTGCTGCTGTTCAAGGCAGCACCAACAAAAAAGAACAGCCCCAAGTTAAAATCAACATATTTTTGTAGTGCGGTGTCAGTCTAGTCCACCTCATCATTATTTATTGTTCTTTTGTATCTGTTCTTAGAAATGTCATTAAACAATCGATAGTCCTTGTTGTATGATGCATGTGCCAAAAACCCAGGAGGTAGCAAAAAGGACACATAACAGACTCCAGACCATCCAACAGGTAGATGGTAGTATCCCTTGTTTCCACAGATAAAGAACATATTATGTGAAGACGTAAAGCTACTATTATTGGTACCATCAATAGTCAAAACATGAGTACATTCGCATCTTCCCACTGGAATTTCCCCAACACTATTCACACACAAATCTGCTCGGGCTCTAGTGACAGCTATAACAAATAGTTCATTACCCTTAGCAGTTCGAGTATTTGGGTAAACATAATGTGTAGAAGCATTTCCTCGTCCGTACTCCTCCATCTCCCATTTAGTCCCTTTAGCTTGCGAATCACCTTCTTCATCAGGATACCATGCTTTATTAAGATAATAGTTTATTCTCCCTAGAGCCATATCAGTAATATTAGCCACTTGAGAAGCCATTAGAAGTGCAAAGCAGGCTTGACAAGAACCATTATGGGAAAAGGGAAGAGGAATGAAAGGTGTTCCTGCCTTTTTCTGATGAGCTGACATCATTCCACACACCTAACAGCTAGTAATGTTCGTAGCATTGTGCGTGTGGTGCAACATCTGGATGAACGTGTTGTTCAGATAAGACTGTATATGCTTCTGCTCATGATAAGGGAGACTAAAATAGTAGTGTTCAATTGGTGCTGGAGTAGTGGCAATCAGTATTTGTCGAGCAAGAGCCACTTCCCCTACAACCCAAGTTATCACTGTCATAGTGACCACAGTGACAATAAATCCAACAATGCACATTATCTTCTTATCACAGATCCTCGCAGCAGTTGATGTTTTCTCCACTGGCATATTAATATCGTTTTTGAAGTAACAAAACCGTTGGAGCTCTAAAGTCCTGGGCAGCCATTGGTTTCTTCACTGAGAGTTAAGACGGATGTCACTACACAGAAGAACCCCCCCCCCTCTTCGGCTTAGTTTCTTACTAACCCAGGACGGTTGCTCAACCAGTCTTTTTCATCAATGAAGTTACTTTCCGGGGCCGCAGTTGATATCGGGATACACCAGGAATCGCAGGGTCCAGGGAAGACTTCCTCAGGTTCTTCAGGTGATATGGCTTGGCCTTTCTCCGTGTCCAGGATGTTTCAATGGTCGATCAGGGCCGCAGGTTCCACCAGGGTAGGTGGCACTCTTTTGCAATGGGTAGAATGCACCCAGTTCCTCCTGTTCATCACTCGGACCGCAGTTCTCGTTGCTAGGAGGACTTACTCTGGGCCGTGCCACCTAGGCTCCAAGCTGCTCGACCTCTGGAAGGATCAGACCATGACATGGTTGCCGGGCCGTAGTCCATGGCCTTCACCCTCAGACCTGGCAGGAAGAGCTTCTCGAACCTGTTGATGAATAGAAATCAAACTGTCAGTCAACTGTGATAGGTAGTCACTCATCAAGACACATGGTACGTTATGTATGGGGCATGGCTTAGGAATTCCCTAAATATTCATAGGCCTTCCAAATACCACCTCATATGGTGTAAGGCCAGATCTTGAATGTGGCACTGATCTAATGGGCAACAATGTCAATGGTAGTGCATCAGGCCATTTCAAGGATGTAGAAGCCTGAATTGTAGCTAGCTTAAGCTTGAGGGTAGCATTGTATCTCTCCACTAGCCCTGCTGATTGTGAATGGAAGGCAGCATGAAACTTCTGCTTAATCCCTAATTCTCTCAGAACATACTCAACAACTTGCCCAATAAAATGGGTCCGTTATCACTCCATAAAAGTTTGCAAACACCAAATCTGCGGAAGAATTATTTTAGAAGTACCTTTGCTGTAGTAAGAGCTGTATTATCTTTTGTAAGGTACGCCTCTATCCACTTAATGAAGGGACACACCACTACTAGGACATATTTCAGATTATTACAGCGTTCAAGCTGGATGTAATCCATTTGCAAAACTTCAAAAGGTGCAGTTGGTGTAGCAAACCCTCCGGTAGGAGTTTATGTCCCTTTTTGAGGATTGTACTGAAGACAAATCAACCAGGATTGCACTATCTTTTTAGCTGTGCCGGCAATTTCTGAATGCTCCCATACTTGCGTAAGCAATTTCGCTATCGGGGAAGCTCCAACATGTGCCGGCCCATGTGCCATATGAACCATAGGTTGTAAAAAGGCTGTGGGCAGTTTCCACTTGGTCATGTCTTTATTTCGCCTACAGCCCTCATCATCCAATGTTCCCTCCTTTGACCATTGGTCAAGTTCTTCTGCAGAAGCAGATCTCTGCCCAACATCATGCTAACGTTCAGCCTGTGACTTCACTACGTACATAGATGCGGTGCTATGCTACATTGCAGTTTCACAGGCTGTGTGATCTGCGAAGGCATTGCCTTGTCCTATTTTATTGGTCACTTTCTTGTGTGCGCTACATTTAACAATCACTATTTTCTTCGGGTACGTCAAGGCAGTCAGAAGATTATGTACCAATTCTCCATGCATTATTTGCATCCCATGGGATGTAAGAAAGCCTCTTTCCTTCCAGAGTAACCCAAAATCATGAGCCACTCCGAAAGCAAAGCGGCTGTCAGTATAAATGTTCACAGATAAGTCAGTACTAAGTTCACACACTCATGTCAAAGCTATTAGCTCAGCTGCCTAAGCTGACTTCTGTGGAATACGAGCTGTCTCAACTACCGTCTGAAGTGTTGTAATTGCATATGCAGCTGATGTCGTGCTATCTGGTAATTTCAAACAGGACCCATCAACCCACAGTTCCCCATCAACATTTGAGAGTGGCGTATCTTGCAAATCGACACAACCCTTTGTCTGTTCCTCACTAAGAAATATACAATCATGAGGCTCTTGTGACTGGGACATAGTCGCTGGATATGGCAACAAAGTAGTGGATTCAGAGTTGAACATCTTTTCAAATTGATATGAGGGGCCAAGAGTGTCAATTCGTATCCTGTCAAGCTAGCACTAGTTAAATGCTGCATTTTAGTTTGGTTCAAAAGAGCATCAACTGCATGAGATACTAGCACCAACAATCTATGCGACAAGACTATCCCTTCACTCTGACGTATAGGCACAGCTGCCGCTGCGACAGAATGGAAACACCCAGGCAATGCACGAGCAAATGGATCGGGAACAGCTGAAAAATATGCACAAGGACATTGCTTGTCACCATGTGGCTGTACTAAAACTGAAAGTGCACACCCATCTCTCTCGTGTACATAGAGTGTAAAAATCTTAGTGCAATCTGGTGTGCCCAAAACTGGTGCAGAATAAAGAGCTTGACGCAACTGGTGGAAAGCATTCTGACATTCATTCGTCCATGGAAGGGGTATTGGAGTGTCTTTAGTCAGAAGCACCAATAAAGGTTTAACAATGTGTGAGAAGTCTAAAATCCATTGCCTACAAAAAGAAGCAAGACCAATTAATGAACGGACATCTCTCTGAGTACGAGGCACTGGTGTGTCTAAAATAGCTTGAATGCGGTCTGGTGTAAGTGCACATCGCTTCTTGGACAGGAGGTGACCTAAATAGGTAACCTTCTGTCTATAATACTGCAATTTCTTCGTGAAACTTTGTGATGGTGTGATGCAAGAAATGAAAGCAATGACTGCGTTCCTTCCTCACACTGTTCAGGCGTATCAGCTGCAAACAAGATGTCATCGACATATTGTATGAGAGCCACCAAAGTCGCCACAGGGAAATAATCAAGTTGTCTTTTCAATGCTTGGCTGTAAATACTAAGACTCTCTGTATACCCTTGGGGAACTCTACAGAATCTAAAGGATCGGTTATTCAAAGTGAAGCTGAACAAATATCGGCTATAAGGATGAATAGGTATGGAAAAGAAAGCATTCTTCAAATCAATCACAGTAAATGTAGTAGCAGTTGAAGGAACGAAGGTAAGGAGTGTCGTGATGTCGGAGACTACTGGGTATTGTGGCACTACAATCTTGTTAACTTCTCGTAAATCAATAATAAACCTGTAGATTTTAGTATCAGTATCTTTCTTCAGAATAGGAAGGATAGGGCTATTGCAAATATTGTAAGGGACTTCTTCCACAACCCCCACTTCAATCAGATCATGAACAATGTGTATAAGTGCCTCTTCACCTTCTCGAGAAATTTTGTATTGAGGCAATCGAGGCAAAGAAGCTCCCTCCTTTACATGAATATGCACTGGTGGAATAACCATTTGCCCCACATCCGTGTCTGAAGTAACCCACAAAGTACTAGGGAGTGAAGCCAAAGCAATATCCTCTCTAATGAGACAAGACTTCTCAGTCACTGGATAGTTATCATTTAAAATAACACGCACACCTTCTGGGGAATAACGTATTGTAGCCCTAAAATACTTGAGCATATCAAGACCCACAATATTGTCCGGTGTGTTAGGGGAAAGCAAAAATGGATATGGCGCAGTGAATTTATCAACATAGAATGCAAGTGGTTTTGACAGTGGGCTAAGGGAAGGTGTCCCATTGAAACCTATCGATGCAATGGTTAAGCCAGACAGGGGAGCCCTTGGAACCAATTATTTAGACAAGGCACTACGAGTTGCTCCTGTATCAACCAGAAACTGATCAGTAGAACCTAAAACTTGTGCTTGAACATAGGGACCCTTCTGATTCCTTACCCCATCCTAGGTATTCCTAGGCATAAACAGAGTCCTTCAAATCCGAATTCAAATAATCAGATATGTGATATTGGTTACGCCTTTCAAATGTACTAGAAGAATTTGATGTATGCCCAACAGTCTCAAACTAGCATGATCATCCATACTTCCCCTATGTCCTGGATTCCCCACGCTGATACTGCTGAGTACACAATTGAGGACATTCAAAAGCTCAATGTCCAGTCTCCCTGCAGTAAGCGCACTGATCAGAAGACAAAGTAGCTCGGGAAAAACATTGCATGTCCACCTCTACCACCACTTCCGTAAGATGGGCCATAAACTTGAGCAATCATAACCTTTGTTTTCAACTCCTTATTTTTTTAATCCTCATTGCCCTTAGCTTCTAATTCCTGATGTTCATAATACTGGGCGATATTCAAAAGAGAGACTGGTGGAAGACGTGGTCGATTAAATTTCGCTGGCTTTTAGGCGACTAGCTATTCCTGGCAACATATTTGCGACAAATTTATTGACAAACAGATGCCTGCCCGTGTCATCTGTCAATGACTGACCACTAAAGTCGTGGAATGCCTCCTCAAAACGTGTAAAGAAATCAGAGACCAATTCATCTGCCTTTTGCTTGGTGGATGCTAACACAGTCCAATCTATCTTTTTAGGAGAAATAAGTTTTCAATTTAACAAGTATAGCTTTTGGAAGGGTTACAATTTCTTGTTGTGGTTTCTGTGGGGGTTCCGTTCCGCATCAATCCTTTCTAGTACTTTCCAAACATCCCCAAAAGTTGTATGATCATCGACTTTATGAATAGATCTCCACATATTAGGGGGTAAAATAAGCCTAAAAAACATATCAATATCAAATAAAGTCATGGTACAAAAACTAATGGCTCCTTCAACTTCTTCATAAAAAGTGGCTGGATTGTGCCGCGGGTCAGGCAAAGCAGCTATAAGAGCCATGACAACTGCTCTACTCCACGGACTATAGACCCAATTATAAATAAAATAACCTTTTGCATCAGTGGAAGTTTTTATCATCATCTAATCCCGTACCCCAGGAGGGACATACAACGGCGCGGATTCCCGCATGGGTTTCCCATGAACTACAACATTCTTATCTGTCCCTGAAGTGTCAGCCTGCGGCACAGTGGTCTGAATTGTTTGTGCAGCTGCAGCAGCTGCCTTCTTCTCCTCCCGCAAACAGAGTCATCAGCTCGTAGTTTAACCACGCGTCTAATTAAGTCAGCCACCTGAGAGGGGAGAAAAAAGACCGTCACGCAATTGCGTATAATCGTTTGCTATGTCAGCAGGCTCTAACTCTGGGGAATACTTTCTAAATCGTTCAGGTAATTCTGTGGCATACATTTCTACAAAATATAACTGCTCTCGATCATGCCATTGATGTACCTCGCCTAAAAGATCTAAACAGAAATGTTATCACAGGCGGCTTTACGAGCAGTAGATCTAAGAGTAGCCGCACGATCAATGGTCAGCATAGAGCGAGTCTCTCGGAAAGCATCCAATCTTAACTTATCCTGATCCGAAGAAGAAATATCATCATCAGAATCAGGAACAGGGGCAGAAGGAAAACTATATGGAGGCGTGGAACGATCTAGCAGAACTGAATCATCCTGTAGTTTTTTATGGAGAGGGTAGAGGGGGCGCCGGACAAAGTATTGGCCATTTAACTGTAAACGACGCTCCTTATCCTTTTTCTCTTTTATCTCATTCATTTCTTTATTTTTTAATTCCAGTGCTTTCACATGGATATTTTTGCATTGTTCTTTATCTATCAAGGCTCGCTCTCTTCTCACTCATTCACCCGCTTCTTTCTTCCACATTCGTACACAGTCAAACATATCTTGTCTACTATTGCGCTTAAACATACATTGTTCCACACACTGAATTTTTCTACGATCAAATGACCCATGTATAGGCCACCGCAACTCAGGATCCTTGCTAGTATATTTCTTCCATAACATGCTGTACATTATAGAAGAAATACCATTTTTAATATACATTTCCCTATTTGGTGTCCCCTCGGGGGGAGCCAACTGATTCTGCTCGATATTCACATTGGTACCTCCAAAGAAGCAACACATTCTACTAAGTGTGCTTGAAACAGGCATGCCAAAACTATTGTAGCATATACAATACTATACAGCAGTGGCACTTACCACAATATGCGCCGTTACGAATTATTCAAAAGTTGGAGAAAAGTCTCCTCATTGCCTGCCTATATAAATTGCAATTTATATACATCCAAACAATTTCCAAATATTGACCAATTTCCATATACAAAGTGTTGCATCAAACAACCTTACCAAACAAAAGTCTCCAAATTCCAAGTGCTAAGTTCTGAGTTGACCAAATGGTCTCGGCATGGCGAACACCAGAAGGGATCTCAGTCGAGGACAGGCACCACCTGGAGGGTCAAATCAGAAACAGAGCAAAAACACAGTGGGTGCCAAGACGCGGGTCTCCTCGGGCAGTGAGCGTCCGTAGCGAGATTCCAATCCTTCGTTTCGACTACTCCTTCAGGCATCCGAGTCGCCGATGAGCCCCACTGGTTGGGTGCCAATCTGTAGAGGTGGACTTCAGCAAGGCCTGCTAGTGCTAGGGGTTTGCCCTTCTCTGCACACAAGTCCTCAGACCAGTAAATAGAAGTTGGCACGGAAACTGAAATAGCAAAAGGATATTTTATTAACCTCATGAGGTGGAACTGCATTCACACAACACCCTGCGGTAGTGTATGACACAACTTTGATGCAGAACTTAATGTGGATACCCGATTGACACAGCCCACATCAACATGGAATTCCTGGAAGTTTGTAAAAACATTTTGAACCCCCAAAGCTGTCTGTAGTCCATTCTGTTTTCATACAATTTTTAGGGTGAGGGGTGAAGGGCGATGCTGGTTATCTTTATTATCGGAGATAATCCATTGGGGGTTAAGTGACTGAGATTTTTATTTCCTGTCTTCATTTATTGAGGGGTTCTATTTTACTGTGGATTTTGGCTAAGTAGTTGCGTAAAGGCAGGGACGACTCGTCCATGTTGGCGTTTGGGCGCCGCCCCACTGCTTTCTCGCCACGCGAGAAGGCAGAAACAAATGGTAGTTATTACCGTAATAACTACCATTTGTTTCTGCCTTCTCGCACGGCGAGAAAGCAGAAGTTAGAGTGGGCGGTGTTACTCGAGGGCAGGGGGGAGCGGTTTGCCCACTGTTGTTAATACTGTCTGTTTGGGCAGCCTGAGGCCGCCCAAACAGACAGTATTACCAACAGTGGGCAAGCCGCTCCCACTGCCACCTCCCACTCTCCCTGTGTTCTCTGTATGCTGCTTGCTGCAGAAATGACGTGGTTCAGGCAGCCGGCCGCACCAATCATAGCGCTGGCTGCGGTGGAGGGGAGGAAGGTTGCCTGCAGCCTTCCTGTTGACGAGAGCCCCCTCAGATGAATTCAAAGTCCAGGACGGCGGGAGTCTGTAGTCTCGGGAGTCGGGACTTAAGAAAAGCGGGAACTTCGGAAGCCAAGGTAAGTTTTATTTTATTATATTTATTGGCTCTTCACACATGCGGCAAAGGCTCCTCGGAGGAAGGTGCGCACAGATAAAGGACAGCATAAATAAAAACAGATTTTAAACTCTTCGTTTTCTAGATAGCTTTGCGCTTTTAAACTCGAGTGCTCATTTTCAAGCTCCCGTTACATTTATATTTAACTTTGGCAATGACCAGATTGCCGTCCGTCTCTGCCAGACGTGTCCCGTCGTTCCTCCTGAGCAGCATTCTCACTGTAATGACATTAACACGCTCGGAATACAGGGAATTACACCAGACCCAACAAATAATTGAATATTCCACAGTCGCAGAACGCAGGCCCGCGTCTAGCTTAATTTTAGGCCTGGTCAGAAACGTGTGGACTTTTCACACATGGGCACCAGAGGCCGAGCAAGTTTCCCGCAGACGGCTGCACACAGAGCCGTGTCCTCTCACCACACAAGTGTGTCAAAGGCTGACTCTGTACTCCCGAGGAGGTTTCACACACCTCTGGAAATAATTTTATGTTCTGCATAGAGCGATGAAGTGCTAGGTAGCAGGACTGTTGTGTTGCTGCTCAGGGCAGCATTAGAGGGGTCTTGGTTTCACTCCTAGCTTTACACAAGCAGCAGAATCCCAGAGTTCGGACTTGGGGAGCATTTCTAGAGCCATGCTAGGAACCCTGTTTTATAATCTTACTGAGAGCTGCATTAGGTCAGTGATGTGCACTGTTGGAGCCACGACAGTCTGACGTGTGTGTGAGTGTGCCTGCGTGCCAGCATGTGTGTGTGTGAGAGAGAGAGAGAGAGAGTGGGGGTAGAATGGGGCAAAGAGAGAGAGAGGTGGTCACGATGCGTTCATGACAGTCACCGGATTTTGCAGACAGTTTTTCTATGTAAATATTGATTTTCCACATTTGCTCTTAGGTTGTTAGGGCTTGCTGGCTATGCTCACTCGCCGTGGTACACACCAACGATAATTTTACGCCCTACTACTTTCAAATGTCACCAGCTGCCACTGCGTAAAGGTGCTACCTCCCCACACTGTCACCCTTCCTTGCTGAGGTTGTGACCCCAGTCCCTGTCGGGTGGGTTCCCTTTCTGTGGCTGCTCCCACTACGTACTTGCCAAATTACTTCAGCCCTGCTGCGATTGTGTTGCGACCGGTAGACCTCCCTGTGACTGAGTGTAAGATGCGTTCTGATTACCCTGTGCTTGCCACCTACTGCAATAGTAGTAAGTAAATTGTTTATTGTGCAGTTAATTAAAACCATTACAAAAATTGACCATCTCTTGTAAGCAATAAAACCTCAGATTAAAAAGGCTGATAGCCACAGTTAAAAACACACGTTAAGATTGCGGAACAGATCCACTCCCCCGGCCTTGATAACCCATAATCTTGTTTCGTCATTTTCGTTAAAAGAGATTAGCAGCAGTTCGTGAGATAGAGTTACCTCCCTTGTCAGAGTCTTGGCTACAGAGTGATGACATGCTGGAAGATGCAAATTTAAAGTGCTTAGTGCCGCCTCAACATCCGTTGATTTGTGCAAAAAAATATCATATAGTTAGCCTATTAAGGCTTTCCATTGAGGCTTACATGTGCAAAAATGCTTGAATTTATGTGCTTAAAACGCTGTTACGCTTGTATGCGCTGTTTTAATTGAAGATCAGCTGCAGTTAAAAGTTTTACTAGGGCAGCAGCTTAGTTGAGTGTCTTTGCCAGAGAAGCTTGCAAGCACCGCTTGTCTGCACGACAGTATTTGATTTTTGTTGAAAATAGGTCTAAGTAATAACCAGCACTCCAGCATCAGCTCACAGCAAATGGTTAGGATATGGACTATGTCTTCCTCTCGTTCCCCGTAAAGACGCACATTGCTGGATTTGGAGGGCGCAGCCAAGGGGTCAGATGGTATGCAGATGGTAATAAACCTAACCGAAGTTTCAGAAACTTCTCTTTGGTGGTTTTGGAGAAGTTAGAAAGGAGGTAAGCTTGAGGAGTCGCTTCACTGAAGGATTGTATAGTGAGCCAGCCATGAGAGCGTTCTGTCAAGGCCGCTTTGTCTTGTAAGATAGACTCTTTTTAAACAATATTATTTATGATTTTTTTTAACCTTGCCATGGTCCCCGACGTTGCCCAGAGTTGCCGTAATCCCAGCTGGTCCAGTGCAGTATCCAAGAAATATCTAGCTGATTCAAGCTTCCTAGGACCGGTTTCTGGCATTACAGCCGTCTTCAGCCCGGCTTACATGAATCCAGTGGCAAAGTGAGCAGGGGACTCACGTCTGAGCACGTCTGAGCATACCCTGCCAACTTATGGCGAACAAAGCGGTACAAAAGGGGGTGGTGATGGACGGAGCATCTGAACCAATCAAACACTCACGACCAGCCAACAGATCTGGGTTTTATCCATCACCGTTCTTTAGCCCACTCTGCCACCCCAATCCAAGCATGGCCATATGCAAATCAGTCTGACCCTGTGCCTCATGGGAACAGTCCAGCCCGAACTGCCAAGCCATGCCTTCCCTGGACCGGATTCAAGCTTCCTAGGACCGGTTTCTGGCATTACAGCCGTCATCAGCCAGTCATTGGTTCAGATGCTCAGTCCATCACCACCCCCTTTTTTATCGGAGCTGTATATCCAGGCAGCCCTGGATATACTCAGCGCTTGCGATGGTGCCTTTCAATGTTTCCGCGTCCCTCCCTCTCATGGCTTCACTTCCATAGGTGATTGATGGAATTAGTTTAGCCTGTATCACCTTGGTCAAAGGTAGAAAGCTTGGACCGGCAGTTATATTTTTCAGGTTTCTTAATGCTACAGCTGTTGTTAATTCCCTCTTTTTTATTGCTTCAAATTGTGCTTTGTAATTGCCTTTGCTGTCGATCATGACCCCCAGATATTTGTAGTCTTGTACGACTTCATGCTTGACTTTTGCCAGGTGCCAGTTGTATTATATTTTTGTTTTCCGGTGTTTTACACACATGACTTTTGTTTTGTCTTTGTTGATGCTTAGTTTGTTGGTATCTGAGTATTGAGATGTAATGTCCAACAGGCATTGTAATCCTATGGGTGTCCGACTGATGAGTACTAAGTCATCTGCATATAGGAGGTTGGATAGCAGGCGACCTCTTAGCATCGGGGCATGCTCGTTGCTTCCATTGAGTTGAACTGAAAGCTCGGGGTAAATAGATTGAATAGTGTCAGGGCTAATACACACCCTTGTTTTAATCCTGAAGTTGTGTTCATCTTTTTCGATAGATGGTCTCCTGCCCCCAACTTTACTTGTACCCAGGCGTTATTATGCAGAAGGATTAGTTGTTTTAGGAGCAATGCTGGGATACCTAACATTTTTTGTTTTTGCCACAGAATATTTCTGTTTATGTGATCAAATGATGAACTGTAATCGATGAAGCAGATATACAGAGGCTGTTTTATTAAGAGTGCAACGTCTATCATTAATGAGAGGGAAGATGTTAGTGGCAGTGCCGATGTCTCTACAGAAACCAGTTTGATTGTAGGGTATTACTTTAATTTCTGAGGTCCATGTTGTTAATTCTTGAAGGAGTACCCTGGCATAATATTTGGCTTCATTGTCCAGAAGAGCTACCAACCGATAGCTCTTTGGATCCCTCCTGTTTCCTTTTTTATAAATGGGAGAGATTATTGAGCTCCTCCACGATGTTGGTAATATTGACGTCTGCAGGATTCTTTCAAAGATCGGTTTTAGAACTGTAGCCCGAAATTCAGGGTCTTGTTTGAATAATATGGGCGGAATCCCGTTTGAGCTCCTTCACGTCTACCTTTCAAGATTCTTTTCTGAACTTGAGTGTTTGTAATTGTGAAGTTCTTTCCATGTTCTGCATTAAGGTTTGGGTGGAGCGGTTGAATTTCCATACTAGACACAGGGTTATTTAAGCCAATTTGGGAAGTCTGTTCTTTGTTAAAGTGAGGTTCGAGGTAAGTTATCCATGCTTCTTCTGTGACATTGGAGCTGATGCACTTGCCTTGCGGGTTAGATAGGGCATTAGTCTTCTTCCAAAATTGTGCACTGTTGTTGTTTTTGATATCGTACAGGAGTCTAGCCCAAAGGGATTCTTCTGCTTCCTTTTTGTTTTGCCAAATACGTTTTTTGCGAGTAGCTTTTAGTAGCCTCAGCTCTTGTAATGCCGGCTGGTCTTTCTTCAGCCTCCACAATGTGAGGTTTATACGTGCTTTTAGCAGTTATAATTTGGCGTTATTCCGTCGGTTGGAGGCTGGCCGTAGGTTTTGATGACACTTTATTCTCCTGTTTCGGGAGTGGCCCTTTATATCTCCGTAGCTGTTACGTAGGGCGTTTGTGAATGCCTCCCAGCCTCCAGTTATGTTGGGGTTGGCTGCTTTCCCTTCTTCCCAGAGTTGTTTCGCTAAAGAGAGGAGTCCTTCAGGATCATTGGTACTACATTTTACTCTTCTCTCGTTGTTGGTATATTCTGAGCAGAATGTGTTTGTCACGGGCAATTTGTATGATAATGGCTCTTCTACCGTGATTTCCTGGGGTAAGTGGTCGCTGAAATCTACGCTCCCGATGCAATAGTTTTTTACTTATGTGAACAAGTAGCGAGAACAAAATGTGTAGTCAATTGTGGACCTTGTTGCTGCGTTGTTGAATGTTGCTGTTTGTGGGCAATCTCCAGGGAATCTGCCGTTTAATGTGCTTGAGCCCAATTGCTCTAAGAACGACAATATTTTTTTCGAGATTTTTGTTAGTCTTCCGTCTGTATTAATGTATTGGGGCATTTCCTCCCAAGCAAATGGATCCTCCTCTGAGTGGGTGTCATTGACTCGTCTCCTCAGCATGTTTAGCTTGAAGTCCCCTGTGATTATCCAGTTATTTGTTTTCTCTTCTGTTATCATTTTCACCAGCTCCTCCCTTAGTTGGTGACTCCCTTTGTTTTTATCACATGGGTGCAGGTAGAGGTTTACAAGTATTATATGTTCTTTACTTGTCTTCCCCTGTAGGGTAACTCAAGTTACTTGCATTTCATTGGGTGGCGCTAGGTTATATGGTAAGGGGTCTGTTGCGTAAATGCTGCTTATGGAGCTGTATGTAACTAGACCACCCTTGTTATGGCCAAATTTAGCATTTCTAGTTGCCGGTAGATAGAGCATGTTAAAGTCGTTCAATGCCGATGGTAATTCACTCCATGTTTCTTGGAGCAAAGTTATATCAAATTTCTGCAGATAACATAGTAGTTCTGGGTCCGAGGTCTTATCTCCCAGCCCATTGATGTTCCAGGAACAGATTTTCAGTAAGTTCTTGTGTGGAGATGCATTGTGCTTAGAATGTCACAGTCTTTCAGTTTTGATGTTTATTGTTCTGGAAACCCTGCTCCACTCCGGTCTGCTACTGTGTTCTCCATTTCCCCTGTACTCTGTGCTGTTGCTGCGCGCCCTTCGCAGTACTGAGAATAATCGTGGTCTCGATTGTCTAGAGTCAGGGTTTTCTTCTTTGCACTTTGATTCGGCCAGTAGGTGGTCAGGATACCTTGGTTTTGCAAGTGGCTGAAGTGTAATGCCCCATTCGTTGAACCGGTTTTGTTCCTTTAGGACTTTCTTGGCTAGGTCTGGTGTGGCCCAGACTGTTTTCGTTAACTCTGATCCTGGAAGATCAGGTGATTCTTTAAACTCAACTGACTCCAGGTCAGTGGTTTTTATGTTCTTTAAGGTATTGATGGACCTCAGTAACCGCAAGATGTTGCCCCTGTTTAGTGTATCAACCCGTCCCTTTTTTATGTACTCATGATTGCTGTTGTAGCACCAGAGTGCCCTATTTGTTGGTCCAGGATGTTTTCTGTCACTGTTGAGACCTCTGTTAGCGGTGATGGCCCCCGTGTTGATATAATCACGCCGAGTGGCTGGCTGTTGCTTACTGAAACTTTCTCCATACTTGGCTCTGATGTTTTAATTGTCTCCCCCTCTGTGCCAGTGCTGCTCTGTGGGGCTGTTTTTTTTCTCTGCTGGCTCCCTCGGCCCATTAGTTGATGATGTAGTTGAGCCTTGTATTGCCTTATTGAGGGCCCAGTCCTTTATTATTGTTATCAGCGGTTCCCCTGTCGAGCTCCCACTGTTGTTCTATGATTTCTGCTCCAGTCCATCAACAGTTAATTCATTGACAGTTGTTCGCACAGTGATTTCTAGTGCTTTTTCCTGAATTGGACTCTTTTTCTCTTCCCGACCTGGGACCGTATCTTCTTCCCCCCTACAAGAATAGACTAATTGATCATCCATTAGTTCATCCCGGGGACTGTAAGTTCCATCCTTGCTATGTGGCAATGCCTGCGTGGGTTTTTGGTTTCGCCCCTTCCTCCTTTGTTTCCTCCACCGTTTGGAGGATAATTGTGCACCTTCAGTTGGTACCTGTTTTTCCAGGAAATTGCTGGATTGAGTGGTATTACTCGTCAGGGCTGCTGTTGCACCTTCGATTAGTGTACTGTTGTTTAGCCCTGATATGGGTATGTCCCCGTCCTTGCAATGCTGCCTGCCGTCTGATATCTAGGCCACACTTACAGCCTGCTTAGCCTGTGCCTTGGGTCTTTGGACTTTACTTTCTTTAGTCGTTTGTTGGCCACTGATGCTGGTGTGGGCTACGCCTGGCATTGGTTGGGCTGGCACTTCTTTCCTTTTTTCGGCAAGGAGGTTATCCAGTGCTGATGGTAATGTTGCTAGCTTGTCCACAATTGTTATGCATGTGCAGCGAGCCGGGGCAAATTTTGTCTCTGACTGTGCCCTCTTGATCAAATTGTTACGGTCTGCCAGCTTGTCGTCTATGCCAGCAACAAAAATGTAGAGAGAGTTAAGGACTGACAACTGGAGGTCCATCTTATCCGATTGATACTGCAATGTGTACACAGACATTTGCATTGTGTGCAGTAGAGTGGACCAGATATCGTCCTTTTCTTGTGATTTATCCTTTCCGATGATAAGTTTTGGAAAGCTGTTGTTTCTTCTTTCTGACTCGCCTCCCGTGGCAACAGAATAGGATGCGACTAATTCCTCTCATTCTTCAGGTGTAAGATATGATGACTCTGCTTCAGTTTCATGAGACATTAGTAATCGTGTTGATGCCTGTTTTGTATTACAGTCGGGGTGAGCTGCAACAGAGCTGAGACCGTATTGGGTATTAGATTTCCCACGGCTTAGTTGAGCATGCTCATCTTGTGCTGTTGGTGATTTTCCGGCCTCTGTGTTTTTTGTTATATCATAGGAGTCTATGCTATCTACTTTGCTCATGTTAGCCATGCTCATGTTAGCTGTGTGCGCCTCCTTGTGCTTGAATGTCTCAAGCCTCTCCGGCGAATCCTGACAAAAACTACCCTGCGGTAGCGTATCTGGACGCTGTAAGAAACCATGAAAAGCTGTGCTGTGCTTCTGGTTTCCAGAAGCTTCCACCTCTCCTCCCGATTGCTGTTGTTGGTGCTTTCCCCCTTTTTTCCCTCCATACCTCCGGTTCCTCCCTCTGAAGTTGTTGATCTGCGGCTCGCCGCCTGACTAGGCATGTTGTGCCTGCACTCATTGTCTATTGCTGTGTTTATAGGCAGAACTATCTCCAATTGACTCAGGTCGTCGTATCCCAGACGATTGTTTTCCTTGATTCCCTGGCTCTTTGCCTCCTTGACTATGGCTGGTGCGTCTTCTCCCTCTTTGGTGCTTGCATCTCCACTGCCATAGCTTTTGCCGGTGACTGATAAACTTCTGCATTCTGGCCCGTGTTGCTGCCATTGCTGCTGCTGTTGTGCCAACTGGTGTTCCGTTTGGTGTGCGTTGAGAGGTTGGAGTGGATCGGGGATGTTAGTTATTTTGCTGCTGTTTAAACACAATACCGGCCCGACATCCTTCAGGAATGAAAACTTTGTATACATTTTAGGTTGATAAGTTAACTTGGGCAAGTTAGGGTCACTGCTTGAGCTTGCCATCCCGCTTGTCGGGGGTTCAGGGCTGGTAAGAAGCGAAGAGATTAAACTGGAGGCATCTTCTTTTGACCTCGCATGTGCTTCTGCGCTTCCCCTGTTTAGTGCCGTCTTGGTTGCTCTCCTCGTTCTTTTGGCAGGGTTTACTGGTGCCTGCTGCCTTGTCTTTCCAGACAGCATTATTCCGTATGGGATGCTATAGGCTGATTTAAGTTGAAGTAGAAGTAGCTGTCTTAACTGTCTATTGTGACGGTGTTTTTTCCTGGTGTCGCGTTTTTCCAAGGTTGATATCTAGCTCTCCGCACTCTGTGAGCCTCTGAGAACTTCTCTGGCCACCCCTCTGGCTGGGCGGAGGGGGGAGCGGTGTATCCGGAGTGTGGCACCTGATCAAGTAATGGCCATAGAAGAAAGCAAGCAGTGCTCGATGCCCAGGGGCTTGTAGGCCTGTAAGCTTATGGGCTTGTAGGCTTGTAGGCTTGCTTGCTTGCACAGTAAATCAGTAAATCAGGACGCCTCACCGTGCAGCCCGTTGTAGCCTGCACACCGTCCCCCGTTCTCCTCTTCCACCAGCACCTCCTCTGTTGTCCTCAGGACCCAGGTATCTCAGTCCCAGGGCCGCCTCAGCCTCAGCCTGCCCCAAGGTGTCCGGCAGCCCGTGGCCCCTGGTGTCCTGTGAGGATTGTACCCCGGTCTCCTGGAGATTCCTGATGATTTTTTTAATATCCTCTGTAGATGAATTAGGCTGTAATATGCAGCTCCTGCCGCATTGAGGGAGCATTGAGGGAGCGTTGAGGAAGCGTTGAGGAAGCGTTACGTAGCTCCCGCCAAAACTAGGAGCAGAGCAGCGGGGCGGCACGCTCAGCTGGCGGCCCGCGGGTCTCCCCGCCAGCGGGTCTCACCGCACCGCTCCACCGCACCCAACAGTCACTCGCGGCTCCGCTGCGGCAGAGAGAGTCACAGAGAGGCTGGTGACCCCTAGAGAGCTGTGGCCCGATTGAGGGGGCCAAGTGGGGGCCAGACCAGTCTGTGATGCCTCCAGCGCAGCCTTTCTGCGGCGCTCGGTTTTCAGTGTTCGATGCTCAAAAATGCAACCGGCAGCCGGCAGCGGTAGCGGCCTCCCGCAGCCACTCCCAGCTCACTCTCCCCTCTCTGCACTTCTCACAAAACGTGGCACTGGACTCCGTGTTCTGCTGTTTTTTTTTTTTTTTTAAACACAATGCAGGCAAAAAATGGTGGTGATTTCAGACCTGACGCCATCTGAATCCTTCTCTTAGTTTGTTACGTGCAAATGGTGAAGGAAATCTCTTGGGTGTTTTGCAGCTTCTGATAAAGCTGCAACTGCAATTAACTTGCTTTTACAAAATCACAGTGAAAAAGGCTAGACATCAGTGGTTAACGGTTCCATTTCATATACCAACTTTTTACTGCTTCATTAATCGGTGTATTCAGTGTGGCATTTTCTTTTCTTTTCCTCGCGCTAATGTTGCCGATCTCATGCAGCCAGTTCCTCTCCTCTGTGCACTTCTTTCACTACGGCGGTGCTGTGTATAGCTGTAGGCTGCCCGGCTCTCGCTTCCCTGGTGGCCCTCTCGCTGCGGCGGCAACGGCAGAGGCATCTAGGCAGCTTGGTGGCGGCTGGACTTTGATCGCCGAGCTCACCACACGCTTCTCACACTGAACACGACTCACGGTTTGCAGCTTTGCCTCCACGGCCTCGCCTTGCCTCAATGCCGCTCAGCGGCGTTTACCGGCGTTCACGACCGCTCCGTTCTCTCACGGCGGCTCTCAGCTCAGGAGCTTCAGCGTCGACACTCCGAACGCTCCTCACACAACAAAGACACAGAGCAGGAATCGAGGATCTGAGATACTGCAATAGTAGCACTCTCTAATGTCTGGTTGCGACTAGCCTCCCTGGCCGCCGCTACAATAATCTGTTCATGCTCCTGGAATACCTCTTTGGAACCCTCAAAAGTTTTGCGGTGGAGCCCCCATTGAGACTGGTGCATCAATAGCTATCCCCTCGAGGGCATTCTTTTCCAACATATGCTGCACTAATCTAATTTTGCTGTGATTTTTTGGGTCTACTCCTGCTTCTCTATCCTTTTCTTGCTTTTTCTTATGGTGGTGGAGTACATGAGCTTCTATCTCCTGCCAAGGCTTTATATCAAAACCAACTACTCTTGTCCAGACCACTCTGGGGGAACCTTTTTTCAAAGTTTTATAGAAGAATGTAACTTGTGTTCCGTGTGGATCCATGGCTGTCAGGTTTCCCATCCCCATCTTTCCCTCATTCTATTTAGGAAATCGTTCATGCTTTCCTCTGGCTTCATGGTCTCTGCTATTAGCCCTCCTCCATCTGAGGCATTTGAGCCTCGGTTTCAGCACACTGCCCATAAATTACGGTAATATTAAAGGAACTCTCCTCGCAAGCAGGCCAATTCTAATTTTATGCCATGCTTGTACTTTCAGCACCTCACTGTCATAATTCTAAGTTTAATTGCCCTCTCAGAGAAAGACTAATTGTGTTCAATGGGTTATCCTTTACCCATTTGGGTGATTGTCAAGTACCAACTTACAAATTCAGACAATTATAATTATAACAATTTGGCCATGCTGAGAGCTTAATTTGCACCTTTTTTATATGCACTCATGAACAACCACAAACCTGTCCAGGAGTTTGGGATGGTATGACCTTAATTCCTGTTTCCCTACCTAATAATATTTTGTACTTTTACCTTATTTCATTTTAGGTGTCAACTAGTCCAGGCTATTTGTCCTGGTACCTCTTAACCAACGCTGGTGACACCACGATACCTGGCAGTGGCCTTGCGGTAGTGCAAGAGTTAGGATAACCTTCTCTTCCTTTTAGACACTGGTCCTGATGAATTGCCGTTAGACACATTAGGGGCTGTAGGCAAGAAACATGTCGACCACATACACCAATTAGACCAAGCAGGATCATTGTCTCCAGACAGGGCTCATGCATTTTACTAGTTTAGTGCACCCTCAGAATAAAAACCTTTTTTTCAAAGGGCAGCACTAGACCTATTTTAAATCACAGCGCACACTCACCTCACTACCCTGTCCACATACCGTCACACACCAAACGGCTTCCTCTAAAAGATCTCGGGCCCTATGATGAAGCATGACATCCTGCGGGGTGTGTGAGGGCAATCCATAAGAGACCTCAATACTCCTTCACCTTAGGAACTGCACACTAAAATGTTCTCATGCATATACAATCCCCACTGTGCCCTTCTACAGTAGCGGGCACACTCTCATTCTATGTGCTTCCACAGATTTCTCCTCAACATAGTGTTCCCATCTTGTGGAGCATTGTTGCATGTAGGAAGTCCCAACTTGGGTTTCGTCCTTCATGCCTGTTGCAATCCTCCACTACTGCCATGTCCGCTGGCTTAAACCATCCTTCCCTTGGCTAAGATCTATCATATAGTCCCTTTTCTCAGTCCAGTCTGCTAATAGGGCCAGAAACCCTGGATCTTTCATCAAAGGCAGGGATTTACTAACTTACTCAGGGGATAATCTTCACGCCCTCTGCCAACATATGAGTAAGACATGTGCACTGCTCCCCTGTGAAGCGCCTCATAGTGCAGAGGTTTTTCAGTGTCCTGAATGTCTAACTAAAATCTCGAGGAGTGCCCGGGTCCCACCTAAATCCAAAGAAATACTGAACATCTTTGCCCCGGAACCTAGAGAACTCCAGCTAACACTTACTAATGCGAGATCATTGATCAAACACAAGTATGAAATTGCTGATTTTATCACTAATAAGAAACTGGACATCCTGTTTGTCACTGAAACCTGGGGTGACCAATCATCTGATTCGGACTTCAACATCGCTGTCCCCCATGGGTATAAAGTTGTCAGACAGGATAGACTACTCAATAAAGGGAGAGGGCTTGCAATCTTTCATAAGGATGAGCTTAACACCTTCTGCTCATCTGTACCTTCACCGGACTGTGAGGCAGTTCATTTTAAGATTTCCATTGATGACCAAGATACAGTTAATGATATACTAATTTACCGTCCTCCCTGCCCTAGAAACAGGTTCCTTACTAATGTGCATTCATTATTAGAGCTAGGGCTTCATTCGGAATTCTTTACTATCCTAGGGGATATGAACTTCCATCTTGACCTTCCAGAAGAAAGAGACACACACAAACTTCTTGATGCCACCATAGAAGTAGGGTTAAAGCAGATCATACACTATCCCACGCATGTAGCAGGTCATACTTTGGATGGACTATTCACCAACAATCCAGCCATCACTAAGACTTTTTCTCTCCCATTGACCTGGACGGATCACCATGCTGTCTTGTTTAGTTACAACCTGCCTCGATCTTCGGCTGGTAAAATGGCCAGCAGTAAGACTCTTGGCAGAGCATGGCAAAAAATCGACCAGAGTACCATGGATGCTAAGCTAGCTCTAAGCCAACCTGCTTTGCACGAGGAAGCAGAAGTCTCAGCCATTAATTACACCGAATGGTTAGAGTCAAACTTTGCAATAGTAGTTCCGACCTCAGTGATAAATAAAAATAGGAAAGTTCCGTCTACCCCTTGGTTCTCAGAGGCCCTTCGACTAGATAAGCAAGCTTGCAGAAGGCAGGAAAGAAGATGGAGGAAATGTTATGAAGAAGCAGAGAAGGAAATATATAAAGCACATTGGTTGACTGTAAGAAAAAACTAATTATGCAAAAAAGTCAGTATTATATGACGCAAATTGAAGGGGCAGGCACGTCCAGCAAGGAACTCTTTAAAACTATAAAGAACCTAATCTCAGCACCCAAGGATGACGCTGCTAATTCTAACCAAGATTTCTGTAACACTCTTGCCCACTATTTCAAGTCCAAAGTGGACCAACTATATGATCTATTCACCACACACAGATCTGTCTCTAATAACGCAGTACAAGTACAAGCGGGCAAAATAGCTCTTAGATTTTTCTCCGGCTTGCTCAGAACAAGTATCTAGTCTTCTTTTTTCTACTAAATCAGGATCCCGAATGATCCTTGTCCCCCTAGGATTCTCAAAAACATCAGCCATATTATTAGCCCATTGCTAAACCACGTGTTTAATCAGATGTTATTGCAAGGGCACTTTTCTACAATATGGAAACAAGCCTGCATCCTGCCTCTTTTAAAAAAAGCAAATCTAGATAATACTGATCCTGCCAACTATCGTCCTATTGCTAGACTCCCTATTCCTGCCAAAATCTTTGAGAAACAGTTAAATACTGAACTTTCCAACTTTATTGCGGAGAATGAAATCTTGGATCAGAGTCAGTTTGGTTTCAGAGCGGGTCACAGCCCCGAGACGGCTCTTATAAAAACCTCTGAGGAGATCCGTAAAACACTAGATGGTGGGGGGTAGGCTGCCCTTGTTCTCCATGACCTGTCCGCGGCTTTTGATATCGTGGACAATACGAGCTTGGTCAACCGCCTTCAAACCATCAGGATAGGAGGAAGGGCCATTTCCCTCTTAACGTCATTCCTTTCGGACCGAACACAGACTGTGCAACTGGGCAATTTTAAATCTGCACCTTTCATCCTCCCATGTGGGGTGCCACAGGGGTCTTCGCTAAGCCCCACACTTTTTAATATTTATGTGTTGGAATTAGCCCCTCTGATCAGGAGTTTTAATCTATGTCCAACCTCTTATGCTGACGACACTCAGCTGGTCATCTCAGCAGTGGATAAGGACATCAACTACTCAATCAAACTTCATGAATGTATGGTCGCCCTGAGCGTCTGGATGGGGAGACATTGCCTTAAGCTGAACTCAGGAAAAACTGAGTTGGTGCTATTTGGCAATCTTTTCCCTCAGTGGTCTCCAGTTTGGTGACCGGATACATTGGGCATTACTCCCACACCAGTGGCTAATGGCTAAACATCTGGGGGTCATTATAGATGATAAACTTAACATGAAGTCCCATGTCTGTAAGGTGGTCTCTTCCGCTTTCCTTACTATTAAAATGGTACAGAAAATTCTGTCTTTTATTCCTGAAAGTACTATAAAAACGGTGATGACCTCCCTGGTGTTATCCAAATTGGATTACTGTAATGGAGTGCATATCAATCTAGAGTCCAACTTACTTAGAAGGTTGCAGGCAGTACAGGACGCCGCAGCTAGACTGGTCCTGGATGTCCCTAAATATCAATCTATTAGTGCAGGAATTCGGGATTTACACTGGTTACCAGTCGGCCAGCGGATTAAGTTCAAGGCTCTTTGCACGGCCTTCAAGGCCTTGCATGGAGAAGGACCACGATTTCTGAAGGATCTGTTTAGCTGGTACTCTCCCAACAGATCGCTTCGTTCAGCCAATGCAGTCCTGATGCTCACCCCCAGAATTAAAAGATCTAATTGGGGGAGGAAGGAGTTTCAGCTACAATACTATTAAGGAATGGAATGCCCTTCCACTCCCTCTTAGGAATTTCTCGTCCTTGTTTGAGTTCAGGAAACTGCTCAAAACTTGGCTTTTCTGACAGAGTTTCCTTTGAGACCGCGAGCTCCTAGACACCTCCGGGTAGTAGTGCACACAATAAATTGTTATAACATAACATAACATAACAAATGGGTGCACAAAAGTCTTGCCTTCCTTTTTAGCTGTTATCTTCCCCAGGGTTTGTTTTTCTCTGTAGTGCACCCATGAGGATCAATGTGTATCTTCTTCGGTGCTTCCCTCATGTACACACAAATGTGCCATTTCGTTTTTCCTGCGTCGTGGGTGGGAAAGTACCAGACTGCCTTGTCCCCTTATCTCTTGGTCAGCCCCTCACTTTTATTGAATGGAAGGTATGGTTTGAGCCCTGTTAGTAGCCATTCATCTACCTCCAACTCTTCACAACTTGGTGCCCTGTACCAGGCCACGATTTCCTTATGAAAAGAGTACGCTGACCTGTACTCTCGCTCTAAATCCTGGTTGCACACTCTTTCTCTCGAGCATCAGCTCTGATTCTCTTCCTTGCGCCATCTGGCCTCTCTCTTTTGCGCAGTTCTATGCACTGCTTTTGTTAGTCACTCTCAAATTCACTCTCTGTTTCCTCCTCGGCTATTTGTGCAATCTCTGCAGCCCCACCCTTGACATCGGTTCCAGGGGATCTGGAGCTTCCATCATCTCCCTGAGCTTGCTGAGTTGCTATCGAAACTTTCCTGACCCTGTTCAATGCTCGCTTGATCCAGTGCAAATGTGTATTGCCTGAACCAGTGCAAATGTTTATTTTGCATTCTTTTGAGGTGTCACATGTTAAGCTTGGTGGATGGGGTGTCGAGATTTTGGAGACCTTCCCTAGGGACTTAGGATGTGCTGGTGGTATCTAGGCTCGATTGCTTTTAAATTTTTTGGGGCTTAGACCTAACTGTCCTTCTTTTGGTGGGGGGACTCAACGACTTCTACTAATATTGGGTTTGAATATCCTAATGCCGGAGGAGCTGTTGTGAGTAGATCCATCCCTGCATATGGTAGGGGAGGTGCCGACGCCTGGCTCGCTATTGGCATTGTGGGTTATAGGTTTGAACCTCTTCAAGGATGGCTCATAATTAAAACACTGATTCTCTTTTGTTTCTCTTTTGCCCTGCATACTTAGGGGCATATTTACATACCCTCAGCACCACAAGAGCGTAATTTTTTTTACACTCCAGTGACGAAGCGGCATTTTCCATATTTAAAAGGTGGTGCTAAGCCACTTTGCATGGCTTACTGTCACCTTGTAAATATGCCCCTTTCCACCACAGTCCTTTGCAGCAAAGGGGCATGAAATGGGTGTTGCTGTGGGTGTTCCATCACAACACCCATTGTTTTTGGTGCTGCCCCAGCTTACAAGGCTGAAGCCGTGCTATAAATGAATGCCATGGAATACCAAGCATTAGAATGTAAATAAAAAAAAGGTTTAAGTGTGTTCAATAAATTTTGTATCTAATGTTCCCTGCTTATGCCAGGGGAGTGTGTATGCCTTTGTGTGGAAATGCCACTCTTGGCAAAACATATTGTCTTTATCTGTTTGGGGAGCATGGTTTCTATATACTTCAATGGGTAATCTATGGCAATTTTATTTCATTTGGATAAAGCAACTTGAAAGACGTTTTGCAGTTTAGTTTGTCTGGGGCATTTGTATGTGGTGCACTCTTACAAATTATTGACTAGGAGCTCAGCGCTTACAATTTTTACATGCACTCTTACAAATTGCAGACTAGGAGCTCAGCTCTTACAAGTATAACATCAAACTGTTCAAAGGAGCATTTCAATAACGACAAGATAATGCATACTTAGTATTGCAACATAGGGCGAATATGCGATATCCTAGAGGTGCACAGTCTAAATATCGATTCCGAAATATCGGCCTACAGTAATATCGAGTAGGAAATATCGAAGGTAAAGAATATCGAGGTCAAGAATATCGTTGGACAGAATATCGACCCTAAGGTAAGTAATATCGATTTTTTTTATATCGATGTAAGTAATATCGAAGTTAGTAATATCAATATCAAATGTTACTAATTTCGATGTTACTAATATCGATATTTGCTTATTGTTATGTATTTTATTATGTATTTTATATGTATGTGTTATATGTTTTTTGTTAAGTATTTTATTTGTTTTAAATTATATGTGTACTTTTTTTATATATTAATAATTTTATTTTTAAGTTAATTTTTGCATTTAAGTTCTGTAGCGGGTTGTGGGTTTATAGGGGAATTGGGTGGGAAGTAATTAAATTGTAATTAAGTAATGATTTTTTTATTGGTATTGATAATTATTTTATTTTTAATTAATTATTTTGATTGGTAATTAATTTGTTTAATTGGTAATTAATGTTGTAATTGGTAATTACATGTTTTAATTGGCAATTCATTTTTTTAATTGATAATTACTTTTTTTAATTGGTAATTCATATTTGTTATTGTTAATTACTTTTTATTAATTGGAAATTATTTATATTAATTGGTATTTATTGTTTCATAAAACATATTTTTTATTTAAAAATAAATGTATTGTTTACCATTTTTTAATTGTTAATCAATTTTTAATTATTAATATGTTTTTGTTTTGGAAAATATTTTAGTGTTCAATATTTATTAGTTGGTAACTACTATGTATTAATTAATGTTTATTGGTATTTATTGTTGATTCATTGTTAATTAATTATTCAATAGTAATTATGTTTTTAATAATTATTAATGGGTATTTGCAAATGATGTAGAGTTATTTAAAAATGTAATTCTTAATTATTTATTTACAACAATCATTTATAAGTATGTTATATTTAACTTCTACGCTATCCAAAGCTTTCCCTACTGTTGCACTCTCTGGAGTGGGAATAGTAATTTTTACCCCCACGCTATCCAACGCTTTCCCTACTGTTGCACTCTCTGGAGTTCGAATAGTAATATTTACCCCTACGCTATCCCACGCTTTCCCTACTGTTGCACTCTCTGGAGTGGGAATAGTAATTTTTACCCCTATGCTATCCAACGCTTTCCCTACTGTTGCACTCTCTGGAGTTGGAATAGTAATGTTTACCCCTATGCTATCCAACACTTTCCCTACTGTTGCACTCTTTGGAGTTGGAATTGTAATTTTTACCCCTACACTATCCAATGATTTCTCTACTGTTGCGCTCTCTGGAGTGGGAATGGTCATTTTAAGTTCTATGCTATCCAACGTTTTATTACTGTATTTTTTTTAATTATGGATTTTGAATAGTATTTTTATTTATTTAGCTATTTAATATTATTTGTATAATTTTAGATAATGTAGTATAATTAATTTATTAAACATAATTATTTACTTTGTATTTATGTTTTTATTTTATGTTCGTAAATTTATTTGTAATTTATAATATGTTTTATTAATTTATAAATTATTAAAATAATTATTACAACTTATTGTTAAGTAAGTATATATTATATATTTTCTGTATATGTTTAATTAATGTATTATTATTATATATGTATTATTTAGTAATTTTAAACATTATTAGATATTTTTAACTATTTTTTTATATATTAGTCTTATTTACTTTATTTTACATTTATATTTTTACAGGAAAAAAACAATATTTTTAACATCGATATTTTTAACATCTGTATTTTCTTTCGATATTTTTGTACTTACCATGTTGTAGATAGGATGCCAATATTCTTGCCTTCGATATTTCATCATCGATATTTCTGTAGGTCTATATTTTCTAGGTCGATATTTTGTCAGTGATTCATTCTAGAATAGCATCTGCACAATCTCAATTTTTCACACAATACAGTTTTTTCAAACAATAAATGCAACATCATTACATTCAAAAATACTGTTCAATAATGGTTGACAGAAAAAAACGAGTATGTTCTCATCACATATTATCCTCTAGACTCGTGTAATACAATCCTAAGTAAGCTGAATAGTATGCCTCTATCCGCTTCTAGACAAAGGTGGTAATCATAGAAAACATGCTGTAATAACTTGGGAAACACTGGCCACTCTTGGCCACACACAAGTTACACCCAGTTTCTGGGTCCAATTATTCCCTATTTCCGAATTCCGCTGCATACCATATATGAAGAGGAATGTTGGTTGCTGCCTTTGGAGTCATACATTAATGGTCAATTTCAACCTCCCGTGGACACAGTGTGGCCAGTGGATAATGTGTCCAGCTGTCCGACATGGGAAGCGCATGATCACTATGTGTGCTAGGTCCTGAGTGGCTATTAGTATGTAACCCGGTGCATAGGTCTCAGGGCATGGCTACTTATTTTTGAGTCAAAGTTGATGTGGAGTTCAGAAGGGGCAATTCCATTGATAAGGACGAGATTTCATTTTTATCGACTAACACATCGATTTCCATGTTAACAGGAGAGACATGCCTTACACTGGCGAAAAACAACTTATGGAGTTTGTCACTAGAAGACATTGTAATGCTTAAACCTACATGCCCTACTTTTCAATTAAAAGGCTTCCTGTCTTATGAGCCTCTAGGGCTTACCTAAGGGGTGACTTACATGTGTTAAAAAGGTTTATTTTGCCAGGTCGAAATGGCAGTTTAAAACTTCACTGCAGACTACAATAGCAGGCCTGAGACATTTATTAATGCGCTTCTTTAGTGGGTGGCACAAAGAGTGCTACAGGCCATCACCACCCCCTTTTGTACCACTTTGTTCGCCATAATTTGGCAGGGTATGCTCAGACGTGAGACCTTGCTCACTTTGCCGCTGGATTCAAGCAAGCCGGGCTGAAGACGGCTGAAATGCCAGAAACCGGTCCTCGGAAGCTTGTTTCCGGTCCAGGAAAGGCATGGCTTGGCAGTTCGGGCTGGACTGTTCCCATGAGGCACAGGGTCAGACTGATTTGCATATGGCCATGTCTGAACTGGGGTTGCGGAGTGGGCTAAAGAACAGTGATGGATTAAACCCAGATCTGTTGACTGGGTGTGAGTGTTTGATTGGTTCAGATGCTCCGTCCATCACCACCCCCTTTTATACCACTTTGTTCGCCATAAGTTGGCAGGGTATGCTCAGACGTGAGTCCCTTGCTCACTTTGCCACTGGATTCAAGCAAGCCGGGCTGAAGACGGCTGAAATGGCAGAAACCGGTCCTTGGAAGCTTGTTTCCGGTCCAGGGATGGCATGGCTTGGCAGTTCGGGCTGGACTGTTCCCATGAGGCACAGGGCCAGACTGATTTGCATATGGCCATGTCTGAACAGGGGTGGCAGAGTGGGCTAAAGAACGGTGATGGATTAAACCCAGATCTGTTGACTGGGTGTGAGTGTTTGATTGGTTCAGATGCTCCGTCCATCACCACCTCCTTTTGTACCACTTTGTTTGCCATAAGTTGGCAGGGTATGCTCAGACGTGAGTCCCTTGCTCACTTTGCCACTGGATTCAAGCAAGCCGGGCTGAAGACGGCTGAAATGCCAGAAACCGGTCCTCGGAAGCTTGTTTCCGGTCCAGGGAAGGCATGGCTTGTTAGTATGGGCTGGACTGTTCCCATGAGGCAGAGGGTCAGACTGATTTGCATATGGCCATGTCTGAACTGGGGTGGCAGAGTGGGCTAAAGAACGGTTATGGATTAAACCCAGATCTGTTGACTGGGTGTGAGTGTTTGATTGGTTCAGATGCTCCGTCCATCACCACCCCCTTTTGTACCACAGGCCTCCTAGTAGCATATACTATACAGACCCTTGGTTCATGTGGCATCATACTAGGGACGTAGAGGTAAATGAAATGTGCCAATCATGTGTCGGCCAATTTTACCATGTTTTAGGAAGAGCACAAGCACTTCAGCACTTGTTAGCAGTGATAAAGTACACAGAGTCTTAATGCCAACAAAAACAAAGTTAAAAAAAAAAGAATGGTTGAGGGCAAAAGGTTGGGGTAATACCACACCAAGGATGCAAGGTCTAACAATTAACTTCTTGAAAGCCTCAAGAGTCAAACGTGTGGATTGATCAACAATCAACAAGTGTTTGAAAATAAGGTGAAGGTAAAGCCCTGGAAGTAGTGGTTATCCTTATCGTACTATGAGCAGCCTGCCACCTCATCCTTAGACCGCTATCTATATCAATTAGGTTGGATGTTCCTTTTTCTAGACAAGATCGGATGCTAGTTGGCAGACTGAGCATAAACTCCCGGTGCCGGGAAACCCTTTTTGGGTAGCTGTGCGCCTTATAAGTGTATAAAATAAATAAATAAGTAAAATAAATAAATAAATAAACTCATTCAGATTGTGACCACTGGGGCCATTCCCCCCTCCACCCCCCTAATTTCTACTGAGTTGTACTGTTCAGACTTTAATACATTATGATACAATTTAACTCTCCCTGATGTCAACTCCTTGAGCATTGTGAAATTTGTCACACATCTGGAAAGGGTCATTCAAAGTAACATTTGTAACTATTTTAGCAATAAAATCAGCCCCAATAATCATATTGAAACAATGTAATATCTTGAATGATCTGCTCCTAAGAGTGCCTAACGCAAAAAAATAGTATATGAGTTTGTCTTGTTGACTGAGTTATACAAATGTATAAGAAAAAAAAAAATCTCGGGAAGACTACCCATAAAGTTTTAATTCCTGGGTGATTAAAGGCAATTGGTAGGACCTTAAGCATCTCTGATATGCGAAACATCGATGCCAATGCCCCCGTGATCTGCCTCCAGCCGAGGGTATGGCTGGGACACAGAAGCTTTCGTACCCATCCCCAGTTACATCTTCTAATGACCAGGGTCCTTGCATTATAACAGTGCCACATTTTAAACCTAAATCAAGCCTGTCAGCATCTAATAACTTCTTGTTGATGCCTTTATTCTTCCAATTTACCAGGTTTGTCCAAAATCCGATGGAACTATATGTGGGAAGAATAATCTCAGGCAAATTCATCTTATTCCTGATTGATCACATCCCCCTTTTTGACGGTGGAATCTTCTTGCAGTCAGTCTACGATGTGTGAATTTGCAAAGGGGAGAAAGCGATCAGCAGTTCCGCTAATGCAAATTGTCCGATTGAATGCGAGTTGAGAACAGGCTGAGACTGCGGGGGCTGGGCTGCGAAGTAGATGCTTGCAAAAGAAACCCATCCGTAGTATATTAATATGGTCATTCAGCTAGGCATTTAGGGTGCTTTGTTTGATTAACTGGCAAGCTATATTCAGGTACTTCAAGTTAAGAACCACACAACTGCAACCCCTCTAAAGTGTTTGCTTGTCAGTGCCACCCTATCCTCTCTTCTGACAAGATGTTCTCATAATCTGTCACATTAAAATTATTTGTGTTTTAGTTCACCAGTGGCACACCTTGTTTTTGAGTGGATTCTACGCGGTTAGAGGTAAGGGTCAGACATTTATTTCAGCGCCGTATAAGGGCAGCACCCAGGGGGAGATTAATGCTAGCTCTTGTGATTAATGTTCCTGTTAGAGAGAGATCGGAGTTTTGTCTAGGGGCAGTTTTGACTCACAATAATATAGCGCAGAGGGTTAATAGACCTGCTGAAAAGAGCAGATCTGTATTATATGGGGCTAGCTGAGTGGATTAGTAAAGGCAGACTTTACCAGCGCTTTAAAACAAATGAAAGGTAGGTGGGAAATGGGTTGAGTGCACATTTGAAAGGTGGTAGTGAGATAATCAAAGGAGGAGGTTCTGGCGGCGGACGGGGGGGTGCGGGAGAGGGGTGACGGGGGAGGGGCGGTGCACCCAAAAAGATTGTAGCACGGGGCGCCACCCGCGCTAAAACCGACCCTGATTGAAGACTGATACAGATGCGAACCAGATCACTGTCTCTTTTGCACCAACAGACGCAGTGGCACCATGGTCCAGTTCCCAGACGAGCCCAGTCGGGTCTGACGAGCCTGTACTTTACTCCCCTAAGAACAATCAATTGGGCCATTCTCCTTGCATGTAACAGGGTCAATAGCATCCTTGCAACGCTGATTTCCATGTCAATTGAAGTGGCCTTTCATTTAAGCAAACAATTCATTCTGTATGATCTTGTCTTTATTTTGTTTTATTGAAACAAACAGGACTTAGAAACATGACAACAATGATTTGTTAAATGAAACGTGGGCCCTTATCTTGGGCCATTTAGAGCACAGCACTGAATGAATGAATGAATTTATGAATGAATGAGTGCGCTTCTGCCGCTCACGTTTAACAGTTGATGGTGCTATGGTGCAGCTCCAATATACAATTACTATTACTGCTCATCGAAAATATGAATGCGACGTGTACAAGCCCACGCACTAGTTTTAAGATGTGTATGATTTCACGTCATAGCACTTCAGCAGGATGAGCACACTTGAGCTCCCTGTTCAAACTTTTTCAGGTATGATTTATGCAAAAGTGAAGTGGTATCTCACATATATTCACGCAGCCCCACTAAAATCTAATGGCCAGCATGCACAATTCGTGCTCTTCCTTCACCATTGTGTACATTTGCACAATGGCAGTTCTTCAGAGTTTGTGTCTTTAAAAAAGTGCTCAAGCCGTGGTGCTTTTGCATGTGTGCAGCTGAACGGATTCAAACATTTACAGCTGCACAAGGTGCAAAATAATCTCTGGCTATAAGAAAAGGATGATGCACCAGAATTAGCAGTCCAGGTAGGCTGTCCTGTTTTGAAAAAGTAATGATCTCCCCAAAAGGAGTTCGTATTCTCAGTAGGTCCCGAGTCCGCGTTTCCAAGCCCGATGTTTCAAACAAATTACTGATGGTTCAGGTTTATATATGCTCTATCCCACGGTCATTGTATTTATTTACAGTCTCTACCCCCATTCCCTTCGTATATTTAATTTTCAGTACTCTACGGGCCATATCTAATTTACTGAGAGGTGGTCATCGATTTTGACTAGTTCTGAGATTACCTAATGGTCTAACAGCCTACATACCAAGGAACTGTGGTTCAGTTTCTTATTTATGTTGACATTCAATCACGGTGTGGTTCTCTCACGTCTGGACCATGAAGACTCCTGCCCGTTGACGCTTATTGGCGTTAGAACCCCCTTCTAATACGTCGCATCTATTTATTCTAAGAATTTGACCTATTGAGGACGCAGGAGGTTTCGACTTACAAATTATGCTGGGTTGCCTTACGTGTCACCAAGTTTTTCTCTAGCCCTGAAGAAGTTCATATGGGAACGAAACGCGTTGGCTGAGGCCTTTTTAAAAGATTGAAAATAATAAAAGACTTTTTCAAAACACGACAGCCTACCTGGACTGCTAATTCTGGTGCACCATCCTTTAATTATAGATTTTGGTATCTGTTTTGACAGTGGAGCTTTTTGTGGCCAGCTCCGGGTGTTGTTGTGCACAATGTCATATTGACTATCCGACAATGAAATTTAAGTGTGAAACCTTGGTCAGCCACAGTTGCGTTGTTAAAACAAAATAAACTGTGGCATTTGCATTTGTAGCACTCTTTTTCACAGCATACCTAAGACAGGCAACGATAAAAAGTATGACGCTTGTGCAACGAATATGTGTGACAAGTACAAACACAGTTGACAAGATAAACAATAATGATGTGAATTGGTGCAAAAAAGACACAACAATAAGCACAATGAGCTTTTACTAGTGTGTCCCTTTTCATGATACAAGTCATGGTGTCTTGCCAAAATGTCACAATCTCGCCATACGAGGTAGGGGATATTGGATGGAATAAGCCACAAAACTCTGCTTAGCTGAAACTGCTTCTCACACAATAGTTTGCGCATTTGGTTGTGGTCCATGTTCAGAGAAGTACAGATCCATCACCCAGTAGTGAGACATATTACTTCATTGAAGTGCAGCACTTAGAGGACTTCTGATACCAATAGATGTCTAGCACAATACTTACCATGGACGTTACTTTCCTAACAATTCCATTTCCACTAACCCCCAGATTCATCAAAGTCCTGTTTTGCGAGTCCTTAATAGCGATTTTTAAGGAATGGTTATTAAAGACTCGCAAAACGGGATGCATGTAGAAATCGCAATATATTTTGCGATTTCTACTGCTTCCTTATTTGCGATTCGCTAATTGCTAATCGCAAATAAGGAATGACTCCCCATTCATTCCTATGGGCCAGTCATTCCTGATTTGCGATTAGCAATTAGCGAATCGCAAATAAGGAAGCGATTTCACGGGTGCCATGGTGTCCAAAGGACACCCTGTAGCACCCCTGAAATGGTAATGTACACTGGTGTTGCGCACACACATGTCCAAAGGACATGTGTGTGTGTGTAACATACAACTTAGAAAAATGCACTAAAGTGCATTTTTCTAAGTTTTCACTATTTACCACGTAGTCAGACTTCGCTGGAAATAGCGGCACCAGATTGCGAATTCGCTAATTTAAAATGGTTCATGAATTGCATTTAAGGAATCTCAAATTGAGATTCCTTAAATGCAATTATTCACAATATAGCGATTTCTAAAACTGCGATTTTTGAATTTGGGATGATGAATCCCAAATGCCAAAATAGCGCTCGCAAAGGGCCAGATTCTCAGAATCTGGCCCTTTGCGAGCCGTTTTTGGCTTGATTAATATGGCTGTAAGCCTTAGCCACTTTTCTAAGCCACAGTCAGTTCAGTTTTGGGCGTGTCAGGCTAGTTAGGAGGTTTCTGTGATGGGTTTACTAATAACCAAAAAGCAAAAGAACACAAACAAAATGACACCCGAGTAAGTGGTGAAGGTTGGCAGAAAACCAATTTACCTTGAGGTGGAAGGCACACACAGTAGTGTTCTGCTCCTTGGCTTCTGCTGCCCTTACTATATTTGATTTGTTTGTAAGGTAAGACTGCTTAGAATTCTGTGCCTGCTGTGTGTGTGGAAGCTTGTACTACTGCTAGATCGACAGTACCAGTTTGGGCTACTCCTTGTGATGTGTATGTTCAGTGTGTCAGAGAAGTTTGCCCTGCTGATGCTACAATGTCCCTATCCTCTGCTGGGTGCACTTTACATTAAATATTTTCATAGCCAGGCAGAAGCATGTGTCATTGAATATCATGTCTGCACCACTTTCTTCTACCACTTATCGTGTAGCATACTATGATTGCATCATTCAGTATTCACTGGTAACAGCATGGATTATTGTTAGAGTTGACACCATTGGGTAATAGTGCCCCACACATTTTGCCCTCACCCTTACTGCTTTCTGAATTCATTTTCCTTGGCTTTCAGACTCTGGATTTTACCACTGCTAAGCAGTGCTAAAGTTAATTTGCACTCTTCTTAAAACATTGCACAATTTGCATACATCTAATTGGCACATTTAATTTACATATAAGTCCCTAGTAAATGGTACTCCACATACACAGCATCTGTAAATTAAATGATGCTAGTGGGCTTGCAGCACTTATTATGCCGCCCACCAAAAAAGCCTTTTAAAACATGTCTCAGGTTTGCCACTGAAGGCGGTAGTGCAGTTTAAAATTGTCATGTCGACCTGGCAAAATAAACCTACTGATAGGCCTAAACTTTCCTTTTTAATATATGTAAGTCACCACTAATGTAGGGCGGGTGCATTGTATTTTAAATTTAAGACATGTAGGTTTAAATGTTACATGTTTTGCTTGGAAAAGACTCCTAAAGTCGTTTTTCACTAGTGCAAGCCTATCTCTCCCACAGGATAACACTGGGTTGCTTTATTACACTCAATAAGTGATAATGTAGATTGGGAGCAGATAGGAAAATTATGTTTACATTTAAATGAACTGTAACTTAAAACGCTTTTTAATGGTAAGGTCGGATTTTAAGTGACAATTCTGAAAATCCCACTTTTAGAAAGTTGTGTTGGGTAATGTTGCCTACAAGGGATATATTCATGAGTGTATTTAAACTAAATTAGATCAATATTTTTATGACGACCCTTAATGACATTCACAATAAATGGAAAACACAATAGTCAATTGGCATGGAGAATAAATCAGGTGCATTATTCAATTAATTGTATTTGAAACATGATAATTAGAAAAGAAATTAAGAAAGGAAGAGGTACTTCAAATGTATTGATGACAGGAACAATTGGTAATTAAAATTAACATTTCACTTATCATCAGTACTCAAAAACCCATCTCCTATACACCAGCACAAATAGAGACTGTCCTTAACATAGGAACAAGGTCTCCTGAAATTGATTTTAACATGAACTCTATTTTTCTAGATTGGTGTGGGATTGCTTTTGTGTTTTTGCTTTATTAATGTTTGTTTGCTGCAAAAATACTTTACACATTACCTCTAAGTGAAGCCTGACTGCTTCTGTTGTGCTAAGCTACCGGAGGGTTAAGCACAAGTGTTAGAAATGGGGGTCTCTAGTTGGCAATGGTTTGCACCATTGTCCCAGTAAGGGCCCTTCTTCCTAGTCAGGGTAAGGGGAATACACTTCTAAAATAACCCATGCTCACCCCTTGGTAGCTTGGCATGAACAGACAAGCTTACCTCAGAGGCAGTGTGTAAAGCATTTGCAAACACATACTGTAATACAGTGAACAAACTACAAATGGACACCACACTAGTTTTAGAAAAATAAGTAATATTTATCTAAACCAAATAAGACCAAAACCTCAAAAACTCCACAACACAATAATAAAAATATGACTTTCAAATGGTAAAAATAGTTCAGTTTAAAGCAAATTGCAGATGCAACACTTTCCACATAAAGTACCTTGGATGCGTTGCACACACAAACAAAAAGGGTCACAGGGAAGGTGATGCATCGGTTCCTTTCTCTCAGGGAAGGTAATGCGTCAGTTACTTGCTCCAAGGGAGGTGATGCGTTGGTTCCTTACGGCTACGCAGGGGAGGTGATGCATTGGTTCCTTACCAGAGAGGAGGTGATTCGCCGGTTTCTTACTGCATGGGGAGGTGATGTGTCGATTTCTAACTGCATCTCCCAACGATGCGACAGGTTTGGCACATCGATGCGATGCGACGATCCGGGACGATGCGTGGGTTCTTGCAGCCACATAGAAGGAATTGCGTCGGAATCAGTGCGGTGATCTCGAAGATCGGTGCACTCAATGCGGCGTGTGGCAATTTCTCCAGCTGCAGGCAGGCGCCGCAACGATTTCTTTGGCGCTGCATCAGAAAAAGGTGCGGATGCATCAAGCTTCTCATTCTTGCGTTGCTTTTCCAGCTCCCCACAGCCAGAACAACCTCCAGAGACCCAGTACAGCTACAGTCACCTCTTGGAAGGTCAGAACTCCCAGCAAGGAAGTTCAGGGGAGCTGAGGGTGAAGTCTTTGGATCCCTGAGACTTGAGAACAGGAGGCAAGCTCTTCCAGCAGGGGAATCAGCAAACAGCAAAGTCCTTTTCCCTTTCCTTGGCAGAAAGTAGCCACTGCAAGAAAACCCCAGACAGCAAACAGCACAGGGGCAGTATTCCTCCTTAGTTTCTCCAGCTCTTACCCTTGACAAAGGTACCTCTTGATCTCCCAGATGTGATCTGAAAGTCTGGGGTCTGGGCCCCTCTTTTTATACAGGAACTCTTTTTTTTCTCTCCTGGCCCAGGAGTCTGAGCCCAGTCCAAACAAGTTCAGGGGGGCACTTTGCAAGTGTACAACAACCTTCAATGTCAGTGTGAGCCCTGGCTCCAGACACACCACAGGGGGTAGGAACCATCATTGTGGAAGGCAGGTACAGCCTTAATCAGGTGCAGGTGCTACTCCTCCCACCACTCCAAATGCAGACCAGGCCTATTCAGTCTATCGCTGACTCATCCCGACTCTCTGGAGCCACTGCACATCCCCAGCCCCTGTCACTCCAAAGCCTAACAGTCAATACACATCCTAGCAGAGGCACACTGGATGGCTAAGCAAGTAAATACCTAGTTTCTAAAAGTGGTATTTTCAAACACAGAATGTAAAATTCACCCTCATTAAAAGGTGCATTTTAACATTCTGAGTTCAGGCATACTAAACTTTATTTTCCTTCCTTGTTCCAAGGGGTAATTTTGTTTATAAAATGTTATAAGCAAACTCCCCATTATATCCTATGGGAATAGGCAGCCTTGAAATAGTGAAAAACAAATTTGGCAGTATTTCACTATTAGGACACGCCAAACATACCAAGACATGTCCTACCTTTCACATACACTGCATCCTGCGAACAGGGGTACCTTGGGCACACCTTAGCGGTGACTAACATGTAAGTAAAGGAAAGGTTAGGGACTGGCAAGTGTGTGCACTTGCCAAGTCGACAAGATAGTAGCAGACTGCACGCAGGCTCTGCAATGGCAGGCCTGAGTTACATGTACAGGCTGCTTATGTGGATGGCACAATCAGTGCTGCAGGCCCACTAGTAGAATTAGATTTACAGGCACACACAGTGCACTGTACAAATGACTAACTAGTTAAATCAAATTGGCCAAATTTGGAAACACCAATCCATACATACAATTTACAGGGAGAGTATATGCACTATAGTACTGATCCGCAGTGGTAAAGTGCCCAGAGTCATAATACCAACAAAAACAGGTCAGAAACAGAAGGCCCCAAAGCACAAAATCTGGGGATAAACCCCCTGTAAAAGCCACGTCTAACAAGTTAAACTAGTGACTTTCTGTGGTTCACCCTGACAAGGACTGTGGCTATTGCTTGAGAAATGTTTCACTCCCCTCAACCAATAATAATAATAATAATAATAATAACCTTGAATTTGTAAAGGGCACAGCTACCTCCGAAGTGGTTTCCCGGCGCAGGGGGTCCTCAGGAAGATTACGTGAGCTATTTCCCAGAGGCACATGGTGCTGGGCTGACCTGCCGCCGGTGATCTAACCATGAATCCCCGTGGTCCAGAGTCAGGCACCCTGGCTGGCACAACCAATAACCCTATATGCAGTTGGACAAGGGAAATGTTTCTTTTTACAACACAAAGCATATTTGAATTAATTTATTTACTGAGAAATGTAGTTAGAGTTTTAAGATATGTTGTGACTGAAAGCCTTCTTTACCTTAAAAACGACTTTTATTTTGTGTTTGCAAAATCTTATTCGCTGTTCTCCCTTTTTTTCAGACAAGGATGCTGTTGGCATCCCGGGACTGTACTGCTCTCATGGATTTTACATGTTGAAATGCTGCCCTCTTGTGTCTGTAAGTAGAAGCATAAGCTCCGTTCTAGAGCTGGAATCTGTCCGCGTTTCTTACAAGCACTTTAAGCAGAATTTCTTTTCATTTAAATTTCAAGGTTCTATTTTAACGACGAATATGCAGTTTAGCATAAAGTCTCGGGGGCATATTACCAACCAATAGAGAAAATTTTTGTCTCTAACTTGTTTAGAGACAAAAATTATCGCCGCAAATCGGCGATTTTTATCGCAGATAAACCTTGCTATTAGCAAGGTTTATCGCAAATGCGATAAAAAACGGCCGCAATGCATGAATATCGCTGAAAAGTCAGCGATATTCATGCATTATCGAGCAAATGCTCTTAGCCATGTTATCCACCTCCCATTGGATAATATGGCTAAGAACTGCTCAGGGCAGGTGTTAGCTTTTGGAGATATTCGCTTTTAGCGCGAATATCTCCAAAAGTTGGTAATAGGAGATAGGAATGTTAGCGACTGTTTCCAGTCGCTAACATCTTGGCACGCCCACTTTGCATGTCATTAGTGATAAATATCACTGACATGCAAAGCGGGGCCCAAGATGGTCGCTATCTCCTATTAGCTGTCGCTAACTGGTGTTAGCGACAGCTTGGTAATAGGGAGATAATTTTATCTCCGCTTTCTTGGCTTTTAAAGCCAAAAAAGCGGAGATAAACCCCCTTGATAATATGCCCCTCGGTGTTGCTTTGTAGCTGTAAAATCAATAATTTGAGAATGTGCTGAGACATTTTTTTTTCTGGGGAACTTAGGCAATGCCTTATTTTTACCACTGGTTAATATTGGAGTAGTGAATTTACACGAATCATTATGTCTCTCTTGTTCATTATCATAACAGTCGTTTATTATTTACAAAATATCTTTGTCACAAATACTAGATGACCCTAGGTGAGGACATCGTTCCACGATATCAGTTTCGTCTTGCTGGGTTGAGGAACAGGAAGCTATGTCGAAGCTACCTGAGTACATTTTAAGAACAGAAAATGTTATTCATTTTTCCCATACATGGAAGGATGCACAAGGCCACACTATGTGCACTCAGCCATGGCAAAGTATCTCAAAAGCTGTTTTGAAAGGCTGTGGTTGCATTTCTTTGCTAAAGAACCGAGAGCAAAACTTCTTTGAAACTATTTTATACACTTACCCCGCAGTAAGAACTTATACACAAAAAAACAATGTGAATCAGAAGGCACAATTTGCACATGAATCAAACAAAAAAGCATTTTGCGATTGCCAAGTAGCGATTTTTACCGAATCGCTATTTGGTGATCGCAAAATGCTATGTATGTAAGGAATCGCCCAAAATTTAGAAATGTCCTAATATTGCCAAATAGCCATTTACAAAATAGGTAATCGCTATTAGGTAATAGTACTCCATTCGTTCCTATGGGCTGGCCCATAGGTGAGAATGGTTTTGCATTACCTAATTTGTGATTACCTAATTGGTAATCACGGACTTCTTTTTAGAAAAGGTCAATGCTATCTACCGGGCTTTTCCGTCGGCTGTTCCATCTGCCGACACACCTCTTAAACCGTTGACATCTGAGGAGCTGTATGCTTTTCCGAATCTAACATCTGAAAGTCTTGGCAAACTGGCTTGCCAAGTGAGGTCGGGGTCCCCAGCGGATCCACTCTGTCCGGCTGTGTTCAAAGACCTAGCGGTGTATGACATCTCACCGCTATGTTCCTTGATCAATGCGTCGCTTACATCTGGCGTAGTTCCACTGAAGTGGAAACAGGCCATGGTCCGGCCTATTCTCAAGAAACCCAGCCTGGATGGTAGTAAGCCCGAAAGTTATCGGCCAATTTCACTTCTGCCGTGGCCTGCCAAGGTGACTGAGGCGCATGTCAACGCGGTCCTCTCGGAACATCTACACCAAGCCGCTATCCTTGACATGACGCAGAATGGGTTTTGGGCAGGTCATAGCACGGAGACGGCTCTACTGTATATGGTGGAGCATTTGCGCTCCGTGCTTGATGCGGGTCAAACGGCGGCGCTGGTGCTATTAGATCTGAGCGCCGCATTTGACACCGTATCACACCCCATCCTTCTGCGTCGTTTAGAGGAGGCTGGTGTAACCGGCATCGCTCTCCAATGGTTCCGGTCTTTTTTAGCCAATCGGACCTTCAGCGTGACCGTTCCACCGTATCAGTCCAAACACCATCCGCTGGATCTGGGGGTCCCCCAAGGCTCCTCGCTGAGTCCTACGTTGTTCAATCTATACGTAAGGCCGCTAGCTGAGGTTGTCCGGCAATGGGGTATGACAATGGTGTCATACGCCGATGACACCCAGTTAGCGGTCACGATCAGCGGGGATGCCGATGTGGATGCACCCAGATTCCAACAAGGACTGCGGGCGGTCGCTGGCTGGATGACGTCCAACTGTCTTCAGCTGAACGCTAGTAAGACCGAGGTCATGATTTTTGGCAGACAACCGGAACTTTGGGGAGGGAGATGGTGGCCAGGGAAACTGGGTCCCACACCCACTCCAGTCTCTGAGCTTAAAAACCTTGGGGTATGGTTGGATCCGTCCCTTACGTTTGCCTGTCATACCAAACGTACGGCGGCCTGTTGCTTCGGC